>NC_090927.1:1059850529-1060457029 GCF_040938575.1 Ambystoma mexicanum
GGGCAACACTCTCAACCCTGTTCCTTTCCTACTTAGTATCCACTCACAATGACAACTCAAAGTCACCACTGTTTTATCTATACACCACCCTGGAACCCAAGGTACAGGTCTGAATGGCACCTTCACAATGCTACACAACTTTCCATCCACTGCAATGTAATTACACCCACATGAGTAGGCTGCTGCTACTGCACTGTCACAAGTGAAGACTCTCAACCAAATCCCAGATGAGCCCCCAGCTTTGTCGCAGTTTATTAGGCAGTCACGCTCAACTCAGGGAGTTTCTTTCCCCCCCAAGCAAGGTGGCGAGCAACAACATCGCTTATACAGATTCAACTTTAGTGAGGCCTACAACCCGTCTCGCAACAATCCCAACAAATACCCTATGCACAACTAATAAGCTAGCAACCAGGCTGGTGTATAGTAAGAATATATATTTATTTAAGGTTTGACAAAGAAGACCAGCAACCAACATCAACCACCAATGCAGTGGCACTACACAATTTCACAACTCCAAATTACTTTCCATTATTAAAACAACACAGGTAAAATTTTGAAATATGCAGTCACAATTTACATCGGATTTAATTGTAATTTGACCAATAGAAAACATTCACAATACAATGGAAACATTAGTTTGGCTTTATTTTTAGAAAGGCAGTTTTTGAGAAAGAACCTGAATGGGAAAATTGTTTTTTAGGCTTTTATTTGAAAGGCAAAGTTGGGAAAAGGAACTCAAGTGGCGAAATCGTTTTTCACCTTTTTAAAGGCAAGGTTGGGAAAAGGAACTCAAATGGGGAAATAGTTTTTCAATTCCCATTCAAATTTGAAGCAATGCTTGCTAATTCTGGTTTGGGATGCAGTAGAATAAATGGGTAATTTGTTTTGCACCCTCTACAATTGAGATGTAATGCTTGGTAATTCTGGTTTGGGATGCAAGGGAATGAATGGGGAATTTCGTTTTGCACCCTCTACATTCACTTGAGTAGCAGCATTTTAGGGTTACTTATTTTGGGATTATGCACACCCCCTTTTGGTACAGAAGACAGGGGTGTTGGAAAGGTAGAGTCGTCCAAGTACTTTATTGTCTATACCGGCTCTAACGCACTGGGCATGAACTTTGTTAGTTTTGAATTCTAACAACACTCATCCTGTGATTTTCTATCTGGGAATTGATGTATTTAACTTCAATTCTTTGTGTTAAGGATCTACACAGCGTCCCCCTCCCCACAATTTAATGAAAAGGATTAAGGGGGGCTGTTCACAACACAATTCAATATAAATAGATTGGGTTTATTTTCTGTAGTGGAAATAATTTGGATTGGATTTAATAAAATGTGCCAAGGGGGTTCCCAGAACCACCCCCCTACCTGCTATGCGAGATGGCGATTAAGGCTGGCAGTTCCCCCCACCAACTTTTGATGGCCTTGGGATATATCTACTTTCATGGGAGGAGAATCAGATAATTGGGAAGGGCGACTCGTGCTCAGGGTATTGTGTCTCTAAACATTTAAAGATTCTTCAAGATAGTCCGAAAAGGTATAGAAATGGCAAGTCATTCTCCTGGTGTTTAGGATTTATTCCATAGTGTGGACAGCCGACACGTGTTTCTACCTCATGGCCGTTCTCAAGACTGTTAGTTAACAAAAACATACCATATTGCCAACAGATAATTTGAAAATGTACAAGCAAAAACCAAGATTAGGCGAAACATAGTATCAAAAGATGCATTGCAACAAGAACAAATATCAGCTGTATGACATAATAATGAGAACATAAGTAAAAGAAAGTAACAGAAACCAAACGTACCACATTTCAGGTCAGAAACAGGGAGTGAATCAGATGAGGCCTAAAATAAAAACAAAGGAATACAAAAGGAAGAGAAAATATGTATGTAGCTTCAACATAGTTGCTATATCATCATAACTTGATTATCAGTATACGATCATTGTTCTGAAGGCCAAATAGTTATCACAAGTCCCAAGAAAAAATACCAAACACCTGACTTGCTACCAATTACTGCTGTCAAAAAAACATTAAGTGTATGCCCCTGGTGACTGTGAGTATCCAGAAAAGAAGTTGTGAATAATGTAGATAGAGTCTACCCCTGCTTGTGAAGCCATCATCAAAATGATGGGAATATGTGTATATGGGGGCCCAGGAAGATGGTGATCATTCCGGATTACAGGATAGACTAAATGGAGAAGGGTATTGGTGATACTGAATGTGGGAATGATGTCAGAGAGTAGGGAGCTTACCCTATTTCCGGTTATTAGTGTGTCTTGCCCTATGATAAGGACGAGATTGATCAAATTTAAGAGAATTCATGCTTGGTATAGAAATTCGGTCATACAGTCATTTTAATGCAATGTCATCTTGAGTGCATAAGTATCCATTGAATAGCAACATGCCTTATTGGACTGTGTTGTCCTTTTAAGAAAAGTTTGGTTGAATGATGTGATTAAAGTAGGACTCTGTGGACTGAATAGTCAGTGCCTGCCACGTCTGAAAGATAACCAGTGAAATACGATATGCAGAGAAGATGGGTCTCCTAGGTAGGTTTAGTACAGTGAAAACATTCAATATGAGAAAGGACCATACCTGAGATCAGAATATGTTTCTCAGCTGCAAATTACAGCCAGTGTCTGAGTCAGTTTGGAGCTGCCTGACAGTGATTCTATTCTCCAAATCCGGTACAGAATGATTGTTAGAGGGATTTTATATCACCTATAAAATATATGATCAGATCTATAGCTTGTGATGTAGTATGAACTACATTATTGGTGTCCAACACCACTAATAGAGTGCATTATCCATTTAATTAATGTCCATTCTATCTCATTTTGCGATGAATTCCATTAATGTTTGTCCTAAGTATCGGATATAGCGCACTCCCACATTAAGTGTACTGCCAATGATTTCCAGTTGGATCCCATGTTAAAATGTCCCAGTCTGGGGCCTTGGTGATTGTTAATCATGAAGGATTACGAAAATTGGTCATAAGAAATGAAGAGAAATAATCTTGTATTCATATGCATGGCGAGGCATTGGTTATGTGGCATCCACAGAAAATGCAAGGCTCCTCTGAGGACATCATAGATGTGGTCAAGGGCTTCAGTCAAGGATTTTCTCCTGCACCCATACTTCGTTTGCTCCTCTGATAGGGTTCCCAGCTAGCTTCTAGATTTCCCTGTCACTGACTCCAGTGCAAGGATTGAGGCCTCTCTGGTAGTTGTTCCTTTCAAGAGTCTGGGAGCAGGCTACATCCTAGAATAAAGTAAAAAAGCCCTGTGCTGATGCAAAATTGACCTCTTGTAGGGCTGATGTCACTCCTACATTATCATAATTCCCACAGTAAGGTTTGGATTGCACTCTCCCTTCACCTCCCACCAAGACGCCCACTGGCTGCTGATTGGACCAGGAGTGGAGAGGTAATTATGATGTAGGCTGAGGGAGGAGAAAGATTTGTCATCTCAAAATGAAAGGTGGGTTTTACCTTTTTGGGTTCTGAACATTTTAACAACATGGCAGCTATGCACATTTTTCAGATAACTACATGAATCTATATATTTTCTAATTCTATATTTTATAGTGAGTCAGAAAATACAAATTTTATTTCGACACACCCTTCCTGGCCGGAGCCACTGTTTTTCCACTGTTTTTCAAGCTTTGTGGCTGTGCCATCATACGTACAACTCTGGCAATACATACTTTCAATAATTTCACCATCTACCGCTTCATCCATTTTCCAGTTCTTCAGACTTATGAAAATGCCAGAATCATAATTTTGATAATAACGTAAGTTATGTACATCACAACATTTTTGTTTTTACATGGTCCCAACTGGCTTTTTATTCCCTTTAAAATGAAACCACTGATGATCTCGATGAGACACACAATGCACATTTTATCCGAGAAAATGTATTCAATGTTAATCAATGGCACTCCATAATAGGTGCTCCTAGTTGCACTCTTATGGCCCCCACCAATTCTTAGGTTTCTATTTCTCCTTAAACATGTGACCAGCCATCTGCTCTGGCCAATGTATTTCTACCCCCATTTCTGTTGGTCATGTTATCTGTATCACCGTAGTTCCAATCTCTCTTCCAACATTTCTTATATTTTAGTTTTTGAAGCTCCAAGCCTGTTTCCTTGATAAACCCAGCCCAAAGGTCTGGTGGTCACAGTTCCCAGTTCAGTTACATGCACAATTCTGAGAAATAGCATTTATATTTAAGACACATATTTACACATGCCATTTTTTATTGCATCCGGGCTTGCTGGAAAGAAATAAACTCTTTCTTTACAGAATGCTTAAACAGAAATAAGTACACTCTTTGTATTATTTACACAAATAGGCCATAGTTACATAAGAGCAAGTGTTCAAATTTACACCAAACGAAATAGGCCTTTATTTTTACACGCTGTCATTTTATATGATGAAAAGTAAGTCTCTTTATTCCTGATAAATGCAATCTGTCATTCGACTTTATTTCTTAAATGTAAGGCATCATTCCTCTTTTTTGTCTTTCAAATGCACAGTATTTCAAATGTATCTATTTCTTTCCATGTGCACTTCTGCAGCCTTAAATCTGTCGCATGTGTCTTTACACAAAGTCAGCATGTGCAGTGTGGCATGTCTTTTTGGAATTTATTGAACACAGTTAACAATATTCCATTTCTAAGTCCCACTTGTCTTCAGCTGAGTGTCTTTACATTCTAAAAAAAATGGAGGGAGACCCATTCTTGCTCATTCACTAGGCCTTACGTCAAAATCACTGTTTTGTACTGGCTGTTATATTTTGATGGAACTCCACACTTCACCAGCTTCACTCTCACAATGGAGCCTAGCATGGTCTCTCCATCTCTCCATCTCTGCAGCTCTGTAGCTGCTTTTTTGCCCCACAAGTCCAGTATTCAGATAGTGTTGGTGTTGGGCCCCGGCCCACTTAAAGCCCTACATTAACAATACATGTTTTCAAAGCATGTCATCATAACCATCCTGATTGCTCACTCCACTAGCATTGTCAGTCAAAATATCTTGCTTGATCCTGATATAGATAAGAATTGCACATCCTAGGTTCTATCTTATCCAACAATCTGTGCTAGTCGAATACATAAACACCTATACATATCATCTATAACCTTACTCATTACTATATACTCTAGTCCAACCTATTTGTCCCTGTGCTCACCCTATCCACCTCATAGCACACCACTAAAAGGGATTCATCTTCCTTAATTAACTTACTACATATCCCTCTTCTCAACACAATGCATCTCCTTTACTTTGAACATAACACTTCAATGTCATACTTTTTCCTAATGTATGCATGCCAACATCCTTGTTATTGTTATGTAATCAAAATCAAGATTCACATAAAAAATCTCTTCTTTTCCTATGTCCAAATGCATGTGTGCATTGCTTCTCTAATATCATTGGCACTTCTAAACATTGCTTCTCAGGGTGTTAGCCCCATATACTTCAATTACCTACCAAAATGCTCAACACCTTGTCCTTTTGCTTACTTAATTTTATCTCATGTTACTCCAAGACATATATTGAAAGATCAGCCGCATGTGTCATGCTCGCTAAGCTAGATTCAGCGTGCCTACCTCAGTGTCTCCCTCCCTCTTCCCTCGTGGCTCTGTACACACCATCTGCCTTCTGTAGAGATATGGCCTTCTTCCAGCCATTTATAAAGACTTGCTTTTTCTTTTTTTTTCTTTTCCTTTTTTCTTTCTACATAAGTGGGGGACAGCATAACACTCCCTCAGAAGCGCAGAAAAACACATATGTTAGACAGACAGCCACAGCGCGAACAAAAGAAAAAGAAGCACACATAATTTCTGCATATCTCAGCACATACTGTCTACATTCTTGGGTGCACCCCAAACACAACACATACAACACGCTGTCCCCTCTTTAACCTATGCCCCTAAAGACCAGTCCACCATTCTTCCAAATGCTCCTCAAGCCCAACCCAAATGGCATAACACTCTTTGATAATCTAAACATCACTGCATCAAGTTTAAAACCATTGTCTTCTTGTTTGTACATTTTTCGCGCTTCTCCCTTTATTTTTCTTTCCTCTTACCACCATGTCTTGCTCCCACATCAGCGCACCATATCCTATTCAACAACCTCATGTATGACGCCACGAGCTTAAGGGGAAAATATCAATACTTTGAGTGCACTCTCTAGTATTACAAAATCCGAAAACACAACACAAAAAACATCACACATGCCCGTCTTCCTGTGCCTCAAAACACAGGGAATACCAAAATCATTAGGCTCTTCTTCTATGCCGCTGCCTATAGGAATACATCTCCATGAGATGAACTAAGAAACCATCTAATAGCGCCGAGACACATGGATCCAAACATAAATCATCAGTAAACCAAACTAGCTGTCTAGAAAACAGGTATCCTTTTTTTGTCCTTTGTCTTTTTCATCCACAAACTAAGCTGACTGCCTAGAGAACAGGTACACTTTTTATTGTTGGCGTTTTCATCCAAAAACTAAGCTGACTGCCTAGAAAACAGGTATACTTTTTTTCTTTTTTCTTTTTTCATACATAACCTAGCCAAAGAGCCTGGAAACAGGGATCCTTCACAATACCACAAAACAAATCACAAACAACAAGTACCCTTCCACAATATTTTTCAGATTTATGGACCTATACTTATAACTCTGTGCATCCACTAAAGCCCTCTGGCATCGTCACTACCAAAGCCTGTGACTCCACCTTCTGATCTTCTGGACATCCTAAGGGGACTGGGCAGGAACACAGGGAGACAGCATTTTTTCCGGAAGCCTTAGCGACCATCCTCTTGCTACAATTTGAAGTTAAGGAGGAGGAACTGGACCAGTGAAAATCCCCCGCACACCAACATGGAAGAGTCCAGAAATGTGACAAATCATTCAGTATATTAAAAGCTGTGGCAACAGGGATTGAGAAGCAGACATCACATTATTTCCAAAGCTCCCTCTCACAGTAACAGGCCTGTCATGGGGGTTTTAAACCCCATGACATCACAAACAAAATATACATTCTAAACCTTCAGATGAGACAGGATTGGGCGAACAGTATAGATAGATATACATTCTGTAGGGGATAGATGATCCACGTGGTCCGGCCATATCATGTAACACCGCCTGGAACCACCTACAAGATGTTGCAAATACAAGCATGCCAGACTGGCACATTTTATTGGCTTTTGCAACAAAGTGTGAACTAGTGTGGACAATGGGAAAGGATTGCTATTGCAGGCCTTCTCAGCCTGGGAATGCAACAACCACATGAGGACACTGGGGGGTGGGGAGGAGGAACCCAGAGTGCCACCTTTTCCCAATAAGGTTACCACTCTCTGACTCCTCTGGCCGTGAGCAAGGACATTTCTAGCTTGCAAAGTCATGCTGTATTACTTTTGTATCTTCTGTCTTTAGTTTGGTGGGAACAACGGTCTCTGCCTGGCTCAGATAAATGGGCTTTGCTTCGTAGGTTCAGATCATGTTTGTATGGACCGGAGGGCATGGCTACCAGGGCTATGTAGGAGGACGTGATCTGGAGGAGCTCCCGAGATCCTGAAATGATCCGGGCGTAAAAGTGCGCAACGATGGGCCGACAACTGCTGAAAATACACATGTCGGTGTGTGAATGATTGGGCCACGCTTAGTGAACTTTTGGAAGGTGTAGGAAGAACGGCGGCAGAGATCTGTGCAGAAAGGATAAGGAGCGCCGGAGACAAAAGACGACACAAAATGGCCGACCAATGTCCGGAACAAAGGAAGGAGCAGGCCGCACGGTCATCGAGCAAAAGAGGCGAACTGGGTGCGCTGTTGTCATTTATGCAGAACACAGGTCCTCTGGGTCATGTCGAATAGAACGGTGAGGCCGAAGCCGAAACAGCCCACCCTGGACGACTTCGCTAAGACGTCCCCTGGTCAAGACAATACCAAGAGGAAGGATAAGCCGCCTGCAGGCAGCATGATGACAACGGGCGCTAACCAAGAAGTCCTAGCAGCGATTGCAGACCTAAAGGCGGCCTGGGAATCTAAACTCGAATTAGCCGTCACTGAACTGAAAACGGCACTGGACCTTAAGGTCAGAGAGGTGCAGGAGGATGTTAATCTACTCCGACAGGACGTCAGGGCCTTGGCGGAGCGCACAGAGTCCCCTGAGAAGGAAGTTAGCCCGAATACCGCGGATTGTGCCTCCCATAAGGCCGAATTGCATGCCCTGATACAGAGAGTGGGCAACTTGGCGAGCAGAGCGGAGGAGGCGGAAGGACGCGCCCGACGAAACAACATCCGCATTGTGGGCCTGCCGGAGGCATTGGAGGGCCACGATCCCACGGAGTTTATTGAGTCCATGCTACTGCAAGAGCTACCCAGAGGAGCCCTATCTCAAGGATTTGCAGTGGAAAGGGCACATAGAGCTCTAACAAGGAGGCCGCCGCCAGGAAACCCGCCTAGGCCGGTGATAGCCAAAATTCTTAATTACCGGGACCGGGAGAGGATATTGGAACACTTCCGCAAGGGAGGAACGATTATACGAGGAGCAGCAAACATCACGGCCTACCCGGACTATACATTGTCTGTGCAGCGTAGCCGCATGAACTTTGGGACGGTAAAGAGGAGACTGAGAGAGGCGGGCCACAAATACATGTTACTGTATCCGGCAAAATTGAAAGTTATACATAAACACAAAACTTTGTTTTTTGAGACCCCGGAGGATGCAATGGGATGGCTCAATGCTTAGGGATGTCCCCAGGAGTCAGAAGTTCGGACAGAGAGAGAGCACGGAAGAGATAAGTAATGCACGAGGAGGGTGCCACAAGATGGCGCGGCACGGACCCGTGGGACTTGAATATAGTCATTTGCACAGCCTTCAGTAGAGAAGTTCAGACTATTGCACTAGATGTTATGAGCACTGTAATTATTATTGAAGTAATGGGAGCCTTACAGAGCGGATCTCTTTACGCCACAATAATCTTAGTTAAGTGGCAATTAGGGCGATTTCTCCCTACTGAGCTCTGTGCATTGTTTGGTGCTTGCAGGGTTAGATGTGGGGGTGCCTGAGTTCCAAGTACGGAGCTGGGCAGCAGTTGGGGTGTGTGGTGTTGGGGAAGGGAGGGGAGGGAAGTTCGGAATTTGTTGTGTACATAGTTATGGATAGTTTGAGCTGGTACAAGAAGCTACAAGTAAAGATGGAGAGCTGTATCTGTATCACGTGGGCAAGGGGGATTCGCTACACGGAAGGCAAGAAGACACTCAGAGGCCCATGGGGGACCTTAAAATCGTAACATGGAATGTCAGCGGAATCAACAGTTACTTAAAGAGAAACAAAGTTATGATGTACTTGAAAAGACAGAAGATTGATATTGCGTTGATGCAGGAAACACATTTGACCCGGAAAAAACTGGAACTGGTGTGGAAGAAGTGGAGAGGTACTGTAGTAGGCTCTCCGTATTCTGCCTACACTAGGCGAGTGCTGGTCTGGGTGGCACCGCACGTTCCGCTCCAACTTACACAAGAAGTGGTGGACACGGAGGGGAGGTTGGTCATATTAAAGGCTTTGGTGGAGAATAGAGAGGTGTGCATTATAATAACGTATGCCCCCAACCAAAATACTGCAGCATATTTTAGAACCCTGTGTACTCATCTGGGCGCGTGTATGGGAGGAGCGGTTATCTGGGGAGGGGATTTCAACTCCGTGCTCAACCCAAAGGCAGACAGATCTGATGATAAGATTGATAGGCCCACCCCAGGAGCAAGGGTATTGCAGACATTACTAGACGACTTCGGGTTGGCAGATGTTTGGAGGCTGAAACACCCTAATGAAACACAGTACTCGCATTACACAGCTCCGCAGCAACTGCACACGAGACTTGATTACTTTTTTGCCACGCCAGATGTGGTGATAGAGACCACCCAAATAGACTATAGAGCGAGGGTCCTGTCGGACCACTCGCCTCTGGTTCTGAGTTGGCAGTGCTGCCGCCCCAGGGCACGGATACCGACATGGCGCCTCTGGGCGGAGGCGCTCCGGGACCCGGTCTTCAGGGAAGATATCAGGGATGCGATCACACAGTACTTTGAGGTAAACACAGGCAGCGTGGACTCAGCGTGCACGCTCTGGGAAGCCTTTAAGGTGGTATTGCGGGGTGCTGTTATTGCTAAATCAAAAGGCCTACTGGGTGGGGTCCTAACGGAGCTAGAGGAAGCGGAAGAGAAACTGGAACGGGAAAGCAACACGGCGGGAGGGGATGCGGGATACTCGAACTACAGCAGAGGTGTGCAGAGCTTTGGGAAAGGCTCTGCAACCTTAATTATAAGAAGTATGTTGAGAGGCAACATCCAGGTGGGGATAAAACTTGCCGCTTGTTGGCGTGGTTATATAAGAGCGAAACCCCCAGATCCCCGATTAGGACAATAAATAGAGAAGACGGGGAGGTGGTTGACACCCAAGAGGGAGTCAACGAGGCATTCTTAGACTATTATAGGACATTATATGAGGGCAGAAGAGGGGACAATCGAGAGGAGATTAGAGAAACTCTAAAAGACATGGAATTACCTAAGATTAGTGCTGAAGAAAGGGAGGAGCTGGACGCACCGATTACCTTAGAGGAATTGGAGGAGGCGGTGAAGCAGCTACCCACCTATAAGACCCCGGGCGCGGACGGATTCCCTGGCGAGTTTTCTAAAACATATAGAGAGGAAGTACTCCCCCCTATGCTAGAGATGCTCAATGAGTCTTTTGAGATGGGCCGGCTGCCGGAATCGCTTAAAGAAGCGTTAATTGTGCCGCTTCCTAAGCCCAACAAGCCAGGGCATAGCTCCAGCTCCTATAGGCCTTTGTCAATGTTGAACCAGGATAGCAAGAGATTGACGGCGGACCTGGCCAATAGGCTGCGTAGAGTTATTAGCAAACTGATACACCCGGACCAGACAGGTTATGTCCCCAGCAGAAATATAACCCACAACCATAGGCGACTCCACCGGGTGATTGAAGAGGGAAACAGGAGCGAGGGGGAAATGGTGGTGGTGTCCCTAGATGCAGTCAAAGCTGTTGACTCAGTGAGGTGGCCATGGTTGCTGGAGGCCCTGGAAGAATACGGGATGGGGCCAGGCTATGTTAGGTGGGCAAAATTACTATACAGTGAACCACTGGCCAGGGTGTGCACAGGATCGGTGATATCTGAGAGATGGAACTCAGTAGGGGCACCAGACAAGGGTGCCCCTGGTGCCCGATGTTATACATTCTAGCCCTGGAGCCCCTGGCAGTGTACCTCAGACAACAATATGACATGGTTGGTATTGAGGTAGGGGGAGAGAAACATCTAATATCCTTGTATGCTGACGATTTACTACTATACTTGAAATATCCGGAGGAAAATCTTCAATATATTCTAGAGGTTATGGAAAGGTATGCAGAACTGTCCGGCATAGCGGTGAACCCCCAAAAATCGAGCATGTTCCCATTGGGAAGCTACAGAGGAGCCCCTCTGGAGCGGTTGCCGGTGTTGTCCGTACCATGGGCGGTTGATTCCTTCCGCTACCTCGGAATAGATGTGTACCATACGGTGGAGGAGGAGCACTTGCATAATACCGGGGTGGCTGTGGGAAAAATCCGAACAAGTATGAAGTTTTGGAGAAGTTGCCGCTGGCGATGATGGGACGGGGGGCGATGCTCAAAATGGTGGTCCTGCCCAGGCTGTTACATTTCTTCAGTAATATACCATACTTGATACCCAAAAAGTTTTTTGTCAAACTGAATAGCATGTGCAGAGACTTCCTATGGCATGGCACTCGCAATAGAGTGGCGCTATGGAAGCTGCAGAACTTCCATGATAGAGGGGGCATTAAGCTGCCAAATTTTGAGGCCTATTATGTAGCTGGTCAGTTGCAATATGGACCCAAATGGCTTTCTGATGAGGTAACTCCTGAAGTTAGGCTGTTTGGACAGGACTGCACTCCGTTTTACTTAAAGGAGATTATCTGGGTGCCTAGACTTGAAATGAAAGAACGCCCGGGTATGATGTTGCTTGGGTGGAAGATGTGGCGCAGAGTATGCCGACTGATGGAGAACCTGTACCCGTGTTCCCCACAGGTGCCGCTAGTCGCCTTGGCTGGGGGAGACAGCCAAATCAGAATGATAATCAGGACCTATTGGGAATCGGTCGGGCTGGTCACATTGGGAGATGTATGGAAAGAGGGGATCTTTAAGGATTTCTAAGAACTGGTAGAAGAGGCAGGCTTGCACAGAGGCCAATATGTCACAAGGAGGGCATGAGATCTCTAGATTGTATGAGATGGTGATGACCCGGGTGGGGAAGGATTTGACTCATTTGAGGCTGGACTGGGAAGCGGAGGTGGGGGCACAGATGACCGATGGGATGTGGGAGCGTGCTATGGGATACCACAAGGAGGTGTCCAGAAACGCCACAGTTATACATAACGCATAGAGCCTATATGACCCCGAAGAGAATATCTAAGTTTGTAAACGCAGGAAGACGAGCATGCCCAAAATGCGATGAAGAAGATGCTGATATGACACACATGTTCTGGTCTTGCCCAGTGATTTCAGGTTTTTGGGGAGAAGTGGCACAAAAACTAGCAGATAAAGGGGTCACGCTCAACATAGATACGGCCTGGGCCTGCCTGCTGGGAGGGTTTCCCAGACCACGGAATACTAAACATGTTGGGAAATTGAGGGACCTGGCATATGTGCTTGCAAAAAGAAGGATTGCCCTGGGCTGGAAGCAGTGCCACAGGCCACGGGTTGAGATATGGTGGCGGGATTTTCAAAAATTGGCGGAGGCTGAAACGGTAGTATGGCAGGAGGCATGTAGCAAGTGCAGGGAAGAAGAAGTGGGTAACCTGATGGCATGGAGAGTGTTAATAACAGGACTGTTTGGCATAATAATGGATTCTGCAGCTTCGGAAGGAAGCGATACCCGGCCACACAGAGCAGATACAGAACGAGAAACGCAAACAAGCTCTTGAGGGGGGAGGGATTTGGGGAGCAGTAATGTGCATTAATTGATGTTCATTAGTCTGTTGTAAATAATGCTGCAAGTTTGGTTTGTATTGTTTATTTGTTTTCAAAATAATAAAAAAAAAATGTTTGTAGGGACCGTCAACTTGAATTTTGGATTTGGATTGATTGATTGTTACTGCTTTGCGAGCGGACAGAATTGCTTGCCGGTAAATTTTGCCTGTAAATTAAACATATACCATGGTTTCATCGATAGTAATTTTTACGACTGCTTTTTTTTATGAGTACAGAATTACGAAAAAGGTCATCAACATTTTTGGGGGGTGGGAATGGGCAGATAAAGGGTTTGGATGGGTCGAGAATAGTTAAAAATAGGTGAGGTAGGAGAGGCACGTGGGTGGGAAAAATGACTGTCGATGCAAGAACATAGAAAGTTAAAATTTGTGAAAAATCTATAGTTTTGCGCAATGTTTATTAAAGAGTTGATGGAATGGTTTAAAGTATGCACGTATAATATTATAGGCATTTGACCTCAACACCGACGAAATGGTGTAAAAAGAAAACACCAGCATACTCTCGCAGATCATAAGGTAAACAAACTACTTAATGAGATCATGCCGGCAACGTACCCCAACAAAACATTTGCATTTACGTTCTGTGACTTGCAAAGAAGCCCTCAGGTGTTATGAAATAAAATCACAGAAACTTGAAAAGGTAGGGGATGTCAAAATTACGAGAGCGAGAAAGAAAAAAGTTGCATAATGTTTAGTGAAAGTGCACTCACAAACATGACAGGCATTATGTGCAAAACATACAGAAACTGAAAGAGATTGCCGAGGAATATGCCTCGCTGAGACTGTGTGATCATTTATCGAGCATGGCATTTAATGTACGTTTTATTTCATTGTAGCGCCAAAAAATAAATATGAAATGTTAGCAAAAATAAAACTTCTGATAATGGTATATGAAAGTATGATGTGACACGTTTTAACCAACTGCAATTTATTTAACAGGGAACAGATAATAGCAGGAGACGAACAGAAAAATGGGAAGAATGTAAAGGTAAGTGCATGCAATGAAACGGGTAAACAAACAAAATGTATGCTGTAAAATCAGTCAAATAAACTATGCGAGCAAAAAAAATGAACAAAATGGGTAATACCTGAGTTTCTCTGGTTGCATTCATGAGTATTTTCAGATTCTTGCCCTTGCAGGTGTCCTATCTTTTCTGTTGACTCAAAACTTTCCTCTCTTGGTGTCCTTGGCAAGGCTGTGCACAATAGCTGCCCTGCCAGCCCCATCTGCGTTCCTCAGGGAAATCAGTGTGTCAGGCCTCTCCCTGTGTTCGTGAGCCTCTCCGGTGTCTTCCATTCATGTCAATGTAGCTGGGGCTTCCATCTTTATTTAAATGGCTGTTCATGTTAGTTTCAATTAAGCGTCAGGCGGCAGTTCATGTGTATCTTGTGCATCTTGCTGTTTCAGAATGGCAAAAGGTATATGTGTGTCAGTCCGCTAACTATGTGAGTCATAAGCATATTCTTTGTGTCTAAGATAAATGCGGCTTAAGTGTCTGCGTAACTTTGTGCAGGAATGTGTGTGCTTCATGTCTAACGCATCTGTGTGTGTGTGTGTGTGTGTGTTCAGCCATGTCGCCTCTTCATGATTACTTTGGTGATGTCATTCGGTTACGGTCTGTGGGGCTGCTTCACTGAGTGGCATCTGTCATCTTGGTGGTATGCTGGGGGGAGTTTTGACACCCCCACTACACTTCTATTAACTTTCTTTCTGCTGTTTTCAAATGCATCCACAGTCTCTCTCGTCTCTGTCTTCCTATCTCTGTACTACCCCCATGCTTTTTGCGTTCCCAAAACCAGCTCTTACTCTCTGTCACCAAACCTCCCTGTGCTTCATCCCTTTTCCGTCCCTTCTTCCTCCTTGCCCCCCAAGCAATGTAAATCTATTCCTTTTTCTATCTGCTCATCCTCTTCCCTACACATTTTCCAAACCAGCCTTATCAATGACCTCCTTTCATCCCTTTCCAATAAGTGATCTCTGCACCCTCTTTTCTTACTGCTTGAATTTGTTCTCTTCATTGCCTAGAATTATTATTTTACCGTTTTTTTATTAAACTGTTGAGAGCTTAGGCGAAAGCGCTTAATAAATTCAAACAAAAAATAAATAAAAGTGGCTGCTTTTCGACCGCATGAGAACTCTAACAAGCTAGGAGAAAAATACCTAGCTCAGAGGTGCAAAGATGCACTGATAAAACATAGGACGAACATGCAACACCTGTGTCCACACACCACCCTAAAAGGTGTGAAAAGCATTCTCTCCTTAGTGATCATGGAGTACAATGTTCTTGACACCTGCACCACCTGGTGCATCCTGCGTGAACGCTACTACCTGTAGTGATAGACTGGAATCAGAGAGCCTGTGGGATACACTAGTCATTCAGTGGGGAAATGGCATAGCTTTTGGGTCTAAAAGACTTACTGTAAACACTGGGCAGCTCGGGTGGTGGATGCATACCTATTTGACTGATTTCCCATCAGTAGGGATGCTGATCCACTACAGTCCACGATCAGTAAGTGGTCCAGGTAGGCAGCACCTCTTGTTAGAGTTGTCTTAATTTGCCTAAGCATCCATTCTGCCATACAGTTTGTGTGAGACTTAAGTGCTACTTGTCATGGTGTATCTAAAGGCAGGATAATCCTGCGAGTGCCTCATAGTTGAACAATTAACATTAATTAAAATGAACCAGCTCTTTGTTGAGGAAGACTATGGCAAGATATCTATACATAGACAATACATCATCTTCGATGTTGAAGAACTGGGGCCAGATTACAGAAAGTTTGCACTGGTGCAAGTTTTCATGGTATTAGCACTAGGGCAAAGTTTGACTTATTTTTAAAAACACTTCGACACATTAAAAAATCCATTGGATCTTGACAAGTGCATTTTGGCATATTAAAAGCACCAGGGCTAAAATTGCCCTAGTGCTAAAAAGATGCATTTTTACGACATGTTTGTACCAGGGCAAAGTTTGCCCTAGTGCTAATACGGAATGGTATTAACACTATAGTAAACTTTGCTGTGATGCAAAAATGCATAAAAAGTGTATCTTTTTAGCACTAGGGCAATTTTAGCCCTGGTGCTTTTAATATGCCAAACTGCACTTGTCGAGGTGCAATGGTTTGGGTAAACTTTGCCCTAGTGCTAATAGCGAGCAAACCTTTCACCAACACCGGGGCCGTTTCTGTAATCTGGCATCTGTTGTCAACCCCCACCTCCAAGTCAAACACTGCAAATTGAAGAGGGTTGTTTAGTCGGGCTTGAGGTGAGGTTGTGAAATGATGGCTATAGTGATTGGCCACTGGTGTGGGTGTGGTATCATGACAGGTTGCCCTTAGTATTTGTGCTACTGCTCTATTGTTCTGAAGTCCTGCTACTAGGCCCTGCTCCTGCTATTTTAAAACCACAATAGGGTGAGCGTGTGCTACCTTGAAACAAGGCCGTGAGTTGCCAAAATGATAACTTGTTAGGTTGTCAGTGCTACCTGAGAGCTACAAACATGAGATTTGTTTGTGCTGTTGCCGCTATCTGAGAGACACAGACATTAATTATTTTGTAGTTCTCCTTGCTTGTTGAGAGATGCCAGCATCAGTATTTTTTTGGTTCTCCCTGCTCCCTGAGAGCCGCCTGCATGAACATTGTTTGGCTACTCCTCATTATCTCAGAGCCGCTTACATGAGAATTGTTTTGGTTTCTCCCGGTGCTGCACGAGACAAGAGAGACCAAGACATGACATTTTTCAAATGGGTTTGCTGGTGATGGGAGGTGAAGGGAAGGACAGAACATAAACTGGAGATCGATAACAGACCCAAAAGGGAACAAAGAGTATTTACTGGGAGATGTCAGTAAGCATTTAGTGAGTGGCATTTAGAGAGAGAGGCCCATGGGAGCTAGGAATGTTCCTGGAAAGCGAGGTAGCAGGGCAGGGTATTGGATGACCGATTCCAAAGCACACATATTGGTGGCGTTTTGTGTGTTCAGGAGGAAGGGAGTGAGTTTCAGTTGAGGGGCTGTGGCATGAAGGGAGAAAGAGGGCAAGTCATAGAAGAGGTGGGGTGACAAGGACTTGAGAAATGGAGGATTGGCATTACATGGTGAGATGCCAGGAGGTGATTAGTGAAAAATAGATTTAGCCAGTGGAGGGGTGCTCACCAATGAAAAAAATATGGACTACTGGTCAGGCTGTCTTTCCCTTGCTCACTTTAATTGGTGGTGTTGGGCTGATGGGTACACAGCATCTTGGACAGCAGTATCGTCCAGGTTACCGTCACTCCACAATGCAAGCAATGTGTACCTGCATGCTCTTACAGCCAATCATAATTTCCATCTCAGGGAGACAGGAAGTCAATCGAGGTAACACTGGCCTGTGAGTTGCAGCGACCCCGGCAGGCAGCCCTTTAACAACGTGGCTCCATGAAACTTGAATTGCTACTGTCTCTAAGAAACAGAAGGAGAGCTGAGGTGCCCGCCTTCTCCTTTTGTTTCTTAGAGTGATGAGCCAATCCACAGCAGGCAGGCCTTTCACTCAAGGTGCTGCTTGTTTAAAGGGATAACTGCAGAGGTCAGTGCTTCTGATTAGAAAAAAAGTAGAGGCATTGGGTCCTCTCTTTTTTTCTAATCAGAAGCACTGACACCTGTAGGCAGGCATTGAACTATGTGACTCTTTGGCAAAACGGGCTGCCTGATGGGGTCAGCGTATCTGGGGATAGTCAGGTGAGCCCTGGCAAGGCCCCAGATCAGGAGCCCTTTTTGGAGACTGCAGGGGCTCTGCCCCAGCTGGCCCTGAACCACTTAATAACCTAAAGCCACCTTAGAGACTGCATCTGCCAACACAGTCACATCCCGGACCACCACTGCCACCACTGCAATAACAAGGACCGCCATTGCTATCCTTGAGTGTACTACTACTAGCAGGACCACACTGCACCTATGATACCCCAGAGCCACACTTCACCAACTATCCCCAACCCTGTCACATGAAGTCATGATTGTGGTCGACAAAGTTGTATACAGGAGCCAGGATCCCCTAAAGGCCACTTGCAAGGGCGGTCATCCTCCCCACTGTTGCTGCAGCCCTTCAAAGCCAAACCACACCCGTGACAGAGGATGAAGTACTTGGCATCTTGCTACCTGGGCTGTTCCAATGGGAATGGTGGAGGAAGGAGCAGCAGCTACACCTGTGACAGGGAGCCTAGCACATCAGGGTAGTAGGACTCCTAAGCATCTCAAGAACATCATCATCAGGGGGCCATTTTCCAGCAGTCCTGGTGACGACGGTGGCAAGAACGTGGTGCGTGATGCAGGTGAGTATACCACCACTGATGATGAAGTGCCACCAACAGTGGAGAAGGGTTAGGGGCTGTTGGATAGCTTTGCCTTGTTGGGCAATGTGAGCGGTAATGGGCAGACCCCTGGCGATGGAGTTGGAGGTGCATCTGGCTAATAAGGGGAGACGTGTGTACCTATGCAAGAAGGTTATGTGGAACGTAGCACAGCGGTGCAGTACAATCAAAAGCTTGACATCAGCCGTAACATTCCACAGGTGGAATATTTGGCAGGCCAGGAAGGGCTTGGCACATTGTTTCCAGCTGTACCGTAGCACAATGGAGACAGTAAATTAGGCTTTAAATCCACTGCAAAAGAAAGGCAGTGGTGATTATACCGCCACACTCACCATGGACTCTCAGAATGCCACAAGGAGATCCGCGCATGCAGAGCTATGGCCTTTAAGAGGTTGCTGTCATGTGTATGCCCCCTCCTCCTTGGTGGCTCTTGTTCCCTGACCTGAAGGTTCTGCATTTTCTAACTGTCGTTCGAAGAGAATCACTAGCTCGCGAGCCTTTTATTACCTTTAGCAGCTGCTGAACTGCTGCGCCTGATTAGGCCTCGCCTGCCACTGATTTTCTCCTTTGAGCTCTAGGTACATTTAGGAGGTCTTTCTGGCGGATGTCACACCGTTTTCCAACTAATATGCAGGGTGTAAAAACCACAAGCACTTTTCTGAAAGTACTTCTCGCCACTTTTACTACATTTAATGTTACCCAAATAGAGTTTTTTTTTTCTAAATTCTTCATTCTCATAATCATGCGGACACTAAGAACATGCAGTTTGAAACATCGCTTGTTTTACTGTTACAGTCAAACTTATATAAAGGGTCTCAATAATAATAATTTAGCATTTATATAGCGCTACTGCACCCTCAGGCATCTGAGCGCTGCTTATTATTACCCACAGTGTGGGGTGTTCATTTGGAAGAAAGGCTGAGTTTGGCCCTGCCTGGATTCGAACCTACGTCTGTAAGCATGTTACAGCATGCACTCTACTCATTGTGCTATCTGACCAGTGTCTGTCGCACCTGATGAACATTTTCATAACATGTTCATTGATTTCAGCTGGGATTGGTTTGGGATGGAGTAAAAAGTGAAAGACACGTATTGCATGAAGCAAGTGACAGGATTTTACACCCACATCACAACCTTCATTTCACTTTGCAGTATCCTCACAAATGAACTCAAGTGATTTTCCAAGTTGGTCAGATTCCATCCTGTTATTGTTTCTCATTCGGACATTGACAAGACACTTACTTCAACATATTTGCCTTGCACATGCCTCTCGCATGCATTGCCAATTTCTGAGGCTATCCCGCAGTGTGAAGAGTTCAATGGCCAATGCTTGTTTTAAGGCTGGGTGGCTTCCCAAAGCAGGGCATGCGGTGTATGTACTGCAATCTTCGTTACATAAAATTAACGCAGGGTCGCCTTTTCAAGTTGCTTAAGAAAGGAAGGTTGACGCAGGGCTATCAACAGTTAATTGTGACTTGTCATTATGGAGGACACTCCACTTACGCACCTTTGTAAAACATTAACATGACATGCGCCCAAGCTCAAACAGTACAGTGCAGAATGGGGAAAGGGCACAGCTGATCAAATATTCATGACATGGCCGCAAGGGGATCATTGTTAAAGGCAGTATTACAACTCATGACCACATATGTGCATGCAGAGTACACAGGAAAGAAATTAGAGAAAAGACTGTTAGTTTTAGAATTCTGGAAAATGTATCAAGAGGAGGACGAGGACCAGCCACAGGAAGAGTGGATGCTTAATCAGCATAAAGGGGAAAGCATAGAGCCCTCAGCTCCTCTTACTGCACCTGAAACTAAGACTGTTGATGCAGAGGAGACAGGATGTTATCCTTTAAAAGTATTAAAAGCAGTGGTGGGGTATAGAAACCCGATATACTGACCCCCCCCCAACAAGCTTATAGTAGCGATGACAGTCCAGAAGGGAGTAATAAGAAGGAAGACAAGTGCAAGTTCATACGAGATAAAGAGGAATGAGGCAAGTGATAGCATATATCAACAGATATAGACAGAAAAATTAAGAGATGGAAAGGAGAGAAGGATAGGGCCAATGACGTAACACTTGTACAAAACTAATGGATGGGAGGACAGATATTACTCAAGTAAGATGGGAAAAGCATTAAGAAGGTTAGGCAATAGGAAGACAAAGATGAGCAAGAAAAGAAGAATAGGGAACGAGAAAAGCAGTTGTGGGAGGATGACCAAGGAAGGAAAAGCAGGGAACGATGGGAAAAGATATATAGAGAAGAACAAGAGAAAGACAAAAAATGGGCAGAGGAACAAAGGAAGTATGACATTTGGAAGAAAGAAAAAGAAGAAAGGGATAGGAGAGAAAAAAAGAGAGGAAGAAGAGGCACAACAAGTGAAGGAAAAAAGATTACAGAAAAGAACCGAAGAAGAAGATCAAAGAGAAGAAGAAAAACAAAGAGAGGAAGTAAGAAGGGAAGCATGAAAGCAAGAAGAAGAGAGAGCAAGAAGAGATGCGAGAGAACAAAGGGAAGTCAAGGAAGGAATAAAACAGAATAGAAGGCAGCGATATCTTGATGCGAGTCTCGTTCTTAAAGAACGAATAAGGACGAGCAATGAAATACAGGGGCGATGGGAAACAATAAGTGACATTTTCCCAATGAGAGAAATGACTCAATAAATACCTGAAGTAGCACTATAAGAGGAAAGATATGATGCAGAAAGTATTGGAGAGAGGATCGATAAGATATATCAGCAAATAAGGCAGAACAGCGACTATGGGACTCAACGGAGTGGCAGACTATCCCTGATACCAAAACTACTGGATGAGGAGGAAAACATGTTCAGTGATGAACGCAGAGCATTGTCTTTGAGTAGATTACATTTAGATAGAGAAGAGGAGGATGATAGTCACACCAGTTGGGGTGTAGCAATGTCAGACGAAGAAAGGGAGTCAGGTCGTGAAATAGGAGGGGAGGGTACATGTGCTCCCTTGGGAAGTCAAAATCTGAATAAGGAGGTAAGGTGGTCAGATCTGGAACACCCTAAGGAAAGAACATCAGATCCTAAACCATATCCCAAACTTTCCTGAAGACGATTGTGTAGTGTGGGAGGAGATTCTCCACTCTATGTGAGTAGGTTACCGTTGTTACCAGCACGGAGACGCACAGGGGTGATTACCCCTGGATTAAAAAAAATGAATAATGGGGTCCAGTTATGGTATGGGGTTCACACAGTTCCCTTTGCCAGAGAAGAGGGGGCAAGACCGCACTATATTCCATGGTCGCAGATTAATGTTTGTTTGTTTGTTTGTTTGTTTTATTATTTGTAATGCGCGAGCATACCCTCAGGTAACAGGGGGCAACATTTACAGGAATATGCGAGGCATAGTTACAACACCAGTAAAATTTACATAAACATAGAAAAATCAAAAGCAGGATTATATACATATATACAAGTAGGCACAAGTGGTTACAGAGTGTGCCAATGGCGAGAGTATGAAGACTTGGCACCTGGGTGTGTTTTGAGGCCTATGTTTTCATCCATAAGACGACCTTGGATCGGAAGTTGTGATAGGGCAAGTCCATTCTGAGAGTAGGGGGTAGAGAGTTCCACAGTTTAGCTGCTTTCACTGGGAAGCCATTGCCCCCTATAGTGGAGCGTTTGAAGTTAGGGACAGAAAGGCAGTCTTTATAGGCTGTTCTAGTAGGTCTCAGGGAGGAGTGTCTATGAAATCTGTCGATCAAATAGATTGGGGCAGCGTTATTGAGGGATTTATGTGTGAGTGAGGCAGTTTTTAGGATAATTTTATCTTTGATAGAAAGCCAGTTGTCTGTTGGCTGTGTCCTGTGATATGCTCTCTTCTAAGGATGCCCAGGGCCGCTCTGATAGCGTTGTTCTGAAGAGTTTGTAGTTTGCTAGTGGTAGCTTTAGAAGATCCCAGATAGAGAGTGTTGCAATAGTCCAGGGGGGACAGTATGAGGGCTCTGGCGAGGATCAGGCAGCTGGTGTCGGACAGAAAGGGTTTGGCTGCACGGATCAATTTACACGTGTATGCCGTGGAGGAGGATAGGGCATTCACCTGTCTGTTGAAAGAGAGGTTACAGTCCAAGTAAAAGCCTAACGTTTTAACCTCTTGACCTACTTTGATACTATTGCCATCGATCGTGAAAGAATGATAGGCAGGGCCTAATTTCTTTAAACTGGTGGATGTGCCTAGGATGATAAGTTCAGTTTTTTCATCATTCAGGCATAGTCCATGTGTGGCCATCCATGCCTAGATGATGATGTACACTCTATTCACCAAGGCCGAATACTTCCCATAATCTCCAGAAAGCGGAAGGAGGATCTGGGTATCATCTGCGTAATTGGTGTAGGTGATACTGAGATGATCCAAATCATCGAAAAGGGGCTTGGTAAATATATTGTACAGTGTAGGGGAGACGCAGGAGACCTGTGGCACACCACAAGTGATAGGTATGGGGTCTGCTGCAGCTGTAGGTGAGAAGACTCTCATGGTTCTGCCGTTAAGGAATGATCTGATCCAAGTGATGGCCTCGACGGAGAAATGGGCTGATGTGTGGAGGTGTGTGCATAGGACGGAGTGATCGACCAGGTTGAATGCTGCAGAGAGGTCCAAGAGGAGGAGTAAGGCAGTTTGGCCATTGTCTCTAAGCTTATCGATCTGTGCTTCAAGGTCAATGAGAGCAGTTTCAGTCCCATGTAGATGATGGAACCCTAACTGTCTAGCTCCTAGCAGGTGATGTTCTTCCAGGTACTTCTGTATTTGTACGTAGGCAACCTTATCCAATATTTTTAGAAGGAATGGTAAGGTTGCTATGGGTCTTTAATTTGTAGGCGTGGCTGGGTCGAGTGTGGGTTTTTTAATAGAGGAAGTACCCAAGATTGTTTTAAATTGGTGGGGATAGAGCCGGTGGAGAAGGAAGGATTAATTAGTTTCATAATGATAGGGGAGAGATCGCGGGTAGCATCTTTAATAAGCTGTGCAGGGCACAGATCTCCCTGACAGTTGGAGGGTTTCAGTGACAGGATAATTGTTTCTACTTCAAGTGTGGTGACTTTAGAGAAGTTAAAGCGTGTGGTTTCTCTTAGGATCGCTTCTCAGGTAGTTTGGAAGGGAGAGGATCGTTTAAGGACGGTTTTTTGCGGGAGATTTTGTTTTGTAGGGTAGCAGTCTTGTTAGCTAAGGCGTTTTGGATTTCTGAGCACCAACTTTTATCCTTAGTACAGGTATCTGGTGGTACTATAGGGGTTTCAACTTCTTTAAGGATGGAAAATAATTCCTTCATATTTGATTTCGCTTGGGATATGCAGGAGTCAAAGGAAGTTTGTTTAGCAAGGTAGATTTATTTTTTGTAAAGGGCAGCTAGTTTGGTAAATTTGAGTTTATTGGCTGCTGAAGGGAGTTTTTTCCAGGTGGCCTCGCAATTTCTTTCTTGTTGCCTTAAGTTTTTGAGGAATGGTGTATACCGTTTGTTCAGGTGCGTTTTATGTTTACTGGGTCTGAGTTTGAAAGGGGCAATTAAGTCCAGCGAAGTGGACATGATTTTATTATATTCTTCGACCAAAGTCTCTGGATCCGAATTATCGGGGAGTGTATTAAGTGTGGGGAGTAAGTTCGGGATGAGTCTCTCCACTGTAATACTCTTCTTATTTCTCGTGAGTGTGGGAGGGGCCCTGCTAATAGGCAAGGGTGAGGGTAGGGAGGTAGAGAGCATGAACAATACCAGGTGGTGGTCGGTCCAGGCTAGAGGTGAAATCTCAGTGATGTTGGCTAGACAGTTATGGTCAGCCACCCAATTGAGAATTCTACCTTTAGCATGTGTAGGTTCCAAGCTTCTTTGGGTAAAACCTAATTCGGAAAGGGTATTGATTATAGTACTGGCGATTTGGTCTTCCGGGTCATTGAATCCCATATTAAAGTCACTAAGGGTAAGTACTCGGGTGGAGCTTTTAAGGTTTTTGGATAAAATGGTGTTGATGTCCTCATCGAAAATGCTTACTGGGCCTGGAGGGCGATAGATCAGGTGGATGTTGAGAGTTTGGGTGTTGGTGAGAGGGACTTTAACTGAGAGAATTTCGCAAGAGAGGACGTTGATAGCAGTTGCTAATCTCATGGTAAGACTGCATTTGTGGATAATAGCGACACCCCCTCCTCTGGAGTTGGGTCCGTCTTGTCTCAGGATAGCGTAATTGTCTGGGACTGCAAGCATGCGCATAGGGCCTGCTGCTGGATGTAGCCAGGTCTCCGTAATAGCGAGGAGGTTGAGGTCTTCTTTGAGGATCTAGTCTGCAATTCCTATTACATGAGCTACTAATGATCTGGTGTTGATCAGCGCTCCCTTGATTTGGGGGCTCGCGGTGGTTTTAGTGGTTATAGTATGAGAGTGGCCGTGTGTTAATTCAGGGATGTCCTGGTAAGAGGGACTATGTAGAGGAATGGGGTTAGGGTTCTGAGGTGAGTTAGGTTTTAGTAAAGATCGGCTAGATGGGACAGTCATGGTTCTTGGCCTCTGTGAAGTAGGCAAAGAGTGGGCACGGGGCTCATGGATTTTAGCTAATCTGGCTCTGAGTCCTAAGTTCCTATCAATAGTGGAGCGCGGGAGGCTGGTAAATAGCAGTGGTTGTAAGTCATTTATACCTAAGGGTGAACTAGTAGGTGGCCTAGTGTTAAGCATGGTCAAATACATGGTGGTAGGTGAGTAAGGTGCCATACTAGTCAGTATTGTGGTATTTATGAGAGGGTGGAGACATGCGAACAAGCTGGTGATCAAGGGACACATGCTAAGTGGTTATACCAAGTGTATTTAGATATATGGGAGGTAGGCCTGATTCTAGGACAGGTACTAGGGCCTAGGCCGAAACAGAGTTGGGCTATCCCTTAGGCAAAGTACTTCATGGTGAAACCTTAAAGGTGGAGTGAGACACAAGGGCTCGGGTCACATAGAGTGAATGTTGCTGGCCAAAGGAGCGGTGATTGTGTGATGAACAATATTGGGCTGGGCAGTAGCTAGGCAGAGGGTGTGGCACTAGGCAGAGGAGGTGCTAATCGCAGTCAGATGGATAGCGAAGTAAGGTTCATTCTGAATAACCTAATGACCAGGGATACAAGCAAAGTCAATAGCATAGGTCCAGGCAGACATAGAGCTCTAGCCACACATTGGCTGTACTGTTCTAGCGTAGGAACTTAAGGATACATGTGGGCGGCACTTAGAGACAAGCTAGAGGTAAGTGAATAAGGATAACTTAAAATGTAAGTTACCTAGCTTGACTCCAGGGGCTGGAAAATGGAGATACAAATTAGAGAAAATGTCAGGGGCAAATATGTTGGCCACAGCAGACATAAAAAGGTATATTGGTAGCTGTTCTTGGATAGAGAGCTGACAACATTTGGATATGAGCGGGATATGCGAGAGTGACAGCATAAAACACTGCGCATGATGGTGCGCCATTTAATAATTGTAGGGTGGATTTTTGGAGGGCTCTCAGGGTAGAGTATCATGATACGTCAGATATGGGTTCAACTATGACACCTAAAATGAAAGAAGATGAAGACCCTATTGCTTATATTCAGGATATTCAAGAGAGATGGCAGCTTGAGAAGCGTGAACCTTGGGGAAAAAATGGTGGCAGTATTCTATAATTTTTGTGTCAGGGATTGCCAGAAAAAGTACAGAGACAAATGAAAAAACAAGCAGGAATGGAAGTGAAGCTGTGGGCTGAGATACAGTTGACTATCATGCATCAATGCCCATTGTTACAAGAGAAGAATCGAAAGAAAAATGAGAACAGAAAGATTAGGGAAGCCAAGTTAATTCAGAATAAATTGTCAAAATGCGCTATATAAGTGGCAGTATTGATGAGTGCAGAAGCAGTAGGAACGCAAGAAATAACGGGTGCATTGCAAGTGAATAATGTATACCCATTGGATCAAAGTGGGTATGGGTTTTGGCCATGAGAAAGAGGTGGGGGATTTAGAGGAAGAGGAGGTGGATTTCAGAACACCCAAAGTTGATTTCAGACCTCCCAAGGTGAATTTCAAAATGCCCAATGTGGAAGTCAGAACACTCAGGGAGGATATAATGGTGGGTTTGCCAGAGGGCCACCCCTATTGTGTTGGAATTGTGGGATAGCAGGGCATATTGCGCATGTATGTAGAAGCCGAGGAAGCATGCAACAAAATGGACAAAATTCAAGATGGGGACAGGTTATCCACCGCCATACGTCTCACAAAAACAAGAGGGCTTTGCCCAGGATCACACATCCTATCAGTCCCAGGTGCCGCAAGAACAGCAGGCACAACAGCAGGGGTCTGTGCAAATGCAAAAAGCACCCACGCAGACACAATGTTATATGAACACAGGGCAGACACTATCACCTAGGATAGAGAGTGTCAGTGTGGTAGGAGGGAACACCTTTACGGGGATAGGGATGAATGTGTACCCTCAATAGGACAGCTCACATGGTGTTTTGATGTGTTCAGTACTATCAGTAACACCGGACCCCCAAGAGGAACCAAAGGTCGATGTGATGACATGATGCTAATCTTTTTCTTTTCTTGTAGACAATGGGTTGAATCGCTCTTGTTTAAGGGAAGGAAAATACCCAATGTCAGGTATTGCCATGAATGCTCAAGGGTTCTCTGGAGCTACGAATTTAGTTCATTTTACTGATAAATTAACTGTTTCTATAAGGGGATGTGACATGTCTGTCCCCTTGTTATATTCGCGACAAACACTGTTTAACATTCTGGGTAGAGATTTGATGACGAAACTTAAGATAACGATTTCATTCAGTGATCAAGGAATAGTGTGCTCCACTCCAGGTATACACTATTTAAGTGAGTTTACAGGACACGCGGCTCTACAAGGGGTCCTGGTGGACCCAGAAGTTTTCATGTATGGGGTGAGCATTTTATTAACATGTCTACCTGGATTAGTAGGAACAATTGTGAGGATAACTGATTAATTTTTATTAAGACCACAAATACCTATGGATGAAGAAGAAGGGCAGACTTTTCCTATAGAATTGGAAGCAGCTATATAGTATAGGGGAAATAGCACTGCTTGAAGGAGTAGATGGCGAAGGCAGAGCATGAAGAACAGTGATAGCTCTTGAGGAGGGATACAGATTGCCTGACATAACAGATATGTTCACAGATGAACGTATAGATGATGAGGTAGTGTTTTACATAAGCATTACATATTGGCTAAAGATTGAGAAAAGTGACGTCCCACAGTGAATGACATTGATGCAGCAAAGACCAGCGTTCTTTCAGGAAGATATAGAAAAGGTGCCAATTGTCCTTTGGACTACGGGCCCATATGACGTCAGCCTATTGAAGGGAATAGGGGAGCTTAAAATGAAACTGAAGCCAGGAGAAATTTAACCCAGAGGAAAACAGTACTGCATATCTTGAGAAGCTGATGAAGGCATATTTGAGACTATCTCAGCATTGATGAAGCAGGGAATCCTAGTGCTATTGGAATTCTCATGTAATACTGCAGTGTATTTAATAACACAATCTAAAGGGGGGGTCGTGGAGATTTATCCAGGAATTATGCCCTCTTAATCAGATTGCAGAATCAGAGTTTCCATTAGTTCCAAATCCTGCACCAATATTGTGTAGCATCCCAGGTGAAGCTAAGTATTTCACAGTGATCGATTTGAAAAATGTGTTTTTCTCGATCCCGTTGCATAAAGACTCACAAGACCTTACTTCCTTTAAGTTCAGACAAAAGAGACTAAAGAGACTAAAACATACTCGCTTGCCTAAAGACTACTGTGAATCCCTGTCACTTTTTAATAGGGTCCTACAGATGGATTTAGGTAACATTCAGTGCAGGAATTCATTATGTAGATGACATATTAATCTATAGTGAAACAATATTGGCAGACAAGGGATACAAAGTAGATAAGGAGAAATTATAGTAGTGCCAAGAAGAGGTGTTGTACATAGGCCGGTTAATTTCACATGAAGGAAAGAAAGTGACACCTGAAAGAGCTGAGGCTATCATAAAACACCAAAGCCAACTACAGTGAGGGAAATGCAGCCATTTCTGGGCTTATGCAATTATTGCAGTGCATAGGTCCTCGACTACAGCACTTAAGAAAGCACAAGTTGGTAAGGAAACAATAAAATGGACTGAAGAAATGGAGGAAGGATTTGAGGAATTAAAAAGATCCATTTGTACAGCTCCAATATTGGGAAATCCAAATTATAGTGAAGAATTGAATTTGATTTCGCACACCAATGGGTCAGTAATGACAGCAGTACTCACACAAATAACAACACTAGGTTATAGACCTTTGGCGCATTACAGTGGGATTATAGACCCAGTCAAGGCCACAAGTATTACCATGGGCTGTGCAATGACGCTATATGTGCAGCACGCCTTATTTGCAATTTTAGAGACACCCAAAGATACATTTATGACACAAAGAGCTTCTGCATATGAAGTAATGATTTGTAACCAAGCCATTAAAATTGTGAGATGTAAAATAGTGAACCCAGCCACGTTTGTAGCTGAACCTATAGAAGAAGATGATCATGTCCACGATTGCACTAATTATGTTGAATTTTATGATGATATACCCTGTGTGAAAGAAAATGCTTTAGCGGGAGGGGAGATTCTCTTTATTGATGGTTTGTCAAAAATGTATCAAACTAGTGGGGAGAGGCATTCAGGATCTGCAGTTGTACGATACAGATTGAATGGTGAATTTGTGGTAGAGTGCAAGACTACTGTCCCATTTTTCAGCACAGGTTGCAGAATTGGTTGCGCTTATTGTTGCGCTCTTTGATGCTCTCGAGAAACACAAGGATCAGGAAGTGACGTGTACAGTGACTCCGCCTATGTGACGTCAACTGTACATGCAGGGCTGTCACGTTGGAAGAGGAGGTGTTATCTCCATGCAGACAGCACTCCAGTGGAACATGCATCTTTATTGGACACAATCATTAAGGTACTACAACTCCCAGTGGACATAGCAGTTGTAAAATGCACAGCGCATACTAAACAAACAGATTGTATTTCTCGCTGAAACAAAGCCACAGATTTAGAAGCCAAAAGGGTTGGGTACCCTTCAGAAATCTTGAGTTTCGATACTGAAAATGTTAAGGAAGTATTAAATAGAAACATCGTAGTACGAGAGGGATTGAATCTGCAGTCAATTGCACAACTAATAGAGATACAGGGTAGTGTTCCACAAGAAGAGCAGGAGTTATGGAGACATATGTTTTTTTTTAATCACCGACAGAAGCACTATGGATACAGGAAAGCACTGGAAAGCCAGTGATGCCAGCAGCATTACTGAAAGTTGCATTCGAGTAGCTGCATTACCCCATGCATATAACCCGAGAAAGTCTTGCTGCCACTATTGCAGAGGACTGGTTTCTTCCCAATCTATTGGAACACGTTGCACAGTTCATTGTGAATTGCATTGTGGGTCAGAAGTTTACAGATGGGCGTACACTGAGAACAATCAGAGGAGTAATACCCCATCCAAATGGCCCGTTTCAGCATTTGCATATTGATTACGTTGATATCCTGCTGACATGTAATGGATATAGGTATATATTAATGGTAGTGTGTCCCTTTCTATAGACTATAGACGTCATTCTGAGTCAATGCCATTGCTATTATAATGTATTTGGACTAAGCATAGACCATTTCGTTAACATAATTCAGTTCAGGTATACATTCAGCGGGGTGATGCATTCGTTTATAACATACAGTACATTTGCATTATTTAGTTCAGGTATACATTAGGCATGGTTGTGATTTTAGTTGGATGGGTTTTTCCTTCTCTCAAGACCCAGGGTTTTGAATACATAAAATGATGTGTACCAAGTCCACAGTGGAGTAGACAATTGGATACATAGGCAAGGTATATTTAACAAAACTAGGGACATGTGACTCGAGCTGATAGGTCTATGATGTCACAAAGCAGCCAAATCAAAATGATGGTTGGGCATGAGTCAGGGAGTGTGTAGATCTAAACTCTAGGTCTTGATAGAAGGAAAAACGCATCCAACTAAAATCACATGTATACCTGAACTGAATTATGCTAACAAAATGGTTTATGCTTAGACCAAATACGTTATAATAGCAATGGCATTGACTCAAAATGACGTCTATATTGTCGCCCAGAACATATGTGGTTATAAGACAGCATACACATAGAAATTCAAAGTGTCAGGCTTTTGTTTAACATTCTTTTAACACTTTTGAGAAATGCATCTAGTGCTCTATTCCGCCGCTAGATATCCAGCATAGATCACTCGATTACTTTTTATGCAGTAAGTTGACAAATGGACCAAATGTATTTTGTGTTCTATTCCGTTGGATTTATTTCACATGGATGTGATCATTGCTGTTGCACCAATAACGCAGTTGTGTAACAAAATACTTTTTTGATGAAACTTGCACGTATTTTATAAATGAACTGTCAGAACCAGCCACCAGTTGTACCCTGCAAACCAGGCCATATTATTCCATACCCATATATGTGCACAAAGCCTCACTCAGAGATAGGGCTCACTTATGGGCACTCCTCGCTCCTGCCTCCTGAGCGCTCAAATAACAGACGCTTTGTACAGTTCCAGACTTTGGCGCCCGCCCGTGCAGGACCACAATCCCCATCATGCATCACACACCATCATCAGGCATCAGGGGCCTTTTTTCCATTTCCCCGATCGTGTTTTCCCACACTACTGCACTTTTTTCTACCAAACTTAGGTTGGGACCAATCAATAACAGTCACCAGTTTGAGTCCATTCATCATTGTTCCAGGGATCTATCTGTATGCAGTCACAGCCAACCAGTTTAACTTTCACTCTGACTGGGCGCCACATCACGCGCACACCCCCCTCCCTATTGGCCCATCTGGTGCACCACAATTGGCTGCGACGGACGATGGGCGGGGTTCCGATGCTGCCTTCGGCCTTATCTCCCGGGTAACACACAGTATACACTGCCATTCACGCAGTGAGATTCAGACGCTTGCAGTAAAAACAAGTAAGTTGCATCGTACAGATCTGATCATGCCACCTCCACCACACCGGTACGGACAAGGATTTATGCGCTATCCTTTTGCCGTGCGCACACAACCGAGGATCGTATCTGATCCCCTGCACGTTTACCCTCCTATGGGTCATTTAGTCCACAGTGATGACTCTATGCATTCTTATGCTACTTTATCACCCGCTGCATGCCACCACCCAGCACTAATTACTTTATCGCCACTGGGCATGCTTCAACACTCAGCACCACCCCTTTTGACTTTTTAATTTATATTGACGGATCATATGTCATTCTTCCGTTCTCTTTTCCTAGACCTGTGGTTTCAATACGCCACTTTTGGGGGCGCCGCCACACCCTGGCCAACAAATTGTGTCCAGGACCTCCAGAGTGATTTTACCACTCTTGAATCTCCAAAGCAGTGTATTCACAACACCGCCCCACCAGTCTCCACCTTGAAAAGCTGAGGGACTTTTTGTAGAAGCTTTACCGCTGCATCTCTCTTTGACGGTAAGCTCTACATTAATACACTTTTCCAGTGTATTATTTGGCACCAACCAGCCACTAACAAGTATTGTAAAGTATAAATGACACGTTACAGAGATCAAACACCGTCATAACAGCCTTTCACATCTTTATTACACTCTGACAGATACCACACGGACAGAGTTACCCTTCGCCCCCATCCTGAAGAAGGCCACCCCAACAACTAGCTTCAATCAACCGCTACAGTTGGCTGAAACACTACAGTGTCGATTTGTGACACAACGCCTTGTCCCACCTTTTCTGTTTTCACATGTTGTTGTGTGTTATGTTTTTTTTTAAAAAAACATGGACCACATAGTCCTGGGCAGCACTTACTCGTTTTTGTATTGAAATGTCTAATTGTTTGCTAGAGAATGTGCACTAATGCGAGGAAAATACCCTCAACATTGAAGAGGTTGGTACGTAGCAGTACCCCCCATTTGTAAAGTGAAAAACTTGTCAGTTTACTGTTGCTTTGTGAAAAAGTAAATACTTATCAGTATATTACTATTTTGAGATTAAATAAATTAATCCAGAAACTTGCTGTCGTTATCTCCCATCCTAATTTTTTTCATTATTACTAGTTACCCCCTGGGCATATCAGGACATAGCCAGGCGCCCTTTATTATATATTTTGTTCCTGATGCCACCTGCGCAGTGAAGTTCTTAGTGCACTAAATATTTCCGAGATGGGGTGTTTGAGACGTATTAAAGTCAGATTATTGGGCCACCCATTGTCAATAAGCTATTTGAATAAATAGGGCTTTTATTGAACATAAAGCATATGTTTTCTTCTGCTTATCACTCACAAACAAACAGAATATGAAGAATAGCAAAGATCAGATTAACTATTAAAAGGGGATGGCTATATTGAGTACCCCTAGCCTTTTATGCCCTTCAAGTACAAATGATGATAATTTCTTTGACCTATTTGGGCATGTCAAACGGCACAACACGAATGCAGAAGTAGATAACCAGGTGATTAATGCCTATCTTGATAATTCAGCTGCCTTGGGGAATAATATATGGTACCAACATGTGAAAAAGGTGGGGAATAGAGCATCTGATGAGAGCTGCTCTGTCTGCTCTGTCATCCCATATGCCTAGAGTACAGTTAGAACATTAATTTCAAAAGAGAAGCTGACAAATGTTGTGAAGTGCCTCAGCCATGTAACAGCATGAACTACCAGAGGACAGTTACAAGGGAGCTGGGCAACCCTGCGATGGTGATCAAGACAGACATTCCCATACCAGGATGATTATATCAAGACAACGCAAATGTAAAAAGAGCCTGGATAGACAGACAAGATGCTCATGTATCCTTCCATGGGACAAGACAAAGTAATAATTGAAGAAATGAAGAGGATGAATTGGCCTGACAAAACTGAAAAGGCTGGAATGCCTGGATGCTGGGAGCATTCACTGCTGTTAATCTATAGACGAGTGATCACAACCAAAGTATGGGAAGATGGGATGATGTCCTGTGCACCTCATCTACTTAGGAAGGAACCAGAGCACAAGGTGCAGGAAGTGAATTATGAGTGCATAAAGTCATGGGCAAAGAACTCTAAACTGCTGACATGGGTGGATGACGAATCAGGATCAATGGCTCTAGTCCCATTAATGAATGCAACAATGTGCTTTCAAAGCAAAGGTAAAGTCTGAGTTGGAGAGAATAAAAGGTGCACAAACATAATTGATATCCCAGGAATGAAGAGAGGGGCTGCCATCCTAATGGATCGATATTGGGCCTGTGAATCCAGAGAATATATGAAGTTGACCAGAAACTGGAGGAGTGCGTTCCCTAGTACTCAACCATGTTCCAGCTTTGGTGATTCCTCACAGTGACCGGAAGAGCGAGGGATATCCACAAGTGGATGACCACTTGAGAAAAAGAAGGTCACTTGCACTCCAGTTGATGAAAAGAGAGAATTATTTCTCATCCAAATCAATATGGTTTTATGACAATATTCCTGATGAGCACAAGTTGTTCAGCAAGACTGCTATGATAATGACATCTATATTCATGCCTGACTCCAAACATCAGTGAATACCAAATGGCTGAAGATCACAAGATGGGAGCTTTTACAGACAATTAACACCACTATAAAGGGGTTTAATGCCATAAAGGAAGAGATGAGGGCCATAAGGTCAATGACCCTCCAGAACAGGTGTGTCCTAGATATGATTACAGCAATGGAAGGAGCTGTTTGCGCCAAGGTCTGGCCTTCTTTCTGTACTTTCACACCATCTCATGACGGTGAGAATGGGTCTCTGACGGATGCTGTAACCTTGTTGGCAGAATTGCACATGAAAATGGAGGAGGAAACAGAGGCCATTGGAGATGATGATTGGTTCTCATATCTGTTTGCATGTATTCCCGACTGGATGGCAAGTATATTAAAGTTCCTTGGAGCAATATTGGTGATAATAATGTTTGGATAATGTGCTATAAGGATACTAATTGGACAATGCCAGACAACAGCAAAGAAAGCAGTAGGAATGAAGATCATGATTGATGTGACGGATGAAACAAAGGACATTGCGCAGAATGAAATTCCATTAGAGACCACATAAAAGCAATTATTGTGGCACCTGATGGAACAAAGTTCCTGTATCCAAGAGATCATAAGAATAATGTGGGACATTGGGTCTTCTGTACCCCAAGTGGAGAATTAAATTACATGACCTGGTGTGTGGATGAATACATAAGAAATGTGGGCACCCTGAGGGGGGTGACAAATATATGGATACCAAAGAAAGCTTTCTTCAAGAGAAGAGTCAAAGAAGTAGGAAAACTTGAGGTGGTTGTCATGCCTGCGCCATGGGCGCATACATTGGCAATCAATATGGACAAATTGTTATTCATTTATCTACAGAAAACTCCTGGATCAACTGCTATTCACTATTTGGACTTTATTTCCCATTTGCAAGACTTTGGTGCCTTTTTATTTTTCCCAGAAAACTACACTTACCATAATGCACTTGGCTATAACCATCCATTCCTGGCTATTCCTATTTTTTTTCATCAGAACTACAATCCCCAGAAGCCCTAGGGATTTGCTCTGCTTCCACCAGCTCAGGAACAGAGAGGGAGGTGGCTGATTGTCTGCAGGTGTGCTGAGCCAGGTGCAACCAATTAGCCTGCTTCTGTGCTGGGCTGGGCTGGGCAGTTTAAAGGCTGCTGCCTGCGAGAGCTCAGTCTCTTTGTATGCTGTTTCCTGAGTTCCCCTGCTCTTTGTTCCATTGCCCTGGTGGGCTCCTGCCTTGCAGTCTGCTACACCCTGCTGCCTACAGCCCTAGCCTTTTGGGTTCCCTGTCTCAGCCCTGCTCTTCCAGGCTCCTGCCTTGCAGCCGATCACGCTCTGCTGCCTTCCAGCCTCCGCCCTTGCCCTGCCGGGCTCTCCACATTGCAGCTGATCACGCTCTGCTGCTTTCCAGTCTCAGCCCTTGTCCTCTGGGCTCCCTGCTCTGCAGCCTGCCTCACTCCGGCTGCCTACAGCTTTCTACTTTGAAGCTGATCACGCTCGGCTGCTTACTACCTACCTTTTTCCGCTGGGTTCTCGGCCTAGCAGCCCTCTACAGTCCTCTGCAACCTTCTACGGTCAGCGGCCCTGCCCCTCAGGGCTCACTCCTTGCTGCCCGGTCCTTCTGGGTTCCTTGCCGTGCAGCCTGCTTTACTCTGCTGCCCTAAGCCCTTTCCCTCTGGGCTCTCTACCTTACAGCCCTGCTCCTGTGGGCTTGCTCATTGCTTTCCTGCTCCTCTGAGCTCTCAACCTTGTTCCTTACTGTCCTCTGCTATCCTATCCTGTTACACGACTTTCCCTTCATTTCCTTCTGCTAGTTTGCTATCAACTTCCTTTTCCTGGATTTGTCTGTAAGTATCTTCTCTTGTCCTGTTTGTAGACCCTTTTGTACAGAGCTTGTCTGTTGGTTCCCATCAGTCAACCTCTGCCCCTTCACTTGTCTCGTTTCTACATTACAGACACCCATAGCTGCTGTTCCAAGCCATGAGCAAACAGCGTGGGCCTCTGTTATAGCAAACTGTGCAGAAGGCTTGAGTATTTCCTAAGGTTCGTGGAATACTCTTTTCCTATATCTGCATACACCCCAAGAGGGAATTCATTCTGTACCTTTTCCTTGCTACTCTTGCCTACTCTTCGTTCTCTTTCCTTTCAGCTGTGTGTGTGCTTCTCTGTCCACTTTATTTAGGCACAACCACCCAAACCCTTTTTGGGTGTCCTGTGCCACTCTTAATAGAGTGCCATCCCTGACAGTGGTTGAGGACTCGACCAGAGGGGGGAATGTAGAGGAGCAGACGTACATGTCTGCAGGAGATCCTACCCACCTACCTCCCCTCTATTGGAGTCATGAGACCATTCCCTGTCTAACACCAGCTATTGTACCAATACCATAACGAGTTTATGGAAGGCGGTATCCATTAAGATGACCATATCAAATGTACCCTCAAGTTGATGACAGCCTGTAGGAGGAACTCCCTGAAGGAATATGAGAAAGAGCTAAGAAAATGAACTGATGACTTCATAAGAATGTGTGCAAAAAGTCCTGAAATACTGATGTGTGGATCCTAGAGGCGAAATGACGAAGTAAAGAATCAAGTGATCCTTGAAAGTGCAAAAGAAGAAGGTTACACATTAGAAAGTTCTTCAGAAATCAGAAGTTTAATGAATGTACAAATGCTGAAATGCAAGATAGATCAAGTCATCATATATGCTAGCTACAAGTAGTGAATAGAATGCAGGCAGAGCCACCATTGTACAGAAACTGGACATTGGTATCATGAAATAAGTATGCCAAAGAACCATGGAGAGAAAATGGAAGGCTGTGTCGCAGTAGAATAACAGATTATTGGAGCTGTGTTGTGAGGCTGTCTGGCCTGAAGTCAAGAACTGAGAAGATGAGGTCAGCTATCTACGCTGAAGAGGAACATGTGTGCGGATGATGAATCCTCTGACGTTAAGGTGCAAGAAAGAACACCAAGGATGCCCGTCTAAATTCATTTAAAACATTTAAAAGCTTGCAGAATGAACAGAATCATGGTCTCCTGTCATGTGAGTCGAGGTTGGAAATAGGGCTTAAACTTGGATTTCCAGACATGATAGGGAGTACCCTGACTCCCGTTGCATTCCCAGGACATGAATACTCTGCAAGGAAAAGTACAAAGATAACTTCATGGCAGAAGGAATGGGTGACGAGAGATGTTGGTTTAATTGGGTGGTCCTGTCTACTTGCACCTGGCTCTTGGTTTATGTGATGCTAATTGAACAGAATGTTCCAGACATGGCACAAGCATGCCAAACCAATTGTATTAGTCTGTATAACGACAGACCTTATAGCTTGAGAAATCAATGAAATGCTGTGTAACTGATTTTTCTCAAATGACATGTTTGAAGAGGTAGTCATAAGTTGTCCACATGATAGCGGACAGCCAATAACAAACCTAGCTCGTATATGATTGTATATCTAGATGTGTACCTTAACCAATCCCAACCATTGATAGGTTTTTCACTATTGCCACATAGAGTGACGTCATTCTGACATATAACCAAGTATATCATTATATTTTTTGTGGAAATCGGTGAGAGAATGGGCGTACATCAGTTGAAATACGTTGTAAACTCCCTGTTTAGATAATTGCTAATAAAACCTCAACTTACCATCTTCTTGAGTTTGTGCGGTTATTTGGACTCAGAATTATTCTGGTATAATCCCATCCTGAAACAGATGCATGTTCCAAAGGTCATAAGCTCAGGTTGGTGGTGGTGGGGTACTGCGATGAGGAATAGTATGATGATGTAAGCTGGCCCGCAAAGAGACGACTCACAAGCAGTCCTTCTCCTTCCATGCCCCAACCCTCTGGAACTCAATCCTGGTAGAGGAATGTAATGCTCCTACCATGCTCCAGATCCATAAAAAATACTAAAAATGTGGTTCTTTAAACAATTCCCACTGGATGAATAAAAATCCCTCTCTATCTTCACCAACAGCACTGCGTTACTCTAAAAAATGCCAATCCCAATCTTGGCACAATCCTGTTGTAAAGTGCTCTGCTGCTCTTGAGCAAAGTTCACACTGTAAGCAATACAAATAAAAAAGTAAATTATGGTAGTGGGGAACTGTGCTGAAGAAGAATGAAGTGGTGGTAGTCACTGTGGGGAGGAAGTGTGACATGGTGGTCATGGGGAATTGTCAGATCTAGCACCTGACAAAATCCTCAGAGGAGGAGGGGTGCTTTCCTCCCAACTGCACCTAAGAGTGAATTGAGGCATATGCCTGGTTCTCTCCCTGCTGCAAAGGAAAATACCAGCGATTAACACCAATCATCTTGCAAACCCCTTCCCGTCTCCGTACCTGTAGCAGGTGTTCATAGAATACCTGAAACTGTCGACACACAGGCCAGAAACCTCAAGAATCCAGCAGAGGGCAGAAGGTGTTCAGCTAACCGGAGTTTGCCAACCAAAGCCTGAGTCCAATCATCCACAAAGCTTAAACCAACCCTTTGTCCAAATCCAAGCCGATACCAAATGCATAAAGTTCCAGTTCCAAAATCTGTAGGGTATTCAAATAGGAGAATCTGGGTGCACAATTCCATAGGTCCAATATATGAAGAAATCATAAGAGGGAAACCAAAAAACAAAGCACCAAGACACAAAGACAAATCCAAAGTCCAAGGAAAGGCAAGGAGTGCCACACAATACCAGGTTGACATGGATAAAGCACAAGGAGAAGGTCCCAAGACAGTATCAGGTTGAGTAGCCATGAAAACCAGCAGAATCATAGAGCAGCCAGACAGTGAAACTGATCGCAGCTGAAAAGCTCTGAGCCACGGCTCAGAAGGTCTCTTAAATCCGGGTTATGGCATGGCGGCCTGTGATTGGCCACCTGCCAGCATGAGCATGCAGTCCATGGCGTAGTCGCCAGGGAGCATGGGGATTGTAGTCCTCTTTGCACCAGTGCACTGGGAGCCTCCACTGGATCTCCTTTTGCACATTTGGCACTGGCAGTGAACCGAGACTATGGCTGGCTGATGACTACAGTGGCTGAAAGAACCCCTTCTCAGGGCCCGTGGTCACTGCGGGCAATCTGGGTATAGGTGATAAAAATGGTGTACCAACGATGGAGCCGGGGAAATGAGTGGTAGTCACTCATTTCTGTTTTTTCGGCCCATAACCCACCCAATCAACCAGGTAAAGCAGACGGCCCTCTCCTACCCAAGAATCCAGAAAGTCATTGAAATCATATTCTTCCTCTCCCTGCGCTGTAAAAGGAGGGAGACCGCTAGGAAGATGGGTCCATTTGGGGCATGCCTTTAAGTAAGAAACATGAAATATAGCGTGTACAGACTATGTTGCTGGGAGTTTTAGACAGGCAGACACCAGACTAAGGATATGCAGTATGGGGTAAGGGCCAATGTACTGAGGTAACAATTTGCGTTTGCTGGGAAGTCATAGGTAGCTCGTGTGGGTACATTAATCGGGATGACATTCAGATGCCAATCATAAAAGACATAGAACAGGGATGTCCCAACTGACGAATGCTGTGCGTTGTTATAGGCTAACTCTGCCGCTGCCAGTAGAGAGAGCTTGTTTGATAAGTATCAGAGAATTAGACAAGGCAAGTACTGCTCTATGGTCTGATTGGCTCTCTCTGTCTGACTATCAGTCTGCGATGGTATGCAGATAAGTACCATGCGTCAATATAAACTCAACAAGTCAAAGATCTCCAAAACTGGGAGGAAAACTGCAATCCTCAATCTGTTACGATAGAGAAAGGAAGCCCAAAAAAAACCAAATATCTGGTCGACAAATACCTCAACCAGCGTTGGAGCTGATGGAACTCCCCAGCAGGGCGTCATAACCCTGTATGTATGGTAATTCCATAATAAAATCCATACAAATGGCACTCCATGATCACTGAAGAAAAGGAAGTGGGCGAAGAAGGCCTTGCAGTTTTCTCTTTGGATCCTTGTATTTTACGAGGCAGATTGAGCAGGATTGAATGTATTTCAACATGCCCGTTCTCATGTTTGGCCACAGACATCATCAGGGGAGCATGTCACAGGTTTTAGAGCCACCAGGGTATGAGGAAATACTAGTATTGTGGCACCAACGAAGCAACTGTTCTGGCATGCTTTGAGTAGGAAGGTACAAGAGCCCCAGCAAAAGGGGCAATCCTTCCATTGTGGTGAAAGCAACTAGAGAGGATTCCTATACTAAGATGATACCCAGTCCTTCAGTTCTTGTATCAGATCTGGTTGTGTAATGCACAGACAAATAACCCAATTCGGGGGTGGGATGGGTTGTGGTGGAACAGGTTCACCTTTTGCCCCATACTGCTGTGAGAATGTGTATGCTTTTCCGTTTCTTGATCCAGGATGATAGGTAAGGACAAAACCAAACCTAGAAAAGAATTGGAACCACCGGCATTGGCGTGCGTTGGTACATACTGAGGAAGCCATGAGGTCAGGTCACAGTGGTCACTTAAGACGGTAAACTGATGTTTTACCCCCAAGAGATGATGACGACACTTGAGGAACACGCCCCTAAGGGCTAACAACTCTTTCTCAGTGACTATGTAGTTTTGCCCTGCTGATGTCGTTTTACATGAATAAAAGGCCACTGAATGCAAGAGGCCAGTTTTAGTGCATGTTTGGGATAGGACAGCCACCAAGGCCACAGCAGGCTCATCGGCTTCCACAACAAATGGTTCCTCTGGGTTAGGATGTTGCAGCACATGAGCTGATGTGAATGCCTGCTTTAAGGTGTTAGATGCATTCTGCACCTCATAGGACCATTAAAATGGTTGTTCGTTATTGGTCAAGAGTGTCAAGTGAGCCACAATACTACTGAAGGAATGGATGAAGTGCCAATAAAAATAGGCACACGCTAAAAACAACTGGAATTCCTTTAGGGTTGTTGGTTGTGGCCCGTCCAACATGGCCTGGACTTTGGCTTCACTCCTCTGTAAGCCCCTTGTGGAAAGTATAAAACCCAAGACCTCCACTTCTGCAGCATGCAGGAGGCATTTCTCTGCCTTGGCATACAAAGATCTCTCCAAGAGTCTCTGCAAGATGATCTGAATGTGTTAGAAGTGTTCAAGGTAAGAGGTGGAGAAGACCAATATGTCATCAAGGTATATGATGACAAACCTTTCCAGGAGATCATAGAAGATGTTGTTTATTAAATTCTGAAATGTAGCAGAGGCACTGCAGAGGCCAAAGGGCATGACTTCATATTCGAACAGCCCTTTGTCTTGAATGCCATCTTCCATTCATCCCACGGTTCATTCTAACCAGGTTGTAAGCACTGCTTAAGTCTTAATTTGTAAACAGGACATCAGAGCCAAGGTGGTCTAGCAGCACTGAGATTATTGGCCGTGGGTACTGATTTTTGATGGTGATCAGGTTCAGGGTTCTGTAGCCAATGCAGGGTCAAAGGCTGCCTTCCCTTTTCGGGACAGAAAATAAAAGAGACGCTGATGGGGAGCTGGAGTGACGGATGAAACCAGTTTGCAGGGCAGTCTGCATTTACTCTTGCAGGATGCAATCTTCCATATGAGTCAGGGAATACACCTGACTAGAAGGTATTCAAGTTCCTTTAACTAGATCATGGGGCAGGCATACAACGATGAGGATGAAGATGTTCAGCTTGTTTTTTATCAAAAACATTGGTGTAGTGTTGGATTTTGGTAGGTAAGCCCAGCAGTATAGCCCAAACCGAACTGTACCATGTTAGCAATGCCTGGCTCAAGGCTCTGGGTACTCCTTCAGACCACTCTGGACCATTGGATCCAGCCGAGAAGAGGTAAACCTCACCAGAGTCCCCAATGTTGTGAGGGTTATGTTTCTGAAACCATGGCAGACCAAGCATCACACCAAAATAAGGGTCATCTATTAGATCAAAGGCAGTGGATTCACACTTTCCTTGTTCTGTAGCCAGGGTCAACACCAATGTCTATTCAATCACAGGACCAGAACTTAGACCATTGCCATCCAGAGCACTAATAGGTTCGAGGAACACCTTCTTCCAGAAAGTAACGTTGTGGGTCTTGGCAAATGTCTAGTCCATGTTACCTGTTACCCAGGAATCCACTATCAGTTTGGTAAATAAAGTGGGTAAGCCCCTTTCAGACAAGGAAGCGCCTTTACAAACATGAATTGTATTTCCTATTTTTCCTGTGGGATGCCTCGCATTCTGTTCACTCATTCCGTGGGCCTCGGTTATTGGGAGTCTTGTCATTTCCCGCCTTCTTAACGGGTTCCTTAGGACGGAGACGGGTCTAATGGCCTGACTAGCCACAATACGGACACAGATTCTCCTCCCGTTGACAGTCCTGTTCACTCCTAGGGAGAGGCCTAACAAACACTCCAATCTGCATGGGCTCACGAAGTCCCTGCTCCAGATGGCATACTGGTCAGAGTACCAAAACCCAAATGATGTGCTTCACCCCGTCTTTCAGCCATACAGGTGTCCAGCTGTAAAACCAAGTACACCAACTCTGGGTAGGAACTGGGTATGGCGGGAACGACTGCCAAAGCGTCTTTCAGGGCTTTGCTTAGAACCTTGTAGAAGACTGCAGCCTTATTTTCTTCAGGCCAGGCTGTCTCTGCCTCTAGTTGTTTAAAACAGGCAATATAGGAGAGAAGTGTGAAACGTCTTTGGGCCAGAGCCAACAACTGTAAATCGTGAGCCTGGGCTTTGTGATGAGAATCAAAAACACGATTCATCTCATGGATGAGGGCATCAAAATCATACAAGACAGGGTCATTACCCTCTAAAAGAGTACTGGCTGTGGTTTCTCCAAGATAAGAAACTACAAAAGCCACTTTAGCGGTGGAGTCAGGAAAAGGCAATGGCCTACACAAACAATGGAGCGTACACTGGTTCAGAAACATATGATATGCTGCCAGATCTCCCATGAATCTTTCTGGCGGTGACATGGGAACAGTGTGGTGACCAAAGCAACAGCCAAACCCACGAGTGCTGGACCTTGCCCAGTTGGTAAAGAGCTGACAACAGAAGTGAATGCTACTGCACCTGCAAACACATTTGTGTGAGGATGGAACTGACTCTGGGTGCTTTGGGTGGCATTTAACCTTTGATTAAGATATGAGCACTGACCATGAGCAGTGGAAGGATCAGGATTGGTGTCTATGAGGAGTAAGGCTTTTCAGTCTGTCAGATCCAGCAACTGACTAAACCCTCAAGGGAGTGTGCTTTCCTTCCAACTTTGGTGAAGAAAAACAAACACTTAAGGCAGGATTAGGCAAAAAGTATGGAAGGCGTACGCCCGGTTCTCTCCCTTCTGCAAAAGAAAATGCCAGCGATTAACACCAATCATTATACAAACCCCTTCCCATCTCCTTACTTACAACAGGAATTCATCAGGTATTTTTACAATACCTGAAGCAGTCAGCATGCAGCCCAGAAACGGGAGAGGGCATAGGGCATAGGGTGTTCAGCTTGTACTGGAGAGACACCCGGCCAGCCATTAGAGTCAGGGTTTTGCTCCGCAGTACTTTAAGATGAGATAGCTGCACCTTGAGATGGATGGGGGTGCAGGTTTTCTTACTCCAACACCAATCAATAAGGACAACTCAATGGTTTGGCAAAGGGGAGTCCGTTTAATGACAAGTACAAAAAATGGGGAAACATGGAAATCAACAGTGATGCGATAGCCCATCTCGCTTCAACTCCATGCATAAATCTCCACTTTACTTAGCAGCATGCAGAATGGTCAGCCAGGTGCACGATGCCCCAAGATTCACCCGGCCTCCCTTCCATCAATCATTACTTTAGTGGCTATGTGTCAATTAGTTGGCTGTGGTCAGCCTCAAAACTGTATCTTCTTGTCAGGAAAAGTTATGATATCGCTGTTTGGGTGACAGCCAGGCATAGGTGTGAATTTGTGCCTCTTCTTGCTCGGATGGTCACGTGCTGCTCACACCGTGAATCTGCCTAGTTTTCCTTCTATTTGCGCATTTAATTCTTATTCGGCTTGCCACCTGCCTGGGCCTCCTTATCTCGGCCTTCCTGAGATAGGCTATTCTGTTCTTAAGTTTAGATTCCGCAAAGCTACTGTTCGCTCCTTCTATTGGTCTGACCTTGGCTCTTCCTGGTTCACGTTGCCTCTGCTGAGTTTCGATTCAGCCATCTCTTCTCGTTTTAGCTGGAATACGAATCCTGTCCTGTTTGAACTCTAGTAACCTGAGTTAATTTTGCTTTTGTGTAAAGTGGACTTGCACTTATATAACATGCTTTCTTTTGAGGTAGATTGTGTATAATGGCGCTTGCCGCTCTATTCTTCTACTTAGCATGCAAGCCGCACTGTTTTCTTAGCTTTCTTGCGGTTACAAGCATATGTACAGGCGTTATCGGGTTGAATATCTTCATCCTGCTTACAGTTTAAATTCCTTTGTCTTTCACCAACGTTCTCTTCTTTCAGTTTCGCGATAGCTTTATGTATGGCATTTCGTCTCTTTGTGTCATCCTTGGGTTGTCATATCTTCTATGGTTGCGTCAGTCCAGGCCCTCGTGATGTCACCATTCATCTTCCATTAAGGACTTTTTGGTATCTTCCTGGACAGTACTTAACCAATCTTCATTTTGTTTCATTTGCTGGTAGGGTTTTCTCAATGGATACCTTACTGTCCATGGTTGTCTGGTTATCGGTGCTTCAATAGGTATTATTCTTCTGATAGACACTGGGCAGAGCCCTACTGCGGTTCTCTGATGGATTATTTGCTCATCATACGTCACATATCTTGGCGTGAACGTTCCTGGTACTTCAAAATGGGAGACTGGAGTGCAGGCCTTGCTCGGGACCTCCTCTACACTCCCCCCTCTGGTCGATTCATTGACCACTTCCGCTTCCTCTTTTAGATTCATCTTACTTGGTTCTTCGCTATTAATTTCTTTTTCATCTTCTGTGTTTGTATATGATGGTTTGAAGAGGTGTCTCTTTGGAATCCATAGTTTTACCACTCCTCTCAGGCTTCCTGCTGTCTTTACTTGTTCATCTTTGTTCCATGTCATTAGCTGACATTGTCCATTAGGGCTGCAATAAATCCATTTTCCTTAATAATTTCTGCGTTTCCTGGGGTAAAGAAACTTTATACCTTCTGACGCATGCTCGCTGGCCTTCACAAAGTCTCTTATTTCTTCATCAGTCAGATCTCTGGGCTTCCATCCGGGTTTGATATCAATCATGATCTTCATCCCTATGGCTTTCTTCACAGTTTTCTGGCATTGCGGGATTATTATCTTGATAACGCAAAATCCTAGTAATATCATCAATAGCAAGGCTTTTAGGAACTTGAATGCATCCGCCATCCATTGTTTAACCCATGAAAACAGAGATTCAAACCAGCTGTCATCATCAACTTCGTCGGTTTCATTGATCATCTGGTTCTGTAGGTTTGCCAGCATACCTATAGCTTCTGTTAAAGTTCCATTTTCTTCGTCATGAGTAGGTATAAATGTGCAACATGATTCTCCAATTTTTGCACAAACTCCTCCATCCATAGCTGTGATCATGTCAAGTACATATCTGTTCTGGAGAGTCATCAGTCATATGGCTCTTAACTCCTGCTTGATTGCATTGAATCCTTTTATTGTCGTGTTGATGGTTTGCAGTAACTCCCATCTGGTTATCTGCAACCATTTAGTATTTGCTCCAACTTGAAATCTTGGCATCAGAATTGTCGTGAACACTGATGAGGTGAGGCTGAACAGCTTGTGTTCATATGGGATTGCATGAAATGCTTCTTCTGATTTGGCAGGGAAGTAATTCTCTCTCTTTATATGGGTTATCAGTTCCGCAGATCTCTTCTTCCTCAGATGAGCATCTGCTTTTGGGAAACTATCAATATTCAGGTCACTTTTCGGGATCACAAATGCTGGAACGTGGACATTCACTATAATGCATATGCCTCCCCAGTTTTTCGGCAGTCTGATGTATGCTTTGGGTCCACTAGTCCAATAATGATCCATGATCACTGCAGTCCCATGAGTCATTCCTGGGGCTTCAAAAATGTGTCCGCAGTTCTGATTCTCTCCCATTCTCCTTGTGCCATTATTCCTGAAGCACAATTTCGGACTTTCTAGTGGCACTATCTGCAGGGGTCCTCCTCTGTCTTGGACCCATGTCAGTAGTTTTGTAAGTTTAGGCCATAGTGGTTTGCGCAGTCTTTGTGAGTTTTCAATTGCTTCCTTGCAGGCTCCGAAGACCATCCATGCTCAGCAGATCACCACTCCTTGTTCCCAACTGTCTGGTGAAAGTACTATTCCCAAAATCTGCATTTGGCCTCTGTTTTTCCAAATTTGAGCCTCTGCTGGAGTTTTCCTTTGGACATTCAGTCTCAGATTTACCTCCCATTTTATTGCTGCTCCTTTAACTCCAGGCTTCTCATACCTGATCACATGATTCCTAGTATGGGCTCTATTTCTCGTCTTTATGTCTTCATCGGGATAAGCTGTTTCAGATGCCCATATCAATGAGACATCACTTCCCATGAACTGGCCTCTGGTGTTGCACATTGCTATGTTTGAGAGACATTGGGCCTCATTACACGGACGGCGGTAAGGGTTAACGGTCACCGTTAATGGCAACGGTGACCGTTAACCCTTACCGCCGTACTACGAGGTCCCTTTGCGGGTTGGAGGAATTAACGCCTGCTTCTTGCAGGCGTTAAGTACCAACCCGCTAAGGGACCTCGGAGCTAATTACGGCACCGCAAAATTGCGGTGCCGTAATTAGCGCCTTCCCCATTCCCATAGAGCCCTATGGGGCAGAAATGGGAATGGGGAAGGGCAATGGCGGAAGGGGGATTTACCGCCCCTCCAACCTTGGAATGGGGCGGTAAATCCCCTTTCCGCCAAGGCGGTGCCGGTAATTTACCGGCATGGTCCAGGGTGCTAATAGCACCCTGGATTACCGCCTTCCGTGTAATGAGGCCCATTGTGCTTTCAGGACATCGATTTCCACAGCCACAAAGAGCTTGGATTTCCCCATGCTGTATGGTAGAAGTGCGCAAACGAAGCATTCTCCTTCTGAATTTCGTCTTCCAACTTCTTTCATGTGCTGGTACCAAATGTTGTTTCCTAAATGTGCTGTGCTGTCCAGGTAGTTATTTAGTTCATTATTATCTTCATGCATGCTTCTCTTGGTTCTTGAGGTTTTTCTGTAATTTGCTATAACTACATCTCTGAACGCCTCTGCATGGCTTTTCCTTGCTGGAGGATCCTCAGGCATCCTGGCCCATGGTGCAGGTTTCTCCATCTGTGCCATTTTAGTGGACAGCAGTCTGGCAGCTCTTTCCCGGTCCTCATGCATCTTTTCTCTGCTGCGTGCAAATGCCCATGCCAACCAGCCTGACACTGGTCCGGTATATGGCTGTATTGTAGACCTGGTACTTGTCCCTTGTGTTACAATATGTGTGCTGGGTAATACGGTCTATGCGGTTATGTTCTTCATGTTCCTCTTGTCGTTTCCTCGCTCTGGCTATGTATGGGAATAGTAAGTTTACTAACATTTGTGTCCTTGAGGAGAGTTTTTCTGAGGCCACTTCTGTTTTCTTAAGGATTTCTGATATGACTGCTTCTGTTGGTCTTTCTCTTAATTCTTCTTGTTTTCTCCCACTATCTCCTGTGAAGATTTTTATGGTAGGCAGTCTCATCTTCTCTGCTGCTTTCGTTTGTGGTTCTGTGGTCATTGACACTAGGCCTGTTTCGTGTGCATTCAGTGTGTGTATGCGTGTAGTTGTCAGTGTTTTTTCTTCATTCATTTCATGCCGACCCTGTCTCCGGCTTTTCTGCTTGTTCGTTACCATAAATGTGTGTATATCACTATTAATCAAGTTCATTTCAAGTTCATTTACTCTGCCATCAGATTTTCTAGTGACAGGAATGACTATTTAAGGTCTGGGTGCTTTTGTGGGTTTCATGCGTATATCATCAGGTGGGTGCCCTGAAATTGCACTGCTTCCAGTGCCAATAAAGAATGCAGTTCTGATCGTTAATGACAGAAAGATAATGACAATTATGATACATAAGTACATTATGCCCTTATACGTCAGGCGACAGCATTTTCTTCCAGAGAAGTAAGGGTGCCTCTCTGCTTGTGGAAGGACCAGGTTGCTGCTCTGGGCCCCCATCTCGATCATTTACCAATGTAAATTTTGTTTTTCCCCCACCCAATATCGTTCTTCGAGTTCTGTGTCAAAAATGTCAGGTGCTTCCCAAGTGTCCCTCCTCTTGCGAGCGACAATTGTCTCTTAATGCAGGATACAGTTCCTTTGCTTGACTATGGGAAAAATAGATTAAAATAATACTTTGGTGAGTCACTTTTACTGTGCATGTTCAAAGTACCTGAGCTCCCAGTCCACTCCTCGAATCTGCTTCAGTCCAGAGGACATATTGGACACTGGTCAGTATGAAGAAATAGGGAAAAAATAACAACAAACATAACAAATGGAGTTCTGGACTCTGCTCCCTCGATCTGTCCCTCGGCGGAAAGTTTCACGATCTTCTCCTAAGGATTCGATTGAGATTAGAAGTTTTGATTTGAGCTATAATAGCATGCAAGAGCATGTTTAGCTGAGTACACTTTACTGGATCTCCAAGAAATGTAAGTACATTAACATTGGTTGGTCTTCCCACTAGCTCTGGAAAGTCTTCAATAAGGTGAAAGAAGACATTGTATGCAAATCTGCTGTCTTCTGTTGACAGGCACATCTGTTCTGTCTTTGTTGAGATTCAGGATTATATGTTCTTTCCTCGATGTAAACAATGTTTGCACTGTCCGGTTGCGTGGAGTGCGACCAAAATGATGACCTTATTTAAAAGATGGCTTAAATGATCAGTGATTGCTGGGTCTCAAAGGAATGTGAGAGTGTCTGTTGTTCTCCCGGCAATAGTTGGACAGTCTTCGATTATGCGAAAGAACAGTGTGTTGATGAGCTCATCTATTTCCACCTGTGTTGGGAACATTTGCTTCTTTCTCGCTGTACTCAGGGAGTATGATGAGTTGTTCAGCAATGACAGTAAGCAGTTGTCTTATTATTTCTTCGTTTTTAGGATCTTGGAGAAAGTCTGTGACACTGGTGAGCCTCCCTACCAGTGATGGGTATGATCGTAGCACTAGGTTGAAATAGGTGACCATGTCCTTTGTGATATCTCTACTGTGGTACACCATATGTGCTTCCAAACAAAGTCTCGGTTTTGGATGAATCGGGATACTGTATCTGTTTCCAATGTAAATATCCTTGGTCAAAATTTGTCATAGTCTTTTTTCTCATCAGTGCTTAAGTGTGCCTCAGTTCAAGGTTCAAATCAACAATATATGTTGTGCCTTATATGCGCAATTTTCTTCTTCACCCTGCAGCTAGGATGCACAGAGTGTCCGTTTTTTATGTCCTTATCCCCTTTTTGCTTAGAGGAAGTGTCCAAGTTAAGCCACAACTCGCAAAAGTTCTTTGTCTTTACTTTGCTGGTCATGCGTCCTTCTTTCTCATCATGGATCTCGTCTGCACGTGCTGTGGTGCTTCCTAGTTGTCTGTAGTCTCTTTGCGGTGGGGTGCAGGCAGGAGGGTTCCTCCGATGTATGGCTTGATATCACCCAGGAAGATCCAAGCTCTTCTTCCTCGTAGCTTGACAGCAGAAGGAGTAACGTCTTCAACTGTGAACGGTCCGTTGAACCTTGGCTCGTCCCACTTTTTCCTTGTGTGATTCCTCACGAAGACGGTATCTCCAGGGAAGATGAGTGGAACACGTAGACCTTGAACTGAGTCTGATGTAGTGTCTCCTTCAGTGTTCTGTGATGCACTGCACCCTTTTCATTGTCGCTGCAGCTGGTCTGAAATTACAGTAAGGCAAGATGTCATGCAGTTCAGTAAGCTTTAATTTGGCTATTTTCTCTTCCAACAAGCTGTTGAGCTTCTCACAGACTCCATTACCTTGTGGATGATACACTGACGTGAAATTGTGCTTTATACCAAGCAGCAAGTTAATCTGCTCGAACACTGCATTAACAAAATGAGCCCCATTATCTGATCTCATGACTTCACACACTCCCCACCTGGGGAACACTTCCTGCACTAAAAACTTTGCCGCACAGGTAGAGTTTGGGTGTGTACATGGACCTGCTTCTATCCATCTAGAGAATGGACACACCACAACAATTAATTATCTGTACCCGTTACATACTTAAATCATGTTGACGTAGTCGACATGCACGTGCTGAAAAGGCCCATTTGGCCTGGGGATAACTCCTCTCATTACCTTTAATGTGTGCCCAGCAGTGAATTGCTGGCAGATTATGCAGTTCACCATAAAAAAATGCAACATGCTCAGCTAAATTCAGTATGAACCAGTCTTCCGCGAGCCTTGCTGCTAGATTCTCTTTTGTCATATGCGCCGGGTAATGTAACTGCTCCAGCACTATTTTTAATAGGGCTACAGGTATTACTGGTTTGCCAGTGCTGTCTTGTCACCACAAGCTGTCAGAGGGGTTTAAAGAACACCCTTGACGTTTCCACAGGTTTTTCTCATCCTGTGGCGCCTCCCCTTGGACTGTGTTTGCCCAAGATCGTTATAGGCTTCAGATGTTGTATGTGCAACCATCATACTTTCATTGGTGCATGCCAGTTCCACTTCCATAATCTTCTCACTTTTGGATGCCATACACTTGGCTTCCATGTCTGCTGCTTGGTTTCCGCATTAGACAAAATCTGTCCCTTTCGTGTGGGTGGCGCATTTCATGACTGCTATGCCCACTGGGAGCTGTAGTGCCTTAATCAGCCTGTCCATGTCTATAAACAGAGCGGGATTCACTATCTTACATTGGACTATTTTAATCGATGGGTTTGATATGATCACTTCATAAGCAGAAGCTCACTGAGATGTCAATGTGCCCTTTGGTTTCTCTAGAATGGCAAATAATGAGTGCTCGACATGCAATGTCATGGAGTATCCCATTACAATGGTTGTCGCCTTCTCTATGGCGAACGCTGCGGCAGCTAAACTTTGTTTGCAGGGAAAATGACCTCTCATTACTGGGTTCAGATTCCCACTGTAATATGCCGGGGCTTGTACCCCAAGGAGGTTCTTTGAGCGAGCACTGCCGTCATGACGTTGCCATCTGTGTGAAAACAGGTAAAATTCCTCTGCATAATTGGGAAAATGAGAACTGGAGCTGTACAAATCGCTCTCTTGAGTTCAGCAAACCCTTTCTCCATGGCTTCCGACCATTCAATCTTTTCTTTTGTCATTTGGGCCTTCTTTAAGGCCTGAAGTAAAGGCTTAGTATAAGAGCTGTAATCGAAAACCCATGCCCTAACATAGTTGCACAGGCTTAGAAAGCTCTGCATTTGCTTTATCGTGTGTGGTTTAGCCGTGTTCAATATGGCTTCAGCCCTTTCTGGGGTCACTTTCTTGCCTTCATGTGAGATCAGCTGGCCTATGGACAGCACTTCCTGTTGACAATATTGTAACTTTTCCTTGTCAACCTTATAACCTTTCTCAGCCAATATAGTTAGTAGCTGAACAGAATCGTGCCTGCATTGCTCTTCTGTGGTGCTGCAAATTAGGATGTCATCCACATATTGTAAGACGACACTTCCTAGTGCAATATTGCTCAAATCCATCTGCAGGAACCTGTTGAAAATAGACGGAGACTCACAGTATCCCTGTGGCAGCCTCGTGCTTTTCAGACGCATTTGTCTGAACATGAATGATGTCAGATCTTGTGAGTGACGGTGCAACAGGATTGAGAAAAATGCATTTTTCAAGTCAATCACTGTGAAATAATTTGCCTCGATGGGTATATTGCATAATATTGTAGCCAGGTTCGGGACTAAAGGGAACTCAGCCTCAACAATATTGTTTATCGGTCTAAGATCTTGAATTAGCCTCCAAGACCCCACCTTTGATTTCTTGACAGGATAAACTGCCATATTAGATGGTGACTCTGACATCACTAAGATGCCCAGGTCCATCATGGCAGAAATTGTCTTATAAATCCCTTCATCTGCCTCTCTTGACATGGGATATTGTCAGGCTCTTGATAAAATTGCTCCTGGTTTCAGTTTAGTTTTCACTTCTCCCACCCCCTTCAAGAGGCCTACGTCATAGGGTCCTGTAGTCCACACTGAGACAGGCACTTTAGCTATATCATCATCAAAATATTCAGGACGCTTTAGCGCTAACATCATTCCCTGAGGCACTTCTCTTTTTATCATCTTTACCAAAAAGGTGAGACTTACTTCCACCATTGTCTCTCTCGCGTCTGCTTGTTCTTCAAACAAATGATCATCAGTAACGTCAGTCACTCAATATCCTTCTACAATAGCAATTATTGCGCACCATTGTCTGCCTTCATCATCGTAACCGTCAACCAAGACCACTTTCCCTTGCACTGCTGCTGTGTGTATCATCAAGGGAAATACTTGTCCCTCCTCCTCATGCATAGGTATACTTGGTCTGAATAAAAACTCATCAGGGGTTCTCATGATCCTGTCTACAAGGCCTGGCAATCCCGCCATAAGCACTCGCATGCCATATGCGAAAATGTCTGGCTCTAATGTATGGCCCTCATGGCTATGTGTCCTGAGTATGCTCTAACCATTTTGCATACATTTGAATAGTGCATTCCTAAAGTGGAGCATACTATGCACCCCTCCGTGAACGTAATTTTCATGTTCAACTTTGTCATTAAGTCTCGCCCCAAAATGTTTACTGGGGTCTGATGTAATAAAGGTACATTCATTTCGCACTCTCCTATGGAGACTGGGAGTGCGTCTGTAAAGGGAACTCGACTGTGAGCTCCTGTAAAACTCTGAGTATCTATGGCCTCGCCGGACAAGGAAAACTTGCCTTCACGTATACACGAGCGTGTCGCACCCGTGTCCACTAGGAAGGAATATTCCTTACCCCCTATAACGACATCCACCATAGATTCCCTATGAGGGTCTGGTGTCGCAGATAGGATAGAGCACTTCAGGGTTCCCAGTGAGCTGTCCTAGTTCATATACAAGTTTGGCCCACTGTGCACTTGCGGATTTTCCCCATTCCCATTGTTACTTCCCCTTCCAGGATTCTGGGTCTACCCTGTGCTCATCGTGTGTGACACTTGCAACAGTGCCTGTTGGGTTTGTCTTTGTGGAAAACTGCCCATGCTCTGAGGTTGCACTCACTGTTGCGCTCCTGGTGCTTGTTGTTGCACCGTGTGATTCTGTGCAACGCCCCCTTGTAAAATTGCAGGTGGATTCGCCGTGCCTGCTCCCATACCTTGGCCATTCTGCATCATGCCTTGACTTCTACATGTGCGCGCCAAATGCCCTGTCATTCCACACAGCCAACAAACTGGCGGTGGTCGGATTATTTGCCCATTTGACATATCGGGTTTCCATTTTGCATATTTTGAAAGCCCCCTTGATTATTTTGAAAACCTCGCTGATTGCTCTGCCATCCTCTTCGCATAAATCCTCTTCCCCGTGGGTAAAACCCTACGTTACCCTGATTATTCTGCTGTGGACTAGCCACCTGCTGGATGCTTTGTTCAGCTGTGCTATTTAGCATGGCTCCTTCAAGAGCATACTTTGATAGTTTCTTCCGTACCAATCGCTTCTTTTTTGCAATTCTTTTCTTGCAACAGTATACAATAATGTGCAATGGTCAACTGTATTTCTGCCGAAGGTTTAGCCTCAACTCCTACCAATTTCTTGAGTTGTTTCTGCACCGGTTCTGGCATCCCTTGGCACAATATATGGTAAAACACAGGTATTGATTTCGTCCAAGATTAATGCGTTTCGAGCACCCACACGTCTTGGAAATTCTGTATATAAATTAACGGATCTTCAGAATCCTTCATTTTTGGAGTCATTATAGCTCCCATATCGGAAGTATCTGGGTAAAGTACTCGTAGCGCTTTCCATACTGCTGCTCTACAATTGTTAAATGGCGTTCTGTCATGCACTGTATTAATTGTGGTTACGCCAGGATAGCCTGCTCGTGCCCACACATCGTCTGCTCTCTCACCAAGTATGGCGATCAGGACACCTTTAATGTCCCCTATAGCTTGCGTGTTTCCTCCTGTCATTTTTTTCTAACTCATGTATCCACTTTCCTGCTCCCAATGTCAGCATTGGAAGCTTGTTTTTCAAGTTTTCACGATCCATGTGTGGCCCTGGAATATATTGTGGTCTTACTCCCCCCTTCTCTAGCAGCGGAAATTGGAATGTGTATGCCTCTTTCTCTTTTCTCATAGTTCTCCTGTCTATTGCAAGGGTAATATTCCCACATCGCCGTCTACCTGGCAATGTCCTTAGTCTGTCTACATAGGGCGGTGAAGACACCCCCCTCTGACCATGAGGTACTCCATCATGTCGGTCAGACTGCGTGGCTGACTCTGATGCCCTCGGTGTGGACTCGCTAGTGTCTGACCATCGTATCCCTCTTTCCCTTGGGAGTCGTCTTTCACTCCGCCTCCCTTCCTCATTTTCCTCGCGCTCCTCCCTTTCGGAGTCAGACATTGTTTGTCCCCAATTCACGCATATTTTTGTGTCTTCATTGTTTCTACTGATTTCTAATCTATCCAGGGACAGTTCCCTATTCCCACTACTTCGGGTGACATCCTCAGTGTCATACAGCTGAGTGCTCTCCAGGCGCTTGTCCTCCCCCTCTCCTTGGGGTATTTGTTCTAGCCCCATTTCATCATATATTCTATCGATCGTTTCCCTGATGCTTCTGGTGTCGAAGTCATCATCAATGTTTGCCCTAGACGTGCCTGGTACTGAATCGTACGCAGGAAATAATTCTTCAATGTCTTCCCAGTCTACAAATGGATCGGGTTTTCTAACTTCCCTCTCCAAATATTCGAGATTGCGTGCTCTCTGTCTTTGCTTACGTTCAATATCGTCATCAAATTCTTTGCGCTTCCTCGCCTCTTCCCTGACCCTATCTTCTTCCTTTCTCTTTTCATTTCTAAGTTCATCTGCCCTTCGAATTACCTCATCTCTTTGTCTCCTCATCTTTCTTTCACATACCTTTTGCTCTTCTTCTAGCCTTTGATGTTTCTGTCTGTCTTGATCATAGGCTGCTCTTGGGTTGCGATCAAGCTGTTTTTCTTGCTCTTCACGATATAGCTGTTCTCGCCTTTGCATGGCTTTTCTTCTTATCCTTTCGTCTCTTAACTCCTTCTCTTTCTCCTTTCTCTGTGTCTCATCTAACCTCTTTTTTTGTCTCACATCATCACTGCCTTTCCCATCGAGTTTCAATAAGATTTTTCCTCCCATCCATTCATCTTTTGCGAATGCTATTTCATCAGGTCTGTCTTCGCTCCCTTTCCATCTCTTCCCTTCTCTCTCCTTGCTGAGAGATGCACTTGTCTGTGCCTAATCTTTCCTTTCATCATCGCGTCTCCCCTTGTCCGTTGGGACTACAGAGTCAATATTTTTGTCCTTTTCTCTCCCTTGAGTCTCGTCACTACTATGTGTAGGTGACTCATATGCAGGGTTGCTGTACCCCGTGGCTGCTTTGAGCTCCCTTAACGGGTATAATCCCTCATCCTTACTTTCTTCAATTTTTGTTTCGGGCGGGGCAGGTGGCGCGGTAGGCGTCTCACCCCCCTCTGTGCATACATTAAGTATCCAGTCTGCTGGCAGCTCTTCCTCCTTTACCTGTTCGTAGATATTCCACAACTCGAGAACAGCAAGGCATTTTTCTAACTTCTTGCCTGTATATGTGGCATGCAAATATGTCATCATATGCTGTAAGACAGCTTTAAATAAAGACCCATTTTGTGGCCACGGCATAAACATCTTTTGGGCGGTACCTTTAACCCACTCGGTGCTATATTTCTTTAGCGTGGGTGCGTGTTTTGGCAATTGCTTGCATAAGTGTGCTAATGGAGTAATGTCTTCCATGCTTAAATTTGTTCCCAGACGCTTAACAGACTAGACAGACACCAGCTGGACACAAATATCTCTGCCTCTAATCATTACCCTTTCATGGAGTGTAAATGAACCCCTTTCACGATGTCTTTAAATATTGTGGTAGCCTATTCATTCCCCATTATGTGGGACTTTGGGTACACATTTCTTCTGGCCGCTATATTAAAGTGCAGGAATAAGGCGAATCCTCTCATTTCTCAGGTGTCCGCCCTGGTAACTTCTCTCTTTTCGGGTGTCCACCCTGGTAACCTTCATTTATTTTATTATTCTCGAGTCATTATCCCCTTATATATACATACAGTCTTCTCTACTTCTGACTATTTTGTTTTTCCTCCTCCCTCCGTTACCTTTTCCCTTTACTTGTTCTAAGGCATACACTGTTTGCCAAAGCACTCCATTTTTTCTTCACTCACCGTTCTCATGGTTCCTCTCTGGACCCTCGGGATCATCACCTTTGTTACCGCCTTCTTCAGTTTTTTGCTTGCTCAGCTGCCAGTAGGAATGGGAAGGGATATGTGGGAAAATGGGTCATATCAGGCCCTTACTGCAGACTTCTTTTACACTACCATTGTCTACGGGGAGCTTCACGGTCTACTCAGCCGAATGGCAAAGGACTCGTGATATTGCTGAGGACCTAGAGTTCCTTTATGTCGATGGCTAATAGGTGTCTTAGTATAGTCAAATACTCGATGGTCAACAAACCATCAAATCTCTGCTACCAAGTGTACTGGAGAGACCCCCGGCTGGCCCATAGAGTCAGGGTTTTGCTCTGCAGTACTTTAAGACGAGATAGCTGCACCTTGAGATGGATGGGGGTGCAGGTTTTCTTACTCCAACACCAATCAATAAGGACAACTCAATGGTTTGGCAAAGGGGAGTCCGTTTAATGACAAATACAAAAAACGGGGAAATATGGAAATCAACAGTGATGCAATAGCCCATCTCGCTTCAACTCCCAAAAACTTCATACAAACAATAACATTTATACCCAAAACTTGTCATAATCTGACGTGTAACACTCAAATGTTAACATGCAATTCTATTGTTTGGAAAAAGGTAACTTTAATATAGGTGCTATATCTGTATATGGTAACGGAGTGCAGGGATTGGATAAACACTATCAGGTGGGCGTCTAAGCCCTTCCTTCAAAATGACCACGGTAGACGTCACTAAAAGTACGACGTCTCATTGGTTCTACTAACTATAGGACCCTAAATGATTTGGTCCATTGTGATTGGGTTGGCATCAACCCCATGCATAAATCTCCACTTTACTTTGCAGCATGCAGAATGGTCAGCCAGGTGCAGGATACCACAAGATTCACCCGGCCTCCCTTCCATCAATCATTACTTTAGTGGCTATGTGTCAGTTAGTTGGCTGTGGTCAGCCTCGAAACTGTATCTTCTTGTCAGGAAAAGTTACGATATCTCTGTCTGGGCGACAGCCAGGCGTAGGTGTGAATCTGTGCCTCTTCTTGCTCGGATGGTCACGTGCTGCTCACACCGTGAATCTGCCTAGTTTTCCTTCTATTTGCGCATTTCATTCTTATTCGGCTTGCCACCTGCCTGGACCTCCTTATCTCGGCCTTCCTGAGACAGACTGTTCTGTTGTTAAGTTTTGATTCCGCGAAGCTACTGTTTGCTCCTTCTATTGGTCTGACCTTGGCTCTTCCTGGCTCACGTTGCCTCTGCTGAGTTTCGATTCAGCCATCTCTTCTCGTTTTAGCTGGAATACGAATCCTGTCCAGTTTGACCTCTAGTAACCTGAGTTAATTCTGCTTTTGTGTAAAGTGGACTTGCACTTATATAACATGCTTCGTTTTGAGGTAGATTGTGTATAATGGCACTTGCCGCTCTATTCTTCTACTTAGCATAGCAAGCCACACTGTTTTCTTAGCTTTCTTCTTACAAGCATATGTACAGGCGTTAGCGGGTTGAATATCTTCATCCTGCTTACAGTTTAAATTCTTTCATCAACGTTCTCTTCTTTCAGTTTCGCGATGGCTTTATGTATGGAATTTTGTCTCTTTGTGTCATCCTTGGGTTGTCATATCTTCTATGGGTGCGTCAGTCCAGGCCCTCGTGATGTCACCATTCATCTTCCATTAAGGACTTTTTGGTATCTTCCCGAACAGTACTTAACCAATCTTCATTTCGTTTAATTTGCTGGTAGGGTTTTCTCAATGGATACCTTACTGTCCATGGTTTTCTGGTTATCAGTACTTCAATAGGTATTATTCTTCTGATAGGCACTGGACAGAGCCCTACTGCGGCTATCTGCTGGTTTATTTGCTCATCATACATCACATATGTCGGTGTGAACGTTAATGGTACTTCAAAATGGGCGACTGTAGTGCAGGCCTCGCTCGGGACCTCATCTACAAGCTAACCAGCGTTTGCCACCAAATGTCTGAGTCCATTTGTCCACAAACCAATCCTTTGTTCAAATCCATGTCGATACCAAATGCACAAAGTTCCAGTTCCAGAATCCGTAGGGTACTCAAAATAAATAAAGAATCCGGGTACACAGTTCCAGAGGTCCACTTTATGAAGAAATCCAGAGAGGAAAAGTGAAAAAAAAAGCTCCAAGAGACAAAGGCAAAATAAAGAGTACAAGGAAAAGCAAGGAGTCATGCACAAGACCAGGTTGGCATGGAGAAATCACAAGGAGAAGGTCTCAAGGCAGTATCAGGTTGAGTAGCCAAGAAAACCAGCAGAAACGGAGGGCGGTAAGACAGAGGAACAGACAGAACCTGAAAAGCTATGAGCCGTGGATACGAAAGTCTCTTATGTCCAGGTTGTGGCAGAGCAGCCTTTGATTGGCCTCCTGTCAGCATGACCATGCAGTTTGTGGTGTAGCCACCAAGGAACATGGGGATTGTAGTCCCGTTTGGCAGCAGCGGCGAACGGAGACTGTGGCTGGCTGACACCAACAGGAATTGTCAGGAATGTGACAAGGAATAGTGAGGTGATGGTAGTGGGGAAGTGTGTCAAGAAAAGGTGGGGTGGTGGAAGTGGGTGTCTGTGCCGAGGATAAGTGACGTGGTGGCAGTAGGGTACTGTGATGAGGAAGACTGATGTGATGGTAATGGAGTACTGTTACAATGTTACAAGGAAGACTGAAGTGGGGTCGTTGGGGATTGTGATGAGGAAGAGTGAGGTGGGGTAGTGGGAGACTTTGGCAAGGAAGCGTAAGGTCGGATAGTGTAGGACTGTGAAGAGGAAGGGTGAGATGTTGGTAGTGGGGGACTGTGATGAGGAATAGTGACATGGTGGTTGTGAGATTCTGCTATGAAGAAAAATGTGTTGGTGGTAGTGGGGTACTATGACGAGGAAGACAGTTGTTGGAAGTGGGATACTGTGATGAGGAACAGTGTCATAGTGGTAGTGGAGTACTATGATGAAGAAGAGTGACATGGTGGTAGTGTGGGTCTGAGACAGGCAAGAGTGAAATGGTGGTAGTTGAGGATTGTGATAAGGAAAAGTGAGCTGGGATAGTAGAGGACTGGGAAGAGGATAATGAGTTGGTTGTAGTGGGGGACTGTGACAAAGAAGAATGTGTTGGCGGTAGCAGTGTACTGTGACAAGGAAGAATGATGTAGTGGTAGTGGGGTACTTTGAAGAGGAAGAGGAAATTGGTAGTGATGGGGCCATGTTACAATGAACAGTGGTCTGTGGTAGTGGGTACTGTGACAAGGAAGACTTAGTTGGTGGTAGTGGGGTACTGTGATGAGAAACAGTGACATGTTGGTAGTGGGATGCTGTGACAAGGAAGAGTGAGTTAACGGTAGTGAGGGACTGTGATGAGGAGGAGTGAGTGTTAGTAATGGGGTATTGTGATGAGGAAGAGTGATGTGGTGGTAGTGGGGGACTGTGATGAGTAAGAGTGACATAGTGGTAGTGGGGTACTGCGATGACAGAGTGTGGTAGTGGGGTATTGTGATGAGGATGACTGCATTTGTGGTAGTAGGGTACTGTGGTGAGGAAGAGTAACATGGTAGTAGTGGGGGTCTTTGACAAGAAAGTGTGAGATGGTCCTATGGGGGACTGTGATGAGGAAGAGTGATGTAGTTGTAGTGGTGAACTGTGAGGAGGAAGAGTGAGTTGAAGTTAGTGGGGCACTAACCAGTAACAGTGAAATGGAAGTAATGGGGTACTGTAATGAGGAAGAGTGACATGGTGGTAGTAGGGGACTGTGACGAGGAAGCATGAGGTGGTGGGGTACTGCAATGACGAATCTTGTGGTGGTGTTAGTGTGGCGTTGTGATGAGGAAGACTGAGTTTTAAGTCATTGGGTACTGTGATGAGGAAGAGTGACATGGTGGTAGTGGGGGACTGTGACAAGGAAAAGTTATGCGGTGGTAGAAGGGTACTGTGATGAAGAGTGAGTTGGTGGTAGTTGGGTACTCTGATGAGGAAGTGTGAGATTGTTCTATGTGGGACTGTGATGAGGAACAGTGATGTGGTGGTACTGGAGTACAGTGATGAGGAAGAGTGAGTAGGTAGCAATGGGGTACTGTAATGAGGAAGACTGAGTTGGTGGTAGTGGGGTACTGAGATGAGGAAGAGTGACATAGTGGTAGTGGGGGACTGTGATGAGGAAGAGTAGTGTGGTGGTAGGGGGTACTGTGACAAGGAAGAATTATGTGGTGGTAGTGGGTACTGTGATGTGGAAGACTTAGTTGGTGGTACTAGGGTACTGTGACGAGGAAGAGTGACAAGGTGTTAGTGGGGTACTGTGACTAACGAGTGTGGTGGTGGTAGTGAGGGACTGTGAAGTGGAAGAGTGAGTTGGTAGTAATGGTGTACTATGACGAGGAAGAGTGATGAGGTGGTAGTGGGGGGCCGCAATGAAGAAAAGTGGGGTGGTAGTAGTCAGGTACTGTGACGACAAAGACTGAGTTGGTAGTAGGATAATGTAATGAGGAAGAGTGATGTGGTGGTAGTGTGGGACTGTGAAGAGGATGAGTGACATATTCATAATGGGGTACTGTTACAAGGAAGACTGAAGTGGGGCAGCTGGGGATTGTGATGAGGAATAGTGAGGTGGGGTAATGGGAGGCTTTGGTGAGGAGAGTGAAATGGGATAGTGTAGGACTATGAAGAGGAAGAGTGAGTTGGTGGTAGTGGGGTACTATGATGACGAAGACAGTTGGTGGTAGTGGGGTACAGTGATGAGGAAGAATGATGTAGTGGTAGTGGGGTACTGTGACGAGGAAGAGTGACAGGCTGATAGTGGGGGACTGTGATGGGGAAGAGTGATGTGGTCATAGTTGGGGATTGTGATGAGGAAGAGTGAAGAGGGGTAGTGCATGACTTTGACAAGGAAGAGTGGGGTTGGATAGTGAGGGACTGTGAAGAGAAAGAGTGATTTGCTGGTAGTGGGGTACTGTGATGAGAAAGAATGATGTGGTGGTAGTGGGGAATTGTGAAGTGGAAGAGTGAAATGGTAGTAATGGGGTACTGTGACGAGGAAGACTGAGTTGGTGGTATTGGAGTATTGTGATGAGGAAGAGTGATGTATTGGTAGTGGGGGACTGTGAAGAGGAAGAGTGGTGTGGTGGTAGTGGATACTGTGGCAAGGAAGTCTTAGTTGGTGATAGTGGGTACTGTGATGAGAAACAGTGACATGGTGGTAGTGGGATCCTGTGACAAGGATGAGTGAGTTGGTGGTAGTGAGGGACTGTGAAGAGGAAGAGTGATGTGGTTGTAATGTGAACAGTGATGAGGAAGAGTGACATGGTGCTAGTGGGGCATGGCAACTAAGAAGAGTGGTGGTGGTAATGGGGTACTGTGATGACAAAGACTGAGTTGGTGGTAGTGTGGTACTGAGATGAGGAAAAATGATGTGGTGGTAGTGGGGTACTGTGGTGAAGAAGAATGATGTGGTGGTAGTGGGGGACTGTGGCGTAGAAGAGTGAGTTGGTGGTAGTGGGTGACTGACAAGGAACAGTGATGTGGTGGTAGTGGGGAACTGTGATGATGAAGAGTGAGTTGGTCATAGTAGGGTACTGTGATGAGGAAGAATAATGTGGCGGTAGTGAGGGTTTGTGATGAAAAAGTGTGAGATGGTTCTATGGGGGACTGTGATGAGGAAGAGTGATGTGTTAGTAGTGCGGGACAGTGACAAAGAAGAATGTGTTGGTGTAGTGGGGTATTGTGAAGAAGAAAACTGAGTTGGTGGTACTGGGGTACTGTAGTGAGGAAGAGTGTCATAGTGGTAATGGGGGACTGTAAAGATTTAGAGGAGCAGCTGCATGCCTCTGCAGAGAATCCTGCCCCCCTACCCCCAGTATGTTGGAAGCCTGAGATTGTGTCATGCTTGACACCAGCAGTTGTGACCATACCACAGCGAATATTTGAAAGAAGGTACAACCTGAGAAAAGCCTATCAAATGTATTCCCAAAGAGATGACAATCTGAGGGAGGAACTTCCCGAAGGAATATGAAAAGAGTGAAAAAGAAACTGGTGAAGTCACAAGAGATGAACGTGACGCACTGAGAAGACTGACTGTCGAGAATGCATGGAACTGATGAAGTAAAGAATTGAGTAAATATTATTCATATGCGAAGAGAAGATTGTACATGTGAAAAGGCACTGCAGAGAATGCAAGCCGTTCAATAACTGTACAGATGCTGTAACGCAAGTAGACTAAGTGACCTCAGAAGCTGGCTATAGGTAGTAAATAAGCTACAGGCAAAGCCGCCGTTGTATAGAAGCTGAACATCGTTGTCATGAATTTAGTAAGCCTGGACCAATGGATAAGAAAATTTGAGAGCTGTGTCGCAGCAAGAATTAACTGAGATCGTGGATAAGGATGGTGAATCTGTTTGGCCTGGTATCAAAGTCAAAGCAGCCAAGACCGGTTATCTATCCTTGAAGTCGGAAAACATGAGAAGCTGAATCATCCCTTGTTAAGGTGCAAAGAAAGAACACCATGTGTGCCAAGTTTTATTCATTTAAGACATTTAAATGCTACAAAATGGTCCAAATCGTGGTCTCCCGTCACGTGAGCCAAGGATGGAAATAGAGTTGAGCTTGGGGTTCTAGAACAGCGATAGTGCGTGCTCGCACTCCCTTATATTCCCAGAGACAAGAATACTCTGCAAGGCCAAGTTCAAAGACAATCTTCATGGCAGAAGGCATGGGCGATGAGAGACGTTGGGGTAATTGGGTGGGGAGTTAAAGTCAAGTCCACCTCCTGGCACCTGGGTATGAGCTTATGTGCTGCTAAGTGAACCGAATGTTCCAGACATGGCACGAATGTGCCAACCAATTATAGAGGGCCATATAATGAAGGGCCTTATAGTTTGAGAGCCAATGATATACCGTGTACTTAATAGTGTTGAAGATGACACATTTTAGAGGTATGCATACATTTTCCACCTGACAATAAATATCCAATCATAATCCCACCCCGTATAGAAAGTATACTTAGATGTTCTCCTTGAGCCTATCACAACCCTTTGTAGGGTTTTCTCATTTGCCACGTAGTATGATGTCATGAATGATGAATTCTTTGTATATAAATGTGTTTTTATGTGAATTTTAATGAGAGCTCGACCGAACATCCATTGATGTCGGTTGTAACTCCCTGTTTAAGACAATTGTTAATAAAACAGCAAAACTTGGCCATCTTCCTAAATTGTTTCGATTATTTGGTGTCAGAGCTATTCTGCATCCCATCCATTGAATGCATGTTATCCAAAGGTCTCTAAGCTCACAGAGGACGAAGAAGATGATGATAATGGGATACTGTGACAAGGAAGACTTAGCTTGTGGTAGTGGGGTACTCTGATGAGGAACAGTGGCATGGTAGTAGTGGGATGCTGTGACGAGTAAGAGTGAGTTGGTGTTAGTTAGGGACTGTGAAAAGGAAAGGTGAGCTGGCAGTAATTGGTTATTGTGATGAGGAAGAGCGGTGTGGTGGTAGTGGGGTACTGCGTTGATGAACAGTGATGTGGTGGTAGAGGGGTACTGTGACGAGGAAGAGTTAGTTGGTGGTAGTATGGTAGTTTGATGAGGAAGAGTAACATGGTGGTAGTGGGGGTTTGTGACAAGGAAGTGTGGCATAGTGGTAGTGAGGCACGGGGATGAGGAAGAGTGAGTTGGTGTTAGGGGGGCACTGTGACCAGGAAGCGTGGGTTGGTGTTAGTGGGGTACTGTGATAAGGAAGAGTGAGTTGGTGGTCATGAGTGGTGGTAGTGAGCGACTGTAAAGAGGAAGAGTGAGTTGGTAGTAATGGGGTTCTGTGACAAGGATGAGTGATATGGTTGTAGTGGGGCACTGTGAGGAAGAAGAGTGATGTGGCGGTAGTGGGGTACTGTGACAGAGAAGTGTGTTGTCATAGTGTGGTACTGTGATGAGGAAGGGTCACATAGCGGTAGTGGTTACTGTAATGAGGAAGAGTGAGGTAGAGTGATGTCATGGTAGTGGGGTACTGTTTGATGAATAGAGATGTGGTATAGAAGGGTACTGTGATGAGGAAGAATGAGATGTTGGTAGTGGGGTAGTGTGATAAGGAAGAGTAACATGGTGGTAGTGGGGTTCTGTGATGAGGAAGTGTGATGTAGGAGTAGTTGGCCCTTGATTAGGAGGAGTGAGTTGGTGTTAGTGGGGCACTGTGACCAGGAAGAGTGAGTTGGTGTTAGTGGCGTACTGTGATGAGGAATAGTGAGTTGGTGGTAGTGAGTAACTTTAAAGAGGAAGAGTGAGTTGGTAGTAATGGGGTACTGTGATGAGGATGAGTGATTTGGTGGTAGTGGGGCACTGTGATGAAGAAGAGTGATTTGGTGGTTGTGGGTACTGTGATGAAGAAGTGTGTGGTCGTGGTATTGTGGTACTGTGACAAGGAAGAGTCAGATAGTGGTTGTGGGGTACTATGATGAGGAAGAGTGATGTGGTGGTAATGGGGGACTGTGATGAGTAAGAGTTAGTTGATGTTAATTGGATATTTTGATGAGGATGAGTGAAGTTGTTGCAGTGGTGGACTGTGTTCAGTGATGTGGTGTTACAAGGGTACTGTGCTGAGGGAAAGTGAGTTGGTGATAGTGGGGTACTGTGAAAAGGAAGAGTAACATGGTGCTAGTGGTCGTCTTTGACGAGGAAGTGTGAGATGGTTCTATGGGGGACTGTGATGAGGAAAAATGATGTATTGGTAACGGTGGACTGTGACGAGGAATAGTGATGTGGTGGTCATGGGGCACTGTTATGAGGAAGAGTGAGTTGGTGTTAGTGGGGTACTGTGATGAGAACAGTGTATTGGTAGTAGTGAGGGATGGTAAAGAGTAAGAGTGAGTTGGTAGTAATGAGGTACCGGGATGAGAAAGAGCGATGTGGCGGAAGTGGGGCTCTGTGACAAGGAAGAGTGATGTGATGGTAGTGGGGTACTGCGAACAAGAAGGGAGTAGTGGTGGTAGTGTGATACTGTGACAAGGACGACTGAGTTGTTGGTAGTGGGGTACTGTGATGAGGAAGAGTCACCTACAGGTAGTGGGGTACTGCGACGAAGAAGAGTGAGTTGGTTGTAATGGGCTACTGTGACAAGGAAGAGGGAGTTGTTGGTAGGTGAGTACTGTGACGATGAGAACTGAGTTGGTGGCAATGGGGTACTGTGACGAGGTGGTATGGTTCTTTTTTGTTGTATATTAATTGAAAACAAGTTCAACCTTAACAAATGTAACACATTACTATATTATGCAAATTGAATTTCATTACAATTTTGCTACAAAAAAATAAAACACATTATAAGATTAACACACATTCAAAACACAAATCCCCTGAAAACTGTTTCATTAACATTTTTTTCCTAAAATAATAATCAACTAAAATCCAATACAAAAGTTAATCCCTTGTATTATATATAACTGTTTTCCCATGCATTCATCATATCCATGCTCATTGATGTTCCCCAAACTCTTTACACTGCCAAAAAATAAGCTCACGAGATCACAAAATAGCTACAGAACATTCAGATCCTCTCAGTTAATGTACCCTACTCAATGTAAGCTTATTTGATTTTCCCCAAGATTTAAACAAGTTATGAAACCAATAACTGCAAGAACCATGGAAGTTGAACGACTTTCAAAGCATTTCAAACACACATCTTCACCAGTCAGATTGAACATGCTTTCCCACATACATTTAAAGTGCGTAGTGTGATTCCCAGACAACTTGGGACGGCCAATTAACAAATGCTTCAATGACTCTAAAGCTGATTGATCCTTACAGATTCTACAAAATGCTAATCCTGGAGGAATAATATTTTGTCTGCACTGTACCTCTTTAGTCAAATTCAGGTTCCGTCTGAAATGTAGGAATTCTGCTTAAACATAGTTGACTAGGGGATAAGCATGACCAAAGTACTCCCAGGCATTTATGCACATGTTTAAGGTGCTCCAATGATTTAAACCCATGAAATTCATCCAATGTACAACACCAATCTTGCCTATGTTTTTACTTTCCCCGGATCCTAGGTTAGATCTGCAGAACCAACTTTGCATTAAAACATAATCTTCCCACAGACCTCGAAGAAGGAGTTTAGCAATGCCACTGAGCCCAAACACATTAATGCACTGATGTCCTCAAATAGGGTATTCTCTAATGGAAGCAAGAATTTACAGTATAATTGGAGATATTTGGAGATATTTACATTTAACTTGAGCACGTAGGGAGAGCAAACCCAACACATATCTAATTGTTGGTGTAGGAAAAGCATTTAGAATATGCAGAATAATTTATCGCCAGATATGGCCTTCCAACTTCATAAGAAAATGAAAAACCCATGGCTGTGAAATTTCCATGCCATAAATTAACATGTTTATATGTTTACGCTCATAATATTTTAGAAGTGGTATCAGAGAGAACTTACAGTACTTATGCAGGATATTTTGACCCATTCCGATATGCCCCACTGCATCAATTTACAAATGGGGAAAGAAACAGCCAAAAATGGATGCGCTAAACCCTGTGCGCGAAAAAATCTGCAAAACTGCATATGGGTCACAATCACAAAAGGCTGCGCACCCCTGCCACACATAGTCAAACTGGGGGGAAAACAGAATTCTCACTGCAGGAACATGCCAGTGGGTGCTGTTACATTTAACATGAAGCAAGGCCACAGAATGGGGCTAAAAACCGAAAATTCCTTTTACAATGCAGCTTTGTAACCTTCAAAGTGCTGTTTTGGCACTAGATCCATTTGATTTTCCAGTGAACCATTGAAATTAAAAGGATTACAGATCAGCCAGGTGGCTCAGAGGAGCCGGGCCTCACTGACTGACAGCAGCTAAGAAATGTATTTCATGAAAAAGACAGCCAGCAATATTGTTTTCAGTTCCACTGGAAAAATGCAGCTAAAAATGGCAACATGTAACAATTTCAGCTGTGCAGAGAGAATTCTAAGCAAAGGCTGGATACATACATACAGACTGCAAACAAATCCCAGCACTCAAGGACAGAAATAATGCTGAATAAAATGTGTGTGCTGCAGAGGAAAATCTATTGTAAAAGGACTCAGTTTAAGGTGCTTTTCCCTGAAGAAAGTACACAATCGCCTGTTCAAAAGCATGTTTTTGTGAAAGGCCTAATTCTTTAAATGTCAAAATCAACCTGTAAACTGTGTTCATTTATATGTTTTAATGAAAGATGTAAGGAACTTAAAGTCAAAACCCAGTCTTGAGTTAATAAAATAATTAATTCTGAGCTGACAGCTTCAACCTGGGAATGGTTGACACCTCACTGCTGGCAGGAAAGTCTTAATTGCTGCTGGAAGGCCTCTCATACTCAGAACAATGGCCCTCATAAGACATTTGTCTTTGCTTCAGGTACAGACAATAGAAGGCTTGAACACCCATCCTCCCAGAGGAGGGGCAGGATATGGAGGGGGCTTCTCAGTGAACTTCAAAGGACTGACCATTTGCTCACTTGTGAAGAAAGAAAAAAAACCTGACTTGTGATTTTTGAGTTAATTTGCTTATTTTGCCACAGAACTTCATGACATTTAACTTCGCGGCAAAAATAAGTAAAGGAAGGAAAAGTACATACATTGAATTCTGAATTCATAATAGACATTTCAAGATTTTGTAGGAGTTCTTACTGTGTAAGGAACTGAAGTTACGCCAAAAGACTAATTGCACCAAGACTATTAATGCCACAAAGCTAATATTGTATACCCATGTTTGCACAGATATGTATCGAATTAGGAATTGTTAGGCCAAACCTTTATGATTAAAATTGTCAAAATTCCACAGAAAGACATATCCAGCTCTCACTGATGTAGGGGTTGGAGGTAAAGGTAACCCACAAAATATGTAATGCATGTGTCCGATTTTATTAGGGGGCATAATTATAGAAATGTATATTTGTGGGAAAGTTAAGTTTTGGTCCAAATCACAGTGGGAGTTCCCAAGTCACATCATAAAATATGACAGCTCTTTCTGTCTTCCACCAGAATAAGGCAAGTGCCTTTGACCACTCACATCCGAGTGGGTGTGGATTGTAATTCTGCCCCTACCATAAATTGAGTGATGTCACTTGGCAGGATAAATATGGGAACTTCACCACACACACACACACACACACACACACTGATTCCTGACTACATCCTGATTGTCGCGTGATGCCCTGTTCCAGAATTCTTCATCTTGCCCTTATCCAGACTACTTTGCAAAACCAAGGCCATCAGCATTTGCTGAACTCTTTTCAGGTAGGCCCAAACCCTGAACCATCCCAAAACGTAATAAGGGAAATAATTCTGATCCAGTCTGGCTTGCTAACATTCATGCTTGTCTGCTGAAACTCGCCACCCCCAATCTACAGCATCAGCATTTGCTGAACTCTTTTCAGGTAGGCCCAAACCCTGAACCATCCCAAAACATAATAAGGGAAATAATTCTGATCCAGTCTGGCTTGCTACCATTCATGCTTGTCTGCTGAAACTCGCCACCCCCAATCTACAGTGTCCAGTCACCAGAAGGGCCAATCCAATCCAATCTGAGGTGCAATCCAATTAACCAGAACCGCCCAGTTGACCAACCCGCCAGAAGTGCCCTGCTGCCTGTAGACCTGATCCGTGATGACCAGAGCCTGACGGTCCAATCTTAAATTACAGTGGACTGTAAGTATAAACAGGAATCATAGTAACCGATAGTATATTTACCTTGTCCTATCCCCATCTATAACCCATCCTCTCTTTAACTTAAGAACCTCTAATATTGTCAGAACCATTCTTGAAACCCTGTTTGTAATCACTAGTGTTGGCGATGATTTTCTCTCATTTGTTTTACAAGGCCATAAGCCATTAGTGATTTGGACCAAATAAAGTAATTCCCATAATGAAAAACAGTATCTGCCACGTGAAGGGTTACAATCGGCTGTGCGTAACTGTGGAGATTCATGGGGGTCATTCTCTTTTTCGTAGTCATTAATATAGTTTAAATAAAACCAATCTGTCATTTAAAACTGAATTTCTGCTTTTCTCTGTTCTATTTTTCTCAAAAATGCCTCTCATTCAAACTTGCATAACTTCTTCAGTTTTATATCTAGCGACTTAATTTCAACTCGGAGTTAAACCTAAGACCTGTAGCTACATCCACAACCATCACGAAACAGTGTATTTGACCCGTTTTAATCAAAAATCATATAGTGAAATTTAGCCAATTTTGCAAAAGTGTTCCATGTGTGTTTTCCCATTCAAAGTATTTCCAAACTCCTATTCTGATTTAAAGTGTGTTCTGTTGCTCATATTGTAGCTTATGTTTGTTAGGATCTGTTTAGTGTTGCTCTCATAGGAATTTACATCAATTTAAGGATTTTTGCACACTTTTCATTGTTTCATAAAGCCATTTTCAACTGTCATTTTAAAAAATGTAAATTTCCAAAAACGCGTTGTTCTCTTGTTTGGGGAGGGAAGATTATATTCAAACACTATACTTTGTTCTTTTATTCTGGAATACCTGCTTCTTACTTACATCTGTGTAGAATTACTCATGCATGAATTGAGAACTTTGCAGGGGGAATTTTAACTTAAATGCTATCTGTTCTACAACCCAAAACTGTTCTTTTCTCTGTGTTGTATCTTCTGTATTGCTATAAGTGAATTCAATTGCCTTACCTACTTTCTGATTTGTATTGTCACCACATTGGTGATTGCTGCCCCATATATATTAATGTGTGTTTGATTTAAATTTAAATACATAAATAAATAATACATTTACCAACAAGCCTGATTCCTGGGTCAGTGTGACCTGGGAGGTATTTTAAGAAGGGTGTGATATGAGTGGTATATCACTCAGGATATTGAACCTATAGACACAATAAATAAGTATTTCATTGTGCATTACATGCTAGGTGAGATCCAGTTGTATTGCCTGATTGAAATCCTTAACACTTGTATCCCACCCATATCATCTGCACTACCAGGGCCTTAACTTTGCATAAGAGGTGTTCCTCAATCAACTTTTTGCCTGGTTTACCAGTAATTAGAAAACAAAGAAATACCATGTTATCCATGATTCTCATTTGCATGATTCAACTTCCACTTAATTTAGTGGAGATTTTTACTCTTGGTGAGGTGTAAAACCATTGTTTTCCTTGGATTTCTACCCAGATTATTGGCTCCAGCATAATTAGCAAATGTGGCAATCAATAGCTGCAGGCTCGCAGGGGTTTGATCGAACAACAAAAAATCATCCGCATAAGAGAGCCATATGAACTTGCTAGGACTCAACTTGGGCGCCACAAACGCTGAATACTCAATACTTTCCTCCACAATCGATAAATATAAATTAAACCGACAGGGGGGCAGAAGGCATTCCTGTCTCAAACCCCTCCAGGGGAGAATTTTCCTTGAGAGAGATCCCTCTTGATCGAGCCGTACCTGTATATTAGATTGATCATGTAATCCCATAATCAGCTTGAGAGGACCTACTGATAAACTCCACTTACTGAGCTTAGGCCACATAAGTCTACTATTAAGTCAAAGGCAGATGTCAAATCAATCGCGGGCGCATTTATACTTTCACACTCATCAGACCAGGTGTTTCCTGCAAACACCAGAGGACAAAACCGTTCATGGAAGTGCTGTCCCTTCCTGAAGCCGGTCTGCCGGTGTTTAATTTGGCCCACACCCTTTGCCCAAGATCGTTCTATGGGGGACTGTGACGAGGAAGAGTGACATAGTGGTAGTGGGGGACTGTGACGAGGACGAGTGATGTGGTTGTAGGGTACTGTGATGAGGAAGACTGAGCTGGTGTTAGTGGAGCATTGTGACCAGGAAGAGTGAGTTGTTGTTAGTGGGGTATTGTAATGAGGAATAGTGACGCAGTGGTATTGGGGGAATGTGACGAGGAAGAGTGAGTTGGTGGCACTGGGGTACTAAGAGGAGGAAGAGTGATCCAGCTGAACCTGTTGGCAGTGCCAAGTCCAGCAAAGAGTATTAAATGCAACTGCCCAGCAGAGAGGACACAAATGACCCTGACATGTCTGCTCACTACGGTGTCTGGCGCCCAGATATATGATTACGGTTTTGCTCAGGTGTGTTCCAGAATTACTATGCTTAGCAAGTCCATACCCTTGGATGGGGATCATAATGATGATGGCCAGAAAATCTGCCCACGACCAATGGCGAACAAGTTGGGGTCATTTGACATTACAGTTCCGATCACTCAGAGGTGCAGCACTCACTCAGAACTGTGAGTGATTTTCAATCTTAGAACTTTGTTTCACACGTTGTATGAATTTGGAGGGATCCCTTCATAGACCGTATTAAAGTCCCTATGTCTATTATTCGCCTTCCTCTCTTTTAGGGAGGCACATTTGCCATTAGTTTGCCATATTTTTCACTTCTTTAGTTGTTTTGTGCACAGTGAAACCGGGTATGAGGCAATCTGTCTATGGCTGGAGTCCTGTGTCGCCTTTCTTGGATACAATTGCCAACAAGAAAATCACATATGTAGTCGTGTTTTTGAATAATGAGAAGTAGAGGAGCCTTTACGCGGTTTTTACGTTGCTGCGTGTGACTTAGCAAACAAACTATTCAATGGATAAACAATAGTAATTCTGTTGTGAGCCCCTGTAGGCTTCTGCCTTGGGAAACCCCTTTCAATATGAGATGACAGAGCATGTTATTTAGTTCTTACATACAATACCTGAAGAGTCCACATTCAAATATATATTCTCTGCTCCTTGGAGGGAATTTCCAGGGAAATAAAAACACAGCAGCACACTGCTTTTTCTTTATTATTGTTATTGTTCTCAAGGCAGTGCCGTCGCATTCTTTCTCATGAGTATCATATTTCAGCTGCTTAACACAAATCTAGAGCATTGTGTTACATTTACAAGTTAAGATGTTTTAGGCGGTTGTGCCTTTCGAAGAAATTTGCGCGCAATCGCATTATCCCATTAAAGACCCATATGCCAAATCCCAGGACTTTAGTGTAGAGCATTTCCTGCCCCACAGTAGTGTTGTCAGAATTCAGACGGTTCCCAGTATATTTAGAATGGAAATACTCACGAGTCTACTATTGGTATATACGTGAGGATTAGGAACGTTCTCTTCTTTTATTCACACAGTAGAAAGAAAGAGATGTGAACAATACTCCAACTCCCAATTCTCTTCTCCATGTGGCACAGATCCTCCTCCCCTGTTATTTGCCAATAGTCCTTCTTTGCTTTCAATATTGTCCTCCAAATTGACCTGAGCACCCTCTTTTCGTGCAGTGGTCATGTATCCTGCTGCAGCTTGAACGTATACTAGGACAAGGAACACAGCATCACTCCCATGATCCAGCCACCAAACAAATACATTTCCCCTGATCTGGATTCCACCCCTTTGTGCAACTCCAGGAAACAAAATATTTGGTGTAAAGATAAGGGGCAATACTCACCACAATGCAAGTAATAGATGCACAACTTTCCATCGTAAACATACAAAGGAAATTCAATATAATATGGTATGGCAGAGGGGTTACCTATCATGCACACTCAAATCCACAAAGGAACAAAAGGCAAAACATTCACAACGAGTTTACAATAAAATGATGCGTGAGCAGTGTATGTATCATTGGAGCCATAGAACTCCTAAAAGAAGGGGGCTGAAAATGTAGACATCTATTCTTACATGAGTTTTAAACAATTTGACCCATCTGGCTGATGTGGGTGATGAAACTTGATAAACGGGGTTCTGAAAAGAAATTAAGATTTCTTGGGGGGGGGATTTCCACAGCAGAGCTGTGACATGGCACATTCATATTGTTATAGTCATCGTTGCACCACATATAATTTACACCAATCAGGAAAAGCTGGCGACGTTGAGTTTAGAAAGTGTCTTGGTGCACTGCGTTGCATAAAAAGAAACGCCTCAAGGTGAAAACACACAACCTTGTAAATCCAGGGCTCTTACGTCTGTCAGTCTCTTTTGAATGCGATCAAACAAACATAAAGGGCCTCATTAGGACTCTGGCGGAAAACCATGGTGCTATTAGCACCATGGTCGATTACCACCCCATTCCAAGGTTGGCGGAGCAGTAATTCCCCATGCCACCATGGCCCTTCCCCATTCCCATTTTTGCCCCCTAGGCCATAATGGGAATGGGGAAGGCGGTAAGTACGGTACCGCAAATTGTGGTACCGTACTTACCTCGAGAGTCCCTTTGCGGGCCCTTACTTTAACGGCTGGTCTAGACCAGCCATTAAGGTTGGGTCCCGCAAAGGGACCTCGTAGTAAGGCGTTAAGGGTTTAACGGCGCCGACACCTTTTACAGTGCCGTTAACCCCTTAACACCTGGGTCCTAATGAGGCCCAAAATGTCTAGTTTTGCCAATTACACATGCAAAGATAATTACGCTTTGTCTGGTCACTATGGAAAAAGTCAAGGAACCACATGAACATTCCATATATATGCGTGTACCTGGGTGGCAAGGCAATGCAAACGTGAATACCTTTGAGTAAACATCTCACCTTATTAATATCTAGCCGTAAATCTAGGATCCGTAAAAAAGGACGACATAAATAAGTGAATGCTAAAGTGTAAAACGTGGATGCTAAACCTGAACGGTGCCTGACTGATCCAAGTGTCTCTGCTCACACCAACATACACAGGACTGCCAGGCAGTGCTGTAGGAAAAGATTGCTAAAAGTGCCCTATACTCAGTGATGAGTAATGAAGCTTCTTGTGAAGTTCCTCCAGGCGCCTGTCTACCAATGAAACGAGACGAGCCTATCACGTTGCCGGGCAACACTAGTGGATACTCTGTATGCCATAAATGATGTTCAAAACCTGTGTAACGATGGGGGAAGTACCCATTCTTTTTACCGACTAATTTTCACCAAATTTTTTTTTTAGGATGAGTGTGCTTTGCACATGGTCTCCCCCTGCATTTTCCGCCAAAAAAGCAGAAAGAATGTGTGGTAAAAAAAAAATGGCCGGTGAAAAACGGTTAACCAAAAACCCATGGAACCATGTGAAGCAAGGGGAGTTATAAAGGAAAGAGATGGCAAAATTGGCTGCACCAAAGGAGGGAAAGGAAGAAAAACCGTTGGGTGGGGAAATGTTTCTGAGTCTCTAGTTCCTGCAAGGTCTTTCCTTGAAAGGTTCCCAATGTTCTTTCTATGGAGCAGTGGTGTAGCACAAAATGTGGGGGCCTCCGCTCGAGCCATGCTGGGCCCAAGCTTGACAACAAAGCATGAGGTGTGCCACACGCTGGGCTGGCCTGGACCACCATGCATGCGCAATATGCACAATGGTCATGCTGCTGCAGGGGAGTGCCACGCACTGCACTAGGAGAAACACATAAATATGTGTTTTAATCAAACCTTAAGAGGGCTGTTCCTAGCTCCGGACATCCATATGTACCAGGCAAATGTGTGCGCGGCTAGTAATAGTACGCAAAATAAAGATACGATAAAAAAACATGTTCATGCTGGCTCTGCCGCATTCCCTTGTTGGCTTTGCCCTTAATGCCAGTAACAATCACCTGCCCCAGGAAGAAAGCATGTTATTGCTGGCTACACAAATGCCTGCCCTTTCTTTGCATCACCATGCAAGTATACTCTTTAATAGGAATTTGCCCGCCCCCCCAGTAAAACATGAAATGCTACAGTAAGGAAACATTTCCTTGTTTGGCTGCACAAATACCTCCACCCCACAGGTAAGAAAACACATCCATGTGTGAGTAAAAAATGCCACGCCACAGAAAATGAACAGTGTGCCTGCCCCTTGGTGCTATGAACCACTCACCGCAAACACTGCTCGATGTGATTACATTCATCAAGTTGACTATGCCCAAAAATGCCAGTAAAACATGTCAGAAAACATCCACATTCCAATGCCCTTTGCCCGGGCCCCAAGCTTGCACGCATGCATTCATACCCATTGACCCACCAGTCACTCACACGGTTGCAGTTTGTGAATTGAAGGGGCATAAACGTTTCCCACAAATATACCAGAGTGATCGAGCGTAGCGAGGGAGCCCAAACCATCCAAAGGGGATTTGTGGATGTGTCCCCAACCGTCTCTCCAAAGATAAATCTTGAATAATGCGTTAAAATGCTGCATTGTACAGCACACATTCTTAGAAAAAATGGCTAAAAAGCCCAAGTGTTTGAAATTGTTTTTGTAGGGTAACACCAATGCAAACATCCAATACATGCAAGTCACCAACAGTGCACTTGAACCTTAATTCTTTAGAATGTGTTGCTATTAAAAATGCCATGCCACAATAATAAAACCTGTCCAAATTGACTGCAGAATGTAGGCCAGTCTATACATTAGTAATAAACATATTAGAGCAAAACTGTAAAACATGCCATGCCACAGTAAGACATACCTAGACTGGTCACCAAAATACCAGTCTAAGTATGATTGCCTTACCAGAGATGCCCAGTAAAGAAAAGTCAAGCCACAGTAAGAAATGGCTAACTGGCTGCACCCAAATGACAGCCTAGACAGGTAATAACACTTATCATGTTTACTTTGTTATAAAAGACAAGTAAAAAAAAAGTTAAGGGTGGACAGATCTGTTGAACTCAGGCTCACAGTCTTACTCAGTAACCCCAGAGTAGACGCTTGCTGTGCCTAGTCTATGTGCATGTGTCCTTTGACCAGCATCGTCTTCAGCCAAGAGTGGGAAGGGAAGCATAATAAAAGTTCACTGTGAATAAATAACTAGGGTGGAAACGTTTCCATCATCGCTAAAACCTGAACATGAGAGACACCAACCACCCCCTTTACTTCTGGGGAACGCATCTCAGTAAAAATATCACTGACTGTGACCACCACTCTAAACATCCATCCTATCTACAGACCAACAGGGCCTGAACTCTCATTCGAAAAAATTATGTTACCCAAATTCTATCTTCAAACTCCAAACCTAAATCCTAAACCATTATACTGGATTACTTCAATCTAGGTTTCCGGGACCCACTGGACAAAAATACCCTAGCCATAGCTAATACTATGTCAGCCCTCGGGCTTTCACATAGGATCCACAACCCTACTCATGCGAAAGGCCGTACACTTGATTGGCTTGCAGACATGAACTGCAAATCAACGATTAGATCTAACGTGCCATGTCCATGGTCAGAAAACCATCTTATAATCTTCAAGATCGAGACCCTGACCAACAGGACTAACACCCCTAAACAAGCTCCAGCTGCCACAACCTGTTATAAGCTAAATATAACAGCCAACAACCTACTGACGCTACTGCAACCCTACCTAGCAACTCTGACCCAACTATAATGACCAAACAATACAATAACACCATGCTGGCAGCCATCGACCAATTGGCCCCTCTTGCCTTACGGAAAGCCAAACAACCTGCTCGCCTAAACGGGTGGTTCACCCCCACTTTAAATATGCTAAGAAAGGTAAAGAGAAAAGCTGAAGCTCTATGGAGGAAATCGCCTACCAAACTAAATAAAACTGCCTTCGATAGGACTGCCTGTGAATACAAACAACAAGTCCTCCAAACCAAAAGTTTGCTGTAAGACAGAATCTCCAAGGCCAATTCGAAATCTAAAGAATTATTCTCTATCCTTTGCGAGCTATGTATGTATGTATGTATGTATGTATTTCATTTTGTATAGCGCCGGTAGCCCGTGGGCATCAGGGCGCTTGCACTTACACTACATCAACATCAGACAAACATAAGATACGGAAGTTGCAGCCTAATAGTGACCCCGAAACCATCCTTTCCCCAGGCTCTTCATCTGAAGAGGTAAGTCTTCTGAAGTCATCTGGTAAGTCATCTGAAGAGGTAAGAGGTAAGCTATAAACCCCCAAACCCATGTGGAAACCGCAACAAGGATGTTAGCTGGTGTCTGGACATTCAGAACGCTCTCCTGGACAAAATCACTCAGCTCCAGTCAAAAATAACGGCACAGAAAAAAACCCTAGCGAACCCCACTGTCCCTGTCAATCAACAACCTAACGCCCCCATCCACTCGGAAGCGCCTCAATTCGAATTCACAGAGGTCACCAACAATGAAGGTCTCCAAATCATCTCAAGCTTAATCAAGGACTGCGCACTCCAACTCGTCCCATTCATCACCAATCTCATCAATGCCTCATTCAGAAACAACTGCATCCGAATGGACCTAAAAATTGCATGGGTATTACCATTATTTTTTTTAAAACGTGCTCGAACCTAACATCCCCACAAACTACCAGCACATTTCGACTGTCCCATTTCTACAAAAAATTGTAGTCAGAGTTGCCTACCTTCAAATTCAGAAATACCTGGAAGAGAACAATATTCTGGGACCTAGGCAATCTGGCTTCCGCCCAAGACATGGGACAGAAATGGCACTCCTAGACCTAGTCCAAATGGATGACCTGAAAGATATAGGGAAGCAACCCTGCTCCTCATACTGGACCTCTCGGCTGCCTTCGATCTTGTGGACCATAACATCCTATGCAACCATCTAACCTCAGCTGCACACTTCTCACCCAATGCCCCCCGAATGGATAAAATCTTTCCTTTTCAACAGAACTATGAAAGTCTTCTCACCCAAGGCAGAAGCACCACCCACCTTTGTCACCTGTGGAGTACCACAAGGCTCATGCGTGTCTCCTACTTTGTATAACATGTTTACAAAGCCTCTGTTTGACCATCTTGATGGCCTGGGTGTCACCTACACTAACTACGCAGACGACACCCAGGTCCTCATACCCATCACGGAGACCACGCCTCTGACACGGCCACACTCACTGCCATCTATCTAACCATACATGCATAGATGGCACATCACATGCTGTGCCTTAACAACAACAAGACTGAGTTGCTCCTCATAGGCTCTTAACTCAGGCTTGCCAAACTATGCACTGCATTCAAATCCTCTCACATCGATGGCAAAAACATCACAGTCTCCAACCAGGTTAAAACACTGGGTTTCTACTTAGACTCTGCCCTTAATCTAGATAAACAGGTGAACGCCACCACTTCAGGCTCTTCCTACATGCGCAAACTCATAAATGCCTGCAGACCCTACCTCTCTCCTGACAGCTGCATTACGCAGGCCAGAGCCCTAGTGCTGACCCAACTGGACTACTGCAATGCACTATACACCAGCACCACGACCTACAACATACATAAACTCCAGGTCCTTCAAAATAACGCCATCAGAGCAGCGCTTTTAATTCCCAGATCAGCACACATTTCCGAAACTAGACTAAACCCCCACTGGTTACCTAGTCAAGAACGGATTTGGTTCAAAACGCTCACGCTGACTCACAAATGTCTTCACTGGGTAGCCCCCGCCTACATGGCAGACATAATCTCCAAGCCACAATCTTCCAGGCCTACTACAGCAGATTACACGCACCTCCTTGTCACCCCCAAATTCAAGCTCCAAAAAGCTGGTGGCAGCAGCTTTCCCACGATGGCCAGTAAACTATGGAATACCCTACCTGTCCAGCTAAGAGCTCAGGGATCCTTTTGGATTTTCCGTAAACAAGTTAAAACACACATCTTTACTCAAAATATGTGCAACTAACGCACAACAACAGAGTCCGTTATACTCTGTAATCCCACTGTACTAATTCCAGCAACACTGTAACTCATATATCCCACCCCCAGACATGTATAAATATTGCCAAATGACTACTGGATGACTTAACATGTAAAGATTTTGCCTAAATATGACTGCATGCCTGTAACCTGTGTAATAACTGTAACGTTTGATGTATGCAAGCACCCAGATGCCTTTGGGCTTGGTGCGTTATACAAGCAACAAAAATAAATAAATAAATAAATAAATCAATAAAAATATGAGGGGACATGAAATACTCATTACCACATTTCACATGTGATAGTCCTTAATCCCTCCTGCAACAGAAAACCCACCTCACTCATTTTGTTTTTCAAGTTTGTGCAGATATGTATTTATTTATTTATTGAAAAGCAACGTGCTTCCACAATCACCCCATTTGCACTCTCAGTGCAACCATCTCTTTACTCAAATTGTTTTTTTTGTTACATAAGGATCATTTATGAGAACCGGGCCAGTGTTGGCAAGAGGGTAGCCTTGTCTCCACGAGGTGCTTTATAGCAAGGTGAGATGCATTTGAGGCACTGTGATTAGCCAGAGGGGAGGGGGGACAGTGAAAGGGACGCCTTCCCTTTCAGCAGGACTCTATGCAGTTATGGTGCATTCATATGTTTGGCCCAAGGTTCGAGCAGCATTGCTATTTTGCGTAGATATTAATAATCCTAGATAGAAGAGAAGGCTTGCACGGTTAGCACAGTAAAGCTGGCATCACATGCACTAGGCCCAAATCTCTGAGGTTACAGAATTCTCCAGTCATGCCCGAACTCCCATGAGGACAGTTTGCATCCCCACCTGCTGCAAAGTTTATTCATTGTTCTTGAAAGTGTTGCAAAGATGTGTCTTTCACCCAAAAGGAATGTGCTTGACAAGGCCGCGATCAGAGGCCAGAGCCTGGTGTGCATGTTATTTCACTTTGGCCAAAGCATGACCCGGCCCATTCCCGAGTGACCACGAGTTATAGTCCATATAACAGACTGAACCCTAATATCCTCGAATTCCATGACACAAGGTGCCCTTTGACCACCAACCCCAAAGTAACAAGTCCTGAAATGTTCAAAGCGGATGGACAGGGTGTGTTGACACGTTAATTATGTGATTTGCATTGCGAGGTGCTGGGAGGGATAAATTATAGTTCAAAACGAGGGCGGAGACCTTGGGGTCGGATGGCACGGAGGGAGTGAGTGAAATGTGTATGTGAAGGTTAGAGTGACCTGGAACCTCCTGTGTGTCCATCTTGAGGCCTGCCAAGTGCACAGTATGAGTGATAAACAAGCTGTGTAGTAGGTCTTTACTCAATTTGTTTTCTGGCCTTCGATGTGACAACATATCCCGCAGAAGGATATACTAATCCAAGCTATGTGCCCGCTGTGGTGGGGACACTTCCCGCTGTGGTAGGGTCCCCCGCTGTGTCAGGAACACTACAGGCTATGGCTTGCCCACCTCCGTACACCCACCCGCCTGAAGTACCGGCATCAGCGGGTTACAGGTCTAGGGAGTTTAAGGATAGGTTGACTGGATTACTAGAAGAACGGAAAAGGCTACAGACATCCATTTCCAGGAATGGAAAGGGATATAAGTGCAGTGAAGGAAGGATCAGGGGAGTGACAGTCAGGGGAAATATTGCTTAAGATGCATATTGAAGGTATAAGACATGTGGGTGCTAAACAAGAAAGGAGCCTGGATGGGTGGATCATCCTGGGAGAGGTGTATTCGGTGGTGGGAGAGAATGTGGAGGAAGGGGATGCTGGTACGTTCACAGCTGACCTAACTGAAAAAGAGGGAGGGGTAAAGAGGCGGCAGAAAACACCCCCCCCCCCCCAAGTAGAAGGTATATGGGCAAGGGACAGGTTGAGGAATAAGGCTGGCCGGATGGCATTGGTAAAGAGAAGAGGAATCGTGAAGAAGGGTGTGGAAGTAGAGCAAAATGTAGATGCCCATCATACATAAGGGGGAAGGGAGGACACAGTGTGTGCCTTGGCCCCAAATGGATACTAATAATTTTATGAAGGCCCTCCCACATCTCACAGCAGGGGCAATCAAGTGGATATATGAATTTGAAAAACACACATCAAGGGTGCCCCTGGCAATAGGGGTTCTTAAGAGCCTGTTGTTTGCTGTAATTGGGGACCAGGCTGGAGACGTATGGGTTAAGGCGGAGTACCCAGGAGTAACTTTGGGGGATGATGCACATGGTGGGGCATCATTCAATGGAGTTAGAGCATTGGCATAGGATGCCCTATATAGGCCCTTTTCCGGATACTCCCGATTTACAGTCTTTGAGATGCAGTATACCATGGGGATGATGAGGATCTAGTTGGAGTTTTTCTTAAAATGCAAGAGAAGTGGAGAGCTGAGACACGAGGGCTGTGGGATCAATCAATACCATTCTGCTACTTTTTCACAAAGAGTAGTTTGCCGAAGGAAATACAGAAGGCACTGGATAAAATTGTCGGTTTAGAGGCAAAAGGGTGGCCGGAAATACAGAGCATAATAGTGCATCATTGCAAGAGGATTAAGCAGCGGGAGAGGGAGACGGCGCAAAGGCGTCAGGGGGACGAAGCAACGTTGGTGGAGAAAAAATTGGCAAAGTTGGCAGTTCAGGTGCCTGTGCAGACGCCAGTACAGGTGGAAGGAACAGAGAGTAGGCAGCAAGTTGTGAAGTTGTGAGTGCCACTATTGTGGGGCTCTGGGCGGAAGGGTCGGGGGGAAACAATACCCCAGCAAACAGTGGCAGCAAGGAGGGCAGCATTGAGGAAGAGGGGGATTTTGTAGCGCAAGAGGAGGAGGGCTTGGGCCCAGGGGAGGTGGGTTTGGGAAGTCACAATGTTAGAATAGTTTGAGGTGAGGCATTTTGCAAGGGAATGCAGGAGCAGGTCAGCGGTGGAGTATAATTATGGGCCACAGCAACAGGGCCTAGGGCCCCAAGGGCCTCAAGGACTAGGGTGCCAGCAAATGGGTCATGGGTACCAGAACCAGGAGTATCCACGGGTGCAATACCAAACTTATAATCAGCAAGAAAGGCCTACCTCCTACTACTGCTGCTCCCGCAAAGGTGCTGCAGATATACAAGCGCATTACCCACTGAAGCAACAGCAGGGCAGTGTTGCTCCGGTAATCACGGCACCAGGAGGGACTGCTGCTCCCTTTGCAGGAACAGCAGTAGTAGGAGGTAGCCCTTTCTCGTTCCGTGGAATGAGCACGTATCCCGATTAGGGCAGCCCACAGAGAGCACTTGCATGTCCGGTCCTGTCAGCAACTATCCACCCTGAAGAGGAACCGTTGGTGGGGGCGGAGATATGAAACAAGCAATTCATATTCATGGTGGACTCTGGTGCAACTAAATCATGCATCATGGAAGGAAACTTCCCACTATCAGGAACATTTCCTGATGCGCAGCGATTCTCTGGGGCTATTGCCAAGGTCCTTTACACTGAGGAGCTTGAAGTAAAGGTGGCTGAGAAGATTGTACGGGCACCCCTACTATATTCTGAGAGTTCCCCTGTCAATCTAGTGGGTAGGGACCTGCTCAGTAAGTTAAACATGACTATATCCTTCACAGATCATGGAGTAGTATGTGATGGGCGCTGTACAGGCGACAAGGACAAGGGAGGTGGTAATCCACAGGATTCCCTTAGACCCAGACATGTTTATCTATGGTATCACAGTAGTTGTGAAGGTGGTGCCCCAGATTGCCAAGCACTGCTGGTGGGTGCCCACTGATTTTATTTTTCCTCCAGCTGTGTCGCACCAGGTGGTGGCAGAAACAATACCATCGCTGGACCTGCAGGCGTTGTTAGTGTCAGACAGAAGGATTCTCCTATTAGGAATGGGCATGGGTGGGTGTGAGTGGCACACAGTCCTCTGTGTAGACCAAACAGTGCAGTTAAAGGAGGTGATGGATGACGAACTGTTTGAGAATAACGACAAAGAGGGGAAAATAATACTGGAGATGTGTATCCCTTGTGACATAATGATACAGTATCAAAGAATGCAGGGCCCTTTAATGGTAGTAGTAACTCCACCCCCATTTTTTTATGAAGATTTACAGCGTGTGCCCTCGAAGTTATGGACTACTAATCCAGATAATGTAGGGTTATTGAAAGATGTAACACCTGTGCATATAACCCTGAAGCCAGGTGTGGTGCTAACCAGGGTAAGACAATATCCACTTCAAGAGAGGTGGAGGAAGGTATTAGAAAAACAATACAGGCCCTACTGGACCAGGGGATCATCATGGCATCTATATCCTGTGCAATACTGCAATAGATCTGGCTAATAAATCAATGGGGGGCAAATGGAGAATGATCCAGGACTTGCGCCCCATAAATGATGTGGTACAGAAAGAGTTTCCAGTAGTTCCGAATCCTGCAACAATTTTATGCAGCATCCCCAAAGAGACCGCATATTTCACTGTAGTGGATCTGAAAAATGCATTTTTCTCAATTCCACTTCATCCTCAGTCGAGGTACCTCACTGCATTTACACAGGGCCAGATGCAGTCCGAACATACTAGATTACCTCAGCAGTACTGCGAGAGCCCATGTATATTCAACAGAATATTGCATGCTGACCGTGGGAACATTCAGGTGCCTAGCACGATTTTCCAGTACGTGGACGATCTGTTAGTGTTTAGTGACAGTGAACAACAGTGCCAAAGGGACTCCATTAAACTCCTACAATTACTGGCCTGTAAGGGGTACAATGTTGACAAGGCTAAATTACAATATTGGCAGCAGGAAGTAAGAGATTTGGGGCAGATCATATCAGAAAATGGGAAGAGGATACTACCCTATAGGGCAGGGTCAGTAAGTGCCACCCCCAGACCCACCTCAGTTAAGGAGATGCAGAAGCTTCTGGTCCTTTTTAAATACTGTAGGGCCTGGATTCTAAATCATGCTGCATACACAAGGCCAATTGTGCAGGCCATGAGGGAAGCACAGAAAACAAAGCACCACATGTTACTGTAGATGGCATTAATGATCAGAAAGTTTGATGATTTAAAAGAAGTCATCAGTTCAGCACCCGTACTGGCTATCCTGGACTACACACAGGAATTCTATTTGTTTTCACATGCTGATGGTCAGCTTATGTATGACAGCAGTGTTGAGGCAAAAAAGCACAATGGGTCACAAGCCATTGGCCTATTACAGTGGCACTCTGGATGCAGTGATGCAAGGGCAGTTCGCATGCAAACAAGCATTAGCAGTGGCTGCTTTTGCTATAGAGAAAAGTTCTACAAGGGGTGTTCAGTAACGTTGTATGTGGAACATTCTTTGTTTGCTATTTTAGAGAAATTGAAATCCACCCTAACTAGGCAAACGGTTGTCGGCGAATGCGATTATCATCTCTAAAACCCACATTCATGTGGTTAGGTGTAAAACAGAGAATCCTGCCACCTTTTTAAGAGATATGCCCATGACAGGACTTGACGGCACACGACTGTGCCACATATTTATTTTATTTATTGATTTTTATTTATTTATTTTTATTTTTTTTACATTTGTAGAGCGCACTACAGCCCGTGGGCATCGAGGTGCTGTAAACGGAGCGTAAGAAGGCTTATTTAAGTGTTACAGAAAAGCCGCTCATCAGAAGTAGTCTTAAGAGATACAAGGTTACATATACATCAATTAGAGAAAATTACTTGCAGATTACTAGGGTTGCAAACACAGAACATGCAGGTTTACACGAAAAGCATGGTTTTGCTGGCCTTACGAAAGGCACCGTGAGATTCAATTGGCCTAAGGTGAGGTGGGAGGGCATTCCAGTGGGTGGCAGCCATGGTGGGGACGCTGGTGCCAACAGCACGGGCTTTGTGTATTTTAGGAACAGTAATCATGTTTGAATATGCTGTTCTGGCTGGCCTGAAGGCAAGGGGTTTAGAGATCCTTTGGGCAAGGTATGGAGGTGCCAGGTCGTTGAAAACACTTGTGTGCAGATGATTCTTTCCTTGACTGGAAGCCAGTGGACCTGTCTTCTGAGACCAGAGATATGGTCCCTGTGTGATAGGCCAGTGGCGGCCTAAGGGCATTATTTTGAACTAGTTGCAGTTTAGCAAGGGTTTTACCTGAGGTTCCTATGAGTAGGGCATTGCAGTAGTCAAGCCTCAAGCCAATTTTTGCCCTGGCGATGGTGAGGCAATTCTGTTGGGAGAGGTATGGTCTCACTGCATTAAGAAGTTTCGAGTGATAGGCTGAGGAGGATGCTACGGCATTGACCTGCCCATTCATGGTCAGGTTGGGATCCAGGTAGACACTGAGGGTCTTGACTGTTTGGAATACAGTGATGGGTATGTTGTCAACATTGAAGGAGCTGTATTGCTTGTACAGCTTGTCCAGGGTGGATGGGGATACAATCAACAGAAGTTCAGTTTTCACACTGTTGAGGCATAACCAGTTTTCGACCATCCAGGATTGGATCATTGAGTAGATGGAGTTGAGGGTGTTAAGGTCAGAAAGGTAATCACCCAAGAGGGGGATGAGCACCTGGGTGTCATCAGCATAGTTTGTGTATGAGATGCCCAGGGCATCCAGGATTTTGAACACAGGCCTCGTGATGAGATTGTAGAGGGTGGGGCAATGCATGACCCCTGCGGAACCCCGCATTGGATGATGCTTGGGTTGGCAGAGGCGGATTCGGAAAAGACCTTCATTGCTCTTTCCTGCAGGAATGAAGTTATCCACTTACAGGCACTAGGGGAGAAGTTAGCTGCAGTGGCAAGATGGTGGCAGAGGGTCTTATGGTCGTCCACCTGGTTTTTGAGGTCACGGAGCGCCGTTTCGGTACCATGTCGAGGCCGGAAGCCTGATTGCCGAAGCCCATGAAGGCAGTTGTCCTCAAGTAATTTTTGTACTTGCAGGCAGGCTGCTTTGTCCAGGATTTTTTGTAAAAAGGGGACAGTGGTGATGGGTCTGTAATTCCCAGGGACCGATGGGTCTAGGGAGGGTTTTTTAAGGAGCGGACAAACCCACGCTTCCTTAAGTCCAGCTGGCACATTGCCAGACTGGAATGAGGTGTTAATTAAGGCAGTGATAAAGGGGGCAAGGGAGGGTGCATAGTCCTTGATGACCTGTGCTGGGCAGGTGTCCCCTTTGCAGTTAGAAGGCTTAATGGAACTAAGGAGGGCAATGACTTCAGATTCAGTCATATCCTTAAATTCAAATAAGGGGGGTTGGTTAGTGTCAGTTGCTGGTGAAGGTGAGCTGTGGCTCTTGGCTATGTTATTGGTAAGAGCCTTTTGGTGGGCAGGGATCTTGGTATGCAAGGTGTCCAACTTATCGAGCATGGCCGATTGAATTTTGTTGCACCAAGCCTCATCTTTAACAAGAGTGGAAGGAGGGGATGTGGGGGTCTCCAGCTCTCTGAAAATGGTGAAGATTTCTTTGGTGCCTGATTTGGTGTCAGCTATCCTCGTGTTAAAGGACGAGGCTTTGGCCTTGATGATGATGGTCTTATATTCAATGGACAAGGCCTTGAAGGCAGCTTTAGAGGAGTCTTTAGGGTTGTTCTTCCAAGTGGTGAGTTTAGCTCTTTTTTTAGAGTGTAACTGTAGGAGCTCCTCGGCGAACCATGTGTTGGCATGTTTCACTTTTTTTGCTTTTTTGAAGGTGAGTGGAGCTACAATGTCGATGGCTTGTGTGATGCTCCTTTTAAAGTCATTAGCAAGTACCGCTGGGTCGATGGAGAAGGGGGGAAGCAATGTAGGCACCAGGAAGTGTTGGGTGAGGTTCTCCTTAGTGAGCATTCTGGAGCTTCTAGAGAGTGCAGCAGGGAGAGGGACACTCGACATGGGGGGCCCTTTGGAGGTGATGATTTCAAATGTTATGCTATGGTGGTCAGACCAAAGAATGGGAGAGATTTCTTTGACATTTAGTGAGCAGTTGTGGTGGGAGACCCAGTCTAGCGTGCAGCTTTTAGAGTGGGTGGGGGTCACGATAGCTTGGGAGAACCCAAGTGTGGAGAGAGCGTTGTGTAGGGCAGTGGCGTTGGAGTCACTGGGATCATAAAGCCTGAGGTTGAGATCTCCCAGGAGAATGACTTTAGATGAACTCTTTAGGCTGTCAGAGAGTGAGTGGATTAGAGCTTCTTGGAAGTCTGTGCTAGATCCAGGAGGATAGTAGACAATGTGGAAGGCAAAGGTGCAGTTGGGTGAGAGCTTGAGTTTAAGCAGAAGGTAGTCAGAGGTCGGACCCACGTCCCCTTGAATTTTCCTGATCAAGAGTGTCTCCCTTGCGATGGCAGCAACCCCATCACCTCTGTGAGAGGCGCAGTCTTGTCTATAGATGGTGTACGCATCAGGAATGGCAAGGGATAGGGCAGGGCCTGATGCCTCATTTAGCCATGTTTCACTAAGGAAGAGTAGATCAAGTTTATTCTTGACGATCAGGTCGTGCACATCCAGGGCGTGTGATGGTAGGGAGTGTGAGTTAACTAGGGCACATTGCAGTGGAGAGTCAATATTACGCAGAGTACCAAAAACAGTAGTAGTGCTAGGCAGTGTTACCACAATGGAAGTACAGGGTGCATTAACATCATTGGCAGCAGTGGCAGTAAAGGGTGCAATAGCATCATTGGCAACAGTGGCAGTATGGTGTGCAATTGCATGAGTGGGAACAGAGGTATTGCAAGACTTAGTAACAACAGTGGTAGTAAAGGGAGCAGTAGCATCAATGGCAATATTATGCAAGGTAGTGACTATGGCATGTGTGTCAGTGCATGGGTTGAGACCGTATGTGGTAATACGGGCAGGATGCAGAGTAGGAATGGCATGTATAGTTCCAGGTACATTGCTCCTAGTGACATCAGTGGAAGTAGGAGAGGATGGTTTAGTTGGTCTAGGTGAGTGTCTCCAGGCTCGGGTCCGGCAGCATATGTCTTTGGGTGGTAGACCAAGGGTGTTCAGGGCCTTTGCTGGTACTGTATCTGGCATAGAATATGGTTGCGAGTTTGGCGGCTCCATAACTAGCGACCAACTGTGGGTGGAGTGATCCTTACAAGGGGTGGGTGCGCAGGTGTACGCCGCTTCACTGGTTGCAATAGTGAGAAGAGCTGAGGCGGTGGTAGGGGCAGGGAATGGTGGCGTAGACGAGAGGGATGCATAGGGAGGAGGGACGGGAGATCCTGGCTCCAAGGTGAGCTGTCCTTGCAGTGAAACTTGGGCAGGACATGAGCATGGGGTGGGTAGGTATAAGGGAGCATAACCACATATTCCTATGCTCAATTAGATTTGAGGTGGGAGGTCTGGGGTAGCAAGTAGAGCCGTGACTCTTACCTTGAGCAGATTTCCCAATGGCTGCGGTGGTCAGCGCTGTCGAGCAGCAGAGAGCCGCAGAGAGTGTGCTTGGCCTTAGCTCCTGGCCTTCGCTCTCCTGCAGCTTCGCCTGTCGGTGAGTCTCCCCTGCATTAAAGGTAAAAGGGGAGGGACGAGGCAAGCCGGTGCACCAATCAGGATTGGTGATTGGTTGTTGTTTGCAGGTTGCTGTGGTAACGGATGCAGCGGTCATCTTAGGTTTCTTTTTTTCTGATCCTTTTCCCTTGTGGAAACAAGGGAGAGGAGGATGACACTGCCAAAGCAAGTGATTGTGCATTGACAGAGGGCGAGGTACTTTTTGATGGGTCGTCCACAGTTGATCAGTAGGATGGACAGAAGCGGACAGGGTCGGCAGTTGGATGACTTGAGGGAGGGGTGTACAAGACAGTGGTCATTAAAAGGTTGCCAAAATACTATTTTGTGCAAGCAGCAGAACTCGTGGCGCTCATCGACGCACTGAAAGTGTCACAAGGGCATCATGTTACGATATATTCCAACTCGACGTACATCACAACAACAGTACATGCTTGTCTCTTCCGTTGGAAGAGGAGGGGGTTCAAGAGGGTGGATGGATCCACGGTGCAGCATGCTGTGTTGTTGGAGATGCTGATAGAAGCATTATCACAGCCATCTGTTGTGGTGGTCGTGAAGTGCGCCACTCATACTCAAGGGACAGGTGAAATCAAAGGGGAATGCAGCTGCCGATGCAGCAGCAATAATGGCAGCATACTGGTCAAATGAAATATCCACTGAGTACGTTGTGACTGCCCCACTGACAGACGAGCATCCAGTGCCTTATACTGCATTGCCCATTTCCCAGATGATTGAGCTACAAGGAAGGGCATCTGAGTAGGAAAAGGAGTTGTGGTCACAGAGAGGACGTAAGCAGTCTTTGACAGATTTGCTATGGAGGCAGGAGAGCTCTGGGAAGACAGTGATGCCCCGGAAATTGCTAGCAGTAGCATTTGAACAATTGCAATACCTGTCCCATATTTTAAAAAAACACATAGCCGCTGACATACAGGAGAACTGGTTCACACCATATTTCCAGGAGAGCATCAATGATATGGTCATCTGTTGCACCACATGTCAAAGTTTTAGCATAGGGATGACACTACGAACGTTATGGGGCATGTTGTCCTGCCCTACTGGGCGTTCTGTGAGTTACACATAGACTACACCGATATGCAATGGATCTAGGTACCTCATTGTGGTGGTCTGTCCCTTCTCCAGCCGTGTGGAAGTAGGGCCATGTGTGCACCCAGATGCCACCGGTGCTGCAAGGTTTCTAGTGCAAGAAGTTTTACCGCACTGCGGTGTATGCGAGGTTTTGAGGTCAGATAATGCCACACATTTCTTTCGTGAATTATTCAAGCATCGGACGTGTTCGATTTTTCTCCCACAGGCCAATGGCGTCATGGAGAGAATAAACAGCCTCCTTAAGAGCAAGTTATCTAAATTGTCTACCACATTAAAGAAAAACTGGGTGTACTGTTTGCCCTCTTGCCCTTTTAGTTTTAGTTTACGCATGAAGCCAAGCAAAGACCATCATCTGTTACCTCATGAGGTGGTTACTGGTCGGTCCATGTATACCACTGTATCTCCTGCGAGGAGGGTTTCTGATGCACATAGGACCACAGCGGTGTTAGGAGGGGAATTGAGGGAAATGTTTTACAACACTAACTCGGGTAATTAAATGTGTCTCCTGACAGATTTCACCCCCCCAAGATCGCAACTACAGAGACGCCCGAAGCTGCACAGACAACAGGTGCAGATTCTGAGCACATTACGACTAGACCACTGCTAACGGGAGATTATGTCTACATTTGTGATTTTGTGTGCTGTTGGAACAATCCTCGGTTACAAGGACTGTACGAGGTGGTGTTTTGCACCCCTGTCACGGTCAAGGAGTTGTACTGCTGGATCCACCTCTCTGAATGAAGTTCATAGGGCACCTCCAGAAAGTACAGTGGTTTATCAGTTGTCTTGAGAACAGGGGTAGCAGTACCTGTACCCCGAGTACCTTACCGGCCTGTCCAGAGGTGACGCGGGGTGTCATGACACATCCGAGTGGCAGGCCAAAGCTCAGCTGCTAGCTCGGCACTTTTCTTTTTTCTTGGAGCACTTTTTCTCCCTTTCCTTTTCTCTCTCTCCTTTCTCCCTCTTTCACTCTCGCTGTTTCTCTCTCTCCCTTTTTCTTCTTCCTCTTGTCTGTCTGTCTCTCAATTTTTTCCTTTTATAACTCTCATCCTTTTGCTCCCTCCCGATTCTTCCTTCTTTTTGCACAGTATACATCTTGTATGTCTCTCCCTTTTCTGTTGTCTTGTGTGTCTGTGCTTCTATTTCAGGAAAGAAGATTTACACAACTAATGTACATAGTTTGTTAAGTGGGGAGCCGAAGCATAGAAACATTACTGAGAGACTGTGGACATACATATATTATTGTGGGTCAGCCATTGCTGAAGGATTGTGTGTGATATTGCTAATACTACTGGGAGTGTATTGGGGGAGGACAGTATAGGAGGAGGTCCTATGAGGAGGGAAATGGGAGAAGTAGGATTGTATATTATTCAAATTGAACAATAGATATAAATGTTAATAACATAAGTGGAGTTACATATATCAGCACTAAGGTGAACACTAATAATAATATTGGAAATGGATTAAATAATTCTGATACACAGGTTACGTCTGTGAAGGAAGAAGAGAAGAGGCTTATTACAAGAATGAGGGGATTGTCTGCCACTATGGAAAAATATAATGGTATTTCTGACAGTACTGCTGAAGGGGCCATACTTTGGAATGTGTATGGAAGGATGTAAAGAGAAGTATGACACGTATCAGGGTTGGGCTTTGATGTGATCGAGGATATTCATCACCCTGTATTCTCTAATTGCTGGTACTCTGATATGAGTGGTGTGGGGAGAAATGCTGTAAATGGGAGCTTTATGTGTGTTCACTCATTCCAGGCAGGTCAGGGGCTCCCAAGGTGTTAGTTAGTGCCACAAGACGTTCCAATTATAGAGGCACAATGCCTGGTTCATCTTGTGCTATGTAGAATAAAAGGAATGTTCCAGGCACACAGTGTGGAACTACAAATGGTGGGCCCAGATTTTGTAAAATTCTCTGATGACCCAAGAAACATCAAGTGTGTGGAATTACCTTATCTGATGGTGAAGGGACAGAAGTATATTAATAATAATTGGCAGGACAGCACACTACCTTGCTTGGTAGAAGAACGGGTAACATATAGCAAGGAAAGAATAGCACGTATGGTCAACTTCTGTGTGCAAATCTGGACAGAGCATATCCTAAAACTAGCGTGTATTGCAACGATGGAAAAGCCAGTGCAAGTACACAAGGAAGAAGAGTATAAGCTCTGTTTCCGCAGCAAACCTACAGTCTTTGTTGGCACAAACAAACATTGTAATAACACTCTCTTGATCACAGACATGAAGAAAGAACGTCGGCACTGATGGATTATTACTGGGTTTCTAGCCAACAACCTTACTTGCATCTCCCAGCCCCATGGAGGGGCTGTTGTTTGCTGGCCACATTGCATTCAGTGCTTTTAATAATCCCAGAAGAGCACCTGAATGGGGGAATTCTGCCTGCAGACGGGCCAATGAGATTCCCCACAGTGCAACCTGTGGATACGAGCTTGGTGTCCATGCAAGAGCCTCACATCCGGCTAGGGAAAGGACAGTTCCAGCAACCATAGAGAATGAAAAGATCAAATTAAATTTCTAAAGACTCTTCCATATTGCTTGTTGAAATACCAGAAGAATACATACTTTTTAGTTGAGCAGAATCATTTTTGGCCTCTTTACTGTTGCTGGGAGTGCAGACTGCAGCCAATGCCAAATGGCTGAAGATCGTGAGTTGGGAACTGGTACGGCACACAAGTGACACAGAGAATGGCTTCAACGTGATCATGGTTGAGTTGCGGGCGTTAAGATTTATGACAATGCAGAACAGATATGTGCTGCACATGTTGACAGCAATGGAGGGTGGGGTTTGCAAATAAATTCCTGTTGCACGTTCGTACCTCCAGAGGACGCGGAAAATGCATCATTATCCCACATCATTGCAGCTGTCCATGGCCTCGGCATTCGTATGAAGAAGGAGGGAGGAGTTCAGGACAATGATTGGCTGAGTATGACTTTTAACTGGGCCCCATCGTGGCTAGGAGCAATTGTGAAGATGTTAATGCCCATCATTGTGTTCATCCTAATCATTTTTTGCACTTGTCAGCTTGTTCTTCGTGAAACAAAAAACATTGAAATACAAACCATTGTCCCACAGTGTGGCCCGAAGTATGAAATGTTCCCCATCCCGCATGGAGATGAAGTTGTTCCTCTGTACCACACTATCATTTCTCCACCCTCTGACCCAGAACATTACACAGAGGATTGAGTGGACATGGCAGGGGAGGGAGGATGCATTTACATGACCTGTTCACTCGAAGAGTATGCGCGTAGGGGGAGAGTTTGCGATGGGGAGTGTGAGAGCAGAACTATTCCAGAATGTCTTACTGTATAAGTAATGAAAGGAGGAAATGTTGGGAAGGGGGCAGCCCCATCCCCCTCAGTTGCTTTAAAGTAAGGTGAGATGCATTTGATGCACTGTGATGAGCCAGGGTGGTGGGGGGACAGTGAAAGGGATGCATTCCCGTTCAGCAGGACCCTATGCTAATATAATCAGTTATAGTGTAGTGATATAGTGTGGCCCAAGGTGCGGGCGGCATTCCTATTTTGGGTAGACATTAATAATGCTAGGTAGAAGAGAAGGCTTGCACGGTTAGCACAGTAAAGGCGGCATTACATGCACTAGGCCCAAATCCACAAGGTTACTGAAATATCCAGTCATGCCCGAGTTCCCATGAGGACAGTTCGCACCCCCACCCGCCACACTGTTTATTCATTGTTCTTGAAAGTGTTGCAAAGACATGTCGTTCACCCAAAAGGAATGTGCTCGACAAGGCCGTATTAGGGAGAATTCTCTGTAAAGGCTAATTTCCCAATCCTAGTGAGCCCCCCAGCAGCTTTGCTGGATTTTCGGGGTTTATTTTTTTCTCCTGCTAAGAGTGAGACTCTTTTCCTCCCACTCTTAGACATGATTTGAGGTGTTCCTTTGGCTTTGTATGTGTTCTATGGGCTATGGGGTCCTTTTCCCCATAGGGTTTCATGTGATTTTGATATGTGGGTTGCACAGCACCCTCTGTGCCGTAACCCAGGGGTGTCGTAGCGACCCCCAAACATAGACTCCATACCCTGGGACTGACTACTGTCTCCCAGGGCATGTAAAGTCACCATTGGCTTTACTAGTCTCAAATTGTGAACAGAACCAGTACAAACCATCATATTGTGGATGTACTGGTCGGGGCAATTCGATTGCCCCGGGGTCTGTTGTTCGAGGGGGCACTGTCCAGTCCCCCCCGACCGAGTTTTGGCTGGTGGCAGTGGATACTACTTTTTATGTTCGACCGCGAATATATCCCTATGGGATTTTCCCATTGTTCGAGGCTACCACTTTTTAAAATAGCCTCGAACATACCGCCGGTTTATTAAATTAATATAAATTCACCGGTTGGTATTTTTTGCCAAAACTTGGTTCCAAAATGGCATTTGTGTTCGCTTCTGTGACTCCAACCCAAGTCGAGCCCTTTGTTCCACTTTTTGGCGGGCTTCTCCACAGAAGCCTCCAAAAGTGGTGCCACTCTGTCTGGGTACCACAGGGGGTGTGGGAGGGGGTTTAGGCACCCTGGACTGAGTTGCCTCGGCAACTCAAGTCGCACTCTTGTGTGATTGGCCCAAGTGGTGAGCCGCCCAGCTCACCACTTAGCATGTTTGAGTGACAGCTAGGCTGAATGAATGGGGGTTTTCTGCATAAAAGCAGGGCTTTGGGGACTGGAACTTCAGAGGTTGCCACAGGACCTAAAGAATCCGAGGAGGGAGAAGCCGAGCTGACTTGCAATGACGACACCACCGGTGGAGCCCTGCTGAACCATCTCACCACTTTTCCCGACGACAGAGGAGATCTCCAGCCCGGAGAGTGTTCTTCCTTCGACTGGTGGGGATAACCAGTTTGCCCATCTTTTTGCCTTCCTGGACCATCTCGTGGCCGCCTTGCCCGTGCCAAGCACCCCGGCAACCAGAATACCACGGTTTACCACTACCGCAAAGAAAAGGGTGGTACCTTGTAACCGGGAAACTCCGCAGCTGGTTTCTTCCCTGGTAGTGTAACGACCTTCAGCTTTCCTCCACGTCGAGACCTCCTCTTCCTCTGGACGAAACACTGACTTGCACCCGCTGCCAGGAACAACTGCCCCCGCTGGAGCGTTCTTCCCACTTTCAGGTACTGTGTCCTGCCTGGCTTCCCTTGCGACAGATCGTTTGGGGTGACAGTAAATCCTCGACTTTCTAACCTGGGTTAGCCTGCGGCCTGTTAACTAACTTTTCCTGACTTGATCTCAATCTTTTGTGAACTATCTACAAAGACTCTTTGGGCATAACCCCACTGTGTGATCCTGGACACATTTCGCTGGCTCTCTCTAAGAATGGGCCTGGCATTTGAACTTCCTTGCTCTCCAGTAGACTTTGCCTAACGTGCCTCACTGTGGTTCTTTGAAAAGTATTGAGATGTGTGTGCTTTCATAACTGCCTTTTTCCCTCCCTTTTTAAATAACTTATTAGAGTGCCATCTTACGTTAAGCGCTCACCTCTGTCTGAAAATAAGTGGTGTTTCTCATTAAAACTTGTCTAATAAGTAATCAGGGTTGTATATATATATATATATAATAGTGACTGTGTGTTGAATTTACTTACCTCTTTTTGTGCTAGTGTAATTTACAAGTGTGTCTTTAAATAAATAATGATATACATTTACACCAAAGCTCTGGTCAGTGTTTGCTTGTGCTACTGTATCTCTGTACCTATTGTGTATACTCTATATACTGCCTAACTCATCTTGAGAGAAGTCTGACTGCTCAGCCACAGCTACCAGGTAAATCTGGGTGGTACAGACTGCTACCAATTGGGTTTACTGCCAACCACCTGTAGTCCTAAATCTTTTGCAGTGGTCCCTAAGGGAACTGCACAGGTTTCTGCCTAACAGGCCGCAATAAAAGGCCAGTGCCTGATGTGCATGTTATCTCACTTTGTCCAAAGCCTGACCCGGCCCATTGAAGAGTGACCACAAGTTATAGCCCATATAACTGACTGAACCCTAAGATCCTCGAATTACATGACTCCAGGTGCCCTTTGACCACCAACCCCAGAGTAACAAGTCCTAAAATGTTCAAGAGGATGGCCAGGGCATGGCGTTGAAATGACAATTATGTGATTTGAATTGCGAGGTTCTGGGAGGGATGATTTATAGTTCAAAACAAGGGCAGAGACCTTGGGGCAAGATGATGCAGAGGGAGTGAGTGAAATGTGTGTGTGAAGGTTAGAGTGCCCTAGAACCTCCTGTGTGTCCATCTTGCGGCCTGCCAAATGCACAGTATGAGTGATAAACAAGCTGCATAGTAGGAGTATAATTAATTTGTTTTCTGACCTTCGACGTGAGAATAAGATGAGCCCCGCCACACCCACGTGATGGAAGATGGACGGACTGGGCTGGGACCAATTAACTGCCATCCCATATGGATAAGGGCAGCACCTATATAGGGTCCATCCAATCAGCCGCGTCTGTTTTCACTGTATGTATTGCATCACTTATGATGTTTTGCTTTATAAGTTTCTGCTTGTACTTCTCTTTGTCTGAACATTCATAGCTGCAGAGTTCTTTGCTGTTGCTCTCATCTGTGCATGAGATTAAACTTGTTAACCTTACAAGATCGACTCAGGCCTTTCTTCCTTAGCAGGTTGTATTCTCTCTGTTGTGAGCGTTCAGGTGCTTGCTTTCACAAGCTCAGAATGACCTTTACTATTACTCTAAATTATAATATGTCAGTAGAAAAAAAAATGTATTCAACTTGAATCGACATTAGTCTTTTCATCTCAATCTGTAATGGTAAATATGTTTCCCTCAACTGCTGCAGCATGATAAACGGATAAAAATACTCATGTTTTGTTTTTGGAACGGGCCTGCAAGGTCTGTTCAAGAGAACACACCCACTTTGCTTATGAAAGCATTGGTGATAACCGAAGAAGAGAAGTACCAGATGCACAGTAGCTGTGAGGTAAGGATGCTCAGAGATCTCATTACCAATTGAAAAAATGACATTTTAGTGAGTACACAATGTGGCTGTATGATCTCGAATGCCCTATTCTTCTCATCAAAAACACTTGTAAACTCTTTTTCCCATCTATAATCGTCCTTACTTCTGGTAGTAATTGCAATAAATTATCAAACCTTATTGGTATATCGTTAGGCCATCTTGACTGATATTCTATATGCAGTCTTGCCAACCTATTTCTTCTGCATGCCAGAAATCATCAAATTGTCAACTTTAAGTCTGAAAAATAAAATGCATGTCTACAGGGAGCACAGATGCTAACTCTACACAGTAATGCTCTTTCTGAAACAATAGCGTACCATGTAGTGTGATTTCAGTTGCCCACCCATACCAGTACACTCTATTAACTACCAATAGAACCTGACCTTACTTGCTAGGACCTTCCAGCTGGAGAGGTTGTAAAGGCCACAGTCTCCAAGGGGAACCAATACCTAGCCATAAGTCAGAGGTTGCATCTGGCACAGAAGTCAGATATCATGCAGGACCTCCAGGAGCTCGTAATTCCCACGTGTCTCTGTGGGTGACCAAGTCCCAGTTATAGCCTCCCCAATTTTGCTAGCTGGCACCTGGACTCCTTTCATGGTGCCTAGTGAGGCATTTACAATGACACATTGAAACCCAAACCTATCTATCTGACTAACAGTATCATACCATAATGACTGTGAACTAACATTGGTATAACAAAATAATTGTTTTACCTCATAAGTATGTACAACGAGATACTGAATCATAGAAGACAATCTCTTTCCTTCTCTTGTACAGTACTGACATATTACCTGTGTCTCACTGGAACACACTCTGATTATCCCTATGCTATTTCTGAAATTCAAAGTCATTATTAGAAAACAAAACCATGTGCCAACATCAATAAAATCCTTTCCTAACTCACTTTCCGGTTCTTTCATACTGCATTAGCCTAGTTAAGCCACCTTGTGGCAATGTAGTGGAAAAGCAATTGTTTCAGTATAATCTTCAGTGATTTCTCTCTGATCAGATACCCTCAGTGCTGTTAGGGTAACTGACCCATTTCCGTACTAATAGATGTCCTCTACATTTCCTGTGCCCTCCATCAGATAAGAAAAGTGGGTCAACTCAAGAAAAACAATAGATTCCTCAGTAGCCCTAATGCTAATAGGCTGTGTAATTTTTCAAAACAGAGATGCTTGTTCTGAAGCTAAAGCTCGGGCATAGCTCTCAAACGAGTGCCAATTAGGAAGTGCTTCACATGGGCGTGGGACCTAACCAGGCTGGCATTGAACTGGTTTAGGAGAGAATTCTAGGAGAGGATTGATACCACAGTCCAAATAGTTCACAGTGAGGTGACACGTACCACCGTTCCATTACACAATGTAGCTCTGACGATACCAGGAGAACCTTGTGTGGACTCATCCCTGTTGTTGGACTTGGGGTATAATGGATGGTGAACAGAACTAAAGGAAGGGCTTTGGACCGCTTTAACCCAGTCTCTTCGCATACTTTGGACAACCTGTTCTTAATAACTCCATTTTGGAATTCTACTGCCCCTGCTGACTGTGGATTGTGCAGTGAAGATGATGCTGTATGTTAAAGGCCGTTGAGTTTTCCTTGATAATGTAATTTACAAAAAGAGGCTGCGGGTTCCAGTTTATGGTGACTGGGGCTCCACACCATGGTATGAAATCTTTGATGAGACGTTTTGTAACCATAAAGCTGTCGGCTAGTCTGCATGAGTGAGCCTCAACCCAGGCAGAGGTAGAGTTGAGTATAATCACTCTATATTGTAAGTTATTGCAACTGCACAACTGAAGGAAATCCACTTGAAGATTAACAAAAGGGCCATATGGTGAGGGTGTGCTCCTGACCTGGCTCGGATTGTCTTTCCCATATTATTTTGGGACAGATAACACATCTTCTGCAAATGTCTGGTGACAATTGCAAAGGCACGGTTGTGTTAACGCTGGCATATAATTGTAAAGGTTTTTACCAATTCAGCATAACCCAGAATCCATTATCTACAGTAGGCGACTAGGCCAAAGAAGGCTCTCATTTTTGTGATCATTTGGTTTTGGGGATTTTATATACAGCTTCTCGTGTGAAGTAGGCTATGACTCAATAACCCATTACAATTTCATGACCCAAATAGTGTAATAAATCTTTTTCAGGTCTTTGTGGCCTTTATGAGCCAGGTCAGCCTGCAGCACATCGGTGTCTTACTTGCAAGTAGAAGGACATCCATGTACTGCACAAGCACCATACTTCAAGAATATCAGATATCATCTAGATCTTTCTTTAACTGGTGGGAAAACATGGTGTGGGATTCAGTGTATCCTTGGGGCAGCCAGGTCCAGGTGTACTGAATTTCTCTATGGGAAAATGCGAACATGTACAGTCTATGTGTTTCGAACAGAAAAAGGCTGAACACAAGTCCACTACTGTAAAATGTGTTGCAGTAGGGTGTTTGCAAGATAAAATGGTAGCTTACCCTTAAGCTTTACTGACTCAGCATTATGGATGAATACAGCCTCATTATCATGTACTCACCACAGACATTGTGGTATGGAATCTTTAAGTTACTGTAAGTCAGTTGACGACTGCACCGCCAATTAGGCAATATTCTGGTCAGGGACACTTAGAAACACTCCTTCTGCATGCAGTGAATAGTGCATATGAATAAATATCTACTTAATGGATTTACAGGAGCGGGGGGGCTAAGAAGGAAGGCATGCACACTGTTTTAGGACATAGTGTGACTGTGAGGGGTTTTGTTATGTAATGTAATACTGGAATATTGGGATTTCCCACTGCTTTCATCATGCCTGTGGATCATGGAACATTAGAGACATACTGACCATAGAACAGATCAGCTAGCACCAGTATCCTAACCAGCTAGATATGTGTTTTCCTTCTACTTCACATTGTTCATATAGTCCTTTTTAATCTACTGGTATTGAAGGCTTGATGGTAACATTGTCTAATTTTCAGTCACAGTGGATCTGGCTCTGTTGTTGGTGGTTGGGACCAAACAGGAGCAACATGTGCGGCATTTGGATTTGGGAAGCGATTTGGCACATTCACATTGTGGTTTGTAAAAATACCTGGAGTACTCATTGCATGGTTCGGGTTGAGACCTTACTCCTGGGGTTTTAGAAACACATTTTACAGTCATTCTTCCAATTTCCAGACTGTTTAGAGTGATTGCACACTGAGGGGTTAACATAGGGCCCCTGTTGCTCCTGAAACCCTTCAGTTCCATGTTGTACGTGCTGTACCTGAAGTCCTAGTTGTACTGAATTTGCCTGCTGTCCTTGGTATCCCTGTGGTGCAGATTCCCTCCCCTGCATCTATTTCTACCCACAAATCCTCCTTGGAAACCACTTCTTGCTAAGTCGGTTGCCTGTGCTTGTAGATTTTTATTTGCAATGTCATCAATTTGCATTCAGTATTTTCTTTCTTTTCTCCCTGGCAAGCCTCTCAATGATTTGCAACTGAAACCAGCACTAATAATGGTTTATTCTGCCATCAAATACAAATAATCTTCAGTTGGACCTCTATCTTGGCCACCAAACCTGAAATAAAAAAGTTAGCTATCACTTCCAGCACTGTCCGGTTAGGCTTAGTAATGCCTGAATGATGTGTGAACACTATCTCCAAACAATGTAAATAGTCAGCTGCTGATTTACACTTGTTCCGCTTACAGTTTCAGATTTTTTTCCCAGTCCTTCTTTAGGGGACACATTTTGGGAATTGTAGTTACAAACCTGTTTCTACCTTGTTTAAGGGCCGCTCCTGTACCCAGATCTGCTACAGGTCAATAACATGCTGGGTCAGTCTCTGTCCAACCTCCGGAGTCATCACTATTCTCAGAAACTGGTGCATATCAGCATAAGCGGGGTTGTAAAACGGAATGACTGTGAGTATCTCTTCAATAGAATGCTGAGGAACCGCTCTAATGTTAGGTAACTCTTTGGATAGATTACCCAGATTAGAAATCCAGGGAACATGAACAGTGAGTACATGGGGATCCCCTTCCACTGCCAAACCTCCTGGCATCTGACTTAGTGGCGCTTGTTAGAGATTAGAGTCGACCCCATACAGCGTACCTTGACTCGTCACTGACCGCATATACTTGACATGAATGAAGTTCCGGGTGCACCACAGATGCCAGTTCCTAGAAGGATGTGTGCTATTGATGCTTACATTTGTTGTGTGCTGGCGCAAGCAGTTGTGTGACACCCGGCATTGAGGCGCTCGTACCAGCCACCTGTACCCTTTCCACACAAGAGTCACAGTATGGAGGGTAGCAAATAAATCAATAATGTCCTCTGTGGATTCTTCAAATTGCTCATTGTCTTTTGATCTATCATCTGAGAGTTCAGTAGGGTGGGAACCCCATCCTTTAGAAATCGAATTAGTCCTTTCAATCATTGGAATCTTTCAGCCCTCATATCTTTGATACTTTTTGTCCCGATATTGTCTCTTCTCACCACGTTGCATATGCCCCCCACTTTCTCAAGGTCACTTTTCCCTTCTGTGCCTCTAAAATACACCTTAAAGCTGTCATCTTATCCAGATTAAAAGTGTATTCTACTGGAAACTGAGTATCTCTGTTATCTTGGATCAACAGATGCCACACCTCGAGGAAGTCTCACGTGGCACTAATGTAATTGGCATACATAAAGTGTGCACTGTGCCCTTATGTGGGACTTCCACCTGTTAACTTTGTTCCTTGCCATGTTCTGCCCGTCATTTTAGTACCATTCACTCAAGTATGTCTCCTCTGTAGTATCTGTACTTTGACTCCACTCATGTGCGGTCCTGAGAAGGGAGGGGAATTTACTCAAACTCAGCTGAATGGAGCACTCACCTTCTACTCGTGCCTGCATTCTCTATTTATTTTGGGCTCTATCTTTTACTCCTATACAGGATTTTCCCATTGCATACTCTATATTCAGAATTTCCTTTCTGAACACTAACTAGGGATACCAGAATACCAAAAAACGTTTGGGGTCCACAAACCTTTACCAGACCTGAAACGGGAATACACCAGAGAAAGCTCCTGTCTCTCACCAGACCAGTCCAAACTACTCTAAAAATGCAAGGCCCTCATTACAAGTTTGGCTGTATTCCCACAGTAAATCTGCTGGATTACCACCAAATGGAATTACCATTAATGCCAATTGGTCCGATGGATTTACCGGTGGATTACAGGTGTGGTAGGTGACGTAAGTACCCATTATTTGGACGCCATGGGGCTTTCGGCGAATTACCACCAGCAGTAATTTCGCCACCAGTAATTCTGCTGATTCTGCTGATATTTTGTTGGAGAGTTGGAGGATTCCCCACTCCAAGGCCAAACCTGGAGTTTGGTAGAACAGGAAAAGTGGTGGTAATTCTGTTACTGCCAACCCTTCACCACTCTGCCATATTCGTAATGAGGTCCTTGAGTATTTTGCCAAATCTTTATCAGGACATAGCATACATGTCACTCCCAAAATCATGATAATAAGCTGAGCAAAAACAAACAGTAAAAACAGGTACTCAACCCAGAATATCCATCCAATAATCAAATACCAGTCACTTCAACGCTTGTTTAGCATTCATGAAACAACTCTCAGCTCGCCTGAGTGAGCCACGCAGGCACACCACTTACAACTGGCCTCCTCCAGGCTACCGTTTGGGAGTTTTTAAACTAGGACTTTTGGTGGCGCAGGTGGAGCTTTTGAGAGCAGGCCATCCCAAGCTAGGTGGTGCACCCGCTTTGTGTGACAGGTCCAAGTTGTGGTCACCAAACTGTCAGAGAAAACTAGAGTCACACTGCGATTTTGGTTAATGTCAAACAGAGAAGATGTATTAATTGTCTTGCAAGTCAAGGAGCACAGCATTCTGCCCATAACAAAACCCATCTTACTAGCCTGACTCCTCCTCCAGACCCGTTACCTTTATAGCGATGTGGTCACCTGACCTAGGAAGGTTGAAGAAAACCTCTGTCTTGCCCTTCTGGCCCGTTAATCCCACCTGTCATGAAAAAATAGATCCTTTCATAGGATTTAGAAGTTGTACTACATTTTCATGAACAGTTACTGAAGAGAATAGCCTGAGGGAGGGCAGAGATTCTCCTCGGTGTAGTGCTTCGGGTCCTAATTCATCAACCGAGGGGCATAGATCCTCCAGCCCCGTAACAATATCTGCCGTCTGACAACTGTACATTGTTTATTCCAGATTCGCCTATACAGATCCGTTGGGAATGGAGCTTACTGCCTCTAGTCTCTGATCATTTGCCCTTTGACCAGCATTGGCATCAGCCAACATGGGGAAGGGAAACCTAATTAAAAGTCCTATGTTAATAAAGAACTAGGGATGTTAGGGTACATGATATCATAGGGCTGGGGAATGCCCTTTGCTGCAGTTCACATGGGACAGCCTTAAATCCCTCGTCATGTTTGTGTGTACTGATATACATGCACTTATTGAAGAGGAATGCAGTCCCACAATACTTTCCAGGGGCCATGTCATTTACCAGTTGCATTATGGTTTGGTTGAGAGTTGATAAGAGAGCGTCAGGGTTCGGGATGCAGAGGTTATCTAGAGTTGCAATTTGTGTTCTTATACGTCCCAGGAGAAGCCCTTAAAAGAGTAAATGGAGGACATGGTGAGTTTACCCTGTGTCTTGTTAAATGGGTGGGTTTGTGAAAGGAGTATGCAATGGTGACATGGCATGTCCTGTCAAGAGGGATAGGGTTAAAACATTCTATATAGAGGATGCTCAGAGGACAAGGTTGAGTATGTTTCCTCTTGCATGGGTGTGGGTTTAGACGTGCTGCATTATGTCCAGGGAATCTATAAGGGGGAGGGTGTGCCTGGTACTTTAAGTGGTTTAGGCCTATGGCTAATAGAAGTTCCCAAGAAAGATTCTGAATGTGTGATTGATTCTCATGTGATAAGTACAGAAATGTCACTGAAGAATGACCACATATGCATGGGCATGAGATCAGATGGAATGCAGCAGTCTGTTTATGGGATAGTGGAAAGTGGTACGAAAAAAGCAGTAAGGGATTCATAGCTCTATGCCTGGCATGGTACAGGTCCAGTTCAATTTGTGAATAACTGCTATGCATCCCCATTCCTCCCCCCCTTCTTTCCCCATGCAGTCGACGTGGTGGATGCTGTCACAGGAGGGATGAGGATGTCACATACATGGATAGAAGTGAGGCAGAGCCAAGATTATGTGATAACAATGGCATTGAGTTTGTGTCTGGTGATGAGGTAAGGGATGTCGGTTTGTGCTGGACAGCTGAGTGTGCATCCATGAGCAGTAGGTGGCAAAAGGGTCAAAGTGGTAACAAGGGGATGTGGGAGAGACAGAAAACATTTTATGGCTCCTTGGCATGGTGAGTGTTTGTGAGATTGTGTGGAAATGAATTTAGGCAGTAGGAGACACATTATCATGTCTGCCTGACATTGGAGAGGCTGGGGTTCTCCCTTTCCAAGCACAACAGGCTCAAACAGTTGATTTCCTTGTCTTAGTCCTTAGCTAAGGATGCTCGTGATGAGGATGCCTAGGGAAGGCTGGATATAAGGAAGAGCCGATGGCTCCTCATTGGCTGGTGGGTAGTAGGAGACGTAGCTGGTCACACAGCCAGGGACACTCCTCGAAACCTGGTGGAACCACACGGCTGTTTCTATGTCATATCATCTATACCTGTTTTTTCGACAGGTGTTTTTCCGAACAATTATTGCCGAAAAAACTCATCGAATTTCTTTCTTTTTTTTAAACACGCCATTAAGTAGACTTTGTTTGGTGTGAAAAGCTGGCACTGAAGTGCAACCGAATAGCCAAAACTAAAACTGTGAGTGAAACTTGTATGAGTTGTTATGCTTATTGGGGTGATATGTCAAATGGGGATCCAAAACAATGCATTACTACAAAGTCAATGGCCCTCACTATAACTCTGGCGGTAGTTTTTTCCACCCATTTGCAGGTTCCGTTATGGCCGGCCTCCCGATCCCCATTCTGCCCCATAGGGCAGAATGGGGGTCGGGAGCATGGTTGCACCGGCTCCGTTTATAATGGTGCTGGTGCAATCATGAGTTCTGCTCGCGGGTGCCGGTCTGCACGCCTGGTCAGACCATGCAGTCTGGCACCGGCAAGCAGAACTCGTAATGTGGCGGAGAGGTAACAACGGCGCCGGTATCACTACCGGCGCCGTTGTTGCCTTTCGGCCACACTCATAATGAGGCCCAATGATTAATCTATGTAATACAGATCTGGAATGCCTCGTATTTACTTAAGGGGATCAGTTGAGGTTTTGGTGAGTAGTATACAGGTGACTTTATGTGTGCATTACTTTGCTGATAAGGACATGTTATTATTGTGGTGCACACATATAGGATTGTTCCTTCGCAGAATGAGTGACTTTGTATAATGGATACATTTAAAGCATAGGATAATACATGTTATGGCAACAACCTTAAGGAATGAAGATATCTCCCTCTAGAAACACAGTGCAGAATGTAACAGTGACCTTTACTCTGCTCTACTTTAGGGGAATGCAAAGGCTGGTGTTGACTGGCTAGTTTTTAATATCTAAAATTTCGAAATTTCGAAGACAAAGACAAACCAAGGAAAAACACAGTTGGAGAACCTTGCATGAGAAAGCAAAGTAATTGCTTAAGAATGAAAATTGTTAGTTGCTTTGTTCAACAGAAAAAATCATTCGTAAGCAGACATGTACTGTTCCACTTTTTATTGACAAAATACCGCTAACATAACATATAGGATTCAATGGCAACGCAAAGTACACTTAGCTTAGAGTAACTGCAAAACAGTTTAAACACCAAAAATCAGTGGGTGTATGTAAAAAAATAAATATATATATATATATCGATATACAATCAAATACATCCTGACACATTGTCATATATAACAGGAAAACATAAAATATTCCATTTTGAATTCAACTTCAAAAGGCCCACACACAAACATTGGAGGTCGAACATTTTAGCAGGTACTGAGGGAAAAAGTAAAAAGCACTCAGCTCAAAACTCTTTGTTTGGTAACAAACATGCAAATTACAACGCAGCATTTCTCTGCTTTGTTTTTTTGGTTCCTGACAAAACGGCTGGTTTCTGGGGCACATTTCATGCCTTTAGATAATTAAGAATTGATGACCTTGGTAGATGTCATTATAGTAGGTTAATAACCTGCCCCATAATTACTGCTTGAGATAAATCAGCAATAGGCAATAAGTTGGGGAAGGTTTGTTAGCCCAAGAATGAATAAAGGGCGGATCGAGTGTTATCAGCCCGGGCCCGAGTTGATGACCAGAGCGGAGCGAGGGCCTTTAAAGAGGGTCCCTGGGCCAATAACACCCGATCCGGCCAGCCGGATAGGGTTTTAAGGCTATTAGCACCCCAGGTTACTAAAGCAGTAACTGGGGGGAGTTGAGAAAAGGCATTTTTATTAATTGAACGGGACGCCACATGCACCCCGTTCAAAGAATAAAATGACTGTCCCAAGTTGGCCACCATGGATCTGGAAGACAGGGCTCCAAACTGAGCCCCTTTTCCATTTCCATCGCGGCCACGGATCGGGAGCAGAAGCACGGCTGCGGCAGCAGAGGGGACAATCACCACCAAAGAAAACAGGTAAGTGGGGCGCCGGGTGGAGGGACCTTAAAAAAATTAGATAAGGAAGGGTGGAGGAAAGATGGCGCTGCGGGAAGGAGAAACAGACTCCGGGTTCCATGGAGATTAGCAGTTACAGCCTGTGATCCAAGGAACCTGATTGGCTGCTCCCCCACCCCAGGTGCTGATGTTGGTTACATAAGGGGTCCAGAATATATGCTAAGATTCTGATCTTTACCCTACCTTTGAGTTTAAATATTTTATTTAATAATTGTGTTCATTTGTGATGCTTTTTCTTAGCAGTTGCATTTATTTTTAACGTCAATGGAGTGTCAGCTTAGACCTCTCTGGAATTCCCTCTAAATCTCCCATAATGTTGGCAAGTATCTAGCACCACACATACATTTCATTTGACAATACCAGGGTTAAATATTATGCACAATGTGCCACTGGAAATAATTCGCACTGCTAGATTTCCCATTTCTGCTCTTTGTTCAAAAGCAAGAAGCTACCATCTTGAAAGATTGCACGTGATGTGCATGCTGTCAAGCACAATGCACACACTAATGTGCCTAAAGACTAGTAGGAGTTCAGGCTCAAAGTTTGGCGCATGGCAGTCTCTCTCTCTGTCTAATCTTCTAAGCACCAGCGTACCCTACAGTGTCACACTTGAGAGGTAGGAATGAATAGAAATATGTGGGAGACTCACAACAATTATAGTGAGACAATATATTGTGTTGATATCAAACAGCAGCTACATATCAGTTCAATGTACCCTTGAACTAGCTTTGGTTACCATCTGCTCTACATAATGTGAGTCCTCTACAGCCAATCCTGCTTTTTAACCAATACTTTTCCAGGTGACAGGACTCACAGGCCCATATTCCACATAGACAAAGTGAAACTAAACATCACAGATTCCAAATTGCCATTGATTAAAAACAGAGGGCTAGCTAAAGGCAGTTCTCATCTAAAGAGGAGGGGAGGAAATGGCCGCCATGTAAGAACCCATTTCCAAACAAATGTTCAGATGCTATCTCCCAAGAGAGGAAAGTAGTTCCCCAGTTGGTCACGGGGAGAGCCCATGATCTGACAGTGTTACTGAGTATCCATGACTTCTAGGACGAATGCAATTCTCTCCCCCAATGTCCTGGGCCATCTTATTCACATGCTTACACCTTCTACAGGGTAAGGGAAGGAACTGTGCATATGTGCAAGGTTTATTAAATAGCGCTTAATGCAGAACACTCTAGCAGCTTTTGCGTCTCCTTCTTGTTATAGGAATCACACTTACGCACACAGTTTTAGGCTGTCTGATGGTCTGACATGGTCTGGGTGGAAGAGAATGATTTTCCGGCTCCGCGGCCCAAGTGGTGCGGGGAAAGATGGACTGCTTTGCTCTGTGGAAAATGCGGATGCTGTGCAGGTAGCTGGCTCGGTTGTTGACAGTTTTCTTGAAAACTATAACATAGCAGGGTGGTAAGAGGTGGCAGGTTATAATCCCATAGTTGGAAGCCAATATGGCGACCACCTGAACGGCGGGCAGGTACACTCCAGCCGTGGAAATATAAATTGGGATGAAGGCGATCCAGACAAACATGTATATGAGCATACTAAATGTGATGAACCGGGCTTCTTTATACTTGCCTGGCAGGCGCCTACCCTTGAAAGCTACGACAAAGCAGAGCAACGCAAGGACACCGATGTACCCCAGCATGATGCCAAAGGCCACATAGGAGCCTTCCGCGCACTGCAGTAAAATTGTTTGGGGGTCTGAGTAAATTGTGTTACGCTCTGGGGGGTTAAATATGAGCCACATGGTACAAATGAGAATCTGAATGGCTGTTGCCGTAATAATCACCACTGCTGGCAGGTGAGTGACTTTCCGCTTGGGTTGGTAGATTTTACCAAGTTTGAATGCAAGGACAATTCTGAGAGACTTCAGCAGAACACATGAGACGCAGAGGGTGAAACTGATGCCATACATGGTTTGTCTTATTTGGCAAGTGGTGTCAGTGGGTTCGCCGATAAAGAAGGCAGGGCTTACAAAACTTGCCAACAGCGAGACAGCCATCACACAAGACCACGTGCCTCCTGCCGCTTTAACCGCTGGTGTACTCCAATACTTCAGAAAAATGGCCTCTATCACCAACACAGTGACAAAGCCGAATACACAAAAACAGAGCAGCACAATGGAAAACGGGTTTCCCCAGTGGAGGAAGTCTGTTGTTTTGTTGTTGCAGCTTGAGCTTCCATTATTGGACCACTCAACATCCAAGCATTTTGAGCATTTGTTCAAATCTGCAAATAAAAGAATATTTTAAAAAACCTTAACAATCCCACATTTCTTGTGACATATGTCAAGCACAATGTGTAGCAGAATCAACTGGCATTAATATGATTTCCCTGCATGAATCTCTTCTCCCCATTGCCCACCTGAATTTGTGAGCTATGCTTCTGCTCATGTTACTTTCCAAAGTATGTTTTCATTTATCACATTTATGACACCATAACCCTTTGCGGAAAATGGTGAAGGCACAGTCCCTTTTTCCACAATGGGTTTTGTAGTTGAGGTGGTGGCAGGGTTATAGCTATACTTCTGTAAACATGTGTTAGTTATCACCTCCAAATCTTGAAAGGTGCCCGGAAAAAAGACTAGGGGTATTGTGTGTACTGTGATGAATCAAGGGTGTTTTTCCCTTTTCCCCAAGGGGGAGCCTCCCCCTTTGAGGACAAGGACTTCCGTTCCTGTGAAGAACTCCCTAGACCCTCCAGGCTAGTGGCTTATGTGGGACTTTCAGATCTGAAAAACATTATAGCACACAGAGACGCAATGTGCATTGATGAACAAGGTAAAGGATCTGTCTCTTTAAGAAAAGGCGGACAAATAACTGAGACTGGGAGAGCACACTGAGGAGAGGCAAAGCACAGAGAGAGAGAGAGAGAGAGAGAGAGAGAGAGAGAGAGCGAGAAAGAGAGAGAGAGAGAGAGAGAGAGAGAGAGAGACGCGTAAGCAGGGTAAACCCTCTGACAATGTGACGCCTGAAGGAGGTGGAGTTGAATGCCAGAGGGAAATACTGGAGGCCCGGCGTAAACTGGCTGAGAAAAACAGACAAGAGGGGAATACTAATACCTGCGGTGGCATGACCATGTCAGCTTTGCTGCGGGTTGTGCGGCCATCAAACAACACCAAAACGATCCCGCTATAAAGTGAAAGAGATGCCTTGCTACCCAAAACCATACCCGGGCACAACGCGGACGAAGACAAAGGATGGCTCACTGGTAGCATCAAGACAGACGAGAAGCCAAACGGAAGGAACCAAACCCAGCGAGTGCCAAACCCGAGAGCGTTCCCCTACAGACCAAGAGGTAACAGGGAGAACAGGAGTACTTGGAGGCTGCCAGGACATCGTTCTCAAGTGGAAGAAACGTGTAACCATGCTTACTAAACCCACATTCATTTAAGTGGAACTGTGCTACAGCAATAAAGAGGGGAACGAATAAGCCTGAAAGAGAAGGCCTTCAAATGTGGGCCCAATTACCCTGGAAACAGGGGAAAGGACCCCAAAGAGAGAGAGCTACACTGTGGAAAAAAGTAGAGCATTCCATGAATCTGAATGTGAACTGAATGCAAGTGAGGTAGATTAGGAAAAGGTTAATCAAGTAGAACAACCCGATGAGAGGGGGATACTCAAGACACAAAAAAGTATATTCCGTTTGAGGAAGCCTGGGTTACAAGAAAAAGGAAGACATACCAGCCTCGGTCAAGTATAGGAAAAAATTATATAAAGGACTGCTGAAAAGCTACCAGAAAAGGGGAGATAAAACACAAGAACATTTTAAAAGGGTTATAAGAACTAATCCAGATGGTCGAAAGAGATTATTTAATGATTTCACATTAAGGAGAACTTTGAAATAAAGAAGAGATATTTTCGTCAGACAAACTACGAGAGGGGAGACATTCTCCTAGTTTAATTTAAGTTAGATAAAATAGTGGTGGGGGCAGTTAGAACTAGCTTTGTATGGTGGATATATTCCTTCGAGACTTCCTGACAACTGACGAGCACCTTTAGTTATTTACATAGACAGGGGTAACCCTCTAGCAATAGGTAAAGCTAAGCCTTATCCTTATTATTTACATAAATATAATTCAAAATGTCCATTAAGTGCAGGCCTCCTTCTTCCGATCCACCACAATACAGACGTAAAACGAATACCTCTACACCCCTACTGTCTGGTGGCTATGTCTTATTGTATAAATAGCAATGTTATTGTCACACTATTCACTCAAATACATGCTTATATTTCTAAAACTAAACATAGAATTTTATTGGCCATGCTTTCACAAAGAAAACTCTTAGCAAAAGACAGTTGTATTTTCATGAATCTACATAAAGAGACATTTTTCCAACACTATATCACTTATAAATCACCTAATACAAAAAATGTGCTAAGTAAATCCCTGCGACAAAACATACAATAATTGTGAATAATACATACATTCTGGGGCTTTTAAAAGGGAAATGTACTCTTTTGGTCGTCTTGGACCAGTTGATATCTGTCCTCTGAAGATGTGTGCATTTGCAGAGGAAGTATCTGGGTGGGAACTACATGTTTCACTCCCTTGATGTGGACTATCTGCAGGGGCAATACATGTGGCTTTTGCAACACCCACACTGACACTGTACTCACCGTAGCCTTTGGAGTAGTAGCCCTCTGCGCAAGGGACACATGCATAGCAACAGCTGGTAAGTGAATGCTCTTTGTATTGTCCAGGAGGGCATGGTTTGGAGCAATTTGAAAATGGAATCTGCATGATTAAACAGTATAAACAAAGCAATGTGAAAAAAACTTTTCACCAGTGTTGCACATTACACAATTTGCACAGTCTAATGTTTGCTATGCACATGAAGGTGCACGTTCACCATCTCTGTGTGCAGCACTTTCAGAGATCATTTTTCATGGGTCTGCAACTTTTGGCTCCCCAGATATTTTGGACTTAAACTCCCTTTAGCCATACAAGCATTGTCAGGTGAGAGGGATCATGGGAATTGTGGTCCAAAACATCTGGGAGCCACAGGTTGCAGATCCCTGCATTTAATGACTGCTGAATGTTCCTACAGCGCACTGACTTTAACTAAACATGGATTATCCTGAGGCACATCTCTTTTTATTTACTTATTTAGTATCTCAGATATTCCAGGTTTTAATTTACATTGACAATTGATTACATCATGAATAAACCAACTTAAAATGTGTATCCTGTTTGAAGCTGATAATGCCACTCTGTTGTGATTGCATCGACATCTGTTGTTCCCTCTGGAAGTATATGAGTGATTTTCTTTTGGGGCATAGGAAGCCCATTTGGGGCACTCTTGGGTGGTCATGGGTCTGATAAGACCCCTGTTAGGCCCACGCTTTTGCTAGGGCCGTCCTGGTATACACCACCTCAGACTAGGAGGAGGGGAAGTCTGTGACTCAGAGTGCATATCTGAGTGCTTCACTCTGTGAATCGGGGTGCACATTGCGCACTGTCACACCCCTTAATTCAGATTTTGCATCTCAATATAATTTTCCAGAGACATATTGTATGTGTTTTTTGAATGCGTGTGAGCCCATACCAAAGTGGAACATCTCATTTTCATCTTTTTTTAGTCTTCTCTGTGGTGCTCAGTAGTGGTAATTTACTATTCAATATGATATGATATGTGACATGATATGATGTTTTATTTATATCGCACCCATACACAAGTGTTTCGGGGCACGACGAGGCAAGGGAGGGGTACAAGTGAGGACAAAAACAACAATCTTACTAGGCCCAGTGACATTGAGAACGCGCAAGTGCCGGGGGAGGGAAAGTGGAAAGTGCAAGGGGCAGGGGAGGAGTGGGAAGTGCTGAACACGGGATAAAACAGGAAGAGGTAGTGCGGCTCGCAGGAGGCAAGTGCAAGAATTAAGCGCAGACAGCAGATGTCAAATAAGTGCGGGTAGGGGCCTGTGGAGTTGCAGATACAGAACTGAGTGCAAAGGGTTGCCAGGAGGCAGTGCGGGTATGCAGCTGGGTTGGCAGGGAGCTGGGCCTGAATTCAGAGTAGCCAGGTGCCCAGTGCAGAACCTGGCAGAGATCAGCAATACTAAGTGAAGATTAAGGGCCTAATTCACAGAAGCGTTTTATAATGCAAAGCCCCACTGAAAAACGCTCGGTGAATACAACCCTAAATTAATATAACACTAGTAGTAGTTTAGTATTTTGTTAGTACTCAATGAGTAGCTAGCATGTTAAGTAGTCTTTGCACACTTGTATTCACAAAACGAATACTATGGAATGCTAAAAAAGACTCCAGGTAGTCTTCAAATACTATAAAAAGACGGAGTGCATCACTGAGTGCTGTTAGACTGCTTCTTGTTAAATGCTGCCTGCTGGAAACCTTTCAGTGACGTGAGCTTTATTATTTATTTTTGGACTACTTCAACAAACTTTCTCAAAACACTCATTGGCCATGCCCCTTTTCCTCCCAAACTTTTCAAAACTGCCTTGTGGCGCACCACAGAGTGCATCACTGAGTGCTGTTAGGCTGCTGCCTGTTAACTGTTTGAAGTGAGGTACAGAGGATGGGGATGAACTGAGACATTCCTTCTTGGACTTTGAAAACCTTGAACTCTAGCACTGAGTGCTTTTAGGCTGTTGGGCGGCTGGGTGGCTGTGGCTGGAGCAAGGCTACTCAAATTTGGTTTGTCACTGAAGCATATCTTGGATTTGTATACGAACCTTTGAGCACACCTGATTTCGACTTATTAGTTGTTGGCACCTGTGCATTACAATTTAACCTTGTATTGTGATTTGTCTTTTTTTTTCTTTTGTTTTTTAATAAGCTGAAATGTACTATGCATATACACTCAAGACCACCATGCCTAAAAAGGTTCTTGCGCAACAGATTGAACACAATTCAACTGAAATGTGTTCTATCCCCAAGGAAATCAGGCTCCACCCTGGAGAAAACCAGGTTACGATACACCAGCGCACAAAATCTTTAAATACAGATATTAGAGGCTACTGGGCTAAAACAAAACAAGGGCGGGAAGCGGAAATTAGTAGACTTCTTGTATCAGTAGGTCAGGGGTATCAACCACCTGAAGCTCCTCCACAGATGCAAGAATTGCTGATAGATTTTAACGACATACCTGACTCCGTCATTGCTGTGGAACTCCCCAGATAGAGCAAGGGCTGGGGGGAATGGGAAAGTAGGGAGGAACTACCTGTACAGCCCACCTCCCATCTTCAGACTTGTGGGAATGATATGATATGATATGGTATTTGTAACGCGCCTATACACAGGTGTTTCAAGGCGCGACGAGGCAGGGAGGGGAGGAACAAGGGGAGACAGACAACGATCCTACTAGGCCAGGTGTCATTCAGATCGCGCAAGTGCAGGGGTGAGGGAGGGGGAAAAGTGCAAGGGGAAGGGGAGGGGGGGAAGTGCAGTACAAGGTAAGTGGCGTAAAGTAATAAATAAATAGGGCCAGCTGGTGGCAAGTGCAAGATAAGTGCAGAACAAGTGCTGGGGAAGGGGGGGGGCTGTAGGGGTACAGAGACAGTCCCGCAGTGCAGAGGGGTTCCAGGGCATCAGTGCAAGTGGAGAGTGGCTGGGCTCAGGACCGAGGCCGTTTAGAGTGGTCCAGTTGCAGGATCAGTGCAGTTTCAGTGAAGAATTAATTAGCTGTTCAGCAGGGGAGAGGGAGAGAGAAAGCAGAAGCAAAGAGGAAGGTTTTGAGGTGCTTCCGGAACCGGAGATGGTTCTCCTCAAGTTTCAGGGAGGCAGGAAGGCTGTTCCAGAGGGAGGCCCCTGCCGCGGAGAGAGATCTACCCCCAGCTCGTTGCTTCGAGAAGCGGCTAACCCTGAGGGAGTTGGAGGCGGATGAGCGAAGGGCTCGGGAAGGAAGATATTTGGGAAGAGAGAGTTGAAGGTATTTAGGACCCAGGCCCCAGAAGGCCTTGTGGACAATGCAGAGGGTTTTGAACTTTATCCTCGCAGCCACTGGGAGCCAGTGTAGAGATTTCAGTCCTGGAGAGATACGGTCCCTGGGCTTGAGGCCAAGGACAAGTCTCGCAGTTCTGTTCTGGATGAGTTGCAGAGGGCGGAGAGTGGAGGCAGGCAGATTAAGATAGAGGCTGTTACAGTAGTCCAGCTTCGAGAGAACCAGGGCTCGGGAGACAGTGAGCTTCTGGGGGAAGGAGAGGAAGGGAAGAATACCTCTGAGGAGGTGCAGCTGGTAGTGTGACCTCTTGGCGACGTCGGAAATATGAGGAGAGAAGGAGAATGTGGAGTCGAAGATGACCCCAAGGTTTTTTGCCTTGCAGGTAGGAGCAGGGAGGGGGCCAAGGGAGGCAGGCCAGAGAGCTGCAGGGAAGGAGGGAGTGTCCCACTATAGAATCTAGGTCCCACTCAGGGGGTAACCAGACTCCATAGATAATGACAGCTCAGGTGTATGTGGGGGACGCTTCACAGCTTAATATTCCCAGTTTGGGTAAACATACACTGGCATCTCACCACTTTGCAGAGACCCACCAATATTTAAGCCCAGTTCCTAGGCCTGAGAATGTTTTATTGACCAAGAATAACTCACCACCAAATTTGGGTATTATCCAACTGCAGGAAGGCCCAAACACCTTATTGGAGGACTGTGTGCTATTGCAAGAAACCCAACCACCAGTATCACTTTCTCCTCTTCCGCTAAATATATCACAATCTCCCATATTATTTCCAGAATGCCTGAATTCGTCATCCAGTTAATCGCTTTATTTTTTTATCCCTACACCTCGAAGGTCCCTGGTCTTGAGTTTGGCCCGGCACCTATGATGGAGGTCACACTAAATTAATACTGCCTTAATGGCTTTAGCCAAATTGTATGAAACGCGGGACATGAAAGCTGCAGAGCAAGTGATCTTACTGTCTACTTTGATAATGAAAGTGACTTTAATAGAGCAGCATACATTTCAAATGGAGACAGGTTCACTTGAGATAAGGGAAAATGCAAAACCGGTAACCTCGATCATAGGTCCATCCTTGGTGGTCATGGATTTAGAGCTTCAATCTCTATTGTAGTAGGCGGTAACTTGGATGACTCCTCAATTCTTGCCAAGAAGATAATTTGGCGCGGGGCAGTGAGAGTATTCTTTTGCAAGATCCATCCAATGAAACCAATCAGGTGATAGCAGAACCGAATGAACCAACTTTTAAAATGTTTGCAAAGCGAAAGGGGGCTGCGAAATCAGCACAAGTTTGTAAAAAGACCAGAAATCAGAGATCTCTATCAAGATCAACTTTATTCGGCTCACGAATATTCCTGCGCACATTAACTACACCTCTGCATGAAATTCACCAAACTATGTAGTAGCGAACAAAATGAAATCCCATTACAAAAAAACTTAAAAATTGGTTATGATAGTGGATCATACTCCTCCCCCCAAATCAGTTTTCTCCCGGCCACAGAAGCCGGAAGATATTGATGAATATTTGCAAGAGGTAGATCTTCTTAATCTTACTGTACATACAGATAGGGATGGTTCATTTAGTGAGGCAGGTTTAACGAACATTAAGGTAACCCCCAGGAAGAATCAGTATACCAGGGTCCTATAACATCTGGATAAAACTGCCCATCATAACAATCCCTCCTCTCTGGACGTATTCCTCACATTAGAGCAGAGAAGGAATCGCTTATTAAAACAGCATAAGGCAATAAATCAGATTCAACGAGAAGACAGTAGAGCTAGGGGGAAAGAATGTAAAGAAAGAGGACCATCGGAGAACATGTGATGATTTTGATCAAAACGAGGGGAAGAATGATAGGGGTTAAAGGAATATAAGACAGGAATCACAATACTCCCCTAGGCAGGCATGGTCACATCATTCTCACCCAATGAAGTATAATAAAAATCATAGTCTGGTCCTAGAATGTAGAGGAACATTTGAAGAGTAATTTATCCTGAACAGGACTAATATTTTGAAGCTGCTATTCGATACCCCAAGCTTGAAGGCCATTCCATCCTTTGAAATTGTCCAGGTCTAATTCCTTAGTGGCTACGACCTGGGCAAGGTGAGGTTGCTAGTGCCATCCCAGTTGGACACAAATGCCCTACTGGGTGCAGGAAAGCATGTTTTCCATCTGGAATTCACATTGAGGGAGGAGGATAATACCCAACTTTCAAACAGCAAGAGGGAGGACCCCTTGCCCTTACATCATAAGGCAAAGAGGTGCTCTCTAGCCCCTTTGAGGATCGCTTGCACTCAGTGGCAAACTAAAAGTTCCCGACATATTGAGTTGATATCAGCACCACACAATCAAAAACATTTGAATTGGTCCTGGCTGCATTAGCATGGAAGGATCGAAACTTGCTAAATTAATTCCTGGACCAAAAACAATCCTAATTTCGAAAATAGCTGCATGGAATACCAAGGGTTTTAAGCACTTGCTTTCTAAAGAAGGTTATGCATTGGGAGGTATGGACATGTCCAGGAGACATGGCTCTTGCAACCCCCGGTTTGGGATGGTTACGCATTGCTTCTGGTAAGGTTAAGGTGCAAAAGGGGAGGCCCTCAGCAGGATTGTTAACTGTGAATAAAATACTGGGTTGACCTTGCAGCTTTGGGCCTTGCAAAATTCTTTTACGCAACGTACTAAATTAGTGTGTCCCAGGGGGCATTATACCCTTCTGAATCTATAATGGAAACACGCAGCAATCACAGATTACCTCTTTTTAGAAGGCATAGGGGAGATGTTGGACATAATTCTCCAAGACTCCAGCACAATCTCAACAATAATTGTGGAAGATTTACATATCCTATGTATAAACACAGGCTTTAGCTTAATTACTAAGAGTGCAAGTGATGGTTAGCTCTAGTGAGAAGTCGTGATTTAATTATGCTGGATGGAACTTTTATGGGTGATGTTCCTCCTCGGCCGACCTGTAGTAGGGCTGATCAGGCCTCTATTATTGACATATGTTTGCTGCAAGAAAAATGTTTATGACGGTTAAAGAGTTCCAATTAATACCTCAAGAGAATAGTGACCACAGACTACTATTGCTAGACTGGGATGTGCTGCTTTCTCTCCCACAAGGGAATCATTATGATTACAACTTGGAGGTTGCAGGAGGGAGGAATAGGTTTAGATGGATAACTTTAACCTTACGCAAACTAAACGCTTGTATAAGGAATGAGAGGTTAGTTCTGAACCCAGATTTAGTAGGTTCAGAGGGCCATTATGTAGCTGCCCTGATCCTATTTATAGAAAAAAGGGGGGGGGTTCTGGGCCCACATTCATCAAACACAAACATGTCTTTGATATTCAGATAAGAGACATGAAAGGACAGCTGAGGAAAAACCTTAGCGCAATTGGCCATCTAGACTGGACTCCTAGATCACTTCTGTCACAAAAACTTAAATTGGGGTACAAGAATTGGCTGAAGTCTCATTGAGCCTTCATGTAACAGCAGGATGGGGGGATAATGCTTCGTACAATAGCAACCAAAAATATAAATGAATAAAGGTAATAGTGATCTACAACTCCCGCTCCAACCTAACCCAATTCAAGAGAAAGTATGGAAACCAAATTTTCTAGAACCATAGGCCTCACAGACTTTGATACATTGCAAAGAGAATTACACTTGAAATACTGATGATTCCCTAGTTTTTGATCTTAACAACATTGTCTTTCAAATAAAAAAAACTGAGCTCCGGGTCCTGATGGACTCACACATTTTATGTTAAAGACTCATCCGGAGGCTTAGTCCATGATTCTTTTCTCTATTTTCACCCAGGTTTTGCAATCCAACAAAATCCCACAATCCCGGAAGAAATCCGTTATCATAACGATATTTAAGAAGGGAGATCGAGAATTGCTGCCGAACTATCGGTCTATCACCCTCTTAGATGCCCCGGGTAAAATCTTTGCTCGTTTGCTCCTCAGATACATGACACGCTGGATTGAACATGCATCACTGGGGGACAGGCCGCGGTCAGGGTTTGTCCTGGGAATGGGTACTTCAATACATCTTTTGGCATTAACCTTGGTCAAAAAAAGAGTAATTCAATTAGGTCAGCCGGTCTACATGACATTTAGAGATATTAAAATGGCTTTTGATTCAGTTCCAATAGATCTTTTATTTTTTTAAATGGAGGAGGAAGCATGTCCGGTATATAATCAATCATTGGTCTCCCAACTTTATTCAGATACATCGATACAAATCAGGTTGAATCAGAACAGACGTCTGACACAATCAGCACTGACATTCAGAGTCCTAAAACAGGGGTGCATTTTAGCACCTGCACTCTTCAACCTGTTTATAGCCGGCATTCGTCAACATCTGGAAAGTGTGATTTCTTACCCACCGAAAGATGTCCAGTAAAATGGTCCCTATATGAGAAACCCCTGGTAGTATTGGATGAGTATCGTTATTTGGACATGAATACAAATAATAGTAATCAAGAGGCCTCTTATAAATCTGATATTAGAAGTAAGGCTTTGACAGCGGCAATACAGGCTGGGATCATCCATAGGAAATATGGGAAATTTTCATGCAGGCCTCTAGTCACCTTTTATAAACAAAAGGTGGTCCCTATTTTATTTTATGGGATGGGGACCAAGATGGTTGAAATTATACCGGACTGGAACAATATTGACAGCTTATTCTGGAAGAAAATGCTGTCTCTTCCATCAAGTATGCCAATCCAACTGATACAATACGAGTTTGGGGTATTATCACTAAATATCATGTACAAATGGCGAATCCTGAGGAAATGTATTCTAAACAGCAATAAAACTATGTCAATAATTCCATCCATAGCTATTTTACTGGAGTCCGACTTGGATGGTTCCTTGCAGTCAAGGAAGAAAGTTTATACCAATACTATGTTAGAAGCAGACATTACTTTATATCTACTTTCAACTAATCCAGATCGAGCTAAGACTAAACTATGGCACCATGATTGGAGGATGTCTTGGGACCAGTGCTATGGATATAAGATTTTTTGAAGTGGTTACTTTGATCTGAAGCTTTTGCATCAAAGCCCTCTGTATCTTATGATGTTCCCGTCGACGAAGTTTAGAGAATTTCATTTCAATTTATGGCCAACTAGAGAAGTTTTGGGGTCTAGATTAAAATGGCCGATGGAAAAGCAATGTTGCCGATTTTGTCAAAATCAAAGCCAGGTTGAAACCCTGAAACAGCTGGTGGTGGTCTGTCCGTATTTACTATCACAAAGAAAATAGTTTTTTACAACATACTTTTAAGTATTATAGATGTTTATCGGCTGACACTCTATGTGAAAAGATTTGTATGGGTCACTGTGTTACTGTGATCTTAGCTATGGTAAAGTTTCTATTATTTCTAGAAATGTTGATTGCCTTTTTAGGACATTTTATTGAAGTTTCACAAACTGAAATGTAGTTGTTTCTATGTTGGTTAGAGTTTCATGATATGTTTTGTGATTCTTTTGGCTGTTTTGTACACTCAGACTTGGATATATGGAATGTTTTTAACTATGTTTTGTTTTTCCTTTTCTTTATTTAAATTCTGCATTGAAAAGTTGAACTTTGCTTTCAACTGTAACAATAAAAAAAGGACAAATGAAACACTAAATGTAGTATTCGACTTTGGTAATGGCTTTGTGGATATAAGTTGGCCCGGTGTGTACGTATTCAGAGGCTTCATTCACTTTAAGGTCTCCCAGACGTGTGTGCATTTGAGGTTGGATGCTTCTCTGTAAAAAATATCAGTATTCACCCACCCAGTTCTGTTCTTGTGGAAACTAGGAAACTAGTGCCCCCACCCCCCATGCAATAGTCATAATTGGGACTGTGATTACCATCGTTTTAAAAGCCCAAAGTCTTGGCTATTGGTTCAATGTATAAACATGCAACCGTCAATCATTATACTTACATTCTTTTCTGCTGAGTTCCACTGAATAGGGATTTTGTTGAATTTCACATTCTGATCCAACAAAGTGAACTCCCCCACTTTCCTTAGTTGAAAAGAGCCATTGCGGTACTGCCAGTTCATCAGGTCATATCCATTAATGGAATCTCCGTTTTCATCAAAGTAAAAGGGCCCGTCATCCAGGGAAAAGTTCACTTTCTTTATCTTGTTGAGTAACTAAAAAGGCAAGATCAGATATAATTAAGGAATATAAACGGATTGGGTGGCGTTGTTAGTGCATATGGCTTCACCTGGGTCTTTGGGGCAAAGGAAGCATGAAAACATTCTTCCTTAGCAATATGTACATGCTCTGATCTGCTCTAAAAAACAATATGCTGTTGTGTGACATTACAGACCAGGGGGCAGGGCTATATCAGGTGTTTTCGGCCCACACCCGAGTTTTGGGCCAGAGGTGAAGTCAAGGGCACAAGAGAGTAGGGGATGATAACCCCTGTTACAGCTTCATTCCCCAAGGCTTTGAAGATATTAGAATATGGCAAAATCAAGGAAAGGGATTAAACAACACAGCTGAAGTGAGCATTGTCAATGTGGAATGTTGACTAAGGGAGACACTGAGCGATCATAAGGAAGGTTGGAGATGAAAGAGGAGGCCTTGTAACTGTGGCTACGGTCTTCTGCTGATCCACTGTGTTATTATTGTTTTTTGACTATTCCCAAGATGTTTCTCTTTTCAGCTGGTCATCCCCAATGAGACGTAGGTCCTGATTTACACATGTGCCTTACAATGGTGCAATCCCATTAAAAATTGCTTTGTAAATCAGGCCCATGGTCTCTTCATGAAGGCAAAGCTTTAATTGACTCGCTGTGGGCCTTACATTTCTGATAGAATATTTAACTAAAACTCAGATATGTAGCAGAATATTGGAATTGAGCATACTGAAAATACATATTTGCTTAGAACAGATCCCATGAGAATATGACTAGTGGATAATCACAAAATCAACACTAGTGTCAAACAATGCATAAACAAAACAAGAAGTGGGCATGTTTTCAGGGAGGGCTCCTTAACTCCAAGTTGGCAGCAGTAAAAATATCCCATGATATACACAGTGTCAGAAAACTAAGGCAGCACACATGTGTTATGTAAGTGTTCAGAGAGTACAACAGGCTCTGTCCTTTTAGGCGGGTTCAATGCAGAGACAGAGGCTTCTTTGTCTGGGCTCTCTCTGTGCTGTGATTCAATGTGACCCTCCTAGGGATGGTGAAGGAGGGACAAACTTATGTACTGTTGGGACTCAGAAATTTCACTTTTCTATTAACCCTCAATTCATCTGCCTTCACTGGGGTCCTGAGTGACAGACTCCTTTTAGCACAGCATATACTTTCTGTGCTCCTAAAATAGGGAGATTCCACTTTAGAGGAGCATAGTTACCCAGCTATGATATATTTCTTGGTCCCCGAGATTTCTTCCAGAGTAGATCGCATGCTCAAACTTTCAAAAGAATGGGCTCATTCACCCCCAGGAATTGTGACTATGTACTGTAAACATAATATAATATCATTTTTCTTCTTCTCTTAAACATTAGAAAATAACTCCAATATGTTATCATTCAAATCGGACAGGAATAAACTATTATTCAGACCAATACCTCATAGATCTAATCAAATCTACATGTATGTCATTGAGTGGTAAAGGAACACAATTGTTAATGCAAAGGAATACTGCACAAATGTACAGCTTACACAAAAGATTAAGCAGTTGAGTGGAGTCAAGCAGCTGAAATTGCAGCATGAAAAGAGTTGTTGATTATACTATTGGATTTTATTTCACGCAATGACTACTTTAGGTTTTATAGCTGATGTTGTCTACAGACCTCTGGAACATCCATTGGTGCTATAGTAGCCCTCTATGCACATTTGTTTATGTTTCATTTTGATTCAAGATACATTTTGAACAATATGGATTGGCAACAATTCATTAAATATTGTTGTTGGTATATAAATGATGCCTTTTGTAGTATGGTCAGGTTCTCTGAAAACATCTATGGATTTTTTGAAATATATCAATATGATTGTTATGTTAAGTTAACTTATACCACGCACCGTTACCATTGGCTTGGTCTCCAGGCGCTCACACGGCTTTGTAAGAAAAAAGACGTTGTGGGTTAGCGAGGGAAGAGGGATAGGATAGAGGTTGTGCTCTTCTGATGATGCTTGCAGAACCAGGTGAAACTGGCTCCTGTGCGTGTCCTGTGCAACTGTTTGTTGTGTTGGGTGTGTATTTTGTGTGTTTCATGTGTAGGTTGGCTGGCCCTTAGGGCCTGTGTGCTACTCTGGAGGGTAGCAGGAGCAGGGGTGGTTAGTACATTGGCTACCCTCAAAGGTATTCTAAGTGCAATACATTGGCTACCCTCAAATTCTTCTGAGTGCAATATATTGACTACCTTCACAATTGTTGAAAGAATACAGTCTACATCTACTCATAGTATTGATAAAATACATGTTTAAGGAGAGCCTAATCAGTTCACGACTGCCTTATATTCTAAAGTTTCAGATCCAGATAATGTACTCCATCATTTGAGTCTTCAATATCCAAATACCATCAGACGTGTACCATGTAGTCAGCTATTTTTTTTTTAATTTAAAATGTTTGCACATTTTTTTTACAAAAAGAATTCTTACATTACTTCATTTTTGAATGTCCCTGAAAAAGAAAACGACAATTTACTTGCTCACATAGTTGACGGTCGGCCATTTGTTTTTTCAAAGAAGGTTAGCTTGTTTCTAAGCCTTCATAAGGCCAATGTTCTGCAGAAATTGAGTCACTGCAATAGTCTCAGTAGTTCTTTCTCACTCCATTAGGCGATTCCACCAAGTTGCTTCGTCATAGTAGGGTATATCTTTAAACAGATGCAACATGTGGGTCGTTCTCTCTTTCTCCAGACCTTTACAATTAAATAGCAGGTGTCTGATGATTTCCCTTTGGTCCGTCATCCCACAGAAGCAGCATAAATTTGTGGTTGATAACCCTATGGTCACTCTTATTTAATTTGTTGCAATGATTTTCAGGCGAGCTCTCATAAAGGTTTGTCGGGACAATCTATTTGGAAATTTCCTCAGATAAAATCGTATATCATTCAATTTCCTACATATTGGTAAAATATGAGCCGCTTATTTTTATGTGGCTGCCGTATCTTGAGTTTTTATCCAAACCCACGTTTCTAGTTTTGTTATCACTTTTATTGGATTATTTATGAGTTTGGTTTCAGATTAACCTATATCAGTTAAAGTGGAAGTCATTTTCTGAACCCATGGTTTCAGGAGTTGTCAGCTATTATATGCTAACCATGTAGTTAATGATACTTCTGAATTACAAAATCAATTTGATAGGATGAAAGCTACATTTCGGTAGTATGGCTATTGCCCGTTAGAATTACAAGAAGCTGAAGATAAAACCATGTCAATTACAAATGAGGATTTACTAAACCCTTCAAGGAAAAATGGGTCACCAAATATGGTGTTCGTTTCCACATTGTATGTTCACATTTGTGCTATATATTTGATCATCTTAGTTAGATGGAAAATCTTCTCTCATGAGCAGACTCTCTCTTCCCTATTTCAAACTCCCCGTACATTATCTTATAAAAGAGACAGACATTTGAGAGTCTTCTTGGTGAAAAGATAATGAAGCCTTGTTGTTACATAACAACACATATTAAAAATAGATAAATGTTCCCTTACCTTAATTGTAATAATATTATTATAAGTAAGCAATGGCTAACTTAATAACAGTATTACAATTAATACAATTAAGGCAACTGAACATTTATTTCTTTTTTATATTTGTTGTTATGTAACAACAGGGCTTCATTATCTGTTCACCAAGAAGACTCTCAAATGTCTGTCTCTTTTATAAGGTAATGTACGGGGAGTTTGAAATAGAGTAGAGAGAGAGTCTGCTCATGAGAGAACATTTTCCATCTATCTAAGATCATCGTCTAAATAGCACATTTGGTGATCCATTGTTCCTTGAAGGGTTTAGTAAATCCTCATTTGTAATTGATATGGTTTTATGTTCAGCTTCTTGTAATTCTAACGGGCAATAGCCACACTTCAGAAATGTAGATTTCATCATATGAAATTGATTTTGTAATTCAGAAGTATCACTAACTACATGGTTAGAATATAATAGCTGACTACATGGTACACGTCTGATGGTATTTGGAGCTTGAAGACTCAAATGATGGAGTACATTATCTGGATCCAAAGGTTTAGAATATAAGGCAGGCTTAGGTTCTCATCAAACATGTATTTTTATCAATACCATGAGTAGATGTAAACTGTATTCTTTCAACAATTGCCAAGGTAGCTAGCAACGTGATTTCAACACATTGAGCAACCTTAAAAGGTAAACAAATGTTGTTGGGCTACTAATGTGTGCAGTGTTTTACAGGCATCAGTCCCACAATGCATTGTACTGTACCTGGCCTGGAGGGTAGCTGGTGATGTTATTGCATCTTCCAGAGTCACACATTAGACTTCGCAAACCTTGTGCTATAGCGGTAACTGCCAAATAGACACCGTACGCAGTGCCTTGTTCAACATTTTGCACCAAGAAGTCATCATTTGCTAGCAAGACATTGTCTATACTGCAAGCCATGGGAGACTTTTGGTTCACTGAATCAGAAGCATTGCAGGCCTTTGAAGAAGTCTCCAGACACTGCTTGTACTCTTCTGTACAGAGAAAGCGATAGTCCTTATACTCTTCAATAAATCGATTAATTACAAGAGGTTGTGGGTATAGATTTTGCAGGTATTCTTCAAAGCCATCAATCTTGCCACTCTTAAAAGAAAACCCAAGCACGGTTCCAATTTCACTTGCGCCCTCCATGGTTGCCACTTCTTTGGACGTGGACCATGCATCACTCGCAATCCAGGTTTTTGTAATGTTGAGCTTGACAAATTCGCCAATCAGTTTTATGACAACGGAGCTTTTCGCAAGGATAACCACAACGCTTGCATTTGATGATACAAGTGTATCAGTGATGTTTTGTATGTTTTCCTTCAAGTCTGGGTGGTTGACATCAAAATGTATTAACTTTTTGTATGCAATGCAGATAGATTCTGCACCTATGTCGTCTGATAAACTTTGCAGCGCCGAGCGTCCATAGTCGTCATCGCTTGCAATGACTCCCACCCAGTTCCACTGAAAGGCGCGGATGAGCTTGGCCATGGCTTTTGTTTGGTAGACATCACTTGGAACTGCTCGCAGAAACGACAGGAACCTCTTTTTGTCACTGAGAATAGAGGCGGATGAAGAGTGGCTGATCTGTGTGAACAAGAAGTGATGACATTATAAAACCTGCACTGGCATAAAAATGCAATTTGTGAAACTTATGACAATGTGTTGGACACAAAAAAACTAATTTGCAGAAGAACGCATTCACTAACTGATTTTTGTTTAAAACACTATTCTTTAAATTACCAGATTAATGGAATTCCTCCGATTATTACTACTGTGTTTCTTACATAGTCTAAATCTCATATAGAATGGGTCATATTTGTGATATTAAAAACAAATATATAATTTCACAACTATGTCCTCAAACTACAGTGTAGGTCAGGCATGTGAATAATGCATGTTCTCTTTACCAGGGCAATCGCTAGGCATAGGCAATCGTGTGGTCACCCAGGACGTCGCACCAATGGGAACCCCACAGGTAGCAGCTGCCCCCTATAAATTAGCCATGAGGATCCACGCTGGACAGGCTGCTCTGCGAAGCAAGGTTCTACTTTCTCTCCCGTGAGGCCCTGCTAATTTCTACCAACCCCAGACAGGTCTTGGAGACCACCCATCTAGCCGGACTCCCCCATAACCCATCAGACGTGGCCCTGCAGGTTCCAATTGTGCTACGTGATTTACTACTCAATCCTTTCTATGTAATAGGCAGAGCATCTAAACCGAGGTGCTTTCTTACTGCTTTCGATAAGATTTTAATTCGTTTTAACGTTTTGATGATACAATTGTAATGGGTGAATATCTCCTTTGAAAAATCTTCACAAAATTCCTGTCAGCAACCCAAATGTTTGCCTTCTTTCACAACAATAAAAATGTGTTGCACAAAAGAAGGTTTCAAATTATATCCCTAATTTTTATGGTTTTGTATTTGACACACAACAAACTGCTTACTTTTTTGTGGGATTTGTGGAATGTCACCTTTTCTTGACATCATATACTTGTCAGTGGCTAGTAAACCTTGTCACACATTATATATTATTGTGTGGTTGTATGTCTCCAAAGCACATTCACAAAATCCAGAAGCCACGTTTAGCCTCAAGCTGAATAGTATTCTGGTATTTGTAGTATTTCATTCAAGATGGGGAAGCTAATGCCTCAACCATAATCATTTTGATTAGCATATTTCTGTAAGGATCTATATATCTGTTAGATTTGTGTAGCATTTGGTGTCATCTCAATCAAACAGTATTCTTAAAAGCCAAACACATATTTCAACCAATTACATTTGGGGTGATATGTGGTTTAGTGGCAAAGGTGCAGGCTAGACTCAGATCCCAGCTTGCCCACTTAACTAGTATGTGTACATCTGGGCAATTTATTGTATGCCACTGTGTCCTACCGGCCAAAGATCAACAGTTTCTAAAAGTGATTCAGTTCACGATGTCCACTACTCAAAACGCCCCCCTCATGTCATGGTATTGCTCCATTTGAAATAACAATACAAACTGAGACCGTTCATATATTGCAAAGAAGGTGTATTTGTCTCTTTGCATACTTAGGTAACTGCTTGTAGTAAAAGATCTGATGTGCCCCTCGAGTATCAAAGACTCATGTTGCTCCAGGTCACATCATTGTCTGTGACATCTCTGTGATGTCAATAAATATGCAAATTAGGGAGCCTCCTGCCTTATTCCACGCAGGGCCCCTTGAATCCTAAAACCAGCCCTGCCATTCTGCCACCTGAACTGTCCTGCAATATGACATAAAACACCAGCTATAGTAAATGGGAACACGGCAACAGTAAGACCCGCCGTGTGCTACTCTTAGCCTTTGTGGTGTGTTGGCGTAGCAGGGGTGTATCTTCCATGATCTGAATAGGAGCTCCCAGGAAATCCCCTAAAGCTGTGAGCAGATGCCTGAGCAGGTTCCATCAACGTGGTGGACAGACTACCTCAGGCTCCTTTCCTTTGTTACCCGCGGGGGTATCATTTCCACTAAGCGCTCCACCAGTGTGCTGGCAGAAGTTGAACAGCTGAGTAGCTACGTGCCAAATGACCTATTTCTACCGGTCACCCAGCGAAGAGAGGTATTCCTTTGTGTGATGCACCGATATCCAACTTACCACATGACCAGATAGCAATGCTAATCACTCTGGCAGGCATTTTCCCTTCTGGTATATGTGCTAATTTTGCACCTGTGACATCACTTCCAATTCAGGTACGAAAAAGGGTGTATTGGCTGTAGACTTTCAGTGGAATGTTGTACAGACACGAATACTGTCTCATCATCATCAATAATATGAAGTCGAAGGCCTGCCCTGTGCGTGCAAATTCTGAAATTCGGTAGTAAATTGCCCGTCCATGCCCCCTAAAACCTGATCACTAGTCATGGCCATGAAACACTGGCTATGCAGTAAAAGTGGACATGGCGACCAGGGTCCTGCTGTGTAATAATAAATTTGGATAGGCGTGAATGGGGAAATAAATTCTGCTTGCGGCCACAACCTGAAGTGCTGGATGGATTTGCCGCATACTTGCATGAGGTGCATCGGCAAGGACCTGAAAGCATGCTTTTTCTAATCTGTCCTGTGTTTTATTTTTTCAAAATTGCCAAAATGTAGGTACAAAAAATTGTGATATAGCTTTGGTGTATGGGCAGTGGGGCTTGGCCCCCGGCAAGGACAAAGGTCTACTCTGATTTGCTTAGTGGGACCTGCAACGTGGCCGATGCCCAGGCCCCATGGATTGTCGACATTGGCCATGGCCGCAAGCCATGAACACTGGCCATTGGTCACATTATGGGGATATAGTGGACAGTGGACTAGGATGTAGGCTAGGTGCAGTGGATAATGAGGGTGGTCTAGTGGGCGGGGTCATGGTCGGGCATCATGCCCTAGCCAATTCAACCATGGTTTGCATCCCCAACATGTGCCACTGAAAAAGACAGTACACGCTGCAAAAAATATGCTTGGTAAAGAAGCATTGTAGTACTTTCATATAAGTTAAAAGATGAATTATTGATAGTTTATATAGAGTGCTGGAACATCATAAAACATTTTCCGTTATAAAAAAAGCATTTAAATTCAATGAGCAACTTCTTTAAAGGGACGTTATGGTTACCTAATGAAACATATACAATTCAATGAAAACACATTGTTAAATGACGTTATGGTTAAGTTGCTCCAATAAAAACCTTTGAAAGTCAATGAAAAAACGTTGTGAAAGGGACGTTATCGTTAAATTGCTCTAATAAAAATCTGCAAAATTCGGCAAAAACCCTTTGTTTTTTTTAATAAACTTTATTTTCTATTTTCTTCTCAAGAGCATAGGTTAAAAGCATGTTTAAGAAAACCAGTGTAGTATCCCAAGCATTCTTCTTATAGTCAGTGTTTGTTTCTTTCAAGTTCTTGAGTATAACAATTAAACAATTAATCCCCCCCTCTTTCTTTTCCATTATTCCCTTTTTTAACAGATTTAGTGTCCCTTCGGTGTTACCGTATTCCAAACCTAGTAATTTCAATTTAACATTTCTTACAACATAGTCCTATTTACTCTTGTTGCTATATCGTGTATTGTCCTGTATCTCTGGGGTTTTCCCCTTTGTGTTTCGTTTTGCCCCTCTAGGTCTTCCCTCCCCCAAACCTCCACCCCCCCCATGGCCATCTCTACTGGATTCTTAAGTCCTTTGCTGCCTCCTTCTGGTTTTCTCGTCCTGCTGTCTCTCTCTCTCCCTGTTATGGATCGTTAGGTGATCAATATATTTCTGAGGGTCTGTGGTTTATCGAAATGGGCTTCCCTGTCTCTGACAAAGTCTCTAAAAGGGGACCATATAGACAAGTATCTCTGGTATGTCCCTGTTCTTATGGCAGTTACCTTCTCCATTGCCATTACTCACCATATTTTCACCCACCGCAAAAACCCTTTGTTAAAGGAAGGTTATGGTTGCAGGGCAAAATCTAAAAGCAAAAGACAAACACCAGTTATGGTAAGCTATGCAACCATAACTCGCACCACCACCATGTACCATGGACTGCTAAGACTAACACCTGGGACACCAAAGATCACATCACAGATGGCATCATCAATGACATTACTAATGACGTCACCTATGGCATCACTCCTCTGTAGCAATCCTGGTGAAAAGTCCAAAGGGAGTTCGGTTTAGACTATTGCTAGCAACATTAAAGGGTGATCGGGAGACCTCTCATGAACTACTCCATTTATCACAACATGTAGTTTTGTTGTTAACACAGCATTTCAGTAAAACATAAATATAGGCAACGGATGCAGCATGGACCATAGAAGAAGAGTATTCTTAATCTGGTATGTTTGGCCAGTAGAATCATAAATCCAAGCTTATGAGATTCTTGACTAATGTTAAACTTGGAATCACGATACAAGAATTACTACAGACATGTGTTATTATACAGGGTATCTGCAGAGCATCAATGCATCAATGCATATAAATCTGAGAAGCACACAGTGAAACAAGATAGGAGTCCATAATTATGAATACAAATTGTATTATCTGTCTGGGGCCTGCTTATTTTTCCATGTATACACCTGACTTTAAATATGTTTGCAAAGTTTGGTGTGGTTTCGTCAGGGGTGGGACATTGTAAGAAGGCCAGTATCAGTGAATGGCTGTTTTTGGGCAGCTTATGCCTTTGGTGTCGTTTGAGGAATCTGCATACATCTTTTCAAAAACAACTTGAATATTTTAGAAAAATTTGGTGTTGTTTCATCGAAGGGGGCAAAGTTGTAGGGGGAGGTCAAAAAAGTTTGGAAATCCTGATGGAAGTGAACAGACCTGTGCTTGTGGCCACATTCCGAACCACGGGATGGATTTACACCAAACGTGCCTGAGGGCTTTTGCCAGGTAGCAAAAGCATGCTTTTGCTAATTTGGGGTTTATCTGTCCGGTGTTCTATTTTTCCAAAAGTGCCAAAATGTAGATACTAAAAATAATGATATAACATTGGGGCCTGAGTGATAACCTGTGGTCAGCGGCCATGCCCCGGACAATCTGGCCACTCGCCATGGCCACAAGGGACCAGCTATGAGGTTAAAGTGGGGACTGGGCCTGCGTCAATGGCCAGTGTCTACTCTGAGATGCTTAGCAGTCCCTTCCCTGGGTGGTTTGGTGGTGCAGAGGTCTTGGTTAAGACTCAATCCCTAGACAATTCAACCACGACTTGCATTCCCAACATGTGCTGCTCAGAGTGACACACATCAATTTGTGCTTCAAAAAATATGCTTTTTGCAGGACTGTTATAGTTATTTTATATATATTAAAAGGCCTGGAACATGATAAAACATCTTTAGTTATAAAACTGTTGAAATTCAGTGAAAAAACATTAAAGGGCATTATGGTTAAGTTGCGCGAATAAAAACCTTTGAAATTCAATGAAAAATCTTTGTTAAAGGACGTTATGTTTAAGTTGCTCTAATAAAAGTATTTAAAATTCAGAGAAAAATGTTTGTCAATGGGACATTATGGTGGCAGCGCAAAATCGAAAAAACCAAATAAGTTTGCCAGTTATGGTCAGCTATGCAATCATAATTCGAACCCCTCGATGCACTGCTCAGACTGACACACTGGACGTCACAGATGACAATGCAAATGGCATAAATGAATCTTGCAGACTTCCTTTCAGGCCATGCTATTATATGTCTTACTGTGCTAAGTGGTCTCATAAAATCTGCCTTGGCTGCTAAAGGGGCACAAAGGAAGATGGATTTACTGTGTTACCTGAGAGTAATGGAATCATATCTCACTGTGTCAACCTATCAAAAGTGATGCTGGCTATTTTGCATTCATTATCTATAATTCAATATCTATAAGGACATCTGGCACTTTTATGTTGCCAGAACATAAAGAACTCTGGCACTGCTGTGTTTATTTGACACATTTGAATCTGGCCTTAACATTGAAACTAATTATAATGGCATCCAGGCATAGGGTCTCATCACGAGTTGGTTCGGTGGTAGCCCTTAAATGTGGCGGTAACGGTATTGCCCCTGCATTTATGGGCAGGTCCTATCACGAGTCTGGCTTATTTACCCACAGCTCTGAGCTGGGGGTAAATTCGCTGAGAAAATTGCAATTTTCAGTGCAATTATGGCCAGAGGTATCACTGCACGGTAAATGTGCCAAAAATTCCCCATTGGGTCCATGGAGATTAACAGTAAGCTCCCAACCCGTGATCCCGCAGCAATACCGCCGGACCGGTGCGCGCTAACGCTAATATAGTTGGGCGGTATCCCATCCAGGATACCGTCTAACTCGTGATCAGGCCCATACTGTGCTAACTTGAAATAATGGAATCTGGCTTTGCTCGGCTAACTGGGCATAATGAAATATGTCCCTACTCTAGTGCTTATTGGGCTTAATGGAACCTGGCTGTGCTTTTCCATCTAGGTTCCAGTGGTGTGCTTACTAGGCATAATGGAAACTTCCTCTCTTATCCTAATTGGGACTATCCACGAAAGGGACTTATTATGAGACAATTGCGCAACAGCATGCGATGTTCAGGACAATAAGTGGCAATGGTGTGCGTATTTGTGCTTTTGACTTCCATACCTTCAATGTGATAGAAAAACATACAACTGACATATAACGGCCCTTCCAAGGCTCATGATGGCAACAGCTTGGAAATGGTGTGACTACCTTACCATGCACTGCCAATGCCAAGCAAATGCATGAGTTTTGAAAATGCACTCTGTGTTAATCTGCCTATATGCCTAACCCAGAAACTGCTGGTGATGCAGAAACCAGCTGCAAGAACTCTGCAAAATGTTTTGCACTTTGAACGTAATACACCTATCCTCCATAAACAACACTGGCTGCTTGTTTTCTTCTTTTTAAGTACACTCTTTTCGTCATGGCCTTCAGCTCTTTGCAGGGAAAACGGCCACTTTTGCTTTACCAATGGTCATTCAATCCAAACATGCTCTTATGTGAAGGCACCTTACCCTACCACCGCCTATGCTCTCGGTCATTCCTTACTCTTTCAGTTCTGTTCAAAATGGTAGCCTGTTTTTAATTAAATTCAAATACGTTTACTTTCTCAGTGTAAGTCTGGAATACGTCAGAGTTACTCATAGCAACTTCTCTTGTGACTAATAGCCTCCGCCAGACGTAAGTCAAAAGTCATAATTAATCACAGTAACTTCTTATCACAATATGTGTATGAAGGAAGACTTACTCGAGGCAAGGAAGGTCCTCTATGAATCTAATAACCCTCTCTAGGAGTAAGTCAGTTACTGTGAGTCACTTCTTCGAGTAAGGAAGCAGCAAAATAGTTTACCACTTGATACTGTTTAAACAGGCAACATTGTCAAATACAGCAATTATGATTATGAATTGCAAGTCTCTGTGCAAATACAGTTATCAATCCATCAGTCGCGGAAATCTATGTGATATTCACTACTGTTTACCAAACCAAAATCACACCTTTTAGTGACAGATGTCCCAATACATGGGCGTAATTTTAGGGGGCACGGGGGTGTTTGTCCCCTTTCCCCCAACTTTTATGGCACTCCATTTTGTCCCCATCCATTTGGCTGGGGCACCTTTTCTTCAGATGTCATGCCCCCCCCCCCAACATTTTCAGAAAAGTTACTCCACTGTCCCAATCTAATCGCCCCACGTTTCAGTACAATCGAGATCGTTTAAGTCAACACGACGAGTGCCCTGCAACACATGGTAAATACAGAGTTCCTTTTTCAATCCTAGCTTCGTGCAGTCTTTCTCTAAAACATTGTTTTCTTCAACCTGATTCGTGGAATTATTTGCGCTTAAAACGCAGATTTGCAGCCTTTTCGCCCGAAAATCCCCATACTTCAAACAGGAATTATCAGGCAGAAAGGCGCACAAATCTGCGTTTTCGGCAAAAATAATTCCATGAATCAATGCTCACAAACAGAGCCGGCCTTAGGGGGGGCGAGCCGGGCGACCTCCCGGGGCACCACGCCCCTCAGGGCGCCCTTTGCCCCCGCCACGCCAGCTCGTAGGAGTCTTTCAAGGGCTCCCCCGAGCTGGCGTTGTGGAAGAATGCGCAGCAGGTGGCCTTTTACTGTAAATTGTGCCCGCGGCAGGGGGGTGCATTTAAATGCGCCCCTCTGCCGCGGCCACTTTTCACAAGAAAAGGCACCATTAGCCCCACACCACGCCAGCTCCGGGGAGTCTTTCAAGGGCTCCCCAGAGCTGGCGTGGTGGCAGAAGGCGTGGCAGGCGCCTCATTGCCATTGAATGAACCTCCTGCGGCGGCGGGCTCATTCAATGGCAATGGGGTGCTAACGCGCCCTATTTAACCTCCTCGCCAAAGCGAGGAGGTTAAAAAAAACAAAAAAAAGTGGCCCCTCCTGGCCCCGCCCCTTCCGCCCCGCCCCCTGTTAACCAGGGGGGCGCGGTGGGCGAGGATGGGGCGCCAATTCACCCAGGGTGCTGCTGCCCTTAAGGCCGGCCCTGCTCACAAACCATCAGTCATACAGGGCGATGCAGTTAAGCAATGCATAATATTATAGATGTCAGCGCTAGTAGACACTTCCTTAGTCCAGTAGTGAGACATCATTCACGCTAACAAGTAGAATAGTTATATGGATAGGCTGAATTTTAGAAACAAGCCTGTCTTCAAAGGCTCATACTTTAAACATCTGAATGACAGCGTAAAAGAACGAATGGCGAGTCAAGCTGTTTCATGGGCCACCCGTGTGTCCACTGCATGAGTACAGAGAGGGTGGGAATGTGGCAAAAATCACCAGCAAACATGTATCGACCGCCCCCCCCACCCCCCGCCTCTTCTTACTCATAGTATCCGCGTTTGGCTACTCGAGGTTTCACTTTGCAACAAGCATGAGCCAAAACCCGAAAATACACACAGGTGATATAAAAGAATACGGAAAAACAAACACAAATACACGAAAATATGGTATGAAAACCAGTACCGTAAAAGAAAATTAAAAAACCCAAACAAACAAAAGGCAGTCATAAACCTTCATATTAGGTATAAAATGACACAAAAATATTCACCCTTGAAAAATACTGCCATAAAGCCAAGCCCATTAAAAAGAAGCACGGCATTGGAAAAATAGCAGCAAAATGTACACCCAGAAAAAAGAAGTTGCTAGAAAAAAATGACTAAGAAAACCCAACCAATAAAGCGACTGTAAAGGATACTAATGCAGAGAACTATATATGGAACCACCTAATGAGTACTATAATTAAATCATTCTGCTAAATGAGAATAAAAACGATTTATTTGAAAACTAAAAGGTAATAGCAACTCCCTTCAATAAACATGCCTGCGCATAAAACAGTAATCCTACACCCTAAATTATGAATGAATACCAAATCCCCCTCAGAAAGTCACATTCAGCACGAACACATACATGAAAGACCCTCCAAACCACATTGTACCACATTATAGGGCTAGAAATAGGACATTGCGTCAAAGCGCAATGCACACTTTGACCCTCCTGCACATTTTGAACACCCCAATAGAAACCTCCCCAGGCATTATCCATTCCCTTGTCCACCAGATAAACTGTCCTAAAATGGAGTCTGGTAGGACCTAGGCTCTCGACTAACAACAGGACATGGATAGTGAACTTCCAGTAGCATTGCACGGACTATCAACGAGGCAACCAGCCCCGACAACCTAAGAATAAAATAGTGTCTCTCGCCTCTAAAAAAACAAATAATTGCGTTTATTGTGCTTCATGCTGGAGTCCAGCCTCTAAACGCGGAACCGAGTATCGAACCTGTGCTGTTCTGCATTGTCTTGGGCCGTCATGGTCATTGTGTGGGCCCTCTTGGCCCTCGCATCCTGCCAGCCAATCACTGTGGAGCCTCCTGTCAGCCAGAGCCCTATTGCAACCTTCTTAGACCCCACAACCACCACTATCACTAATTACATTCAGGAACCACAAACGATCAAGTCTGGGGGGGTCAAAGAAAACAGCAATTTGTGGTGAAAAATCAAATTAATAGAGAAGCATTTGGAAGACAAAAGAAAACCTGTATGACGACAATCAAGAAACATACTGTAAGTAAAAAACACATTCCATTCATGAGAAAGAAGCAACGACCTACTCTTGCCTAGGTACTGTAATATGAATTATTATTATCTTACCATAAGGCACTGATATGAGAATATTTCGCACCAGCAATTGATACAAAGAACACATCGTGTTAGAAATTCTGCCAGTCACTTGAAATCACACTGTTGTAAAATCCGCTACTCTAGATACTAACCTGAGGTATTAAGGAAAGGCTTAAGAATCGAGAGATGGCAATTGAAATTTCCGAATATGCATCGCCAACAACGGCCTGAAGAACAGACAATACGGTGGAATTCGTGCACGCGACAGGTGTCCAGTCAGAGGAATTGCTCCCAGCCACGTACTGCATTGCTCCAAGGACGGCTTTGGAGACGTCAGAGCACGAATCATAGATTTCATATCCCAAACTGACGCCTGGAAGGAGGGTCGAATTGTTGATTTTTTCGATTGTGTATACCATCGACAGGGCTTCAATGAGGGCTCGAATTTCCAAGCTGGGAACAAATAAAGCCAATTGAAGATATACATGTAAATGTAGATGCAAAAGTCATTTACAAAAAAAATACAAATATTGCACCAGCTAGCACATAAGGCAGAAACACGGACACCTACCGAGTGCAATTGAAGCCTTCCAGCGGAGTAGCGTCAGCATTTCGTGAAACTCCCACGTGAATGGGGAAGAGGCCCCCAATGATGATGTCCCCTTGGAGCCTGGCAGAGAAGCCGCTCTGGCTGCTGCAGGGTGCGGCTGGAGCGGGGCACAAACAGAAGACGAGCGAGCAGAGCCACACTCTTGTAGGCATCTTAGATTTCCTATGTGACTGTAGGAATGCAGTGCCACGCATAACTTTCGGCAGCCTGTGAAAAAATGCCCCTGCGTGGGAGCGCTTCGGCCCCGTATATATAACCGCCTCGCGACCGCCTGAGGCGTGGCGCAGCACCGTAGCACCGTCCACTTGCGTCTTATTTGACAGTGTAGAAGTGTAAGATGTGACGAGAAGTTAGAGACTTGGGAATGGTGGTTTGCGATAGGCCCCCGCCCCGCTTCGACATTTACCGAAAGTGACTTCTACCAAAATATACCTAGAAAGTTCTTATCACCATATGTCATTTACAATTGTCCATCCCAAATGTGTAACAAACATAATGCTAACCATTTTTAAATGTGATTTTTGGCTTTGGGTTATTACATTTAGCATAGAGCAAGCCTTTGATCAGCGCACAAGCCCTTGCCCAGGGGTGGACTGGGAACCAAAAGAAGCCCTGGAAATAATTTTCAAAATGGCCCCATTTAACACTTCTTCAGCAAGCCCAACACTTTTCCTATGAGAACATTTAGAAATATCACACAAAAGAGGCCAAGTGTGCAGCGGCCTACCGGGAAATCTCCAGACTTCCGTATAGGCCAGTCCACTCCTGCCCTTGCCCCGAGGCTTGCAAGCTACCGGCGCATTATAAATATTAAATAAATAAAATAAATAAATAAATCTGGATAAAAAATGTGTATTAAATAATAAAACAATGCAGATAATTCAGAAAGGGTGTTCACCCTTTCATAGGCTCGATGCCAAAACCTTAGTTTACAGCTGTGATCTGCTGCATCAGTCTCCTGATCTGCTCTCCACTGGCACAGAGTGGGTTTAGAGGGCACAGGTGCCCTATTCGACAGCTGCTGTGAAAGCAAAGTCACTCTAGTCCAAGGGCTGCACTTAAATCTGCACCTCTTTCGCAAAATCATGATACTGTGATAACAAGCCACCCTGGTGGCAGGGCATTCTGAAAATATAAACCATCACCTAGGTTGTGGTATGGAGGTTGGCATGTCACATATATTATTAAAAGCCACACTTGATGTGTATCATACTCATGTCAAACCTGTGACTCTTGCAAGCCATGGGCAGGCCTGACTACTGTGTCTGTTCACCAGCAGGACAAAGAACACGAATGACTGAGCCTCTCCTTTATCCTTTGTGAGGTCAGATATGACAGTTCTCAGCCAGGGACGTCATTTAGGGGTCGCCAGAGGTCGTAAGAGCGACCGCTGCCGGTTGGTAGTGATCTCTGTCAATCTCTTGCGACCTCTGGCATTCCTCTAATCAGAGGGAAAGGGGGCGTGGCCACAGCTAGATATGCAGCGATTTTTTACGAGAGCAGCACTGCACGTGTGGTTTGTTTCTCAAGCGCCCCGGCCTGAATCCAACTCCTGTTCCCTGCTGCAAAGACTGAAACAACACGGTAAGTAATTAAAGTGTGAGTCAGACAGTCAGTGTCATCATCACTGTCTGAGGTGGGTCGGGGGTAATGCTGGCTGGGTTGGGGATGGCTTAGGCTACTGCAGAGTTGCAGAGCCACGGTATTCGAAAATGGCTGCGCCACGTGGTGCCGCCGCAGCCGGCCTAGGATGAGGTGTGTGCAGCGACATGCTCACCAACTCGCCTGCGGCCGCAGCGTTAGTCGGCCATGGCAGGACTCCTTGCCCGCGCCTGCCGACGCTATTTTGGCAATCGCAGGCGCGTGCCTCTCTCGACTGGTGGAGTCCTTTCAGGCTTATTGTCATTACGTCTTCATTTCACTTTAGTCTAATAACTTTGCATAGTAATACACACAGTAAGTCCCATATCAGCCCAGTTATCATACATTTATGTGTACCTGTAACTGCATTGGCCCCTTCCATTCTTTTGTTTATCGCATCCTGGCTTCTAATTTGTGAAATCTGTGCTCAACAGGGGTATTTGTGCAATGTGAGAAATACAACTCTGCCACCAAGTGTGTAGTCAACAGTATTATCCTGGAAAAGTGACAACAGAAATCTGTCCTCCAGCGTAAGGCACTGGTAGAAAGCGTAATAGCACATTAGTTCCATTGCTCACTGAGGTGAGGCTCTACATGGCCAACACATGAGTAACTCATGAGTATGGCACACTAGTCGCTGGTGAGAACTATAGTTATCACCATATGTAATTGTCAAGCATGCTCTTATTATTCAGCGTAGGGTAGATATCCTCCCCTCACCAAAGCACCTTGAATATGCTATGTTTACCTCACGTATCAGGTATGCTCCACCCTATCCTTGATGGGGCAAGGCTATAATTTTGCTCGGAGCATTATTACTGCTCTGGTGGTGATATACATGGCAGGTTTTAGAATATTCAATATCATAGAGATATGTCGGTTTGGGGTTTGGAACTGCAACAGGTTTGCAGTTTGCACTTTACAGTGGAATGCAATACATTTAATTAAGTTGGCCATTCATAACCACCCAAATTGCATAGGACTAATGGCATATGCCTGCCATAAAATCAATACAGACGCAAAACCAAGAGAGGATATTTTCTTCAAATAGTGTTTTTGAAAACGTTAAATGCGTCCATGTTTTAAACTTCACGAACCTATACAAAGGTTTTCCCTGGAACTTGCAGTACCGAAATTGGACATTTCACCTTAGTTGTTTGTTATTTTTTATGAGGTTATATGGTGCAGTGGTGAGGCGTCCAGCCTGCAAAACTGATGGCTGTGGTTCAATCCCTGAGGTAGGATTTAATTCATGAATTCAAAGCAGACCATCAATGTTTCTCACTTCAGTTGGGGGGGGGGGGGGGAGTGGGTGGACTTAGTCCACCCGCGTGTAACCTCGACTTGAGCCCAGGCAAACTGGCCAAAAAGAATGAAAGCTGAAAAAATAAACGCTAAATACGGTTTTAATCCGGTGTCTTTAATGGTGGTGAGTCATAATTTCGAAAAAATAATGTCGAATGACAAAAATGTCGAAAAAAAAAATTTCAAATTCTGTTTTTTTAATTACATATTTATTTTGGGGTCTGGGAGTAAAAAAAAAGGGGTAAAACCAAAAAAAAAATCCAATAAAAGGGGGCTTGGGGGGAACCCCCCATTTCGAAAACAAAACATATTGAAAAAAAAATTCTACATTTTTTTTTTGACATTTTTTTTCTCGAAATAATGACTTTCGACATTATTGTTTTCGAAATGATCACTATAAACCGTCTTTAATGACACAGGATTCAAGGCAGTATTACCGCATTTGTTTTGCTTAAGCTTTCATTCTTTTTGGCTAGTTTGCCTTATGTTGTGACTAAAACATAAGGGAAACTGGCCAAAAATAATGAAAGCTTAAGCAAAATAAACGTGCTAATACTGTTTTCAATCCAGCAGTATGACTGCGTTTATTTTGCTCCAGTCTGCATTCTTCTTGTTCCCGCCCGGGTCCTGCCCACACCTCCAGCCGATTTGGCTACCGGCAACAGTCTTTTGTAGCCAATCGGGTGGAGGATTGGACAAGATACAGGAAGATGATCAGGTAGCAGTTTTTGCCAATGCACTAATCAAGCCCATTTTAAACTTAGCTCTAGGTTCTGAAGGAGATGAAAATTGGAGACGTCTGGCTATTTTGTGCAGGAGTAATGAAGTCCATGAAACAACTGCAAACAGTCCAACACTAGACAACACTGAAGGTAACTTGTCGAATCAGAAGAAAATGGGGTAAGTGCCAAAATCATTGAAGACTGTGGATGCCATCGACTAGACGAATACATGTTCTCTGGTGAAATATTCTCCCTCTCCCCTTTTATCCGGGCTTTCCCCTATCCCCATACCTACCTATCCACCCATGTCCCCCCAGAATGGGATTTTGCTCTGTAGCCCTGTTGAAATAACAGGGTGGATCTGCATAAAGAGGGGATTTGGGTTCAAACACTTCCCATGGCAACATGGGCCTTGACACACTGCTACATACGACGATCCATTCTTGTATGATATGTCACAATACAGTGACATCGTAACCATATTTTTCTTAGTGTACCGAGGGATAATGCTTTATGATGCCACTTCCTGTGCGATGTCATGGGGGAAGGGGGGAGTTGATCAAATGACATCACTTCCGGTGCAACGCCCACTCTTGGGGGTGTTACATTGTGATGTCACTTCCGCTACCCCTGTCATTTTGGTGAAATTACATCCCTGTTCTCAGCAGGAGCTTTCCTGTGGAACAGACTTCAAAGGGCACACCCTAAACAAAAGGGCCATCCTCACACCAGGGTGCTGCATACCAAAAGGCATTTGAAGTGAAGGGCTAAAGAAGGGAGTGGGTTTAGACAGGCAGGAGGCAGAGCAGAACCAAAGCGAGGACAGGGTCCCCATGTCAGTTTTCTGCGGGCCATTCTTTGCTTCCTCTCTCCCACACTTTCTGCACAGCAAAGCACTTTGGATATGATACAATAAGGCACATTTGTCACATGTTAGCTCAACAGTGATTGGGCCCCTTAAAACAGATTTGCTTTTAACCAATCCTGATGGCTTGTTTCCTTTATAAGGAAGGGGTCTCCCCCTCTTTGATTCATTCCTGGACTGCAAGAAGAATTAATTTGGAGCTCTCCGAGAGAGGTGACCTTTCAACAGTGTTTAGCAATTAAGGTGGAGTGCTCCAAGGAAGAGTCAAGCTCTGCTGCCTGCCCACTCATAAGGCACATTGGTGGTGAACTGCTGCTGGATCAAGAAGTGCCTTTCTGCCAACTATCCGGTACCCAGGCGCTCACTGGAGGTGAAGGGCTACTGCAAGTATTAGCCAGCCTCTCAGGTTGGGAGAATGAGAACAAAGACTCATCTTGCCCATGGGATCCTTTATTGGGACTCATAGCAGCTGAAAAAGGAAAGTAGCTGGTTTCCGACATTCTACCACATAAAACTGCTATCAAACCATTGCAGACTGTGTTTGAGTGTCTTCAACCAACAGAACCCTTTGGCACCTCTTCAAACCACTTCGAACTGCTGCTCCTCAGACCAATTTGCTGCTGCGCTAATTCAGCTGAACGCGCTTATTGCCCTGGCTCAAACATGAAGCTTGCATCTGTGGAAGTGTAAAGACTGGAGCGGGATATAGGTACTTCTGCCCTCTATATGTTTGGGACAAAGGCACAGAGCACCCCAGCCAAGGCTCTCAATTTGGTAACATTGTACAAGCAGCCAGGATTAAGCTTTCAAGAGGTGATGCAGGCTGGTTCTTAAGTACAGTGAATCCCCAAGCCCCCACAAAGTAATGTCCACACACTATGTCAGGTGATAACACAGCTTCTTTATATACTTAAATTCAGTAATAAATGCACCAGCTGTAGACAGTTTCAATTAGGCATGTGAATAGTTACTTGAGGTGTAATAGCATAGATTAGGGAAGAAAGGCAGGTTAGTTATGAATAGCGGCAGAATGCTTTCTTTAGGCTAGATACACAATTCTGTGTGAGGATCCACCCACCTGGTCAACCTGTAATGGAAAAGCTGGGGAGTAACTTATCTTGTATTTTACAGCCTAGTCCAAAAATGTTCAATAACCCTCTACTTTCTTTGTAAAGGTTCTACCACCCCAAAGTACTTGAGAGGCCACAGGAGAACAGGATCCAAGATGGATCTGGGACCCCTGCATGACTCCTGAGGCTAGAAGATGCTCTTTATTGTCACAGTCCCTTTGGCGCCTTGGCAGGCAAAGTGGCAGAGTTTCTTGGTTTCACTCAATGATTCCCTTTGAGGATGGACCCCCCCTTGGAAGAAGGAGCCACTGGGATGCTGAGTCCAAGAAGAAAAATCTAACCAAAGTCTTTCGGAAGTGCATCAGTTTTGCTCTTCACTGTGGTTTCCGTTGGTCGACGATTTCTGTGACTGTAGGAGTCCTGGGAAGATGAAACTTTGCTGTGGGCTACTCAAAGGCTTGGCAGATGATAACAAGGCCACTGGTAACCTTCGATGACTTCTGGCAGCAACGGTTGCAGAGGTCACTTTTGGTGTCAAGGTTTGGGATTTTGCGGTTTTCCGACTTTCGGTTCTTTGGTGCTGCAGCCACAGCACGGACCTCTGGGTGGCTTCTGGCAACCAGGACTCGACCACTGGAGAGGACCACGGACCCTCACGAAGTCTGGAACCTGTGGAGTTCTTTGTTGGATTCTGGTGGCGTGAAACCCACCTCTGCACTCAGCGACCCTGGACCTTCTCTGGCTATGCCAGAGTATGCCCTCTTCTGGGCGCTACACTGCAATTGGCTTCCAGTGTTCACAAATGCTCCTCCAGACCCTGGGGGACACCACTGGACTTCCTTGACTCGAGATGTCCAGAGACTCCTCTTCTGGATTCACGTAGACCCCTTCTCCGGACAGCCGGTACAAAGGACTCACTTCAAGGGTACTTCTGATGAAGAGCAGTAGGTTGCAGGATGGTCCCTCATAGCTCAGGAAGATGTCTCCTAAACAGGTCCTCTCTGGATCAGTCCTTTTAAGAACACAGTAGCTTTTGGATTACGTGAAGAAAATTCAGCTGCAGACCTGTCCTCCAGCTGGGCTTCAAGGAACAGCTTCTTCTTACTTCAGCTTCTGAACAAATTGGGGAGTGCAAAGACCCTAGTTATACACATTTGTTCCCCATTCACTCAGGCTGAGCCAGGCTCAGTTAACCAATCACACAGAATGGCATTCATACAGGCAGACAGCCAATCAGGCTCACAGGCATTCAGGTCATTCACTCCAGACAGACATCCATAACAAAGAATGTGGATTGGGGTAAGCACCCAGCCTTTCAGCACACTACACTGCATTCATACCAGTTTCAGTCAGGGCTGTCTCAGGCATTTTGTCACTCACAGAAACCAGACACCCACAACACAGAATGTGTATTGACTCCCAACTCTATTCACAAAGGTCCCCCCCAAGTGTGTAACCACAACACACAACCCCTGGGAAGGCTCAAGTCAGTCTGACTGGAGGCAGCCACAGAGCCATTTATGGTATTTCCACCTAAAGGTCAGTTAGGGGGGAGGGGAATAGAGAAAGGGCTTCCCAGGACTTTGGGAAACAAGGTAAAAGGCAGTATGTCATTGTGCCTTTCTTCAGGAATCCAGTGATTCCTACGTCAGGGCCTGAGAGTCCCAAAAATGGATGGCACTCAGAGCTACTGCCAAGTCAGCATGTTACTGCCACCAGCCCATACCCTGCTCTGTGGGCAACACACAGGTGCCAAAAACACAAAAAGGGGTATAAGGTGTACCCCCACCCATGGGTGCCATAAGGTTATCCCATGGGTGTAGTTCACCAAAAGGAAAACATGAAGAGCTGCACTGCTAGAGGACCAGGTGGGACCTCAGTGCCAGAAAACATAGAAAAAACACACACACAGAAATGGTAGGACAATGTCTAGGAGGCCTTGATACATAATGGTGGACTGTCAAAGTAGGAATATTACTACTGTAAAAGTTATTTAGAATGTCTCTATACAAACTAGATTTGATTGATATGATATGATATGGCATTTGTAACGCGCCTATACACAAGTGTTTCAAGGCGCGACGAGGCAGGGAGGGGGAACAAAGGTAAGACAGACAGCGATCCTACTAGGCCAGGTGTCATTCAGATCGTGCAAGTGCATGGGTTGAGGGAAAGGAAAAGTGCAAGGGGGAAGGGAGGGGGGAAAGTGCAGTACAGGGTAAGTAGAATAATAATAAATAATATGGCCAGCTAGTGGCAAGTGCAAGGTAAGTGCAGAACAAGTGCTGGGAAGGGGGCTGTAGGGATACAGAGACAGTCCCGCAGTCCAGGGGTTGTCAGTGCAAGTGGAGAGTGGCTGGACCAAGGACCGAGATCGGTGAGAGTGGCCCAGTTGCAGATTCAGTGCAGTTTCAGTCAAGAATTAGCAGGGGAGAGGGGGAGAGAAAGCAGAAGCAAAGAGGAAGGTTTTGAGGTGCTTCCGGAACCGGAGATGGTTCTCCTCAAGTTTAAGGGAGGCAGGAAGGCTGTTCCAGAGGGAGGCCCTGCCGCGGAGAGAGATCTACCCCCAACTCGTTGCTTGGAGAAGCGGCTGACCCTGAGGGAGTTGGAGGCGGATGAGCGAAGAGCTCGAGAAGGAAGATATTTAGGAAGAGAGAGTTGAAGGTATTTAGGCCCCAGGCCCCAGAAGGCCGTGTGGACAATGCGGAAGTGTTTTAAACTTAATCCTCGCAGCCACTGGCAGCCAGTGCAGAGATTTCAGTCCTGGAGAGATACGGTCCCTGGGCTTGAGGTCAAGGACAAGCCTTGCATTCCTGTTCTGGATAAATTGCAGAGGGCGGAGTGTAGAGGCAGGCAGATTTAGATAGAGGCTGTTACAGTAGTCCAGCTTCGAGAGAACCAGGGCTCGGGAGACAGTGAGCTTCTGGGGGAAGGAGAGGAAAGGAAGAATACCTCTGAGGAGGTGCAGCTGGTAGTGTGACTTCTTATAGATGTCAGATATGTGAAGAGAGAAGGAGAGTGTGGAGTCGAAGGTGACCCCGAGGATTTTTGCCTTGCAGGTAGGAGCAGGCAGAGGGCCAAGAGAGGCCAGCCAGAGAGCTGCAGGGAAGGAGGGAGTGGGTTTCCCGATGAGTAGAATCTCAGTCTTACTGGCATTAAGGCAGAGGTCATTGGCGGCACACCATTCCTGGATAGCAGACAGACAGTCAGAGATGAGGGAAGGAGAGAAGGCGGCCGAGGGCAGCCTGAAAATGAGCTGGGTATCATCCGCATAGCACTGAAAGTTGGGGCAGAGAGCGGCGATGCGGTGGGCAAGGAGTGCCAGATACTGGTTGAACAGCCAGGGAGAGAGGTTAGATCCCTGGTGGACACCACAGGTAGAGAAAAAGATGTCAGAGAGGAAGGACCCAAGTTGGACCTGGGAGGGTCGATTGGAGAGGAAAGAGGTCAGCCACGCCAGAGCCTGACCAGTGATGCCCAGGTTATCGCGGGGACGGTTGAGCAGGATGGCATGTTTGACAGTATCAAAGGCAGAAGAGAGATCGAGCAAAATGAGAACACATGGAGAGTTGAAGTCAAGGTTCAAGAGCAGGTCCTCACGAATGTTCAGGAGAGCAGTTTCCGTGCTTCTGGCAGCTCTGAAGCCAGACTGATGGTCATGAAGACTACCAACAGATTCAGCATGGAGATTAAGCTGGGAGATGGCCAGTTTCTCCAGGAGCTTGCCCAGGAAGGGAGTGATGGAGATTGGGCGATAGTTAGCCGGGCAGGAGGGGTCGGAAGAGGGTTTCTTAAGAAAAGGGTGCACAAGGGAGTGCTTAAGGGGGGATGGGAAGAGTCAAGAGGTGGAGTGGTTGCAAAAGTCAGCCAGGGCAGGAGCCAGGGAGTCTATGTGGTCCTTGATAGTTTTGGAGGAACAGGGGTGAACCTGTTTTGACGAGACTTTCATAGATCGGACTTGTCTGGAAACCTCGTCAGCAGAGAAAAGGGGAAAGGCAGAGAAGGAGGGAGGAGGGGTGGCTGCAGAAGGGCCAGAGGAAGTGCAGGGAATAGAGGGAGGGAGGTGATAGGAGGAGAGTGAGGACAGGATGTCCTGGGTTTTAGAGATGAAATGAGAGGCCAGGGCCGTGCAGAGGGCCTGGGAGGGGACAGGAGAGGTAGAGACTGCAGCAGGGTTGGCCAGCTCCTTGCAGATTTTAAAGAGTTCGGCAGAATTGTTAGATGCCGCAGAGATGCGGGCTTGGATAAGGGCTCTCTTCTTGGTGAGAACGGAGAGCCGGTATTGCCTTTGGAGAAGGCGGCAGGCCAGTTTGTCAGAGGATGAACATGAAGCATGCCATTTCCTCTCTGCCACCCTGCACTTGCGTTTTATGGTGACGAGATCCGAGTCATACCAGGAGTTACATTTGGATATGGGCTTCAGGCGGATTCTCATGACAGGGGCAAGGATATCAAGAGTATCGGATATAGCAGAGTGGAGCGTGGAGAGGGCTGTGTCAGGGTGGGAGTCAGCCAAAGGGGGAGGAGGGGAGAGAAGGTGGCAGCGAAAGCCTCAACTGACACGCGCTTCATCGGTCGGATGACCGAGAAGGTGGGTGGCAATGATGGAAGTGGATTTGCCTGTGGGGTAGGGAGGGTGAGGTGGGAGCATAGGAGAAAGTGATCACTCCAGGAGAGAGGAGTGGAGAGAGGAACAGAGAGGGGAAGGTCAGAAGAGATCAGGGCATCAAGAGTGTGCCCTGCAGAATGAGTCAGCCCAGACGGGAGAATAGAGAGAGAGAGGGAGTCGCAGAGGTCGCGAGATTCCAGAGGGGGGACAGGAGGCATCCAGGTGGATGTTGAAGTCTCCAAGAAAGAGGAGTTGAGTGGTTGAAGACAGGAGTGAGGAGGAGAGGTCCGCCCACTCAGAGAGGAAGGAGGAAATTTGACCAGGTGGCCGATAGATAGTAGCCACGGTAAGGGAATGGCTAGGAGAGAGAGAGAGTCGGCAGACAAGGCATTCAAAAGAGGAGTAAGTCTGCGTTGGAATGACAGTGGCAGGAATCCACTCAGGGAAGATAAGGGCCATCCCCCCCCCCCAGCACGGTTGGGCCTGGGCACAGAGAGGATCTTGTAACCGTCAGGTAGGAGTGTGTCAAAGCTGGTGACAGAGCTGGCCGTGAACCATGTCTCAGTGAGACCGAGGACGTCAAGGTCCAGTTCCTCAAGAAGGCGACAGATGTCAGAGGAATGTTTGACGGCAGAGCGAGAGTTAAGAGTGGCAATGTGGAGAAGGTTGCCATCCTTGAAGGACTTCCGGGGAGGGGTACAGATCAGAGGTACGCCCTGCAGAGGTGAAGAAGGAGCACAAGAGGGGGCAGGGAGGGAGGGTGGAGGCAAGGTAGCCGAGGACAGAGGAGGGGGGACAGCAGGAGAGGAAAGGAAGTTGATGAGGCACGGGAAGCGTCTATCAAAGAGGTGGGGGTTGGCCTGAGGGCCTTGACCAAGACGGTCCCATTAGAGTAGACATTAATGATGGCCTTAGAGGAGTGGAAGGAGGCCAAGAGGACATCCCAAAGGGCACCACCATTAATGGGAGAAGAGGAGAAAGGAGAGAGCACAGAGACCATATGAAGGGTCCATAGGTCAGGAGAAGGCACGAAGAAGAGGAAGTCAGCGAGGGTTTCCTTGGAGGAGGCACTGGTGTAGGTGTCTGCGATAGGGAGGCCTGGGTTGGATACCAGGATGTCCTTTATAAACCTTTTCCTACCAGATTTAGTGAGGAGAGCAGGATAGTCAATGGAGAAGCAGTTAGAGAAGATAGGCGAGATAGAACGCACCATGGAATAGGAGGGAGGGGGGGGACAGACGAAAGCAGGGGACAGGGAGTGAGCAGCAGCCCTAGTTAACACAATTCAGAACAGCAGTAAGCACAGTAAATGCGTGTTAGATACCCAGTGGAGAGGCCACCTAAGTATGAGAATCCTGCGAGGGGAGAAAAATCCCTAGGATACCACAATTTTCAGAGCACATTGAACACAGTAAGAACGTATTATATACCCAGTGGAGAGGCCACCTAAGTATGAGAATCCTGCGAGGGGAGAAAAAAGACCTAGGATACCACAATTTGCAGAGCACAGTGAACACAGTAAGAACGTATTAGATACTTAGTGGAGAGACCACCTAAGTATGAGAATCCTGCGAGGGGAGAAAAAAGCCCTAGGATACCACAATTTGCAGAGCACAGTGAACACAGTAAGAACGTATTAGATACCCAGTGGATAAGCCACCTAAGTATGAGAATCCTGAGAGGGGAGAAAAAAGCCCTAGGATACCACAATTTGCAGAGCACAGTGAAGTGAGGGCACCATGCGAATGAAGTACACAGGTGTAGGTGAGGTGGGCCGGGGAGCAAGTGGAGCTAACAAGAAGACTGGCGTCTAGCATCCCCTGTTGACACCTGCAGACACAGTGGAGCCACCCTTTGCCTAAGGGGCCCTTAGCCGAGGGGGGCTGCTGGGCAGGGGGCTGCCCAGGGAGTAGGATTAAGGCAGGAAGAGGAGAGGAAAGGGAGGGGGGTGTGGGCGGGCAGGGAGGCGGGAAGAAGGGAGAGGAGGACCAGGAAGTGGCTGCAGGGGGAGGGGGGCAGGGGGCAGCACAACGCGCACAGAGCGCAACAAATTCAAATCAAACAAACAGTTCCTGATTATAAATTTAAACACACTCACTGGAAAGCCCACTGGAAATGGCAGGGCAGCCTTCACACTGGCCACACAGGGCTACAGGCGACCGCTGGATCCCACTCAGCTAAACAATGAAGCGAGCGTGGGGAGCGGCCGTTGCATAGCCCTGGAGGGACCAGGGGAAGACCAATCAGAGGGGGGTGGGCAGGCAGGGAGGCGGGAAGAAGGGAGAGGAGGACCAGGAAGTGGCTGCAGGGGTAGGGGGTAGGGGGCAGCACTACGCGCACGGAGCGCAACAAATTCAAATCAAACAAACAGTTCCTGATTATAAATCTAAACACACTCACTGGAAAGCCCACTGGAAATGGCAGGGCAGCCTTCACACTGGCCACACAGGGCTATGGGCGACCGCACGATCCCGGTCAGCTAAACAACGAAGCGAGCGTGGAGAGCGGCCGTTGCATAGCCCTGGAGGGACGAGGGGAAGACCACTCAGAGGGGGGGTGGGTGGGCAGGGAGGCGGGAAGAAGGAAGAAGAGGACCAGGAAGTGGCTGCAGGGGTAGGGCGCCAGGGGGCAGCACAACGTGCACGGAGCGCAACAAATTCAAATCAAACAAACAGTTCCTGATTATCAATTTAAACACACTCACTGGAAAGCCCACTGGAAATGGCAGGGCAGCCTTCACACTGGCCACACAGGGCTACGGGCGACCGCTTGATCCCGCTCAGCTAAACACCGAAGCGAGCGTGGAGAGCGGCCGTTGCATAGCCCTGGAGGGACCAGGGGAAGACCAATCAGAGGGGGGGTGGGCGGGCAGGGAGGCGGGAAGAAGGGAGAGGAGGACCAGGAAGTGGCTGCAGGGGGATGGGGGCAGGAGGCAGCACAACGCGCACAGAGCGCAACAAATTCAAATCAAACAAACAGTTCCTGATTATAAATTTAAACACACTCACTGGAAAGCCCACTGGAAATGGCAGGGCAGCCTTCACACTGGCCACACAGGGCTACGGGCGACCGCTTGATCCCGCTCAGCTAAACAACGAAGCGAGCGTGGAGAGCGGCCGTTGCATAGCCCTGGAGGGACCAGGGGAAGACCAGTCAGAGGGGGGGTGGGCGGGCAGGGAGGCGGGAAGAAGGTAGAGGAGGATCAGGAAGTGGCTGCAGGGGGAGGAGGGCAGGGGGCAGCACAACGCGCACAGAGCGCAACAAATTCAAATCAAACAAACAGTTCCTGATTATAAATTTAAACACACTCACTGGAAAGCCCACTGGAAATGGCAGGGAAGCCTTCACACTGGCAACACAGGGCTACGGGCGACCGCTCGATCCCGCTCAGCTAAACAACGATGAATGTGAAGATGTGAAGATGAATGGTAGAATGGTGTGTTAGTGATATACACATAGGAGAAATCTTTACACAAAAATGTGCTATTTGCACAAAGACTTTGTTCACAAAAATATATGTTGATTGGAAATGAACCGTTGTCTTATAATTGTTCAAAAATTATGTATTTTATGAAATTGTAACAGAATAAAATGATATATTTTTAATAAGAACACACTTTCTGGTCCTCAGCATGCGCTTTCTGAAACACATTTATTGAATTTTTCAGCACATAGGGCATCCTCTCTGATTAGTATAGGCTTTGTCTCTCCATAAGGCATTTCCAGCATCACAGGAAGCCTTGAAACTGCACGTATTTAACTGCGCCTTAAACCACTAGCATCTTCATTGCTGACCCCTGATCGAATACTGAACTAAAACAATATCTTCAGAGTTTCAGGTACACCAGGTCTTTTATTTACACTTATGAAATCAACAAAAACAGTAAAAATATCCTTTGAAAAAAGATGGATGAAGGTATTGATCAGATATACATTTTGTTTTAATTTCCAGAACTTAATTCCAGAACTTAATTAATTTAAATAAGACATTTGTCCGCACCTGTTGAAGGGCGTTTATAGCCCGAAACGCGTCGTGCATTAGAGAACTCCAAGAACAAAAGGCCAACTAGCCTGAAGCTAAAATAAAGTCTTATATATGGACTAATGTTTCTCTGAGCCAAAGGAAATGGACTTACAGATGCAGAATGTGTGACATTTTTTTACAGTAGATGTGTGCTACATGAAAATATTTAAAGTATTTTTGCTCTAAGATTGTATTTAGATTGAAAACCATGAAGCATGAGGTAATGCCAAATTTTAGAATGATTTATGTTTTGAGAATTTAAGAAATTTGAAAACTGATGTGTGACATCTGTCACTATAATATACACTTTGCGTTAAAATAATTAAAACATGTGAAAAATTGCAAGATAACAGAGAGAGAGAGTACTCATTTTGCATAGTTTTATGCTCAAAAGTGTGTACGGAGCCAAGGTCATTTTTGTAAAAGTGATCCCAAAAACTGTTCTGTTCGAATACTGAACTAACCCTGACGTCATTGACCCGCATCCTTTGAGCGCTGCATAAAAAGGCATCTGAACCCAACTCAGCGCCTGCTTCCCATTTGCATCACCACCATTCACTGCATCTGATTGTATAAGTGCCACCAAACTCAATCCAATTAAACAAAATAATTAAGCACATCAGGTGCAATAAAAAGACAGCTTTATTTCATTTATTTTGCAATAGTAATGGACAGTAGAAAAATCAAATAACTCTCTCAACCCGCCTACATTGGACCAATGAATATACGGTGGAAAGCCACAGAATTTACATAATTACATTTAAAAAATCATACAATTCTAACATAGTCATTGGCTACTCTAATCAAAACCTTACAGAACCATGTACACTACAATCTACAATTGGCTAATCCACTATCTCCAAAACCACCCACGTCCAACCCATCAACTACAACGTCATCACCATGAGCATCATTAACTGTTTGATTAGTAGGCAGGTTGCCAGCTGACAGTGATGAAAAGTCTTTATGCGATTGGTTGGCAGTTCTTAGGGTGGACTTGGATGTTGCATCCCTCCGAGATAACCCAATTAGCAATTGATGTGAACGGGCAGTTCGAAAACGAGTACTCCCACCTCATTTCCCATGCTCCGGCCCCAATGATCCCAGACCGTTCTCTAACCTTGAATGGCTCATTCTGCAACTCTCCTCTCGATATATGTTGCCAACGTGTCAGTCTAGAAATGCGGATACCTCTACTTTGAGACCGCAAACGCATTTTGGTGGCCGTGGACCAACCGTCTCATGCACAATACGACAGAATATAGGTTTTCGAGTTTGCCAATGAACGGCCATTTTGTTGTAACAAGAATCGCCATTTTGTTTTCTAACCATTGCTCATTGCTTTCTGTTCCTATTGCTTCGCAGTATATTTTCCGCTTACACTGCTCGACTGTGGAACATTGTTGTCTGTATGTGAAAAGGACAAGGCCACAGGGCCGAGAGGATAACAAGAGTTCGCTGAAACACAAACGTAGGCAGCGCCAGGAAGAATGCCCGGCTCCCTCCTTAATGTAGCCTTGAAGCAGAGCTGCAGGGCATTTAATCATTTCACAGCTGCCAGCCAGTCTCGTTATATGGTAGAATATGTTAGAATAATACTGCTAAAGGCTTGAATTATGCTTTTCTAATGGCCCCCCTTTGCTGAGCCCGCTAAGAGCATGTCGGCACCCAGGACGCAAATAGCACCTGATAGATAGCAAGGTCCGGAATGCAACTCCCCCCCGTATGTAGTTCGCTTCCAAGGACAGAAGCGCTGTGTTCTATTCGAGAACCGAAAGATGCCTACGCACTCACGAATTGCAAATTGTTACTAGAATAGATGTTTGAAGGTGTCATAGTGGTCGGAGATGTCCATCATCACACCAAGTTCAAAGAAACCCAATAAAGGGGGGTGTTAAACATGTCATAGCTGATTGTTTGATATGCATTTTGTATATATGTAACTGATGTACGTAATTCACTCTCTTGCGTCCCTCGAGGTCTAGAGATACACGTCGCGGGGCGTGAGACCGAGTTGGCCAACTGAGACTTTTGCTTTGTAATAAAACCCTAGCTTTGGGAATACAACCTCGTGTCTGGCGTCTCTATCGTGTGTGGTGACCCGCCTTGTTTCCATAGACGTCAGTGTCCCCTAGGGGCCCCTTTCAGGAGCAGGTGGACAATCTTCTAATTACATCATGGGATGAGTGGCTGTTTTAGACAAAACATGGTGGAGACCCTGTGTACAGGAAATCATTTCTTGCATTTATTGGTCTCACCAAAACATTCTATCAAGGGCGCGATGGCACTTGTCGTTGAGGGGGCTGTGTATGCAGCTTAGCTTTGTATATTTGGCAATGTTGATACATGGATCCTCATGCACCGGGCAGTCAAAGCTCTGTGTATTCATCTAGTTATCATTTGCAATGAAAATAATTGTTGCATATCTAGTATCTAGTTTCTAGGCTCCCTGAAGTGCAGCAAAACTAGTTCCCTAAAGTGTGGCAAAACGAATTCTATTCTACTTGTGTTCATAATCAACATGGCAGTTATTCAAACAACAAAAGGCCTAAAAACGTTTGCTAAAAAAGTGTTCTTATTTATATTTATGCTTTTTCTTGCGAGGTGTGGGAGGTGGTGTATGACTTTGCATCTGCCCTACCCGCACCATCACACGATTATGGCACCACCCGGTCACACAATGTTAAGAAGCCCAGCTGGACACTTTGAAACATTCAAGAACTGACTAAGGTACTGATAAAATGCAGAGAGCCCCTTGACCGACATTGTTGCAGACTGTGCCCCATTCTTGCATCCGTTTAAAACGGTGGTCAGAGTTGGAGTGGCGCACTATCAAAACCTGTTTCGAGACTCAACAGGTAGAAGCATCTTCCCCATTCATGCTGCGATTGTTGGGCAAAGTGCTCTTTGAACCGCAGTGTTGCTTACTCTGCTCCCTTTCTCACATCGGATTAAAGTGGTGGTCACCACTGAAGCGGTGCTTCAGCGGCGCTTCAGTGGCATGAAAGTGACACATGCATTGCAGGCAAAGTGCTTTGCAAACACGCAGTCTCCCGCAGGCGGCCAGCATGGAGTAGCTGGCATTGGTATACCTATTGAAGGAACGAAGGATGCGGTAGGAAGAAAAAAGCAAAGGCTTTACCTGTCTTGGTAAGTGAGCCGGAATTGTTATCGAAGTCCAGAGCTCTACATCTGTATGTCTTGGGAAATAATAGAACCACAGTGAACAAAGGTGGTAAAGAGAGGGATAAGATTAAAAGATGTAAAATAAGAAAGATTGTCCCTAGTTGCTACAGGGGTACACTAAGCACTTCCCAAATAGACCACTTAAGCACCACCATTGCATGCTTTGGTCCCAAAATGACAGAATTAATCTGTTCTGGTTGAGTTGTTAGTGGGAAGTGATGACCACGCGAACAACAAGAATAAAAATCAGAACAATACTGATGACCTACAACTCAGTACCGTGAAGAAGGATAAATTCACCGTCCACATGGACATGTTTGAGATGCTCAATAAAAGTCTACTTGGTACACCGTCCCTCCCACTTCTAAATGCTACCATCTTGGAGTCTAGTTCCAATGATTCACTAGACACGGATAGCAACCAGGCTGGACTTTATGCCCAGGCCTCAGTACAGCCTGGTGAGCCTTGCCCAGAGTAAGAAAGAAGCACTCCTCCAACTATTCCAAATGTCAGAAACCAGGAGCCACATTCTACTTCCCCACAATGAGAGAGTGCTCTGCTAAATGACTCTGTTTTTTCCACATTAAAAATACAAGCCGTAGACTATTTATTAACCTCATTGGTTAATCATGGAGAAAGAACATTTAAGGTTCTCACCAAACATACATACATTCTATACCTGATTACTAAACACTTGGGCATTAAAGCAGCACTAAATAATGTAGCCTGTGACATTTCTGACCTCATAAGACCTGAGTAAGTACAGACGAACAGACAGACTATTCATAGGAGCCGAGGGGTAGTTCACCTTCAGTAGGCCCAAAGAACACACCAGAAGGCCACTGGCAAGACTAAACAGAGGCAAAGCGAGCATGGGTGTAATTATAGGGGGGACAGGGGTTTTGTCCCCCCCAACTTTTGTGTCATGCCTTATTGTCCCCCCCACCTTTTGGCAGGAGGGTCAGGGGGCCACATTGTCACTGCTCGATGAGCTGACCCACACGCAGAAGCAGAAAATAAAGCTCAGCTCAGCTGAGTTCTATTTTCTGCTTCTGCGTGTGCAGCGCAGCGGCGGGCCGGGCCAGTTTGTAGGCTTTCTTTACGGATACTACACTATACGATATTTCATTGGCTGTTTGTCAGCCAATGAAATTCTTATAATGGGTGTGGGTGAGTTGAATGATGATGCCGCTGCTACGCGAATGCATGCGCGTGGGCGGCACTGTGGCAACCTTCTGGAGTGTTCTAGGCGAAGGCAAACTGTGAGGCACCCTGGTCCATAAGAGGCACGTGCGCACTGCACAGTTTCCCCCAAAGTGACAGTGGGTGTGTGCCTTTTGCCATGCCTAAGCCTTGCAAGTTGCGGCCTTGTTGCGGGCATCCGTCCTGAACGAAGATTCAATGATCGCAAAGCACAGCTGGTAAGAAGAGTTTGATTCTCACTCTGCAGCATGCCTTTCTGTGACCTGGGCCTGGTCCCTGTCCCATAGTTCTAAGGTGCAACTGTGCCAGGCTCGAGGCAGTAAACGTCACACCCGTGTAGTGTGCCAGGGCTGGAGTAGTGCGGTGTACTGGGCTCCCCCAGGATGAGTAGAAAGCGTTTAACTGAATGAAGGGGGTGACAACCTCTGCAGCTTTGAAGCAGCGAAGGAGATCACAGGTGGGCATAATTAGCTAGGGAAGGGCAAAGATTGGTGACTGCCCCTCAGAACTAGAACACACTGAGCTATAAGAAGGGTTATTGCCGAACCGCTTGCATCAGGAGGGCCTTCCTCTGGAAGCAACCTGCTGAAAGGGCGGTGTCCCTAGTTGCCACCGGAGTGGGGCAGTCATTCCACCCACTTACCCTAGGGGACAGAGGGCTATCGACTGGCCGGAGACCTGCCCGCCTTTCCCATGGACTGCATGAGGTGGTTGTGGCAGCCTGCGGCTTGAGATGAAGACGGTTGCAGTTACAGTCTGCAGTGCCTATTAGACTCAGGACCAGTGGGCCCCAGCCAGCGCCTAGAAGGGATACGAAAGGAGCTGTGAACATTTACAGGGTATTTTACCCAATTGCAAATCCTAGGGTTTGACAAAAACGGCACCCCAAACCAAAAGCTGAAGAGAAACTGTGAAGGGCCAATACCCTGCACCTGCCCTTTGGTGGTCAGACCTCACTGGGCGATTAAATGGACTGGGGGGGTCATTTTTCATAGCACGCGAGGTTCTGACCAGGAGGCATCCACGCGGTGGCTCGGCTTGTGGGGCGTTGGGTGAATACTGCCCTTTGACGTGTCCCCTGCTGGCCATTCCCTCATCTTTAGATATTTTTCTGTGATTGACATTATGCCCCCTGGCAGCCCAAGTTACCTGGGACCTCATCTACTTGATTGCAACATGTTAAGGATATTTTTTTATGGGATTGTTTTCTCGTGTTCCCTGACATGTCATATTTTTTGACGGTAATTAGCTACTTTTATAACTTGGCATTGCCAGTCATATCTTTTAGGCTTTGAACTGGTTGCACTCTCGTGCCTTCTATGAGTAGGTCTTAACCTTGGCCTGTGCAACCGTGGGTACATTGCTTTGGTTAATCAAGAACCCCCCTTCTGAAAGGAGGAGGTTTGTGCTCCCCCCAAAGCCAAAAAATGAGCAGCTCAGGTCAGGGTGGGAGCTGCTGACCTGTTCAGCACAGCTTCCACTCACCTGCCTGTCCATTGTAATCATGTGTAAGGTGATGATATTGTGCATTCGTTCTTGGGAGCCAGGGGGGCAGTCTGGCTCTGAGGCTCATAAAGGCGCATTAGGATTCTCACTCAGGATCAGAAGATATGTTTCCAAATCCTTCTTTATGTGACTCCCAAGTGCCTCGCGAGCCTCACTGTAGAGTCCAGAGTAGTCTCCAGTGGGAGGGGCATCAACTAGGGTCCATGTGGGAGAGAACTCGCGTGCCGGTTGTGAGTGCAGCAGCTCCTCGGGACACAGTGAGCGCCCACTTGATCCCTAAGCTCGAAGGAGGTTTTTTTAGGCTATTCATCTGATCAGGAATGAGGATTCATAATGATACCACCATGCAGCATTTATGGTTTTCCACCCTTGGCATTAAATGCTTGTTTCTTCTAGCAACTGGAATGTGACTTATGCTTTTCTGCGGCAGAATTGCCCCTCACCCCCACCCCTTCATTTGACGTTGTTCTTCCCCTCTTTTCCAATTTCTCTTCTGATCCTCAAACCTCTCCCCCAACTCCTCCCCTTTGCTATCAGAAGTGGGAGGTTCTGCAAGTGGCGTGATGAAAATCACCAAGAAAAGAAAGTAAGAATTGGAAGCACTTGGTGGGGGATAGGGGGCTTTGATCAATTCCAGGGTGAACTCCTGCAGCCTTCTTCCAAAGCTAGCTTAAGAGAGCGTGGAAGTTCGAAGAAAAAAGATCCTGGCCTCGAATCCCCAAAGCTCTTTACACGAGTCCTTGGAAGGGGAAAGGACCCCATTTAAAGTTTCATATCTGACCTTTGGAGCTCACCTTAACTCAACACACACACACCACACACACACACCACACACACGCACACACATGCACACCACTGCCCCTCATTCTTTGTGCTGACAGCCTTTCAAGTGGGGCAATTTATACATTTGGCTCACTTAACAAGCCATTGTTTTTACACAGTATTTTGTGCTTAACATTTCAATGTTAAGAACTGTTAAGCTCTGAGTTAAGAACTGACCATGGGGCATTTGTATTCACCAGGCCAGCACAAGTATCAGTTAGCGGACCAAACCTATGCATTCTTAAAAGAGAATTAAAATTCTGCACAGAAAAGTTTTAAACAATTTTCTTTATTTTCATGTCTCTTTATTTGGCACACCAACACGTTTTCTTTTTTTATTTTACTTTTTAGTTACATATGGCGCATCCCTGGGAAGGTTAACTCTAATTTCCTTGCTTAAGTATTCTGGTGGCTGCTTTGGGACATGGACTAAATGTATCAGCTCAGCATCAAAGCTTGTTTAATTGTCTAAACACGCCAGCCACTGCCTAGCGCGCACACCAGATGGCAACATAATGTCACTTGGCACCTTGATTAGGAAAGTAGCGTTCACTGTCGTCACCGTGCAGACATAGTCCATGGCAAATCAGTACAGTGATATGTTTGCAGCAATGATTTGTGCGCTGCACAAGTCACCACCCCATTGGTTATTAGCACCTATGTGGTGCTTCCTTATGTAACAGCACATATACCTGTTTTAGTATGATGTGCCCAATGTCCATACAAAAGCATACTGGAATGTTTTGTGTATATGATTCTGACGAGCATGCCATACTGTGCCCACACTTCAGTCTTATGAAAGTTATAACCGAGGGCGTCAGCAATGGACTCTTGTCATGTAGTAGTTTAGTCATATCCCTCAGTGCCTACGTCCGTCCGCCCACCCCACCCCACCCCCTTCTTTCAGTTGCCATGATGTCCCCCCCAACATTTTCAGCAAAGTTACTCCACTGAAAGCGAGCTTGTCATCCCACTGAAGAGACTGAGCAGGGCCTAAATGTGAACTCTAAGAAGAGCAAAACAGCAAGAACAACAGAAAATAAACACAAAAGGGAAAAAACGAAAAGAGTAATTATAATGCAAAGATCTAAATCAGGCCAACTAAACCGAGATAAATGGAAAGAACCTTGTTCCAAAACCCTCCCTCACAATGCTAAATTGATTTCGGATCAAACAATGTTACATTGGAAATCTCCTCAGAGGGCCTCTTCTCTTTATCCAAGAAAATAAATCAGACAACGAGAGGCAAAAGGAAAGCTCTGCTAGTGGAAGTAAAAGGAAAAGCATCTAACACCAATGAAGAGATGTTGGAGTTAAAGCAACAATAAGAACAAAAAAAATTAAAAAAAACAAGGGCAATGGGTTGAAGAGCATCCCAGAACAGGCTCTGCCATCCGACAGTACTTTACTAACCCTAATGCCAGCACAAATTGAAAGCTAAAGAAATCAGCACCAATGGCACACAATGAGTCCACATTCCTCGAAGGCATCAATATTCTATTCAGACACCAAGAGGTGTCTATGACTTTTAAGCCTAGACGTGAGAGAGATGCTCCGGAGAGGGTGGCAACAGAGGGTGGCCTCAGCATCAAACTCAATGACGGACTACTTTTTTTTTCACGGAATCAGATCCATTTATTTTGGAAGAGCAACAGACAACACATTTTGACACAAAAACGCGTACAGAATATTTGTATATATAGCAGAGTGGAGGACGTGAGTCCTTTTCAATGGGCAAAATAATATGAATTGATGACCAGACATTGCAGGGAAAGGTGACACATAAGCCAGGGACAAGTACCAGACAAACATGACATAGGAGCGGGATGGTAGAGAAGTGCTATGCAAAAGGTAGAGGGAGATGAAATTGAAGTAGGGATGGAGGGTAAGTCAGGAAAAGCAGGCTGTTATGGAGGGGAGGGATGCTAGGAAAGTGATTTGTCAGAAAGGAGGAAAACATTGATGTTGTATTTAAATAGTGATATACATGAAGTACCACGGATAGGTAGAGGAAGATAATTCCAGATAAGGGGAGCGAGGATATGGAGATAGCAGAAATGAGAGGGAGTGCATGGGGGGCGAGTGGTGGTCAGAAGGTGGGCAGGGGATGAACGCAACAAGCAGGGGCAGAGAAGGGCGTGAGATGTGAACATAGGTAGGGTGGGCAAGTCCATGAATAGTTTTAAAGATGATGAGAAGAAGTTTACTCTTTTCCCTTTGTTTAATGGATAACCAGCCAATCTGTTGACATGAAGAGGATGCAGAAGAAAAGTTGACAAGTGCGGGGACTGCAAATTTGGCTACTTTGTATAAGGAAGAAAAAGCATAGTTGGGAATGCCAAATAGGAGACAGGCACAGTAATCAGTTCTACAAAGGACTAAGAAGGAGATAACATGTTTGTCAGTATTGAAAGGATGGACAAATACAGACTACCTCAAAGAAGACCACAGCAGGGTAGTTCCACAGATGCAACAAGCTCAGAGTCTTAGACTACAAGTGAACAAGAAGCTCCAGTAAGGGGCAGTGGGAACACTCAAGTGTCAGTTGGAGGGAACGAATTGCAAGCCATATCTGCAGCAACTTTTTTAGGGAGCACACAAAAAGGAAGAGAACGCGAAGGGTGAAAAGGAAACCAAGGAGGAGGGAAGATAACACGACAACAACACAAGAAAACCTAGTAGTACATCTATCTAGGAGGACTCTAGGTAGTGCTGAAATTAACACCCTTCAAAGGGGTTCAAAGTGTGTCCCCACATACAGCACAACCCTTTTTGACACGCAGGTGTAGCTATTTAGATTTGTGAGGAACTGAAACTTAGTCTTTGTTGATGAAATGGAGGAGACCAATCAGAGGGAAATAATGGAACAAGAAGAACAGATGCAGGAATTTAGAAGTAAGAGCACCTTTATACCTCCCACCAGCATACCATCTGTGGCGATCATCCACAAACAGTTCCGAAATCTCATACAAACACTCTAAAAATAACAATTTGAGACCGCATGAATTGAGCCTAGTGAAGAATCTCTATAGTGCTAAAAATATAACAATCCGCCCAGCAAACAAGCTTGGAGCGCTTGTGCTTATGGATACCACAGATTATGATCAAGAATGTGACAGACAGTTTATGTATTTATTTATTTTAATTTGTATAACGCACCACACACCCAGAGGTCTCAGGGCACACAAAAACATAACAAGACAGACAACAAAGATCAGGGCGTAGAAAGGAGAGATCTCAGATTCGGCTGGGTAATGTGTAAGTTTAAAGAGGTGGGTCTTGATCCCTCTTTTGAAGTCAGAATTTTTATCTTTCTCAGATCAAGAGTAAGAGCATTCCAGGTTAAAGGAGCCTGGACAATGACACAGTCCCACCAAACCCCTTCAGTCTGAATTTGGGTTTGTGGAGCCTGCCCCCATCAGCGGACCTGAGGTGACAACTAGGCCGGTAAATCTTGGTAAGATGAATAAGGTATCAAGATGCCTCATTGTTCATGCACTTTTAGCTCAAAGTTAGAACTTTGTGATTAACACAATGTTTCACAGGAAGCCAATGAAGCTCCCTCCTGGCATTGGTGATATGATTGCGTCTTGTAAGACCACATGTTGCGTGCACTGCTTCATTTTGGATCACCTGTAGTACTGCAATGTTTGCATGTGAGGTACCCAGGAACAGACTATTGCAGAAGTCCAGACTTGAGTTCACCAATGCAGTGGCGATCAGGGAAATATTCTTGGATGAAACAAAACTGCAGATGTGGCTGAGGAGTTTATTAATATAGCCACAGGAGGCCCACAGGGATGTAACATGATGTTAAATGATAACACTGTCTATGCTGAAAGTATTCATGTATCCTTTGCGCCCTGATACCCCTGGGTCTGGCGCGCATTACAAATTAATAAAACAAACAAACAAACAAGCTAGACTGGATACAGATCCCACATCAGTCATAATGACTAATCTTGCAGAGATCCTTACCAAAGCAGAAGACGTAGGGTGGATAAAGCACCATACCAAGACATTTCTTCAAACAACCCACCCAAGAATCCCTAACTTTTGCACACTTCCCAAAATTCATAAACACCCCACCAATCCACCAGGGAGACCAATCGCGGCAGACATGGAGAGCATTCTCCAACCACAGGGAAAATATATCGACTTTTTTCTCCAAGCCATAGTCCAAAAAATTAGCACATATATTTTGGGACAAAACCCATTTCCTACAGCAATTAAGTCAAATTTCCCACACTCAGGGATCCATTATGTTCACTATTGACATGAAAAACATATACATGTCTATACCACCTGACTTGGGTATGGAAGCCATTGAATGTTTTCTCCTGAATGAAGGAGATATAAAGGCATCCAAGGAATTCATTTTCATCTTATTGCAGTTTATCTCTGAAAACTGGTACTTTCAGTTTAAATACACATTCTATGACAAGACAGGAGGCTCGCATTATGCTTTTCTTTCTTTAATACTGCCATAATAGCATTTCAAAAAACATGACTTTTTAAACTTTAGCATTTGTGCTTTTCTGTTACAACAAAGAAATAGCCAAACTGAGGTTTTAAAATTCCAACTAAAGTGATCCTTCCTTCAAGATGACTATAAAACTAAAACTCCCATGATGCCTATGGGGTGTTGTAGTCCTGACCCTAACTCCTGCTCCAATCAGCTCATAGGTCAGTCTATAAGAACCTTGCTCCCCAGGTCCCTTCCTCTTTCTTTTTTGCTGCCAAAGATAAGTACCTCACATTATCTCTCTTTAGAATATTTGTGTGCGTATGTTCATAATCCCCAGCGCAGCGTATATAGAACGCTTATATTTATGAATGTGTCCTTCATTGACATTAGAGCGTATATATATATAAGGTAATATTTACAATTGAAGAGAATATAGTAAGTAATCCGTGTTGCTCGGACATTCGGAATATTATTTCACTCGTCGTTGTTCCGCGGCGTTGCATTGTTCAGGTTCCGAGGAGGCGGGGGCGGCGCCGCGAGCGAACGCGCTCGCCTCAGGCAACCGGCCCCGCTCCTCGAGGTTCCCCGCCGACGAACAAGTCGGGCAGTAGGACCCAGGGGAACGGAAGGAAAGTTCAGTCCCCCAGCATTCCATCGGGACCTTTCCGCGCGCGCGCGCGCGTAAGTGATTTCATTGCGTTTGCAGCGGACAGTGAGGAAACATCGACCTAATACCGGCTAAAGGCTCTGTGGAAGCAGCCCTGCACAACCCCGCAATACGCATATCTCTGTGGATCAGGGGCCTAGCTGCTGCTGTTCCCTGCTGACATCCCAGAAGTTGGTATTACCAACACTAGAGATGGCACAATCCAACAGCCCCGGTGCTCCACCTTCCACCTCTCCCGAGTGGTCTGAGGAAGAGTGGGGAGAGACCCCGTACCAACAGGACGCGGATCTCTCACAGAGTTTTAAGATGGTATTAGGTGATTCATTGTCGAAAGCGGTATCGCAAGGTGTGCAGCCTATTGCGCAGAGGCTTGAAGTTCTAGAAGCCATGATTCAAGAACAGCAAGCCCAGCTTGCCAATAAGAGGAAAGCAGAAGAATCAGTTGATCAGCTGTCAGCCAGACATCCCTCTGAAGGGATTGAACATAAGGGGCGGAAAGCAGCTCAGAAAACTAAACATATTTTGACCCCCCCGAGCAATCTTGATAGGGAGGATGAGGCTCCCCAAAGACCAGACGACCCTGTCGCTAGGCTGAAGAGAGCCTTTCTGGAAAAGAAGAGGCAAAGCCAGGATAGACCCCCTTGCCCAGGGGTGAACAATCTAGGGGACGATGATGAAGGCTATATGCCAGAGGACGAAGGTGGAGACGACGTTGACTCCGTGCAACATGCAGAGGAGATAGACAGTACCACCGATATGTTTGACCCAGAAGCTATCAGGCACCCCAAATCTTCAGATTGGGTCCCGTCGTCCAGAGTAGCAGACTATATGGCGCAGCATATTAGGAAACCTCTGGACAGGGAGGTAAGGTCCAGGATGCGGTCAGAATGCCCTCGACCAGAGTTGCCATTCAAACTGGCGGAGACACCGGAGCTTGACTCCAAGATGGTCACTTTTGTGACGAAAACAGCGCGAGATATCCGGAAAGGAATAGACAGAGCCTGGCGAGGGTGCCAAGATAAGCTTCTGGACATTGTAGGTCCCTTAGCTAAGATAATGGACCTGGCGGAAAAAGCCAAGGACACAGGAACACCAGTAGACGCTTCGGCTCTGGCGAACTGGGCGCAAAGAGCTGTCTGTCTCATGGGCAACGCTAACTGCGCTATGTCTTCGGAACGTAGGAGAGGTGTTCTTCTGAAAATAGACAATAAACTAAGTGACTTGGCCTCGTATGAGGCTGGTGAAGGAGCTAGAGGTCTATTGTTTGGTGAAGCCTTTGCGAAGGAGATGTCACAATTTGTAGGCACGTATTCCGCGCTGGAAAGGGTGCAAAGCGCAATCAAGATGATATTCCCTGGTCGAGTTTTTTCCGGGACCGGACGTTACAGGGGTCGCTTCAATTATTCTCGTAGACCCCAAGGGCCGCGCGCCCAATACTGGGAAGGGAAGCAGCAGGACACCTTCTTCCCGTCTAGAGCCAGGTTCCCCAGAGGCCGTAGAGGAAGAGGCTCTCACAGACAACCCAAAGCCTCAGGAGGTGAGTGTAATAAGCGTGAAAGTAGGAGGGAGAACCCTTCAATTTCTGAGCGCATGGCAGGCGTTATCGCGTGATGCATGGGTATTACAGGCAGTAGCAGGATTACAGCTAGAGTTCATACAGGACCCCATTCAGGGCTCAGAACCCCGACCCATCCAGGTGTCCCGGGGAGAAGAAGAGTTGTTACACAGAGAGTTGCTCAGCTTAGCACACAAGAATGCAATAGAAAAAGATACGCAGGGGGGACCAGGATTCCTCAGCAATATGTTTCTAGTTCACCGAGGGAACAAAACTCGTCCAGTGATAAATTTAAAAAGTTTGAACGAATGGGTTGTTTACAACCATTTCAAGATGGAGGGCATCCATTTACTGCGAGACCTCTTCCGAACAGGGGACTGGTTAGTGAGATTAGATCTCAAAGACGCTTACCTCACGATTCCGATAGCCCAGGATCATCGGAGATATCTACGGTTCCACTGGGGCGGGGAAATATGGCGGTTCACATGTCTCCCGTTCGGCCTAGCATCAGCGCCTTGGGCCTTCACCAAAATCATGAGGCCCGTAGCAGCGGCTTTCGGGAAAGAGGAATTCGTATTATCGTCTACCTGGACGACATTCTAGTTCTAGAGTCAGACAAAACTTCGCTATCCAAGAACGTGCAATGGATATTCACGCTCTTGTCCTCTCTGGGCTTCTTAGTGAACTTAGACAAATCCCAGCTGGTACCCGTGCAAAATATAGAGTTCCTAGGGTTCAACATAGACACAATCAGAGCTACACTCGAGCTTCCACACCACAAAGTAAGAGCGATAAAGAAGGAGATCAGAGTACTGATAACAAAGGAGATGATCTCTCTTCGAGCTCTAGCGAGAGTAGTAGGCCTCCTAGCAGCCTCGATTCAAGCGATTTTTCCAGCCCCACTGCATTATCGAGCATTACAGAGGCTCAAGATAAAGCATCTACAGGGAGGACTCGGTTATCACCAGCTGATAACCCTGGATCAGGAAGCGCTTTCGGAGCTTCAGTGGTGGCTTCTCAACATGGAAGCCTGGAATGGCAGAGCGATTTTCGGAGACATTCCAGACATCATTATAGAATCAGACGCAAGCAGATCCGGATGGGGGGCGAGATGCGAAAACGTAGAGACAGGGGGAAAATGGTCAGGACAAGAGTTACAACTACACATAAACTGTCTCGAACTACTAGCGGGATCGTTCGCAGTGCGTGCCTTTACGAAGGACAAAGTGCAATGCTGCGTGCTGCTGAAGATGGACAACATCTCGGCAGTGCGTTACATAAACAAACTGGGAGGAACGAGATCCCGCATGCTGGCAGAGTTAGCAAAAGATTTCTGGCATTATTGCCTGCAGAATCAGATAACGGTTACAGCAGAATACCTACCAGGGAATCTGAACGAAGTAGCAGACTGGAACTCACGATATCTGGTGGATTCCAGCGATTGGAGACTGCATCCGAGGGTGTTCAGAGCGTTAACAGACCTTTGGGGTCCAGTACACATAGATCTGTTTGCGTCCAGACTGAACGCTCAGACACAGACATATTTCAGTTGGAGGATAGACCCGGGTGAGGCTGGCACAGACGCGTTTCTCCAATCATGGAAAGGGGCGCTTCATTATGCCTTCCCTCCGTTTCTGATGATCACGAGGACTCTAGCGAAGGTACGCAGAGAGCAAGCAGACCTAATAGTGGTGCTCCCTATCTGGAAATCTCAGCCATGGTTTCCGGTAGTGATGGAACTTTCTACGGATTTTCCGAGGATTGTTCCGCACCAGCCGGACCTTCTACTCGACCCGACCGGGAGAGCGCATCCGCTAATCTTAGCGGGCACTCTACGACTAATGGCCTGCAGGGTTTCTGGAGAAAATGGGAATTGCCTGGCATTTCGCGACTCGCTGCAGACTGTATCAGAGATTCGTGGGCGCTTTCCACCATTAAGAGCTATAACGCTGCATGGAACAGTTGGGTGCACTGGTGTGCAGAGCAGAGTGTGGATCCCTTTTCTGCCCCTGTAGTGCAACTGCTAAACTTCTTAGCGATGAGATTTCAGGAAGGCAACGCCTTTAGAACAATAGGAGTATTACGGTCCGCAATATCAGCAGGGCACGATCAAGTAGAGGGTAACGCCATTGGCGAACACCCCACGGTGCTGCGACTCCTGAGAGGTATGAAGTTGAAAAAGCCTCCAGAACCAAGATACACAACCCTGTGGGATGTTAAAGAGGTCTTCCGACTTTTCCTGGAATGGCCAGATAACGGTAATTTATCCCGATCCCAGCTGTCATGCAAGCTAGCAATGTTATTGTGTCTTACGGCATGCCGAAAGTATCGGACGTTAAGGCATTAGAAATAGATAGGAAAATATTCTATCCCGATGGAGCGGCCTTTACAATAACCAAGCAAACGAAATCAGATTCACGTGTTATCTCATACCCCTATTTTACGGGAAACAAAAAATTATGTGTAGCGCAATGTATCAAAGATTACGAGACCGTCACAGCGCACTACAGACCGCTAGGTGTCACGCAGCTGCTAATAGCGCGTAGGAAGCCTTATCATGCAGTGGCGACAGCGACAATAGCTAGATGGGTGCGCGAGGTCATGCAGTGAGCAGGAATGGACTTATCCCAGTTTGGTGCGCATTCTGCGAGGGGCGCTATGGCTTCTAGAGCTTTCTCCGCCGGAGTGCCACTCCAAGACATAATGAAAGCAGCAGATTGGTCATCAGAATCGACCTTTAAGACATTTTATTTTAAACCTGTATCCGATATACCTGATAGGGTGGTAGCGAGCTTTGAATAAGCATAATGCGAGCCTCCTGTCTTGTCATAGAATAAAGATTGCCCACGCTAACAGCTCAGGAAGTCTTCATTCTATTAAAGACGAGGAGGCAAGCATTATATCCCACCCGAAGTGTAGACAACTGTTGAACTAATGTAAGATTTATTTAAGATGTTCAACTTGTCGTGATACCCACCCTCATAATTGGTTCTCCGTTTTTCCCTAGGAGACGACCAGAAAGCAGCATGATCACGAGCGCTGAGTCTTCAGAGCGGAGTCAAGTTATTCGCCCAGGGGTTGCAAAGAGTTACAGTTCATGGACCTGGGACACAGTTAGATTGGAAATCCTGAGTTGATTGTTCATAAGACTGTTGAGTTCGTTACCGGAGAGTTGGACCGCAAAAGAAAGAGGAAGGGACCTGGGGAGCAAGGTTCTTATAGACTGACCTATGAGCTGATTGGAGCAGGAGTTAGGGTCAGGACTACAACACCCCATAGGCATCATGGGAGTTTTAGTTTTATAGTCATCTTGAAGGAAGGATCACTTTAGTTGGACTTTTAAAACCTCAGTTTGGCTATTTCTTTGTTGTAACAGAAAAGCACAAATGCTGAAGTTTAAAAAGTCATGTTTTTTGAAATGCTATTATGGCAGTATTAAAGAAAGAAAAGCATAATGCTCGCCTCCTCGTCTTTAATAGAATGAAGACTTCCTGAGCTGTTAGCGTGGGCAATCTTTATTCTTCCTCCAAGTATTGGGTACCTCAATGGGGGCCAAAATGGCCCCATATATGTAAACTGTTTCATGCATACATTCGAAAGAGAGCATATATTGGACCATGCAGTCTAGCGTAACTACCTGCCTATATGAGTACATTAAATAGACGACGTATTTGGGATATGGAAAAGGGCACTCAAAAGTTTAGAAGGATATCTCAATACCATAGATCCATGCATATCATTCACAAATGAAAGCTAAGAACACTGCATACATTATCTTGATGTAAAGATCATACCATATGCAGGAAAATACACAACCAATATTCTCAGCACAGAAACTGACAGGAACAACCCGTTACATAGGCTAAGCTTTCATCAACATAGTCCTTAGTAAAAACTTGCCCTTAAGCCAGATGCTGCGGGTTAGGAGGATTGTTAATCACCCAAAGGACTATGAGGATGAGATCACCATAATGGGAGAGAAATTCTATGCCTGAGGCTACAAACCCGAGGAGGTCGATGCAGCAAGAATACAACTAACTATGGGATACAAGGGTATAGCATTTGTCCCAAGAACTACCCACATTTTCCCACAAGAGAAGCACAAACCTGAGAGACCAGTTGGTTAAAACTAGAGCAGCTAAAAAGCCTCCCTTTACCAAACGGACAGGTACTTTCACCTGTTTGCTTTGCACAAACTGTGGGTTTGTAGCAAAGGACAACGTTATTAATCATCCTCGACCTGGAGAGAAAATTTAAATCAACCGTTTTGCAAATGTGACACTAATAATGTGATCTATACAATTAAATGCCCGTGTGAGGTGTATTATATTGGACAGTCCAAAAGACCATGTAAACAAAGATGGAATGAGCACCGGTCCTGCATCAGGACCAAGAATGGCAACTGAGCAGTGGCCAGACGTTGGCTAGGAAAAAGACATGACATGTCTCAGATTCGATTCCAGGTTGTGGAAGTGATCAGCAAAAAAGATCTGCATGAAGATTTGCCAAAGAGATTAGATCAAAGAGAGACTTGTTGGATCGAAAGATTGGATGCCCTAACCCCAAGAGGAATCAACGAAGATGTCAAATGCACATGCTTCATATGATTGAACTTGAAACTGTGGTGTATGTATCTGGATACTAACAATGAGATCTACAGACTTTGGCAAATAATGTCAAATAATATATGTTCTACACCAATACTGTGATGTTACACATTTTGGAATTACTGCCTTAGTTTCTAGATACACTGTAATGTAGTATCGGCCCACTGTGTTTGCAACAACACTTACTTATTATGTGTAAGCAATAGATTATGCATGGACTTTTTACTTGCACTTGGTATCATCTCCAATGTAGATATTATGCGCATTTTACTATCTGATTATGACGCCTTTTAGTCACAACATTTAGTCCACTCAGCAATCTGATAAAAAGTGTGATAAATCGACATTGGCACCTCATAAAACACAGAGGGAGTCTAGACAAGAAACTAGTTTTTGCTTTTAAAAAAAAAGCAGAACTTAAGGGATCCTCTGGTTCATACGTACATAGACCCAGCAAAAGAATCCTACACGCTATGGAACTTGCCCCAGGTGAAAGGACATTACAAATGTGGCCACTGCATTGCATGTGACTTCACAGACACCAAGAAAACTTTTGACTATAAAACCATACATTGGGAATTGATGACCCACACAAATTGCAACAGCAAAAATGTGATATATATTATAGAATGCCTGTGCAGCCTTCTATATGTGGGGAAGACCATAAGAGCTATTAAGCAGAGAATCTCTGAGCACAGGTCGTGCATTAAGAACAGCGTTCCTGACAAATCTCTAGTGGAGCACTTTGTAAAAATGGCACATTCCTACAAGGACATAAGATGGTTTGTGCATCAACAGGTTATCCTACAGAGACGAGGAGGGGACATGAATCAAGTCTTAACCCAGCTGGAACAAAGATGGGTCCATAGACTTAATACGGTGAAGGACGGTCTAAATATTGCTGTGGAATGGAAACATTTCTGGCATCACTGACTGTAAGCAAACTGGTGAGCACACCGATTTTATTCAGGTTTATGCACCACATAGGACTGATGAAATTGAAGATCAAGTAGCCTGTATAAGTTAAAAAATGTTGCTGTCATGTTTGTTATGGAATGAATATGTAGATGTATATGTCGGAGACGCTGGATTTTTCTGGCAACTAGACCTGTTTGTAAGCTAATGGTTATGAGCCTCATGTGTGCAAGATTTTGGACTTTTCTGGTCAATTAACCTGTTTTATAAATCATGTTAAGAGCTGAGATGTGACAACTGAATATGCAACCAAAATGCTTGACATCGGTATGTCATATCAATTGCCTAATTTTGTATAATGAACATGGAATTGAAGATCAAGTAGCCTGTATAGGTTTACATTTTTTGCTGACATGTTTGATATGGAATGTATTTATATGTTTATTTCCGAGACTCTGGATTTTTCTGCCCATTAGACCTGTTTGTAAGCTAATGACTATGAGCCTCATGTGTGCAAGACATTGGATTTTTCTGGTAATTGAACCTGTGTTATAAACTATGTTCAGAGCTGAGATGTGACAACTGCTTATGCAACAAAAATGCTTGATATCGGTATGATGTCATATCAATCGCCTAATTTTGTATAATGGACATTGCACTGATCCTTCTGTATGTATCCAATGTTCTATAGATACTCTGAGGCCTCATATTCAGCAGAGATACACATCAACAGATTAATTTAAAAAATTCAGACCAGTTGGCCTTGCATTTTACGAGCGTTGCACGTTTAGCAGGATGTTTGTCACCCATGCACCGTGGTAGGGCTCTCCTGTAATGCATTCTGTGCAACCAGATCTGGGGCCGCCATGTTGGCAGAATGTGGTTCATCTCACGCAACACATTTGGTTGTTTCCCGCGCATTTATAATTGGAATAATATGCCCATCATCAGGACCTGCAGCATTTATGTCGCCATGACTACCAAATACGGCGTCCCCATTCTCTCGCAACACACCGTGTGCAGAGCATGCGCCTCACCAAGACACTTTCAACAGTTCAACCTGGCTTCACAATCTCCCAGGGTTACCAAAATGGTAGCCGCCATTTTAAAGCAATCACGTTGCTAGGTAACCAGGCTCAGCGTCAAGATTCAGCCATTCGAGCACAGATGCATGAAAGCTGCACGGCCGCCGGTTTTTCCCCTAAACACGATATATACCGTGTTTGTAAGGTAAGCAGGGGTGGACTGGGACTCAAAAGAGGCCCTGTAAGTAATATTCAAAGTGGCACCATATTAACATTTTCAGCAAGCCCAACCCTTGTACTATGAGAAAAATTGAAAATAAAATAGTTTACCATACAAAAGATGCCCGGGGTGCACAGGCCTACCAGGGAATCTCAAGAGTTCACTATAGGCCAGTTCACCCCTGAAGGTAAGACTTTTTCAACACGATTCCGCGTTAATAACGGTCGTCGTGCCACTCCCGTCGCAATTGTCAATCTTTACATCTTTGTATACGAAATTTGGTACACGATACGGACCTGTACTAACGATGGCAGCACTTCAGTATGCTCATCTCAGTACCCACATTAACACCTACTAACACACGAGGGGTGGCGTACTTCAGCGAAAGACACTGAAATATTCAGCTTATTTTGTATGTATTGAAACTAGCATAGATAGGATTTTTGGGCATGTTACCATTGCCTTGCTCTTTTCTGCATTTTCTTTCCAGTCATTTGAAGGCGCTCCAACTGATTATCCCACAGAGGATCAGAGCTGCCGTTGTTCAGCACAAGGACCACAAGAATATTCAATCAGGCTGTTAAGTCCCACCAGTAAGGTACTCTTTCTCTCATCCACCGGCGTATTAGTAGAGTCTACAAAAGTACACATCTAGCATATGTTGTGCAGCTTTCAGGCACTTTACCACTGACTTTTTTTGCATCCTTTTCTTTATAGCCATTCAAAGGCATTACGACGGATTAACCCACGGAGATGTCCAGACCCTCCGTTTCCAGCTTATGGACTATGAAAATATCCGATCAACCAATCAGGCCACTAAGTTGGACCATTCAGGTACTCTCTTGCCTTATCCATAAGCACATTAGAAAAGTCTATAAAAAGCACACACCCAGCATACCTTATGGAGCCTGATGTGTGTTTTTCTCTCCTTTTGGATTCACCTGTTACCCTTAGGTTCTCGGGGGTATACACAAGATAAATTTCCACTTCAAAGTTCTCCTAGACTTTGCAAAGGAGCCAACACAACGATCAACTCCATGGCAAATTCCTGCGCACGGTAAGATCAATGACCTATACTTAAGGAACAGGTCTTTTTTGCCCTAATAAGGCAGCATTCATTTGCTTTTTCTAGGTATGTTAAATTCTCTGAGACTATGCACATTCTTAACACCACACATCTCATGTCTTTTTCTAGGCAGAGAATCATAGGACACCCAGAATCTCACCTTTTACCGTCCTGATGAAGGCCTACCATATGCCAGCTTCACTAAAAAGCCTGTATTTGGCCAAAAACACAGTAGTGTCGACTACCTATTTGTTTTTAGAGTGTATATTGTCTACACTGTCATTTGAGTACCATTGTTCTGTATTGCTTATACATGTTATTTGTTTACCACACCCCTGCTTCAGATAAGGGACAATACATGTTTTTGTATTTGAGTCCATCAATTTGACCTGGAATTAAAAGTATATGTATTATGTATAAAGTTTATGTCATTAATTGTGTGTCCTACCTTATCGTCTTGAAATGTAAAATTTAATTTGTACGCATTAAATTCATTGAGGCAAAACATAGGTGTTTGCCTATCATCTTAATAAGAGAAATTCTTTAAGTTACTGTAGAATATTTGAGAAAGTGTTGGAAATGCTTTAAATTAATATCTCTTCCCCATCAGTGCTTATTTCCAGCAATTAAATCACTGGTTACCTGAATTAGCTCTGGTGGGCATTGCCAAAATTCAAACTTGAGACTTGATAGCTAAATAGAAATAAAAACTTATATATACCCTATATACCCTGTGCCCTATATATGTGGAATATGTCATTTCTAATCAGTTATTTCCATGTACTGCTGATACATGAGAGCCAATATGTTTAAGTATGATTAAGTTCTTTTTAGGACCTTCATCCTAACAGTATGTATGGGATTACTTTGTAAGTATAGGATTTATATAGTACAAACCTATCCAGGAAGCAGCAGGGCACTATAGATGGTGGACACAACCAGGGGATTACTAGTAAGGGTGCAGGGGTAGTGGGTAGCTGCAATGGGACGGGGGCGCTTGAAATGTGGAAGATCCAGAGGGAAAACTAGGGTTGAGTGGAGCAATCAGCTATTGGCAAGCTGTCATGAGAGTGTAACAATGTGGGTGCCAGTTTTATTTGTATTGGTAACTTGTTTCAGTGGCCGTGCACATTGCAGAACAAGGCCAATTTCCTTGTTTTCCCCTTCTTGCATTTCCTTTTTACCAGACTGGCGGTGTATCTTCTTTTGGTGCACTGGCCTCCAGAGATGGTGAGTTTCTCAGCCAAATGAGATTAGTTTCTCAGTCCTGTGATGTGGTGTGCTGCAGTGTGCTGGGCGCATTTCAGATGGATCATTACAAGTAGGGCATTGCCTCTGTCCAGGTGAGAGGTGGCCAGGGCTTGGACAACTGTTTTGAAACTAGGGACATGGGTGAAAGGCTTGGCATTGCGGAGAAAGAGCAAGCTGGTACCATGCTGCTTGGGTCCTCCTTTCAATATGTGTTTTGAATGAGAGGTTAGAATCACGGGTAATGCCAGTAGATCTTGACTGAGTGAGAATTGGGTGATGAATCCCACACATTGAGCTTTATCCCAATCAGCCAATTCTGAACTTAAAGTTGCATTGTTGGGTTTCCTAGATTCATGAATTTGGTCTTTCTCACGTGGAGCTTCAGGCCGGCACTTAACATCCAGAATCGAATGAGGGGATGTCAGTGCTTGAGTCAAAGGATGCTGTTGATGCAATTGGTCTTTATTTATTTTATGTGTATAAACTGTTTTGGTTTAAATTAAACCTTTCAATTACATGCATAAAACATAATTAAGAACATGTGAAACATTTGTTAAAATTCATAATATTCATATACATGCAATTAACTTTCTATAAAAGTTAGAAGAGTTAATTTGTTTTTCAAAATGTTTTTCCTTTATCGGGAACATGACAGCCCACACATTTTTAAAAATTGAACTAAAGCAAGTGTCAAAGAAACTGACCTGCCCCCAACATGTAAAGCAATGATTTTCTCCATCCACAGCTGCCACATTGTGTACAAATGTACCAGAGAGATGCTCAGATGTTTTAAGTCCTCCCTAATGTGCAGGTTTTTTACAAAATCAACAGAATGCTAAACCTTTAGGTGGTCCACTTCCTAAATAAATGATTTCATTGGTGTTAATCACATTCATATAAAATCTCATGTATGTTTTTCGAGCTACACGCTCTGGGAATTATATCTCAATCGCGCGCTGGAATATAATGAGTTGCAATAGAATTCCTGGACTCAATCCAATAATTTTGCTAATTTTCAATTTTACTCTAACTGGATTATTAATAAGAGGTTCAACATTTACTCCCATTTCATACATTTTTCTATTGCAACATTCAACAAAGTCATCTCCAGGATATAACCCAGGATATACCCCTTTCCTTGCCCATGTTGATATACAAATACGTTTTCAGAGGACGTGCCCAACATTTATATATACGATGAAAGACGCCTCCATAAACCCAGCTATGTAATGATAGTAAACCACAGTCATATCGAATGATAGCCATTAGGATACACTGAGGCAAGAAATACAGCACCTCTCTTCAAATCAGTGCTTCATATAAGGCTAATTCCTCCGAAAGCCAAATCTGAAGTACTTTAACAGCAGTAATAATGAAAATGGACCACATTTATGATCAATTGCCTTCATCTGACCGACAAGGATTAGCACATTTTTCTTTGCCCACTCTCTGAGAAAGGATTTACCTGGATGAGCCAATATAGATATGTCTAGATATAATATGGAAGTTATCTCCAATCGCTCTTCGTTAAGAAACCATGGATACTTAATTTACAACCTACCATGTAGCTCTTCGAAAGCTCTGAGAAGGCGCCGTCCTATCATGTTTAATGAAATCATCAGCATAGTCTAACCATGTTTCGCGCATTACCCCCCAACTTTGGACTCACAAAAGCAGCACTCTGTAGAGTTTCACCAATGTCCACCACATATAGGTTGAAAAGACAGGGGGCTAATACTCACATCTGCCTTAATCCAGAACAGGTCTTAACTTCCCTAGACATATTCCCTTCTGCATTTAGTTTGACTTTTAAAGTGGTACCTGAATGAAGACATACCAAGATTTTCAACAGTACTGATGGCAAAACCCAATTATATAGCAGAAAGTTTCCCCTACTAAATCAAAGATCTAAAGAGGCAGCATAAATTAGCGGCATATCCATGCTCCATGTGAGCTTTTGCAGCCAAGACATAAGTAAACTATTTCAATCTGTTCCAATGTTTTTCCTAAAACCTGTTTGAAAAGTATATAGGATCCAATTTTCCCTTTTCCACTCTTCTAATTTTTCAAGAGTTAAGGCCGCAAACAACTTACAGTCTGCATCAATAAGTGCAACAGGATGGCAATTTAACACACTCAACCTGTCCCCCTTTTTATATATCAGAATAATACATTCTTTTTCCAAAAAGACGGGGTAAATCTGCTGTTAATAATATCCTTAAATAAAACATACAAAATACAAGCCCACATTCGGGCGACTGTTTAAAGACTTTGTTCGACAGAATTTGCCCCCCCGACCCATTCTGGAATTACTCGCTTTCCTAATAACCCTTACTAAATCCTCTATGCTAAAATCCAACTGCCATATTTGCTCAAGCTTTGTACAGTTCATAACAGACTCACCAAATTTCGTTCTGTACAGACCTTTAAAATGATGGACCCAAGCCTCTTCCTCTATTGGATTTGCTTGTACCTCTGTTTGTCTAATATCCAGGGAATTAACCATTCTCAAGAAATGTACATCTTATTTTTTAAGCATAATGTCAAGCATAATCTCCCATCATTTTGTATGAGGATATATTGATGAAATGTACACCAATTATGCCACCATTGCTTCTCCTTTTTGATGGGGGAGGACTTCTCAATAGTGACCAATTCACACTTTTTAATGTTAATGTCCTTAATCCTTTACTTACTCTCTTTTCTCATTCCTGTAACATTTTGGTATACCTATGTCTTTTTGGGAATTACGTGATTTTTGAATGGCAGGGACCGGCAGCAATGGGAGCAAGACACTGCCACATCAATCTTTTAATATCTTTCATTGTATACAACTGAAGCTTTTCCTCTAGAATAGAGCCAGTAAAAGTACATCTCATCTGTTCATTGAATGGCATTGTATTCCACTCATTCCATCTAATTCGATTCCCTCAACAATATACTAAAATAGGACTTGCCGTGTTCCTGAACTTATAGTTTCCATTTACCTTCCAATTGGCAACTAGCATGTTATGGTCACTGAGCGATGTTACAATGACTTCAAAATGTACACAATCTCAAAAAGTCACTTGAAGCAAACATATAATCAATTACTGACATAACCTGGCCATTTGTCCAAGTCGGGTGGGATAATAAGCCTCCTAGTAGCTGTTTATTCAACAAGTGAAAACTTCACTCATCCAAACATTCTCGCCACATTTGTCCCTGCTTGTATTTTTCAGAAACATCCCGATAAGTGATCTTATCCCACAGAGAATTCTCTTATCTCCAGATTTCAAAACAATATGAATTTAGATCACTAGCCCCTAGAACATGGACTACCTGATAATTGATATTCCAATATTCCAGGGCTTCTGCAACAGATTCTAAAAAAAACACTTATATCGAAGAGAGCGCGTGTCCAGTAAATGTTGATAACCAGCATATAAACAGCATTACCCACATGTACACCTTTCACGTTGACATCTATAACTCCCATTTGGTATCCAACCACTTTACAATTTTCGAATCAGCATCAGTTTGTACAGCCGTGATGAGCCCCCCAGACGGTCGTCCAACTGACCCTTCAGGGCTGGCTGGAAGGTCATTTGGTAACCATCAAGGCAAGTAATTAACCACCCTTTCTGTAAAATGATTAATTTGTGGAACCATAAAAATGCACACAAATCCCCATTACACATTAATTCATTGTGCCCCCGGACATTCCATGATATTCATTTAAGTTTCCTCTGTGCACTAAAGGCATACTTTCATGTCCTTCAGCTGGGCGATGGATTCCTTAAGAGCCAAAGCTAGCCACCTTCAGTCCCCCACATCTTCTCTATCTGTCTGTTTCTCATTTTTGTGTGCCATTACCAGTGTTATTTTCGGTGTTGAACCTTACTTCCCCCTCTCCTCTATTTGTTTATCTTTAGATATATTACTTTCCCTATAAAGAGTAAGATCACATCTGTACTGTCTCAAACAGCTCACCTCTTTGAGGAGAAGTTACTGGACAATTCTAGATGGAATCACCAACATCAAACAATCATGTCTATTGGGATTAAAACATTCCACAACTTCTATGTCCTTAGAGGTTACCAAACAGAGATTTGGTATCTTATAGAAGAGAGACAAGACTTTCGATCTATTTAGGGTTCCTGACCCTCCTTCCTCAAACAAATAATCCAGTTTTAATATCCCCTCCCCCAATGCTCCTGCTTCTTCACCATTTTCTGGGTTTGGCAGATTCCACAAGGCCTTTGCCTTTTGCCCTTCTCTCTCCGGTCCCCTATATTTAGCTCCTTGACTTACCCCCTCAACAACCTTAAAGCCCTTATGAGTTAAACCCATCACATATGTGCCCCATTTTTCCAACCTTTTAAATTACTAGTCTGGCATTCAGCATTGATGTTGTTACTGTGTCTCGTCTTATCACCCAAAGACGTCGAATTCGAGAACATATATCACATGGAATTTCCTGCATGATCTTTGCCCGTCTTTCTGCTTTTTCACATATTTCTTCTTCCCCTTTTGAAATAGAAGATCCTCACAATTAGTATTTACACATTCCTCATTACTTTCTATTTTCTTTTATTCGTTCAAAATTTGAAAAAGGCCAGGCAACCTACTTTTATTTTGATTTTCCTTTTCAATATTCGGCAGCTCTTCGGGGGCAGGAGTTTTATCTTCACAGGGACCTCTCGTAACCCAGTCTTTATTCTTTCTCAGTTGGGCCGAATTCCCCTGAGCTTTTAACACAGGGATATTTCTCTCCATAAAAACCACTTTAACCTCCAGACATTGCATTTCTATTCTCACAAGAGATGATGAAATGACACCAAGTTGACTTGAAGGTCCTTTTAATCCATCACACATTATATTGCAAGTCTGAAATAAAGACTAAAAGACATAATGAAAATCCACCCAGGGTGCAACATTGTTCTACCCCCTTTCATATATAGATCACTCAACCAAGTTACAAGAATCCACACTAGGTTTCTTTGTATTCAAACTGCTAAGCGATTCTTCTTCCTCATTAATTCTCGTTGGTGTGTTTAGAAGTGAGCAATTTAGGAAAGGTAAGTAAATCCCTTGGGTCACACTTTCCATATTACCTTTCTCATTTTTACCTAATATCTGGTTCTCAATTGTCAGAGGCAGTGGGTCAAAATCACTTTCCTGTGCTAGAAGCAAATATTTCTCTAATTTCTGTATCAGCAGGAAGTAATCCTCGATTTTGGCTTAATTGATCACTTTGATGGAGCCTGGTGTGCAGGTAGTTCGCTGGTATCACAAATAGCTGTGCTAGTACATGGGGAAGAGAGAAGCAGCAGTGTTGCCAAAACCATACCCATACAATCTTTTTTATTTGAAAAAACAAGCAGACCCATAATTATATCTCTGTTTATGGCTACTGCTTGTCCTTTACTCTTCGGGTTGGGCATTTTATAAATTAGGCTTTTGTCATGCACACAACATAATAGAAAATGCCTCCTCTTTTAGGGTTGAGAACAACGGAAAGTAAAACAATGACACTAAACGTAGTCCTCCTCTGCACTTACCGCCAAGTGCGCTTCCTGTGGTATGCTCAAGTTCAAAGCAGCCGTTAAAACTCCTTGACGGAGCTTTACAAGGCCTACTTGTAGCCGCCTAAATTTGATCTCACTCAAAATGCAGTAAACGGTATCTACCTCAAAAAGCTATTCGAGAAAAGAAAAAAACACCACTTGGCTAGTTGTAAGTGGCGTACTTCAATAAGAAACCACTCAATTCCAATGACAGTATGAGAGTATGAAAGTATCCAATTTAAGTCAGTGCCACAGTCGACTCAGCAGGCAACTGCCACTCACCGGGTCAGCTGGTATAGCAGTTAGGAAGTACACGTCCTTCTACGTCCTACATTCAATTGATCTTTATGTAAATCTCTGAGTCATCTGTGTATTGGCTTCTCTTGATGTCGGTGTTGGCAAGGTGTGACCCCAGAGATTCAATGTAGCAGTTGAAGATGAAAGGGGAAGGGGATGAGTGTTGTAAAACTCCACAGGTTACTGGGAGGTGCTGGGATCTGTTGGGGCCGAACAAGCCAAATTGGTCTCTCTTGGAGATTTTGGAGGCAAACTACTGCAGTATTGTTCCATTGAAGCAAGTGCACATAATGAGGATGCATTTAATGGTCAATAGTATGGAAGGCAGAAGAGAGGCTGCAAAGGATGAATTTGAGATGTGGGCTAGTCCTAACACGTAGGAGAGTGAATAGGTGAGGAATAACAGAATTTTATAAAAGCTGACATTGATATGATATATGATATGATGTGGCATTTATAAAGCACCTGTACACAAGTGTTTCTAGAGGTGACAAGACAAGGAGGGGGAAACAAGGGAGGACACAATTATGATCTTACTAGGCCTTGTGTCATTCAGATCACGCGAGTGTGGCGAAGAGTGAAGGGAGAAGTGCCAAGGGGGAGGGGAAGGGACAAGTGCAGTTAAATCACAAGTGCAGCCAGCAGGTGCCTTATAGGTGCAGAGAGAAGGGACTGTAGGTTTGCAGATACAGACCCTTAAGTGCTGGGGAGTCGGGAGGAAGTGCAAGGGAAACTGGAAATGCAGGAGCCTGGGCCCGAATTCAGAGGGTGATCAAGTGACCAGTGCTCAGAGCAGTCAGGTCATCAGTAGGGCAGAGGAAGAGAGAAAGCGGAAGCGAATGGGAAGGTCTTGAGTTGCTTCCAGAACCGGAGGTGGTTTTGCTCAAGATTGAGAGAGGCAGGGAGGCTGTTCCAGAGAGAGGCCCCAGCCGAGGAGATCAATCTGCCTCCAACTCTCTGCTTGGAGAAGCTTCTGACCCTCAGACAGTTGGAGGTGGATGAGCGTAGAGCTTGAGAAGGAAGATCTTTTGGAAGAGAAAGTTGGAGGTTGAGCGGTCGCAGGCCCCTGAAAGGCTTGTGGACAATGCAGCGGGTCTTGAAGTTGATCATTGCAGCCACAGAGACTCAGTGAAGAGATTACAGAGATGTAGAGATACGATCCCTGGGCTTGAGGCCAAGGACAAGTCTTGCAGTCCTGTTCTGGATAAGTTGTAAAGGTCGAAGAGTTGAAGCAGGAACATTTAGAAATTGAGGTGTAAAGTGGGCTGAGAGGCTCCTGGCATGGCTTATGTGCCCATAATGCACATCAGAGCCAGACATTGTGAACTTGCCTGGAAAACATGGGTTAGAAGAACCCCTTCATATTTAAGGTGTAAAGTGCATAGACGTTGCTGTCAGGGAGATGCACAGAGACAAAAGATGATTGGGATCCCCATGATTGGAAAAATCGGTATAGCTATCCACCATTCCATTTATTTTCCATGCTATAAGGTTGTGGCCATGCACCAAAGTAGTATACAAAATGACATCTGAGTCAATCAGCTTCTCCGCCACCTGTAACCTAAGTCACATCGACTTTCCCTGGGAATGTAGAGTCAGATTGTAGGTCTTTGACACATTCCTGATAAAAAGAGAGAGCTGTAGATAATAGAGTCAGTTTGGAGGGGGAGACACTTCCATAAGGGTGTATTAATAGTCAGGCCAGTAAGTATGCTCCCTAATTTTGATTGGGACGACTGAAGGGAAAGTTGACTCATAAGTCTGCAAGATGGATAGAAAAGCATAGAAAAGCTTTGTGAAGGCTATACTAAAGACTTGCAGAGACAGAGTCCAGATAGTGAGGGGTGTCAAGGCCCCACCACAGACACACATTTTAGTACTGTATTTGGTTGTCGTGGGGGATTCTCTACCGATATTATCCCTGCGAAAGGATCCTGAGAATAGCCATATTTCTCTATGAAGTGAAAGTAATGAAGGAAAGACCAAAGCCTTCAAGGTGGAAATACAGTACTTCACAGTGTCATGAGGATTCTCTGCTGGAGAGGCAACCTGTTTTAGAGGAGGAGCCAAGTGCCTCTACCGCAAGTCCTGTCCCCATTTTGCCTATATGTTGGAACCTGGAAATTGCGACATGCGCAAGGCCAGTGATGGTACCTATACCGCGAAAAGTCCTTGAAACAAGGTATCAATTGAAAAAATCCTATGTGATGTATTAGCGAAGAAATGGCAGTCTTCGGAAGGAAGTTCCGGAACAAGTGTGAAGATGAATGGAAGAGAAGACGGGTGACGTCGCATGAAGCAGAAATGACGCACCCAGAAGAGATGCCAATGAAGAAGGTGACTAGATCTTATTGAATCTGATGGCGAACTAAAGAATTGAGCAACATTTTGTAAGCAAAATGAAGATTGCACGTGCAGAGAAGCCCTACAGAAAATGCAAAGCTATTTTACAATTGTATAGATGCAGTAACACAAGGGGACCAAGTAATCATAAGGCTGGCTATACGTAGTGAATAGACTGCAGGCGGTGCCGCCAATATATATATAAGTGTGTATAGAATCTGGATGTTCCACAACGCATTTTAGCAAACTTGGACCCTGTGAATAGAAGGGCAGAAAATGTGGCGCAGTAGACTAAAACAACTACAAGAAGGCTGCCTGGCCCAGTTTCAAAAGTTGGGGCTGCCAAGAACCTGGTTATCCACTCAAGAAGATACAATGAACGTGAGAAGCAAGCCAAGCTCCTATTTGAGGTGTAATGGAAAAACACTTGAAGTGCCAGGTTTTATTCATTTAATAGTATTAAATGCAACGAAGGAGCTCAAAACGTGGTCTCCTGTCACATGATCAGATGAAAATAGACCTTCGGAAAGCTACACCAAGACCAGAAGATAAGGCCATGCTCACAATCCCTTTTATTCTCAGGCACAGTGATCCTTTGCAAGGCCAAGTTCAAAGGACTAATTGAATGACAGACAGTAGGAGTGATGATGGATGTTGGAGTAATTGGGTGGGGAGGCATGACCAAGCCAACCCTCCAGCACCTGGGGTACCAGCTTGCGTGCTGCTAGTGAGTGGAATATTCCAGAAGGGTACAAACGTGCCAACCAATTGTAGAGGGCCATGTAGCAAAGAGCCCTATAGTTTGAGAAGCCAATAAAACATTGTATACTTGCATGACGCGCAAGATGACTTGCACTATGGGTGGGCATACGCTGTCCACCTGACCTTAGAGACCCAATCACAGTCCAGCCCCCCATAGAAAATATATGTAGATGTTCCCTTTAACTTATAAACAAAGGGGTGCCTGGTCTGAATATCTGGTCCTCCAGGCTAGATACTTTGAGAACAAACAAAAATGGACCCATAGGATTGGGAATGGTACATTTTAAACATTTATCTTTTTAAATATATCAATAAATGCAACACTTTAAATTTGAATTCATTTTATTGTCATACACAAATATATAATATAGATTAATAAAACAGATATCAAAACTATTTGTTCAAAATTCAACTCACATACATTCAATCCTACCATCCATTCAATTTCACTTTTAAAAAAACCCATACAAATCCCACCTCTCTCTCTGACCACGCGGTCAACAATATATATTCTTTGCACTGTGAAATGCCCTCCACCTGACTCTCAGATGGTTCTATCTGTGTGTAATAAATTGCAGAGATACAGTTGTCTACACATGTTTCGGTTGTCTGTTTGGACTACAATACATTTGTCCACTTGATAATGCAACCTTTGTCAGGACCACAATGGGGAATTCAGTCATTCCTATTTACCAGAGAAGGGTGAGTTACACCACCTAAAAAATACAATCCTAAAAAATACAATAAAAACCATTAGCAATCTAAAAATCAGGCCATTCCCTCTAATTTAGCTGCTACTTTTAATGTAGATAAACATGCTTTTAAAGAGTAATCACAAAGTCACCATTTCTCCATATTGTTTCCTTACATTACAGAAATGCTGATACATGGATGAATCCTATTCACACCTCTGTGTGGAGGTCAGAACATCTTCCCCCACCCCAAGGATGCAAAAAATCATGTGGACAACCTCATCAATTTTCTGGTTTAATTCTAAACTATAAATTAGTCACGTACTTACTCAAAAACGTAACAGCGTTTGATGTCGCTTTCCAATAGTGTGGGCGTACCCTTAGTTGAAAAGGATTCTTTGTTACCCAATTATTTGTCTGCAATGTTTCCATCAATCATATGGTATATCATCTCATCATGTCCTAGTTAATAACCTACAATAAAGAGAGTGTATGTTATAGTATATCTACCGATATGCCTACGTAGTAAGCATCAACCTAGGTGCTGCCAAGTACTTACATCCAAGTCAATCCTAGTAGGTACGTATTCTTAATCTTGTTATGAGAACACTCCTAGCTTCGGCATTGTCATTACGAACGTTTCTTCAGTGTAGCAGCAGCGCCACGGTCTCCCTGTAACAATATCACATCAGGCATCAGCCACTTTGACAGTCTCTTCAGACTCTATATTCACACTTAACATGTGTTCCTACATCTCTTCACAAAGACAGCATAACGTTAAAAACTCTCTTTTGTCATGCGCCTTTCGTACAACAGTGCGCAATGATGCAGAGCTGTTTCATAATCATAATCATTGACATTTTCACATTGGCGCATGGAACTCACGTTCTCTCAACGTCCAATTTTACATTCACTAACTGTTCCAAACACTCTAGAGCGTTTAATTCCTATATAATTGTTCTAGATATTCCACAAGTCTTTGCAGCAATACATAAGAATCTCACACAGTGTGTACTTAGTTTAAATGTTGCAGGGACCCTAAATTAGATCTTCTGCCTCTTCGGGTATCGAATCGTTTTTAGCTCCTCCGCCGTCGCACAAGGGTTATGAGCATCATCACACGCCTCATTTATACAGTAAAGAATGGAGCTAGAGAGAGGACTGACACGTTCTGTTTGTTCCTCTCACATTCAATTACTGTGGTCAGTCATTAATGGAAATTCTGCAGCCTTTCTTGTCACCTCAATGTGTAATTCACTCCAACTGATGTCATAGATTATTTAATCAGTTCTGTCTACTATCACCAAGACGGACACAGTGAGAAAAATGCTGTCACAAGCTAATAATTCATCATATACCTCACGTTTAGTTGTTATTTTTATTTTTTATTTTATTTTATTTGGATAGACTTACACTTGTAATTTAGTTATTTCTATTACCCATCACCCAATCAGGCACAGTAAGGAGATATCTTCTCGGGATGGTAATGCGTCATCTATTTTGATGGACTCATGCTTATGGTTTGATCATTTTTGTTTACCATCACCGAATCGGGCAAGGTGGGTACACTACTTATCAGGAGGGTATTATGTCATCTACCTCCCGTTAACGTGATAATCATGTACTTTTAACATGCACTCAAATCATCTTAATCCTATTCTGGTAGTAACCCTTGGTGAATAAGTATCTCTCATTGTGTAGTGAGTTATGAGGCATTCCACTCCACAAGAAATGTTAAGTCTACATTTAACCGTGTCTAGTCTATAAATCCAGCGTTGTTCTATTCTATGTAGAACCACCACCATGTCTACACCTCTCTTCTGTGGTTTAACACTTTGTAGGACAAACCTTTTTAGTTCAGTGTCTTGATGTTTATATTGAGTAAAGTGGTCCACTAGAGGTTTATCTGCCACTTTGTTACAAATGCAGCTCTGATGTTCCCCTATGCGTTGCCTTATCTCTCTGGTAGTCTGACCCACATACAACAAATCACAGGGACAGGTAATTATATAGATCACATTCTTTGTTTGACAGTTTGTATGGGTTCTTAATTTCCACCTGATGGTACTGTGGTTGAACTCTAACCGTGTCTCGGTTAGGGGACAGGCCACACAATTACCACATTTGTGGTGTCCTACTATTGGTGGTAATCCCCACTGGTTTAGTACTGGTTGTTCTCGGGTCATATCTGTATAGGTATGAACCAGTTGTTGTTTAAGATTTTGATTTTTCTTAAAGGCAAACATGGGTTTCTGATACAAACTTCCTGGCTGTTTAATTAGGTCCCAATTCCGATTCACAATCTTTTTAATATCGTTACTCACCGGGTTAAATGTGGAAAAGCAAACCAATCTGTCATGTTTCTGTTTTTCCCGAGGTACCAAACACATATCTCTATTTGTGTTAGTTACCCTCCTCAGATTATCCTTCACGAGTTTCTTGGGATAACCTCTTTCCAACAGTCTTTTTTTCAACTCATCTGCATGCTTTTTAAATTCATCTTTGGCAGTACAATTTCTGCGAATTTGCAATAATTGACCGTAAGGTAAATTCTGATGCAACCCCGCAGGGTGAAAACTGGAAAAATGGAGGAGGGTATTTTTATCAGTGGGCTTACGATAAAGCGTGGTGACCAACTTATCACTGGATTATTGGATCAGTAGATCCAGGAAACTAACTTGTGTTCTATGCCAATCCATCACAAATTTAATGTGCATATCACAGTTGTTTAGCCATTGATGGAATCGTATTAATGCATCACTTGTCTTCCTCCAGACAATAAACACATCATCGATGTATCTGTACCAGGCCCTTAGCTCTAGGTACAGATCACTGTAGTGTTTAAGTAGACTCTCTCTGCCCAAGATACATTTCTCCCCAAAATCTGCCATAAACAAATTGGCGACATCTGGGCCAAAAGTTGCCCCCATGCTCACTCCTTTCCGTTGTTTGAATAAGGACTGTTTGAACAAGAAGACATTTTTTGTTATGGCTATTCACGCACATTCCAGGATTAACCCTGTCGGGGGTACATTGGGTTCAGGTCTTTTATTCAGAAAATTTCATAACACCTCCAAACATTCCATCTGAGGGATCGAGGTATAAAGGGACTCCATGTCCATGGTGATCAGGATGTCCTCTGTACCTATTACTAGGTCTTGTATAATACTAATCATGTCCACTGAATCTTTTACATAGGATGGCATTGTTTGTACAAAAGGTTTGAGAAAAAATTCAAAATACACCGACAGCGGGTCCAAAAGTGAGTCGATAGCTGCCACTATAGGTCTAGCCAGTGGATTGGACTTATTTTTGTGCATCTTTGGCAGGATGTAAAAAGCTGCCTTTTTAGGATGTATTTTCTAAGAAAACGACCCTCCTCACTGCTTATCCACAGTTCTTTTTTCGGCATGTGTCATGAGACTCTGAATCTCCTCTTGGAGTCTGGGTGTAGGATCCCGTTCTAATCTCATATAGGATTCTTCATAGCTCAATAGGCGTATACATTCTTTGTCATAGTCAATCGTCGGCAGAATCACTATTCCACCCCCCCTTGTCCGGAGGTTTGATCGTAATTTCATCCATGGCACATTGGTTCTTTAAACCTTCTCTTTTATCATTGGTCAAATTGTCAGGGGCATCATTTTCTTTTTGATGGCTCTAAGAACTTTATTAGTCACCCTGTTCTCAAAAGTCTCGATCTCCGATGGACATGCATAGGGCAGAGGATTAAAGATGGATTTCGTCTTTAAACCAGTGATATTGGGTGTACTATCAACAATATCACTTTTGTGGCTATTGTCCCTTTTTATTTAGGCAGAAATACCTCAAAATAGTGTTTGAGGCGTATATTACGGAAGAACCCATGTAGTTCTACTTCAGTTTCTAAGCAATCCGCTTTTGCTACTGGCACAAAAGACAACCCTATGGACAATAAACTCAATTCCACTTCACTTAAAGTCACTGATGATAGATTGACAATGGGAATTTCTTCATTATTCATTGGTTCTGGTAGCATTGCCTTGTACGCATCCCGGGACCTTGCCCCTGTCTCGGGCGGCCCCTCTGGAAAGGAGTGAGCATGGGGGCAACTTTTGCGCCCGATGTCATCAATTTGTTTATGACAGATTTTGAGGAGAAATGTATCTTGGGCAGAGAGAGCCTACTTAAACAGCAGAATGATCTGTACCTAGACCTGAGGGCCTGGTACAGATACATCCATGATGTGTTTATTGTCTGGAGGGGGACAAGTGATGCATTAATACGATTCCATCAATGGCTAAAACCTGTGATATGCACATTAAATTCACGATAGATTGCCATAGAACACAAGTTAGTTTCCTGGAATTGCTGATCCAAAAATCCAGTGATAAGTTGATCACAACACTTTATCGTAAGCCCACTGATAAAAATACCCTCCTCCATTTTTCAGGTTTCACCCTGCGGGGTTGCGTCAGAATTTACCTTACGGTCAATTTCTGCAAATTCTCAGAAATGGTACTGCCAAAGATTAATTTAAAAAGCATACAGATGAGTTGATAAAAAGACTGTTGGAAAGAGGGTATCCCAAGAAACTTCTAAAGGATAATCTGAAGAGGGTAACTAACATGAATAGAGATATGTGTTTGGTCCCTCGGGAAAAACAGAAACAGGACAGATTGGTTTGCGTTACCACATTTAACCCGGTGAGTAACGATATTAAAAAGATTGTGAATCAGAATTGGGACTTAATTAAACAGCCCGGAAGTCTGTATCAGAAACCCATGTTTGCCTTTAAGAAAAATCAAAATCTTAAACAACAACTGGTTCATACCTATACAGATATGACCCGAGCATAAACGGTACTAAACCAGTAGGGATTACCAACAATAGTAGGACACCACAATTGTGGCAATTGTGTGGCCTGCCCCCTAACCGAGACACGGTTAGAGTTCAACCACGGCACTACAAGGTGGAAATGAAGAACCCATACAAACTGTCAAACAAAGAATGTGATCTATATAATTTCCTGTCCCTGTGATTTGTTGTATGTGGGCAAGACTACCAGAGAGGTAAGGCAACACATAGGGGAACATCGGAGCTGTATTTGTAACAAAGTGGCAGATAAACCTCTAGTGGACCACTTTGCTCAATATAAACATCAAGACACTGAAATAAAATGGTTTGTGATACAAAGTGTTAAACCACAGAAGAGAGGTGCTGACATGGTGGTGGTTCTACATAGAATAGAACAACGCTGGATTTATAGACTAGACACGGTTAAACGCGGACTTAACATTTCTGTGGAGTGGAATGCCCTCATAACTCACTACACAATGAGAGATACTTATTCACCCAGGGTTACTACCAGAAAAGGATTGAGATGATTTGAGTGGGTATTAAAAGTACATGATTATCACGTCAACGGGAGGTAGATGACATAATACCATCCTGATAAGTAGTGTCCCCACCTTGCCCGATTGGGCGATGCTAAACAGAAATGATCAAACCATAAGCATGAGTCCATCAAAAAAGATGACGCAATACCATCCCGAGAAGGCATGTCCTTACTGTACCCGATTGGGTGATGGTTAATAGAAATAACTAAATTACAAGCACAAGTCTATCCAAATAAAATAAAATAAATATTAAAATAACAACTAAACGTGAGGTATATGATGAATTATTAGCTTGTGACAGCATTTTCCTCACCGTGTCTGTCTTGGTGATAGTAGACAGAACTGATTAAATAATCTATGACATCAGTTGGAGTGAATTACACATTGAGGTGACAAGAAAGGTTGCAGAATTGCCATAAATGCCGGAACACAGTAATTGAATGTGAGAGGAACAACATGACATGTCAGTCCTCTCTCTAACTCCATTCTATACTTTATAAATGAGGCGTGTGATGATGTGGTCCTCGTAACCCTTGTGCGAAAGCGTACAAACTAAAAAAGATTTGATACCCGAAGAGGTAGAAGATCCAATTTAGGGCCCCTGCGACATTTAAAGTAAGTACGCGCTGTGTGAGATTCATATGTATTACCGCGAAGACTCGTGGAATAGCTAGATTAATTATATAGGAATGAAACGCTCTAGAGTGTTTGGAACAGTTAGTGAATGTAAAAATGGACATTGAAAGAACGTGAGTTCTACGCACCATCGTGAAAATGTCAATGATTATGATTATGAAACAGCTACACATCGTTGCGCACTGCAGTATGAAAGGCGATTGATAAAAGAGAGTTTTTAACGTTATCCTGTCTTTGTGAAGACACGTAGGAATACGTGTTAACTGTGAATATAGAGTCTGAAGAAACTGTCATAGTGGCTGATGCCTGATGTGCTATTGTCCCAGGGAGACCGTGGCGGCGCTGCTACACTGAAGAAACGTTCGGAATGACAATGCCGAATCTAGGAGTGTTCTCATAACAAGATTACGAATACGTACCTACTAGGATTGACTTGGATGTAAGTACTTGGCAGCACCTAGGTTGATGCTTACTACGTAGGCATATCAGTAGATATACTCTAACATACACTCTCTTTATTGTAGGGTATTAGCTAGAACATGATGAGATGATATACCATATGATTGATGGAAACATTGCAGACAAATAATTGGGTAACAAAGAATCCTTTTCAACTAACTAAGGATACGCCTAAACTATTGGAAAGCGACATCAAACACTCTGTGTTTTACGTTTTTGAGTAGGTATGTGACTAATTTATAGTTTAGAATTAAAACCGAAATTGATGAGGTTGGCCACCTGATTTTTTGCATCCTTGTGGGGGGGAGATGCTCTGACCTCCACACAGAGGTGTGAATAGGATTTATCCATGTATCAGCATTTCTGTAATGTAAGGAAACAACATGGCGAAATGGTGACTTTGTGATTACTCTTTAGAATCATGTTTATCTACATTAAAAGTAGCAGCTAAATTAGAGGGAAGGCCTGATTTTTAAATTGCTAATGGTTTTTATTGTATTTTTTAGGTGGTGTAACTCACCCTACTCTGGTAAATGGGAATGACTGAATTCCCCATTGTGGTCCTGACGAAGGTTGCATTATCAAGTGGACGAATGTATTGTAGTCTAAACAGACAACCAAAACACGTGTAGACAACTGTATCTGTGCAATTGATTACACACAGATCGAACCATCGGAGGGTCAGGTGGGGGCATTTCACAGTGCAAAGAATATATATTGTTGACCAAGTGGTCAGAGAGATAGGTGTGATTTGTACAGGTTTTTTGAACGGTGAAATTGAATGGATGGTAGGATTGAATGTATGTGAGTTGAATTTTGAACAAATATTTTTGATATCTGTTTAATGAATCTATATTTGTGTATGACAATAAATTAATTTGAATTTAAAGTGTTACATTTATTGATATAGTTGAAAAGGTAAATGTTTAAAATGTGCCATTGCCTATCCTATGGGTCAATTTTTGCTTGTTCTCGATGTTCCCTTTAAGCCTATCACATCCCCTAGTATGTTTTCTTATTTTGCCAAGTAGTATGACGTCAGTGCTGACAAGGTTTTTCTATAAAAGAATGCTTTTTTATGAATATGTATGAGGAGAGCGAGAATACTTGCACAGCGTCCGTTGATTCCGTTGTATTCCCTGTTTTAAACAATTGCAGTTAAAACAGTTATGTTTTTGGCAACTTCCTGAGTCGGTCTGATTATTAATGTATGAGTAAGATCTGCATCCCCATCCATGTCAGATACTGTTACCTCATCTTAAAGGGCCTAGGGGTTCACTTGGTAGCTGGCATGGTTCAGATCCGTCGGTTAGTAGGCTGTTAGTGTTTTCGGAAATTCGGACATCCGACATCATTTCGCCAAAGGATCAAAAAGTTTCCTGTGGAGAGCGGCTGATATAGAACTCTTGCAAGAAAATCAATATAGGTGGGACGGGTCCCTCTTTCACAAAATCCCTCCTTGTTCCCACACAGGCGTTGAGTAGACCGAAGGCGACAGTGGCTGATAGAAGAGGGGCCGACCCCAAGAATCCTGAGTTGAAATAACAAATGGTGAGTAGATTGTGGGGACTGGCAAAATAAGGGAATGGGGATTGTGGTAATGAAGAAAAGTAACAGGGGTTTGTTTAGTATATGATGAGAAGTGTTTGAACGAGGAGCGTTTTGTAAAGCCCCATTTCCTAGCCGAAGGAGCTTTAGAAGGAGTCATTTCAAAACCCAAGTGGGTACTTAGGTGGCACATAAACATGTTTATGATAGGGAATGACTCAAACTCCAATCAGAGTATTTTAGGGGCTAAGAGAAAAGGAGTATCATGAGATATATGTAAAGTCAACTTGTCTGTTTGTTTGTGTATTTTGAAATTGAATAGAAGTGTCGAGGAATGACAAGAGTAAACTGTGAGGTTAAGGAAGAGAAAAAAATTGTTATCTTTTTTTTTTGTCTTTGTCGGCGCTGGCAGAAAACGTAGATTGAAATAATTGAGAAGTAGAGGCTTTGAACGGCGAGGGTGGTATGCGCTCATATTTGTTATTTTTCGGATACGTATTCTGTGTAAATCAACGGTAAGTGTCGACAGTCAATTAAGACTTGTCACAATGGGGGATGTTATTCCATTGATGCACCTGTACAAGATACTGCCAAAACAGGCACCCAAGCTCAAAAGGTATAGTGCGGAGTGGGTAAAGGGTACAGCAGACAAAATGTTCATGCCATCACCACACAGGGGATCGCTGTCAAAGGCGATTTTGTAACACATGACCACATACTTGCACGCTGCGTACTCAGGGAAGACATTGGAGAAAAGTTTAGCTAGTTTAGAGCTCTGGAAGATGTGCAGGTAGGAACAGGAAGACCCACCTACTGAGGCCTGGATACTTAATCAATGCAGGGAGGAAGGTGCTGAGCCTTCTGCTCCCCTTGCCTCATCTGAAGTAAATGGTACAAAAGAAGAAGGATTGTATCCATTAAGGGAATTAAAAGCGGCAACAGGATATAGTAATTCGATACATGAACCACCTGCTTATAGCAGTGACCACAGTCCAGAGGAAAGGAAAAGAAAAGAAGAGATCTTTAAGGTTTTACAAGCCAAAGAGGAGAAAAACAAATGACCAAATGTGACCCTAAATACAGAACGAGAGATTAAGAGGCAGCAAGGAGAAAATGTTAAAGCTGACAAGATAACACTCGTACAGAGCAAAGGGATAGGTGGACAGATATTGCTCAAGCTCGATGGGAAAAGTATGGAGGAAGTTAGGCGAAGGGAAGATCAAGACGAACATGATAGAAAAGACAGGGAACGAGAGAAACGACTGAAGGAGGATGAATATAAGAAAAATGATTGACAGAGGTGAAAACAAATATATCAAGAGGAGCGGCAAAAGAAGGAAGAATGGGCAGAGGAACAAAGGAAGTATGACGACAGGGAGAGAGCAATCGAAGAACGAGATAGGCAGGAAAGGAAGAAACAAGAGGAAGAAGCACATATACTACAAGATAAAAGAATGCAAAGACAAAGGGAAGAAGAAGTGCCTAGAGCAAATGAAAGAAGGGAAGAGAAAAGAAGAGGAAAGGGTTAGATGGAAAGCAAGAAAGTGAAGGGAATTAGACGAACAAATGGAGTGGAAAAGAAGACAAAGGGAACGCGATATTGATTATATTCAGAAAGAGTTAATGGAGCCGAGTCCAGTAATATCATGGAGTCATATAGAGAAGTTCCTCCCGTTGCAGGAAGTAACGGCAGGACCACCTAGGATAACCCTAGAGGAGTTTCTCCCATTGCAGGGAGTAACATCAGGCCACCTAAAGTTACATTAGATGAGAATTTTGTGATAGGAAACATTGGAGATAGGTTTGATAAAGCCTATCAAGATGTGAGGGCAAGAGGCGAATCGGGAAGCAGAGCAAATGGAGATCGAGCTATATTCACCCAATCACAAGGCGAAGACGGAAGTCTGTTTAGTCTGGAGTATAGAGCCTTGTCCTTAGACAGGCTGACCTTAAATACGGATGAAAGAGATGAGAGTCATACCAGTTGGGGACTAGATATGTCAGATGAAGAGAGAGAAACCTTCTGTGTGGAGGAGGGAAAAGTGCATGCGGTCCCTAGGGATGTCTGCAGAAAGACAAGGAAGTGAGATGGTCTGATATAGAACAGCCTAAGGATAGGATGCAAGATTCCAATGGCATACCCAGAGCGACCTAAAATAAACAGGCTGAGGTCATTGCCAGGAAGAAGGCAATGAGGAACCATTGTCCCCACTATAGATAGGCAGACGATGGGAGCCAATTGCGGATTTTGGTTCACGCAGTTCCATTTATTGGCGAAAGAAGGGGCCAGACTGCAGTATATTCCCTGGCCACAAATGGATACGTATCTGTAAACTCCCTAGCTTAATGGCGGGTGTGGGAAAATGGATTTATGAGCTAGGAAATATGACAGGAGGAAATACTCTGGATAAAGGGGGCATTAAGAGTCTCCTAGCAGCAATTCTTGGGGAAAGGGCTGATAACATTTGGACACAAGCAGGTTATTCAAGTGTCACGGCACACAACACAACTCATGACGGAGCGCCATTTAAAAATTGCAGAGCACATGTCTGGAGGGCGCTCAGGATAAGTACCTGATACGTCAGATATGGATGCAATGAAGGGGAGTAAAATGAAAGATGACGAAGATACGCTTGCTTACATTCAAAGTATTTAGGAACATGGACTTTGGAAACAAGGGCGCTGTGGGGGAAATCAGTGCCAGTATTCTACCACATTTTGTGTCAGGGATTGCCAGAACAAGTGCAGAGACAGCTCAAGAAATTAGTAAGAATGGAAGCGAAGCCATGAGCAGAGATACAGTAGACTGTAGCACATCACTGCCGTCTGTTGCAAGAGAAAAATAATAAGAAGAAAGATGCTAGAAAACTTGAGGAAGCCAAGTGAGTTTGGAAGAAATTGCCAAAGTAAGCCATAGAAGGAGCAATACTGACAAGCGGAGAAGGGCTGGGAACACAGCAAGCAGTGGGTACATCGCAGGTGAATTATCAATGTCAAATGGACCAAGAAGGGAACAGGTTTACGCCTCGGGGTAGAGGAATGGGCTACAGAGGAAGAGGTGGTTTTCAGTAATCAGGGTGGTTTTCAAAATAACCAATGCAGGTTTCAGAATATGCAGACTGATAATCATAATTTACAAGGAGGTTTTAATCAGGGAGGGCTAGTCAGAAGAGGTCCTCCTATATGTTGGACATGTGGAATGACAGGGCACATCTCGCGAACATGTGGAACCCAAGGGTATGTACAGAATGGGCAATTCTCAAGAGGGGGGGACAGCCTACCCTCCAGAATATAGCTCACAAAATAGGGACTGGTTTGCCCAAGATCAGACAGTGTATCAAGCACAAGCACCGCAAAATCCAACAGGCATTGCAGCCACAGCAAGCACCACTGATTCCACTGCAAGGGCTGTCAGAGCATGCGCCCATGCAGATACAGCAGAGTACATAAACAGGACAGTTATTGACACCTTGAGTAAGGTGTGTCATGGTGGTGGGAGGAAGTCCTTTTACGGGTACGGGGACAAGTATGTATCCACTATAGGACAGCTCACAGGGTGACTTGATGTGTTCAGTACTATCGGTAACACCAGACACCCAAGAGGAACCAAGGGTTGATGTCACCATAGGAGGCAAATCGTTTTCTTTTATAGTAGACACTGGTTCAACTCGCTCATGTATATGAGAGGAAAAGTATCCGTTATTAGGAAATGCCATGAATGCGCAGGTTTTCTCTGGAGCTACAAGCAGAGTTCCTTTTTACTAATGAATGACCAGTCTCTATAGGAGAGTGTCACATGTCTGTTCCATTATTGTATTGAAGGCAGACACTGGTTAATATTCTGGGCAGAGATTTAATATTTAATATTAAGCTGAAACCAGGAGCAATTTTACCACGAGCAATCCAGTACCCAATGTCTCGAGAGGCGGATGAAGGTATTTTTAAGACTATACCAGCCATGATGGAACAGGGTATCTTAGTGACGTTAGAGTCACTGTATAATACCGCTTTGTACCCCGTGAAGAAATCAAAGGGGGGGGTCATGGAGATTAATTCAGGATATGAGGACAATTAACCAGATTGTAGAAGCAGTGTTTCCTTTAGTTCCAAATCCAGCAACGATTTTATGTATTATCCCAGCAGAGGCAAGATATTTCACGGTGATTGACTCGAAAAATGCATTTTTCTCAATCCCGTTGCATAAAGACTCTCAAGACCTTATGTCCTTGATGTTTCATCAAACTAAGCTGAAGAGCACTTGTCTGACCTAAGGGTACTGTGAGTCTCCATCAATATTTAATAGGCTCCTGCAGATGAACCTAAGCAACATTGATTTGAAAAGTGTTGTGGTGCAGTACGTAGATGACATTTTTGTTTGTAGCACGGCAAAAGATGAGTGCAGGCAAGACTTGATTCAGCTAATGATCATTGTAGCAGACAAGGGATATAAAGTGGACAAAGATAAGTTGCAATATTGTCAAGTGTTGTACATAGGTCAGTTAATCTCACATGAGGGGAAGAAAGTTGCACCTGAAAGAGCTGAGGTGATTATGAAAACAGCAAAACCGTACACGATAAAGCGCAGCAGGTTTTGGGATTGTGCAACTGTGTTAGAGCATGGGTATTTGATTATACTTCATACACAAGACCCCTTTTGCAGGCTCTTAAGAAAGCCCAAGTGAACAAGTAAATAATAGAATGGACTGAAGAAATGGAGGGAGGGTTTGAGGAATTGAAGAAAGCAATTTGTACATCTCAAGTTTTAGGAATTCCCAACTATTCTGAGGAGTTTTTCTTATTTTCACACACAAATGGGACAGTTATAAAAGCAGTGCTTACACAGAGGACTACACTAGGGTACAAACCTCTGGCATATTATAGTGGGATTTTAGATCCAGTTATGAGAGGGCCCTTTCCTTGTGAACAATCGCTGGCAGAAGCCGCGTTCGCCATTGAGAAGGCTACCAGCATTATGAAGCGGTGTTCCATGATGTTGTTTGTTGAGAATGCATTGTTTGCCATTTCGGAGAGACCTAAGGGTACGTTGACATCTCAGAGGGCTTCTGCATATGAGGTAGTTATATCGAATCCAGCAATTAAAATAGTCAGGTGTAAAATATTGAACCCTGCCACATTTGTAGCCCAACCTGTGACAGAGGGTGAGCAAGTGCATGATTGCTCAAATTATGAAGAGTTCTACGATGATATCCCAAGGGTAAAGGAGAATGCTCTAGCAGGGGGTGGGGGTTCTCTTTATTGGCCGGTCTTCAAAAATCGATCAAACTGATGGGGAAAGGCATTCAGGTTCAGCTGTGGTAAGGCCTGTGTCTTACCACAGGCCTTACCTTCTTGCACTTCTACCACTTCTTGCACTTGCTACCACTTCAAATTCTCCATTAGCTCTGTTAATGGGGAATTTGAAGTGGTAGCAAGTGCAAGACTACTGTCTCACTTTTCGGTACAAGCAGCAGAATTGGTGGCACTTATTGTCACGCTCAGAAAACACACAGGACAGCAAGTGATGGTGTACAGTGACTCCGCCAACGTGACATCCACCGTCCATGCAGGGCTAGCATGTTGGAAAAGGAGGTGCTACCTCAGAGCGGACAGCACTCCAGTGCAGCACACAGCATTTTTGGACAGGCTTATCAAGGCACTCTACAACTCCTAGTAGCCATCGCAAAATTTAAATGTGCAGCACATACTAAGAGAACTGACTTTATCTCACACAGGAACGAAGCCGCAGACGAAGAGGCTAAAAGGGTTGCTGATTCACCAGACATCTCAAGTTTTGATACTCCAAATGTAAAAGACAAAGGGCCTCATTACGACCCAGGCGGAAAACCATGGTGCTAATAGCACCAGTAACTACCGACTCCGCCATGGAGAAAGGGGGAATTACCACCCCATTACAAGGTTGGCGGGGCGGTAATTCCCCCTTCCTCCATGGCCCTTCCCCATTCCCATTTTTGCCCCATAGGGCATAATGGGAATAGGGAAGGTGGTAATTACGGTACCGCAAATTGCAGTATTGTACTTAGCACCAAGGTCCCTTTGCGGGTCCCTACTTTAACGGCTGGTGTAGACCAGCCGTTAAGGTCGGGTCCCGCAAAGGGACCTCGTAATCAGGCGCTAATAGGTTAACAGCGCCGCAGCCTTTTACGGCGCTGTTAACCCATTAGCGTCAGGGTCGTAATGAGGCCCAAAGTAGTAACAATTATGATTGTAAATGAAGGGTTTAATCATTTGTCAAGAACACAGTTGATGGAGATTCAAGGCAGTGTTCCACTGGAAGCGCAAGAATTGTGAAAACAGAGGGGGTGTTCTTTATTCCCATCTGTAGCATTGTGGCGACAGGACAGCACTGGAAAGCCAGTGATGCCTGTAGCCTTATTAAGGGTTGCGCTTCAAGAGTTGCACTACCCTGCGCATGTAACTAGGGAAAGTCTTGCAGCAGCTATTGCGGAGGACTGGTTTGTACCGAACCTGTAAGAACACGTTGCATTTTATGTAGTAAATTGCATCGTATGTCAAAGGTTTGCCACCGGGCACACACTGCGAACAATCAGAGGAGTGATTCCTCGACCAAACGGTCCTTTTCAGTATTTACATATTGACTATGTTGATATGCTGCAAGTATGTAGTGGATAAAGGTATATGATAGTGGTTGTGTGCCTCTTTTCGAGATGGATTGAAGCAGGTCCATGTGCACACTCTGATGCCACTTGTGCTGCAAAGTTTTTAGTCAGAGATGTTTTTCCTAGATGGGGAGTGTTTGAGATGCTGAGATCCAACAATGGGCCCGATTTTGATAATGAAGTATTTCAACAGATTAGCCTATTTCTTTGTACAAAACGCAAGTTTTCTTCTGCTTATCACCCGCAAGCAAATGGAATTTGTGAGAGACTCAATGGTATTCTCAAATAGAGAATAGCCAAGTTAAAACTGACACTGAAGAATGGATGGCTGTTTAGACTGCCCCTTACATTATATGCATTAAGGAATCAGCTCGGGTCAGGCCACCACCTCACGCCCCACGAGTTAGTAACCGGGATGCGAATGAGAACGCCTCCGTCTCCTCCATCAAGGAGCAGAATTGATGCCTGGATGAATGCAGAATTGTTAGGAAATGAGTTACATATGTATTTGACATGTATGACCGCTTGTTTCTCTGTCATTTCAGATCAACTGAAGCGCAAGGGGTGTTGGTCTCAGGACACAGATGAAGACCATTCAGCAACCAGATGTAAAGAACTATTTCCTGTGCCCAAAATATTTATTGGAGACCCAGTCCAGGTGCACAACTTCACAAGGAAGCGGCACAAAACCCTTTTTAGCGGCATGTTGGTGAGACAGATGCACCCCTACCCGTTGATTCGGAAGCAAGACAAGAAGAAGTAGTTCAGCATGTGCAGACTCGATCAATGATGAGGAAGAAGGACGCTAAGATTGCTGATTAAATAAGTGCAAGTGTGCATTTGGACTGTGGCTTACCCTGGACACTCTTTATAGATATTTTAGCAAGAGTGAAAAAGTAAACGTTCTCGCAGGAATCTTTGAAATGGACATTAGAAAGTGCTAAAACTGCCAGATCTCGACTTTGTGTTTGACAACTGGAAAAAGGAGCAGTTTCCGGATTCATTCCTCACTGAGTTTCTCTTTGGTTAGACTCAGGGTTCTATCTAATGTTGACGCCCATAGACTACTTATCACTGTCTTTGTATACATACTCCATGCTTATCCTGCTCTTGTTTGGCAAAATACTAACATTCGTGTGTTTCTGCAAGATCCTAAGAATCACCCTGCAATTAGAAGGTTACTTATGGAGATAATTGAGCAGATTCAGCAGCTACCTGAGCATTTAACGAGGCTGCCTGATTAAAAAGGTTTTTCTCCTTCCTTAAAAGTAGTACACAAGCATCACATGGACTGTTGAGAATAATGCAGTTCCAGAAAGTGAACAAACTCAATGACGTGTGAAGAATCGGAAGTGGTGGGGTCTCATGTATTGGTGCATAATATATGTGTACTCAGCATTTATCATTGTCTTTCTGGTTTTGCTAATACCCACTGCCTACGTTATTGGTCCCAAAAAGATAGGAGTCCCCTTGATTCTTCCCACTCCAGTGACTTATGCAGAATTATCTGTTGCAAAGAGACCACGGTCATATCTGATTGTCCCTACACCAGTGACACATGTGAAGTCACCCATTTCTTTGACAAGTGTTCCTGGGATTCCCCCTGTAGGATGGTCCATTTTTTATATACTGCATGACCATTATGCACAGGCTCATTTGGAAAGAAAGAGACCTAAGAGAAGCACAAGGAAAGATGATTATGAGTTAAATAATTATATAGATAGTACAGTACATTTGGGGAATAACATGTGGTATCAGCACAAGAAAGAGGTGGGGCAAAGTACCTCTGAAGAGGGTTGCTAGGTTAGTGCTCTCCTACCTTTTGCTATGGGGAGGTCCAAAATATTCATAGCTATAGAAATAGAAGTTCAGACAGCTCATTGCTTGAGTCACCTTGCACTCTGCCATACAAGAGGTCAGTTCCAGAGTCGAACAGCATCCTTGGTATGGGTGACTGAATGGTCAGCTCCAGAAGAAGATGATTATGTTCAAGATTTGAAGACAACAGCAAGAGCACACACCAGAGATCATGTGATAAGATACAAACAGCCTGAAATGAAGGGAGCAGGAATCAGATGGGAAATAAATAAAAAAACTCAATTGCCAAGGAAAGAATGATGACGAAATACGAAGATGCAAGGAGAAAGGCCAGCTACAAATCTCGGGAACAGTGCTTTCTCCAGATGGATGGGAAGAAGGCATAGGCAGTAACAGGACATCACAAACCAGTTATAGATCGTGTGGAAAAGGGATGCAAGCATCTATGGCCAAAGCTTGCAAAGTTGCTGACATGGGCTGTAGACAAGGGAGGCATGTTGCAGATAGTGCCTCTGGCTCAGAAACAATGGCACAAGAAAAGTCAGAGAGAATCAGCAGTGTGGTTGAATCTTCCATGTACCAGGAATGAAGGATGAAACAGTAGTCATAATGGACCACTATTGGGCCTGTGGATCCAGAGCATAAATGAAGCTGCCCAAGGACTGGAGAGGGTTCCATGTGTTAATATCCCCGCAAAGAAATCGCCATACTAAAATATTGCCATATTTTTGCTGCGATATTAAGGCATGGAACCTACTGGGCCACCCCCACAACCTCCATATTATTTTAAAAGGAGCAGGTGACACCCCCGCAACCCCTGCTCCTAATATTATCACCACCAAAAATATCACTTATGGCCGTTCCTGACGACCATATATACGGTGATGCTTCTTAGTGATTGTATCGAATGGAATAGTTTTGAATGGCAAAGTTTTGAAAAAAATGCATCTAATGGGGGGACCCTCCAACCCTTGTTTTTTTTTACCCCTTAAAACCCATTATAGTAAACAAAATCCTGTACCTAAAAACATGTCTTTTTTCCATGCATTCTTTTCTCAAAACTATGGCATTCGAAACTATGTTTTTGAAGCTATGCCTGGTTACCTAGGGCAATATTTTTGGTGGGGATAATATTACCTGATACCCTGGGAGGGATGTCGTCTATAGTACGTGTCCATGTTCCAGCGTTTGTGATTCCAAAGAGTAACCTGAACATTGGAGTGTTTCCAAAAGAAGATGTTCACCTGAGAAAGAGGAGATCAGTTGGATTCCTCAATTGAACAAAAAGAGAGAACTTCTTTTCAGCTAAATCGATAGAAGCTTTCAATGACATTCCGTATGAACACAGGTTGCTCAGCCAGACTTCAGCAATATTCACGACACTCTTCATGCCAGGGATCCAGACGATGGCAAATGCCAGATGGTGACAGATAAGCAGATGGGAACTCCTGCAGATGATCAACACTACCATAAAGGGATTTAATGCTATGACGGAAGATCTGAGAGCCATAAGACTGAGTACTCTTCAGAACAGATATGTCCTGGACATGATTACAGATATGGATGGAGGTGTTTGTGCCAAAATTGGAGAATCATGTTGCACATTCATACCTTCTCACGATGAAGAGAATGGGTCCTTAACAGAGGCCATAACAATGCTGCCGAAATTGCACATCATGATATGATTGGTTATTAATAACATGCTTAATACCCAGAGGTTTCTAAGCGCAGACCCGGGGATCGAACCTGTGCTGCTCTGTGTCGTCTTGCTAACAAGGCAACCACGTTGCCGCTGAGCTATCCTCCCATCAAGATGGAAGATGAAGTAGAAGATATTGAAGATGACAGCTGGTTTGCATCAATCTTCTCATGGGTTCCACAATGGATGACAGACATCTTCAAGTTCCTTGGAGCCTTTTTGGTGATGATCATGTTTGGATTCTGTGTGATCAGAAGAATAATCACACGGTGCAAGAAGACAGCAAAGAAAGCAACAGGTATGAAGATCATGATTGATGTCAAATCAGGGTTTGGGCTCAAAGAGCTGACAGATGAAGAGATTAGAGACTATATAAAGGCCAGTATTCATGCACCTGAGGGAAAGAAGTTCCTGTCTCCAAGAAAACACAAGAAGTATGTGGGAAGATGGATCTACTGCAGCCCGAATTGACAATGTAGTCTCATGACCTGGAGCATTGATGAGCATGTGAAATCAGCAGGATCTCTAAAAGGAGTAATAAAGATATGGACTCCAAAGAAGCACTTATTCAGACGAGGATGTCTAGATGTGAAGACTCATGGGAGAGTGGTTGATGAATCAACCAGAGGGGGGAGTGTAGAGGAGGAGCCAAGTTCTACTACCGGAAGTCCCGCCCCCATTTTGCCTATATGTTGGGAACCAGAAATTGCGACATGTGCAAAGCCAGGGATGTTACATATACTGCGAAAAGTCCTTGTAACAAGGTATCCATTGAGAAAACCCTATATGATGTATCTGCAAACAAAAATTACAGTCTTCTGAAGGAAGTTCCGGAAGAAGTGTGAAGATGAATGAAAGAGGAGACTTGTGACATCGCATGAAGCAGAAATGACTTACCCAGAAGAGATGCCAATGAAGAAGGTTAATAGATCTTATAGAATCTGATGGTGAAGTAAAGAATTGAGCAACATTTCGTAAGCAAAATTAAGATTGCACGTGCGGAGAAGCACTGAAGAAAATGCAAAGCTGTTTTACAATTGTACAGATGCAGTAATGCAAGTAGACCAAGTAATCATAAGGCTGGCTATACGTAGTGAATAGACGGCAGGGGGTGCTGCCAATATGTATGTATATATGTGTGTTTAGAATCTGGATGTTCCATGATGCATTTTTGCAAACTTGAACTCCGTGAATAGAAGGGCTGAAAGTGTGGCGCAGTAGAATAAAACAGCTGACGGCGAAGGAAGGTTCAGGAAGGCTTGCCTGGCCCAGTGTCAAAAGTTGGGGCCGCCATGAACCTGGTTATCTACGTGAGAAGATACAATGCGCGTGAGAAGCTAGCCGAGCACCTGTTTGAGGTGTAATGGGAAAACACTAGAAGTGCCAGGTTTTATTAATTTAATAGTATTAAATGCAATGAAGGAGCTCAAAACGTGGTCTCCTGTCACATGGTCAGATGGAAATAGACTTTGGGCAAGCTACACCAAGACCAGAAGATAAAGCCATGCTCCCACTCCCTTTTATTCAAAGTTCCTAGGGTGTGATTCCACAGATGGAAGATTGACTGCTCATGTAGATGGTAACGCGGTCTTGATTTCCTTGGCAGCCCAATTAGGATTAGGCACCTCACCCTCCTTCCTGGGTGCTACATTGGCTTCACAGGGATTACCTCCTCCTTGTTTAGTTCTTTTTAAAGAGAGCAATGTCAAACCTTTCTGGCCAGGAGGAGGTGGCCAGCTCGACTATAGTGCAAAGACGGAACACATACTCCTGGATGGCCTGTAGTTGCCCTTAGTAGAATCTATGCACATTGGTACTTAATCCTGGGTACAGAAATACAAAAAGGGGCCTTTATCCACTGATATAGTCTTCCATGGGCAGGATATGGAGGCTTGGTTTCAAGATTAATTGGTCAAGATCTATAATCTGATGCAATGAGCCACAGCCCAAGGGTCAACAAATGACTTGAAACCAAGCACAAGTTCACTAGGAGCTATATATATCACCATCTGAGGTCTTCCCTAACCACTTTAGTACTGTGGTCCTTCATCCTTCCTGTTCAGTCTCACTCACTCAAGGCTGCCCTACAGAGAGTGATAAACAGTCACAGTCTCAGGGATTTCTAATGTGCCACACTTCTTAGTTGGTCTTTGGTGTGTCTTTCTAGGTTGTTGTTGAAGATGTCAGAAGGAGGCAGTGTTGGTCCATCCAGACTCCTCAGATAGTTCTCCCACCTGTTATCCATTGATCTTCGGACAGGGCTACGATTTCAGACAAAGAGTCAGGTGGTTAGGACGCATGGTTAAAAAGCTTTAAATCCTGATAGTAATAAGTAACCATCATTGCCAAGCCTGCAAAGTCCTTGGTGGCAACTGTATGCCTCTCTAACACTGTATAATCTTTCTTATGGCTGAGGTTCAGGGACTGTCTTTCACTCTCCTTCCTTTCTTCCTTCTACCTCTCTTCATTATTTCTAATTTATTTCTCTCCACTTTCTCCCTTACTTATCTCATTCTACTCAACTTTGTTTTCACTCTTGCTCTCTTTAAACTCCTTTCCTTTGCTTTCTCTCTTCCTCCTATCCTCCTCTATTCCCCATATTTATTCCCTTCACCTCCTCAACCCTACTCTTTTTTTCGTACTCTCTTGTTCTTCTTAATTATTTCTATTACTCTGCTTCACCACATCTCTTTTGCAGTCTCCAATCATCTTCATATGTCTCCTCACTACTGGACCATGCTCTCCCTCTCTCTCCTCTTTTCCTTCTACTCACCTTCCCATAATTCTCTCGCTTTCTCTCCCTCTCCTCTCCCAATTATTTCATCCTCGTTCTTTCCTCTCTACCTCATTTGTTCCTATCACTTCTTCATCTCCTCTGCTTCTCCCTTTCCTCTAACTCTCCTCCACGCCATGCTCCTCTCCACCTCCTCTGTTCCTCTTATTTTCTCCTCGACACTTGTGCATGCTTCACCATGGTCAACTCTACCCCTTCAACTCTGCACATCAACTTCTGACTCCCACACTACTCATCTGCTGTGCCCTATGTTTGCCCGGCTGTTAGACAGGTGACAGCGGGAGTAATTGTGTGAACCAGGTCAGATTTGTCAATGGTGTAAGCATGTTCACAGATTGCGTATAGCCTACACAAATTTCTAACCCATGAGGTGATCTAGATTGGGGATAAGTCTCCCCCCATGGCTCTGTTCTCTGAGCTTATAATGAGTGCATGCATCATTTGAAAGACCCTGGGCCTCATTACGAGTCCGGCGGTAACCGAGCCAGAAAAACCGGCAGGTTATCGCCGGACTCGTATTACAATTCCGCCTCCGTGATTCCCCGAATCACCGGGGCATTACAACCCCGGTGACCCAGTAATTCCGGAGGCGGAATTTGGTAAAGGACTCCATGGGAATGGGGAAGTGGAAACACTGGCACCATGCTTTAATGGTGCTGGTGTTTCCACGTCCGCCTGCAGGCGGGTGGTGTTAAACCCGCCAGGTCAGACCTGGCGGCAGTGACACCTCCCGCCTGTAGGACTCAGAATCAGCCGGTCCGGAAAGAACGGTGTTGGCAGATTTACCACCACCGTTCTTTCCGGACCGGCTGACTCGTAATGAGGCCCATTATATCTGCTGCCCTTACTTTGACAGTTCCTCTCGGCTGAAACCTGATGGACACTCCCTTTAAATTCTATCTGTGTTCTATCTTCTGAATTCTCCTAAATTCCATGGACCCCCACAAATGTGGTAGGAGTTAGGTAGGTCCAGAATCAGGGAAGTTCAGCTCACATCAGTATAGTACACCTTTCTCTCTTAGATAACCACAATTCTGTATCTGTAAAATGCAGCTAGGTGGCTGGTTTGTAGTGTAGATCATGAAATATTTAATTTCTGGGGGCGTGGCCAGCCAGCCATGGAGTAGGACGTGCTCCGATGCGGCTGCTCCGATAGATCCGACATCGATCCTGATAACAATGCACATATGATCTGAAAACCACTGAAAAACATAAGAGAGGGCGTCGGAAGCAGCCCTCCACCAAAAGAGCAAAGGACGGTTTGTGTGGAGCAGCGATGACTGAACTGTGAGCGTCACAAGGGTCGCCTAGTGGAACGCGGATTCTAGCAAAATAGCGGCGGACAAAGGCATCGGGTTCGGATAACACCTTGATCACCGGAACGACTGAAGCCAGCGAACTCGCTGTGACTGAGGGGCTCCCTTTATGAGATAGTTGGCGGCGCACGTTCGGCTGGTGGGAGCAGCTCCAGGAGACGTGCTGCAGTGTGCGACGAGCCCGGGATACATTGTTGCCGGTGGCCGCCGAAACACATGCTAGCTGGGGTCCCCAGCAGAACGCTGAAATAACAGTGCGACATTGAGAGCGTGTCACATTGTATACCAGCACCTGGAGAGGCCATCCACCTCGCGTGATGTAACACTTCACTTGAAGGAGGCCGATCGCAGAGACACCTGGCCGTGCAGAGGCAGGCCTGCTGTAGGGAACTGAGGTGCACCGAAGCGTGGGCGGGGGCCCCCTATTGCAGTGGAGATCAGCTGCGAAGGCTGCGTGGAGCCTCGGGTAGGAAATGGTGGGCGCCGCGCGCCTGAGCCTCTAATGATACAGCCCCAGGAATGGAGGGCAGAGGTACTGAGAGTGCACCGGACGGACAGTGAAGTCTGGAGGGAAGAGCTGGACAAGTGTGTGTGACACGGTGGGCGGCGAACAGTGTGGAGAGGTCGATGGTAGTGGCTCTGGAGTGTAGTTTGAGTCTGCCGTGCGGGTGCAAGCAACGGCGACTGCCTTTATTTGAAGTGAACGCAGATGCAACATTGAGACCTGGAGGCACGTGCAGAGGCTAAAATACTGGCACATGACGCTGCGTGTGCCACAGGGTGAGAATAAGTACTACAAGATATAAGCTGTGGAGTGAGCCCAAGCCACGGCGAAAGTTGGAACTGCGCAGGCCATGGGCTACTGGGCACAGTGAGCCCTAGCACGCACCGACACAAACTGTATCGTGCAAGGACATAGTCTGTTTGTGCACGAACCCTCACGCAGTGCCCCTGTGGACAATTGACCTAGACCTGTGATGGCACTCTGGAGTCGTACTACAGCAGTGTAACGAAATTGCTATAGCGGAGGCCGAGCGACTCAGAAAGGCAACTAAACCAGCAGGATGGCCGGGCGGGGGGTCGTGGGCAAGAACAAAAATAAACAACCCACTATGGAAACTTTCGCTAGGGCACAGCTATCCCCGGCGACCACCGTGCCTAAAGGAATGGCAGCCGGAGAACCATCAGATTCTAGCAGCTATCACGGAGCTGAGGGACTCATGGGGGGCAGCGATGGCGGACCTACGCACTGCATTGGAGGCCAAGATAGACGCAGTAGGCATTGACGTCTTGCTACGACAGGATGTAAGGACATTGTCGGAGAGAACGAGTAGCCTGGAAAGTACAGTGAAAATCAACTCATACACCGGCGCAAACAACGCAAAGGAGGTTCACATATTGAAACAGCAGGTCGTTAACCTGGAAAATCGTGCGGAGGAGGCGGAAGGGAGGGCAAAGAGGAACAACATTCGCGTGGTCGGCCTTCCAGAGGGAGAGGAAGGCCAAGACCCTACAGACTATATCGAAAATGTACTCTTGCAAGGAATAGGGGCTGAAAAACTCTCGCAAGGTTTTACTGTGGAGCGGGCGCATAGAGCCCTCATGAGGAGGCCGCAACCGGGGACACCCCCCCCGGCCAATAATAGCGAAAATACTGAACTACAAGGATCACGAGAAGATTTTGGAATACTTCCGTAAAGGTGGAACCATTGAAAGGGCTTCGTGCACCGTCACGGCATATCCAGATTACACAATGCTGGTCCAAAGGCAGCGGTATAGCTATGTGGCGATCAAACCAAGGCTACGCGCGGCGGGGATCAAATATATGCTGCTGTATCCTGCGAAGCTAAAAGTGATACATAAGAGCAAGATGTTTTTTTTTCACACTCCAGAAGAAGCGACGACATGGCTAGACCTTCAGGGTTGTCCGGAACAGGAGGCGGATCAAGCTCGAGAGTAATACGATAAGTGGCCGGGACATTGCATGTAGCATGACAGGATGCGCAGTGGGTACTTCAATAAGAACTGAGGGTGATGGTTATGGTTGAGGGGTATCACTGGGTATGGGTGGCATTTAGAGCGGATCCCATAGACCTGGGCGAACATAAGGACTTGAATATAGTAATGTGCATACGTGTGTTAATTGTACAGCTAAGTGTGTTGAGTTCATAGCGAATAGGAGCGGCAGGACGTGAGCACCCTACCCCCCCATACTAGTCCTAGTAGGCTAGCCATTACGGCGGCCTTACCCCGCGGAGCATCGAGTACAGGCGAAAGCCAGAAAAGTGCTAGATGCGGGGGTGCCTGAGATCCAGGGACGCAGCTGGGCAACAGTTGGGGAGGGGGTTGTTGGGGCTGGTAGGGAGAATGGGGGGCAGGAGGCGCGGGGTGTTGGGGGTGGTTGGGAAGAGACGGTGCGGGATAGGGGGAAGGGAGGGGTGTTTGGGGTGTGTGTAGTTAGGGGAAGTTTGAACTGGGGTACGAGCTTAAATAGAGGAGAATGGGAACGAGAAGTGGATTGCATGGCCGGGGTGGGGGCATAGCCATAACAAGCCATGGGGGACCTTAAGATAATTACGTGGAATGTCAGGGGTCTAAACAGTTATTTGAAGAGAAATAAGGTTATGCTCTACCTGCGAAGACAAAAGATAGACATTGCGCTATTACAAGAGACTCATTTGACGAAAGAGAGACTGGGTATGATTAGGAGGAAATGGAAAGGAGTGGTGGTGGGCTCAACATACTCAGTTTATGCTAGAGGGGTCCTTATCTGGGTGGCTCTGCATGTCCCCTTTCATGTGTTACAGGAAACTGCTGAAGCAGATGGGAGAATGGTCATACTCAGGGGATGGGTAGAGAACAGAGAGATAAGTATAGTCAACACATACGCGCCCAATCAGAATACAGCGACGTATTTCAGAACCCTGAGTGCTAACCTTGGCATGTGCATGGGAAGTGTGGTAATCTGGGGTGGGGATTTTAACTTTGTTCTAGACCCCAGGGTGGACAGATCAGATCAAAAGTTGGATAAACCTGCCCCGGCGGCACGTGTGTTACAAACACTGCTCAATGACTTTGACCTGGTAGATGTATGGAGAATGAAGCACCCCCAAGAAAAACAGTACTCTCACTATTCGGCCCCACAACAGCTGTCTACTAGACTGGACTATGTCTTTGCTACGTCAGGCATAATAATGGAAATGGAGTGGGTGGAATATAAAGCGAGAGTCCTGTCGGACCACTCGCCCTTGATTGTCAGCTGGCAATACTGCCCTCCTAGAGCAAGGATCCTAACGTGGCGGCTCCGAGCGGAAGTGCTTAAAGATCCTGTGTTCAAAGAAGTAACGGAGGAATAACGGAGGAGATCATAAATTACTTTGAGGAGAACACGGGTAGTGTAGATTTGGCATGCACGTTATGGGAGGCCTTTAAAGTGGTGTTGAGAGGTGTGGCCATAGCAAAGTCCAAAAGTCTGCCAGGCGGTATCCTGACTGACTTGCAAGCAGCTGAGAGGGAGTTGGAACAAGCACAAAGGGAGGATGGAGATACTGGTTCGAATGCAGAGCTGATACTCCAACTACAACAGACATGTGGAGAACATTGGGATAGGTTGTGTAAACTGAATTATAAGAAATACATAGAGAGGCAGCACGCGGGTGGTGATAAAACAGGACGGCTTCTGGCGTGGTTATATAAGAGCGAAACCCCCAGACCCACCATTAGGGAAATAACAAGGGACGATGGCAGTGTAGCCGACACCCAAGAGGGAGTTAATCAGGAATTTGCCACCTACTACAGGGAGGTGTATGGGGACGTCGAGGAGGATAATCAAGAGAGGATAAAAGAAACACTCGAAGATATAGGTCTGCCCAGGATAAGAGCTGAAGAGAGGGAAGAGCTAGATGCACCAATCAATTTGGAGGAGCTAGAAGCGGTGGTGAGACAATTGCCTACTAGTAAGACCCCAGGGGCGGACGGGTTTCCAAGTGAGTTTTATAAAGCATACATGGCAGAGGTGCTCCCTCCGATGTTGAATATGCTAAATGAGGCGTTTGAGACGGGACAGCTGCCAGAGTCGCTCACGGACGCAGTTATAATTCCGCTTCCTAAACCAAATAAGCCTGGACACAGCTGTGGCTCCTACAGACCACTATCAATGCTGAATCAAGACAGCAAGATACTAACAGCTGTTTTGGCAAGCAGACTGCGAAGAGTCATTGACAAACTCATACACCCTGATCAGACGGGGTATGTTCCAAATAGGAACATAACTCATAATCACAGGCGACTCCACTGAGTCATTGAATGGGCGGGGGGAATGAGGGTGACATGGCAGTAGTGTCCTTGGATGCGGTAAAGGATTTTGACTCTGTCAAGTAGCCATGGCTGCTGTCGACTCTGGCGGAATATGGGATGGGGCCCGGATACATAAGATGGGCAAAGATGTTATACAGTGAGCCACTCGCTAGAGTTAAGACGGGAGCTGTTATTTCAGAGAGATGGCGGCTAGGCAGAGGTACTAGACAGGGATGCCCATGGTCCCCTATGTTATACATATTGGCTTTGGAGCCTTTGGCTATATATCTCAGACAGCAGTATGACACTATAGGCATCGAAGTAGGAGGGGAGCGACACTTGATCTCCTTATATGCAGATGATTTGCTATTGTATCTGAAGCACCCGGAGGAGAACCTCCAGTATATCTTGGAGGTTATGGATCGGTATGCGGGGCTGTCTGGAATAGCTGTGAATCCTCAGAAGTCTGTAATTTCTCGTTAGGTAACTATAAGGGACTCCCCGTAGAACAGCTGCCAGTGCTGCAAGCCCCTTGGGCTGTTGATACCTTTCGGTACCTTGAGATAGACGTGTATCATACGGTTGAACAAGAACATAAACACAACACGGAGGTAGCCATAAGAAAAATTGAGAAAAGTATGCAATTTTGGGGGAAGCTGCCGCTAGCTATGATGGGGCGTAGTGCAATGCTTAAAATGGTGGTTTTTCCCAGACTTCTGCATTATTTCGGAAACATTCCACACCTCATACCTGGGAAGTTTTTTGCCAAGTTCAATAGTATATGCAGGGACTTTTTGTGGCAGGGCACTAGGTGCAGGGTGGCACTGTGGAAGTTGCAAATTTTTTACGAAAAAGGGGGGATACGGCTCCCCAACTATGAGGCCTACTATGTAGCGAGCCAATTGCAGTACGTTGCTAAATGGCTCTCGGATGAAGGTACCCCCGAATCCAGATTGTTCAGTGCAGACTGTTCCCCATTTTACTTAAATGAGTGATCTGGTTGTCCGAAACGGAAATGCAGGGGCGCCCTAGGATGTTGATGCTTGGGTGGAGGATTTGGCGCTGAGCGTGCAGGATGATGGAAATCCCGGCTCCGTGCTCCCCGCAAATACCGCTGGTTGCACTGGCTAGGGGAGATGTGCAACTACGGAGGATGATTAGGAACCACTGTGAATCGGTGGGGTTGGCAACGGTGGGAGATGGTTGGCGGGAGGGAGCCATCATAAATTTTGAGGAGTTGGGCGAGGAAACAGGTCTACAAGTAGGTCAATATATTACATATCATAGACTGGTACGGGAAATTAAGAAGACTTGGCCCGAAACTATTCTTGAAGAAGAGCCGGATGGCACTGTAGACATGATATATGACATAATGGAGGGAGGGCACGAGATCTCAAGATTGTATGACATGCTGTTGCTTAGGATTCGTAAAGAACCAACGCAACTGAGATTAGACTGGGAAACTGAGGTGGGAGTGCCGATGGAAGATGGGATGTGGGAGCATGCTTTATGGTATCATCTAAAGGTGTCGAGAAACGCTAGGTTGAAACAAATACAATTATATATTACGCATAGGGCTTACATGACACCCCTGAAGATATCAAGATTTAAAAATGCAGGTAGGCAAGCATGTCCCAAGTGCGATGAAGAACAGGTTGACATGGCACATATGTTTTGGTCCTACCCTGTGGTTGGGTGCTTCTGGAGCGAGATAGCGGCGAAACTAGCGGATAAAGGAGTCACATTGGTTGTAGAGTCAGCCTGGACCTGCCTACTGGGGGGGTTCCCTAGATCGCAGAAACTGAAGCATGTTAACAAATTGAAGGATTTGGCATATGTGTTGGCTAAGAGGGGGATCGCCATGGGGTGGAAGGCTTGTCATAAACCGCAGGTGGAGATATGGTGGAAGGAATTGCAAAAGTGGGCGGAAGCAGAGACCATGGTATGGCAGGAGTCCAGTATGATAGGAGGGGGAGAAGAGGTGGGAACCCAGTTGGCTTGGAAATCACTGATAGTGGAACTGTTTGGAACGATGCCAGATTTGGCGGATTCCAATGGAAAACAGACCCCACCACGCGGCGCGAGTACAGAGTAAACAGACTTGATAGGCTCGTAACGGGCGTGGGCTTTGGGGAACAGAGATCAAATTGTATAATGTACAAAATCGAAATTGTATTACCGTATCTTGCACTGTATATTTGGTCTGTGTTGTTTTGTTGGTTGAAATATAATAAAAAACTTTTTAAAAAAAAATATATATATATGTAATTTCTAGCAGGTAAAGGAGTTTTTGGGGCAATGGGTGTCCTCCTGCAAATCAGAGGAGAGGTGTGATGGGAGATCTGTTGGAACCATCATATACCACCTCCAGGGCCTGCACCATGTAAGAGGTAGTCGTCCCTGGTTTTCAGGGTCATCCCAGTCCAATCCTCTAGCGTGCATTTTGTGACCTATACCACACAACACAGAAATGCCCCACTTTCAACCAGACATGCATGTTCTTTACCCATATCTCCAAGATCAAGGTGAATCCTTCAGCTTGCTGCTTTCTGGGCTGAATTATTGTCATTTGAGACACTTGCACATGCATTCCACAGCATGGGTGACATCTAAAGCAATGTCTTATCAAGAACCCCTTTGGCATTTAGTACATAGAATATCGTAGTGCATTTCTCATCTCAGGATAAAGAACCTTCCACTATCCTCACCTTTGTCTGAGATGAAAGAAGGAGTGAATCAATGTTTAAAAGTAGACTTAATTTGGGAAAATTGCTTAGTGTTCATTGAAGAAGTGAGTGACCCCTTTATGAATAAAGAATGGCATATTAACACACAGGCTTAAAATGTCTGGTGTTTCTGTTTCCTCCGATAAGTTACTTACCAGTGTTGTCTTCCATTGTCCCCTTTTCACTCTGCAAGCATACTTCAACAAAGGTAGATACTGTTTGGATATCTGGGATATTGTTCCCAATATTCATGATTGCTGTGAATCACAAGTGGGTCCATGTCGTTTGTGACATCTTCACCAACCTGTTGTGCTCTATTTTTTATTCATTTCTATTGAATTTAGTTTGCATTGTCTATTTGGTAGGTCATCTGAAAAGAACAGACTATCTCAGGATGCCATGCCTGTCTCAGGGCTTTGTGGCTTGCAGTGTGCATTTTCAGATCCCTCCTGTAGCCCAATGAGAGGTGTGAGAATCTTATCAATTGCAGCTTTTCTCCTGTGTGGTAAATTGTATGTAGTTTTTCTTTTACTATTATACATTCTGAACTGAAGTGTCCATAGCAAAGTAAGCATCAGGGGTGCACATGCTACTCACATCTGAATTGGGAACAATTAAGAACTCTGCTTGTGTCTCATCAAAAGTACATAGGTATAACATTGCCATCTTAATTTCACAGTACTTTCCACAAAGGATTTTAACAGCTTTCAGTTTGGTTAATTGTGTCATCCTCTACTTTATATGTTTCCTTGCTGCCCAACCACAGGTGTGGCTCTGCCGCATCCCATCTGTCCCAGATAGCATCCTATCTACTTTACAGTCCAATACAAAAAAGCAAATGTCTTTTAGCCTTGTTTGTAAATGAGACTTATAGTTTCATCAGTCCTAAGTGTATGGGGTGTGTAGGGGACGCATGATATCAAAAATATAACAATGACACAAAAAGTACAATTTGTAAAACCTTTATTAGCTTTGTGGGGTTTGGAAAAACTCCTACTTTGCCATATATAACGAGGATTGGAGTCGTCTCGACCATCAAATAATAAAGAAAACAGTCTTGCTCGTGGCTGTCAAATCAAAATGGCTTATGCTAGCAAAACCTAACGTCTGCCCTATCTCTTGTACGGAAAAATTTGTAAAGGAGGTATTTATATAAAAGGAAAATCAGTGTTCGACAAAGAATAAAAGTGGCTGAATCATTTAGAGAGCATCAGATAAGGCATTCTCTATAGGCAGGATGACACACTCTGGCTCGGGCTTTAACACTGAAACAGTTTGGAATATGGATGGACGACCACCTGGCTTTTCACGATAAAGGCTCTTGTTCCAGTCTTCCCCAAGTAACAAAACAAAAAGTTCACACCGGTCCCCTTCTGTCGGGTTCAGACCTTTTCCGAAAAGCAAAAGTTTAATGTTGGACCCCTTCTGCTGGGCTCAGACCTTGCACGGTTCAATGTTGGTCCCCCTCCTGTGGTGGGCTCATACCTTTCACATTTCAACAACACTTGCCAGGGGTCCCTTCCCCAAGCTTTTTACACTTTGAGTCTACCTCTGCCGGGCTCAGACGGCTTTTCGGATTTCAAAGACTTTCGAATGTGCAAGGCTTCCTTTACAGACCACTGCAGTACCACTTCGACCCAGAATTCAATGTTCAGTTTTATCCTCTCCCCTTCTCTCAGGGTTAACTTCGTTCACATTCGCTTGCACAATTCATTCACTTTTATCGCCTTCAACCAATACACTTTTCACAGAGGCTTTCGAGTGGGCTACACCTTTTCGCCAGACCACTCAATTACTCAGTATCGCTGATTCCACAGCTGTCTTTATTGTAAAGTTAATTCACAGGTCTGCCTTCCCTCGTGTCTCATCCACACGCATGCAGCCTTCACTTGCAATATATTGTTGCAAACTTCAATCTTTCTTAGCACACACCAGTCTATCCTGTTGCTTGCCAACTCACCGTCCGTGTGAGGTTGTTTCTTGCTTTTCGATTTCAAATTCACGAGTCAAGGTTAATACCACAGGTTTGGCCTTGCCTCCTCAACTCTGCCATTCACCCAGGAGGGTTGCTGGCATCCTTGAAACACAATTCAGTGTTCGATATTGGTATCTGGCCTTCTCCATGTGTCTTTCACAGTCTTGTGGCGGCATCAACATCCTGTAGGGAACTCTTGGGGTTTTCGACCCACTGCTCTCATCCCTTGGTCCGTCGTTCTGCTCCAGTAGGTTTGCCTTTGTCCCAGAGGTTCTGCTCTTACTTGTGTTCCACCTAGCTCAGAGTGTGTCTCCAGGTTCTGCCTTTTATCTGTGTAAGGAGAGCTGATTGGAATCAGGTGTATGCACTTGAAGTCAAGTGCCTAACTTTGCCTGACCCTATTAGCAGGACATGTCCAGTACGATGTATAAGAGTTAGTCCTGTTACTCTCAGTCAGCCTTTTCATTGACCTAACGTTTGAACAGAGAGGGAGGGGTGTTGGGACATTGGATCCTAAAACATAGGAGGAGTTGGAAGTACAAAAAAGGGGGGAATACCGCATCTCACCATCGGCTGCCTCACCCTGACTCCCCGAAGACCCCTCACCCAGGTAATCCTCCCGCACTGGTCCACGCCCAGTGTCTGTATTCAAAGGGGATGGCTGTGCCCTGGCCACCTGAGAGAGATATCCCTGGTGACCAGCGGGTGAGACACCCTCTGGTTTCTCACATACCCTTCCCCTATGCGATGCAGCCACATCTGTTTCACAGGGAAACCAGAAGAGAAAATCGACGTTCCCCAGTTCTTTACCACAGTGAAACAGTAGGGTTGCAGTTCTAAGAATCATCGCATGACTCAAGGGTTACAGTCCTTTTGTTGACTTATCCAGGTGAGTGGTCAGTGACAATTGTGAACTCTCTCCCTAAAAGGTAGTATTTTGGATGGACAATTGCCCATTTGATGGCAAGGTCATCCAATTCCAATACAGAGTAGTTTTCACGTGGCAAGTGTTTACCAATAGTGAATAGGATGGGGTGTTCTAATCCATCGCATACTTGCGATGAAACTGCTCCTAACCCCGTGAGAGAGGCATCAGTTCGTAACACAAAGGGCCTCATTACAAGAAGGGCGGAATGGGTTTAACGGCGCCGGTAATGGTGCTGGCACCATTAAACCCATTCCGCCCTATTACGAGGTTCCCTCACGGGACCCACTCTGGACGTCTGGTTTTCAATGGGCCCGTTGTTAGCTCCCTCCCCATTCCCATTGTGCCCTACGGGGGCTCAATGGGAATGGGGAAGGACTGGGTCCGAGTTTCCTGAAGGAGGAAATACCAGGTCCTCCAAAGTCGGAATGGCCCGGTATTTCCCCATTCAGGGAACCCGGACACGATTTTGGAGGCAGATACCTCCAAAGTCGTAATGAGGCCCAAATTCTTGGAAAAGTCTACTACTTTTGGGATTGGGTTCTGACACAAGGTTTGTTTCAGGTTATTGTAAAATGAATCGTCCTCATGATTCGGGATCAGCATTTCTTAGCTTGTCTGTTAATCTGGCAGTTCTATCTGAAAACCTTGGGATAAACCTATGGTAATAACCAATCAATCCTAGGAATGCCCTGAGGTCTATCATGGTCTTGGGTGTGGGGGAATTTAGGTCGGCTTTCACTGTTTCATGCTGGGTCTAGACACTGCCATTCCCTACAAAGAAGCCTAGGTATTTCACAGCCGATTGAGCCAGCTTACATTTGGATGGATTATCTGTTCAGCCGGTTCTCATAATAGTAGATAGATGAAAAATATGGTCTTCCCAAGTTTTACTATAAATGACTATGCCATCAATATAGGCCCCACAGAAATCAGAGTAGGACTGTAATATCCTGTCCATAAATCCTTGGAAAGTGACTAGGGCCCCATGCAATCCAAAAGGGAGGACTTTGAACTGGAATAGTACCATTGGTGTCGAGAAAGTTGTCCTTTCCTTATCAGGTCCATGTAGCGGGACCTGCCAATATCCCTTGATTAAATCTAGTGTGGACACGAAGGTGGCCTTTCCAAGTTTATCTATCAACTCATTTATGTGCAGCATAGGAGGGATCAAAGGCGAAGATGGCATTAACCTGCCTGAAGTCTATGCAAAACCTCCAAGAATGATTGGGTTTTGTTACCAGCACAATATGGGAGGTCCATAGACTCGAAGAGGGCTCAATAATTTTGGCCTTCAACATTTTGTTAACTTCCTCTACCACTATTTGTTTTTGTGCTTCTGGGAGTCTATATGGTTTCAAACGGAGCACTTTTCTCTTTGGAGTTCTGATATAATGATAAGTACTATGTACTCTCCCTGGCTTCTCGCAGAATACATTGGGGAATACCATAATTAGGTTGTTCAAAACTTCATGTTTCTGTTTAGATAGTTCTTGAGAATACATTCAGAGTTGTCTATCTCCTGAGGTACCAAACAAGACAATATAGAGGAGGTGGCGAGACACCCTCAGGTTTCTCACAAGTAGGGGAAGGGTGGGAAATGGTTACAATGGGTGAGACCCAGCGCTCAGAATGCTCTAATTATCTATGGTCGCCCTGCAACTCCATGGTAATTGTGTCTTCCAAAAGACAATCAGAGGAACTGGAGAGAGGTGAGCAGGGTCTGAAGCAAGAAGAGCATGAATGCCACTGTTAGAAATGGTTTGACCAACTGCAATACTTCTCATTAAACACAGTATATATTGAATGGATTTGCTTTGAAATATCATGTAACCTAATATTAAGCATACCAAGACAAGTTAGCTCATGCAAAAGGGTTTCTGTATTTATGCAGCCATGTTGAATGAAGAACTTGCAGGCGTATACATTTTAGAATTCTGCAAGTAGATGATAGACATAATCTGTTCTACAAGTTATCTGATTGATTGAATTACATTTGTTGATAGACCTACACTTTATTTGATGGTCATTATTAATAAACATTACACAAAGAGATAATTTTCCTATTAGATGTAGCATAAAAATGGTCCGCTTAGTTTGAACTCAGGTTAAACCCGAAATTGTAGGTTTATGCAGAGCTGTCTTGAGACAAGGAATGCAAGTGTCAGTTTTCTTGAATACATGCCCCCTTATCAATCACTGTGGCTAAGCCATTGGAACACATTGAAATAAATCACAAATTCAGAACTTCCATGGTCCTATTATTTTAGGTTTTGCAGGACGGCCATTCTGGACAAGAATTGATGAATGCATCACCAGCATGTAATGGAAATTTCAAAAATCAGAGCCCTCAAACATACCCTGCACCCTAACCTGGCAGAGCAATCTGGACTCAACCTTGATGTGTCTGCTTCATGAAGCAGCCTATTGAAATGATTCCTTTGCTTCACAGGACATTTTCCGCGGCCTTTGTCACTGTCGACCACTCTATACTTCAGTTCCCCCCTTGCCTCTACAGGCATCTTGGGTCCTGTCCTGGCTTGGTTTACGAAGCGCTCCATGGGCATCCACATATTCCTATGGTGAGTTTTTGTTACCTTTACCATACCTGCACACCAGCTGTATTAAATTACCGCTGCACATAAACTATCGCCACTTTTATGTCTTTGTTCTCCCCCTCTTTCACTTTAGGTGAAAATTCCAGATTCAGTTTGTTTTCTAATTGCTAAACCCAAATAATGTGCTGAATGCACGACATCTTGCATGGTGAGCACATGATGTGCCCTCTGAGGTACGTTCCGCCATGTTTTGATTTATGTGCCTTCTTTTGCACAGCCTTTTTTGCATTCTATCACACACATTTTTCACTATATGATCACATCTTTCACTTATTTTTCTCACGAGGTGACTTAGTTTATGGGCACGCTCTTTACACTTTAAGGGCGCCTTTCTGGTAACCTTCAAGTTTTCTGTCTGGGGGTACTGCCAACTTGGGTCTGGGGCACTGAGGCCTGATGCCTTCACCATATATTGGTATATTCTCTAGTTCTCTTCCCATTTAAAGTTAAACCTTTTGAGTTCACAAAATGTCCCCTGTTACTACCTTTTCCGGAGGACCCCCTACATTAAGGCTGTCTGTATTAAGGCTGAATGTGAAGATCCCAGTACCTGAGGAAGGTGGTTGCTACCCATCAATATACCACCGAAACGCCAACTAGTCCTATGTAATGGTCGCAGGAACTACATTTTCCTGCGGTTTGGCATCATGGACATACACGCTTTATAGCGGTAGGCGTAGTACACCCCCTTTCAGCCTGTGACAACACAGCAGATAAATGACTGTTTGGGTGACATTGTATATGTTGAATTTTTTTTTCAGCCAAAATCTGGCTTAACACACAGCACTGTGCGACATTGTTTACATGGTTAGCCAAAATTAGGCTTAGCAAACAATATTCTGTGTGAAATATATTTTTTTGTTGTAGCCATAATCAGGCTCTGGTTGGCGCATGTACTGTGCCATTTTCACGAAATTGTTTAATCTGAGCCTTTAGACAAGTAAGGGTCAGCTAGGGATAGTTTAAGTTTTATCAGCTATCTCGGAAAGCTTTTATGATTTAAAATGTATTCACTGTTTTTCTAACACCAAATCATTTTTTGTCAGTTCTCATATATTGGGTTCCCATGTTTATTTCCTAGTGGGGTTGTACCCCTACTTCTGTGAACCTTTGCATAAATTCTGCTCGCATTGATTGTATGGACTAAATAGTCCTGTTTTTTTCTCTTTGTAAATTGCATTGTTTTTGTATGTTTTTCATGTTGTATGTACTTATTAAATTGACACATTGTCTTGTTACAAACTAACAATTAAAGCAAGTTTATAATTTTTTTATGCCAATGTACTTTTTCCCCCTTTTTTTTGCTCATAAAGGTTACTTTGACTGGTGAGAGACCAGTAAATTTTGAATTTGATTTAATCTATTGTTTAGGCTACCAGGAGAATAATACTGTTAGCTCCACAAATTATATTTTTTGACTTTGTATGTTCAGGCACACCCTTGTGTTTATAGATGTCTGTTTGCTCCATTTGAGTGCCTGTACGTTTTGGAGTCCCTCTTTTGTTTATACTGGCTTGGTTTACATCATTTTTGACGGACAGGGGCCAATCATTATCTTACCTCCTTTTCTTTTGTCTCCTCGCTCGCTCTTGTACGGGGTTCCCCAGGGCTCTGCCTTGTCCCTGATGTTATTTAACATCTATATCCTGCCCCTGGTTGGCTTCATCCACTCCCACAGCTTCAGGTGTTATTCTTACAAGGACAACACTCAGATCTTGGTCCGTTTGGATCTTGACCAGGGTGAGGTGTTGTCCCATCAGCAGGAGTGCCTGGGGGCCTTGAGGGGCTGGATGAGTGACAACTGGCTTAAACTCAACAGGGACAAGATTGAGGTCCTGGTGGTGGGTGCTACTCCTGATCTGGACTTTCGGTCCTCTTCTTTCAGGCCAGCTTCATTGGGAGATTTTCCTATTCCAGTGACGGTAGTGAAAAATCTTGGTATCTATCTTTCTTCTTCTCTTTCAATGGCTCCTCGGCTGAGCGCAGTATGTAATGCAGGTCACTTCTTGCTGAAGGTTCTTTGCGAGGTTCTGCTTTCCTGCCTGCTCACCTACATTCAGAAGTAGTTGCCTCACTTGTCACCAGCCACTTAGATTATTGTAATGGTCTGTATTTGGCCTAGCCCATCGGTCTGATTCATCGCCTCCAGCTATTGCAGAACCTTGCAGCACGGGTGGCCACTGCCACCTCTTATGGTTCTCATATTAGCCCAGTTTTGAGATCCCTTCATTGGCTGCCAGTGAAAAAGAGGATTGTTTTCAAATCTCTGTTCCTGGTCCATCAGGCCTACTACCAAATGAGATCTGCCTTTTTGCAGGACAAATTCCTGCCTTAGATTCCAGGTAGAGTGCTCCATTCCAGCAATGAGTGTCTGCTAGTGGTCCCCAGATTCCATCTCCATAAGGTGGGGTGGGGAGGCTTTCTCAGTGGCTGCGGGGAAGCTATGGAATTACCTACAGGCTTGTTTGAGGCATTCTAGGAATCACCAGCAGTTCTTCTGTCAGCTTAAAACCTTGCTATTCTAGGCTCAGGTTGGCTGCTGTTTTTTTGTGTGCCATCTCACGCCAAAATGCCCTTTCGGTGGGCGTGCGCGCTATAAATGCATATACATAACTTCTGTCTCAGCACAAGGATTACGCTGATAAAATAACTGGGTCAAGCTATACACACATGGAATTCCAACTGGATTGCGCAGTAATGTACAGCATTAGACACAATGATTAAATGCATTATCACTCTAATTTTTTAACCCGCTGTCTGAGTTAAAAACTGAAAATATATTTAAATTCAGAAGAGCAGCCGCAGCCATATGCTTATAATAAGGATATATTAACATTCATGCATTATTAATAAGTGAGACTATTATTAACACATCTGTTATATAATTATTTTCGAAACACTAGAATCTAAATATTATGGGGATGGTCTACTTAATAGACCATCCCCATAATATTTAGTTTAAGTTAGTTTTACTAAATCAATTTAATTAAAAAATCTAATCACTGCTATGGTTGAAGGGACTTCATTACCTGTAATAATCATGTACCAGAAATATTCTGTCTCCAACCAATCTGCAGAGCGTACAAATTTCCGCAACCACTTGTATCTTGATTCTCTTAATGCAATAAATGTTGTAGTCAGATGTAAAAGACTCTTTTTCACTCTCTGCTTCACAAAATTGACAGCTGTCCTTCCTCAGAACACAGACCCCTTATAAAAAACTAGGAGTGCCAATAGGCATTCGGGAATTTAACTAATTAGTATAATAATAATTGGTTATTTAAATTCAACTAATACACAGAGGGTTCTGCATGCGGACACAGGGATCAAACCTGTGTTGCTCCATGTCATCTTGCTTCTAAGGCGAGCATGTTACTCTCCCGACCCTCTAAACTACATATCTGCGCACAGCATTTAGAACTCTAATATCCATAGATAGGGTAAAACCTTTTCCCTAGTTTTGCACCAATCCCAACAAAAACGTTTTTTCTTAGTTGCCATCAGATTAGAAATCAAGGTTTCTATATCATAGTCAGTCTGCATCAGCAAATTATTACAGTCCTTCTTAAAACTGCCATGTGGACCCTTTGTGTCTTTAGTAATAACAACATTAAAATCATAGTACAGGATAGCATCCCCAGTGTTCCAAAACATCTGCAGTTGCTTCAACTGATACCTTCCTTTAATTGAGATAAGGGACAGTTCATGCCTTATAACACTAATCGGTCCACAGTTTGGCCGTGGTACAACACTCCTCCAGATTCTGCCTTTGATTTTCCCCAGTTTTTTTTGTTGTTTTTTTATTTGTATATGGTTACAATGAACCTTTACAAAAAGCAACAATCATAAAACAAACATAGACAATTATTCATAGCACAGTTCAAATTTATTAATTCTAAAATAATCTAAACTTAACATTTTGACTAACAATGGAAAAATGGAGGAAAATAACAAATAAAATCACATTAAACAGTTAAATCGATCAAGAACTCAATTTACTTAACCAATGGCCTAGTCCAAGACCCACTTACACAGGAAACCCGAGAAGGCAGTTAGAAGTGCCAGAGCCACCATGGGAGTACAATAGATTAACTTTAGACAAAGATGTTTACCCTTTCTAGCAACTGTATGACTTTTATCGTCAAACTAGACTCTAGTCCTGATATCTGTCTCTCCCAAAACATTTATGTGAGGATGCCCTCTGGTTTGTCCACACATTTTTGGAATAAGGCTGCTCTTATCAACCAGGTGCCCTTACATTCCATTAAAAGATGTTTTACATTTTGCTTCTCAGGATTAACACACACTGTGCACAGTTTTTGAGCAGCTGCCCTCTTTCCCCATTTTGAGAGCACTTCTCCTGTGTGTGCCAAATGTAAGTTTTGCCTTATTTTTCTATTGGGGAACAACTCAAGATATCTTGGAACACAGCCCAGTTTCTTTTCTTTTAACGCAAATGTGTTGGCTCGGACAATCAATATTTTAGATTTTTCTGGGTTAATTGAAAGACCATTGAGTTTTGCATAGTGCCCAAGTTTGTCTAACAGGCATTGCAGCCCCACTGCTGTCTTGTCCAGTAGGACGATGTTGTTGGCATAGGCCAGCCAACAGATTTTACTATCACTTACTTTAGGACTGGCCAATGCCAACAGATCTAGTGCTTTACCCATATCCCAAATAGAGATTGAAGAACAAAGGGGCCCTCATGCACCCCTGTCTAACACCTCTTTCCACCCTAATGGACTTCCGAAAGATGGCCTTGCTCGTCAAGTCTCACTCTCATTAATTTATCTCTATGTAGATCGACCAGTATTGGCAGATGTTTTGGGATACCCCAACTTGTAAACTTATACCATAAGCGCTCTCTCTTAACCTGGTCAAACACCTCAGAGAGATCGAGCCAAGCCCTGTATAATGGTGAATCATCCTTACCTCTAGCTTGCTCGCTGATAATATTTAAAGTTAGCCCATTCAACACAGTGGACAGGACCTTGCTGAAACCTGTTTGAAGCTTGGATACAATGTGTGCTTCTTCCACCCATTTTTCCAGTTCTTTTAGTAACAGTTTCATAAATAGTTTGGTCTCCACATCAAGGAGGGCGATGGGGTGATAATTCACCAGATTCGACCAATCACCTCCCTTGAAGAAAGGGATAACTATAGCTGTTTTCCAGGAGATGGGAAACGTCTTCCTTTTCAGGGTATCCTTGAAGAGCCAGTTAAGTAGTCTGGCCCAAAGTTGCACATTATTTTTTAGGACTTGGTAGGTCAGCCCATTTGGACCTGCTGCCTTAGAGGAGGATGATTTATTAATGAGCTCTGTTATTTCATTCTCGTCAAAGTTCAATGACCACGAACCTTCAATGTTACTGTTCATGGTTTTGCTACGGGGATTAAGTGCTGTGGCAGATAATCTATCCATCTAGATTCTGCAGCAAGATTGCACTGGGTATTACTGTGCTTTACCTCTAGTTGATTAATAATTGTCCTGAAGTTTCCCAGATTTTTCCCACATTCCCACATATTGCACTCAACATCAACTCACCATCCTTCTGAAGGCGCAACAGATTTCGCCCGTTCTTAGTTTTTTTCCTCTCTATCATCAAGAGTTCACCATTCTTTAAGGTCTTCCCCAATTTTATGAGTGCTCGTCTTAAACACTTCTTTTTCGCCCAGGTTTCTTCATCAAAGACATGGTGATGTGGTGGGGGTTTCCCAGATTTCACACAACTTGGTGAGTTGATGGACCGCATGAACTCTATGAATTTACCTGGTTGGCAATTTCCTGCTAATATCGTTTTGGTCAAAGAGGAAATATTTTCATGTAAGCGAAGCCCCTCCTCTGTATTTCATCAATCTAGTTTTCCCTATTCTCTATGTCAGTGCTTGGCTCTGTCTATCCATAGATATAGAAATCACATCTGTGAGGACCATTTCCAATCATGCATGATCACTTGCTCCCCCCGCCTGATCCCCAACGAGGAGTAACACAGGAAAAGGGCTGGTGAAAGAAAGATGTAGTTTATTGTGAATGATGACCCACCCGATTTTTCGGGCAGAACGCCCCCCGCAACTGACCCATTCGACATCTCAAGTCCCCACTCCTTCATAAACTCTCACCGTCTTCATCCCCCAATGGAGAACCTTTGGGATTTCTTCCCCTCTTCCTTGATTGAATTCTTTTTTTTTTTTTTGATAACACATTTTATTGTTTGTTTTTAATCACATTTTACAACAACAAACATTACAATGGGGTCAGCGGACCCTTAACAACTAATCGTTCACACCTTTGAATTGGGTCTCGGGAGCAACACCATTGTTCATATAGGGATCTTCCAGGTCATATCCCACATCGTTTAAATCAAGTTATGTACATGCGGTCACCTGATTCACTGCATATCTTCCCATTTCTGCCATATCTTTTCCGCCTTATTTGGGCAGCCTCTGGCTGCATATACTCTGCGTTCCATCATAACGCACATGTCCACATGCGGAGGTGATGCTAAACCCCACAGTCTCGCAATGTTCCTTTTGATTAGTGCCAGGTCTTCTCCACCCTCCATCCCGAGTAGCAGTACTTTTGGATCTTTGTGAATCTCTTTCCCCATTACTCGTGTGAGTTCATCGCAGCATTGTTGCCAGTATTGTTGGATCTGATCACATCCCCATAATATGTGGAAGAAGGTGCCCTCCTCTTTTTGACATCGTAGGCAGAGCGGGTCGGTAGCCCTTCCCCATCTATGGAGTGCAACCCTAGGGTAATATACTCTATGCAGGATTTTGAATTGTATGAGTCGGAGTCTGGCGGAAATCGCTACCTCGCGTGGGTACATTAGGCTAATCATCCAGTCCTCTGGTTGGATGGCACCAACATTCCGTTCCCACTTTGTTTTAAGACTCAACAATTCAGTGGTGGCAAAGGATGTTATAACAGCGTACATAGTGGATGTTGTTTTGGTGTCGATTCTTACTTGGACTATTTCTTTCAAGGGGAGTGCTTTCGGGCATGTCTGCGAGGCCTGCGAGGTGGGGTCTTAGTGCGTGTCGCATTTGTGTGTAGTGATAGTGTTCCGTGTGTGTGAGGTGGAAGCGGGTAATTAGGTGCTCGAAGGGTGCCAGCCCACCGTCAACAATTACGTCACCAACCGTGGTGATTCCCTGGTTTATCCACTGGTGCCATCTCGGGAGTTTGTTCAGTTCAGGAAGGTTCTTATTTCCCCATAATGGTTGTAAGGGGGTGATTTTCGCATCCCAGCCTATGTATTTGTGTGTCTTCTCCCAGATCTGTGAGATGTGGGAGCTCATGGTTTGGGGATTCCTGGGGTTCGTTGCCCGATAGAGACATTCGAGGTGGACACTGCCTGGGTCCCCAGCACTCGCCACCCTGTTGTGCGGTAGTGATGTATCGCCATGTAACATATCATTGACTACGGCCATTTTACTGGCCCAGTAGTAAGATTGTAGGCACGGGAGGCCGATCCCCCCTTCCCACACCGAGCGTGGAGGATGCTCAGTGCAATGCGAGGGTGTCCGTTGCACCATAGCAGTTTCCTCAACACACGGTCGATTCTATGGTACTCTCCCTTCGAAATGTATAATGGAGCGTTCTGTAGTATATACAGGTAACGGGGAAGTGCCATCATTTTAAACAATGCGGCCCTGCCTGGTAGGGTTAGTGGAAGGGAGACCCAATGGCGGACATCTTCTGTAAATCTTATCGTTATTGGATGGAGGTTCTTGGTTACATATTCTTTTAAGTCGTTGGTGACCTGCACTCCAAGATACCGAAACTGATCCGTCACAATTTTGTATGGGCAATCTGGTGGGGCTCTAAAATTGTGTTTATCAATTGGAAATAGTGTCGATTTGGACCAGTTTACTCATAGCCCGCTAAATGACCCATATCTGTCAAGTAATTCCGTTATTACGGGGCATGCGGTGTGTGGGTCTTTTATGTAGAGAAGTAGGTCATCTGCGCATATGGAAACTTTGTCTTCCCAGTCGCTTTCCCATTGAAAACCTGTCCAAGACATGGATGTACGCAAAAATATCACCAGGGGTTCAATGGCCAGCGCGAAGATCATAGCAGACAGAGGGCACCTTTGTCTAGTCCCCTTTCCCAGCGCAAAGGGATTCGAGGGCCACCCATTGACTCGCATTTCTGCCTCCGGGGACTCATATAATAGCTGAACCCAACTTATGAATTGGGGCCCGAAGCCCATCCGGTGCATCACCACCCATATAGCATCCCAGTACACAGAATCAAAGGTTTTTTCAAAATCTATTGTGAGCAATGCTAAGGGGCCTTGGAGAGCGGGAGCTCTCTCAAGTACTGAGTGTAGCCTGTGTATGTTCATACGGGTGGATCTTTGCGGTATAAATCCGCATTGATCGGGGTGTATCAGTAATGTTATTACCTGCTGCAGTCTGTTGGCGAGTACCTTTGCGAGAATTTTGGTCTCAGTATTAATAAGGGAGATGGGGCTGTATGAACCACAGCGGTCTGGTGGTTTGTCCGTTTTTGGAATCACAACTATCATGGCTCGCCGGAAGTCTGGGGGGAGAGCACCTCGGGGATTGGCGTGTTGGAACATTTGCAACAGGTGCGGGGCTATTACATTCGTCCCCACTTTTCCCCATGCTTCTATTGGGAAGCCGTTCGGGCCTGGCGTTTTCCCAGTTTGAAGCTGGGACATTGCTGTTACCAGCTCCTCTTCTGTGATATCCTTCTCTAACAGGGTGTGTTGTGTTTGGGTGAGGGTGGGAAGGGTGATTTAATTCAGTATGTCAGTGTTCGCAGGTGTTTTGGGAGATCTGTATAATTCAGCATAGTAGGAGGCAAAGCTTTCAGCTATGTCTTTATCATTCATTAATTCTTCGGAGTTTTCTGTTACGATTGCTTTAATTTGGCGATTGCCCTCGTCTATTTTTTCAGCCATGCCAGTATTTTGCCTGCTTTATCTCCTGTTTCGTATATCCTAGCTCGCATTGTTCGATGAGCTTGCTTGGCACAATTTAGGGCCACGTTCTGGAGGCGTTTATGGGCTATGGGCGGTGGGTGTTGGGCTGGTCGAGAGCTAGGTGGTCTGCTTCGGCTTGCGTGACTAATTGCTCGGCCTCGAGGAGTTCCTTTTGGTGTTCTTTCCTATGTGCTGCGGTCCAGGAGATGACCTCACCGCGCAGCACTTGTTTCCCATATTACGGTTGGATCGTCAACGGAACCAACATTCGTTTCAAAATACGTTGTGGTAGCCGTTTGCATCTGTTCTAGGAGTTCTGGGAAACCCAGGTAGTAATTATTCAAACGCCATGTGGGGGGAGGTCGTGGTCTGGTTGTGCGCAGTTCAATGAGCAGGGGGGAGTAATCTGATATGCCTCGGGGTAGTAAAGTTGCGTTTATGACCCTATGCATGTTTGGTGCAGGAAGAAAGAAGTAATCCAAGCGTGATAATGAGGCGTGTGCCCCAGAGTGGAATGAGTATTCCCTTGTGTCAGGATGAAGGTCCCTCCACACGTCACGTAGGCCTAATGCCGCGGCGAAGGTGGCGAGTCTGGTGCAGTTCGCCGGGTTCCTCCCTCTCAAGTGTGCGGTCCGTTTCAATATCCATGACTTCATTGAAGTCCCTGCCAGTGACCAGCAGGTCAGATTCATCCTCTGTGATTATAGACGTGATGTCAGCTATGAGTGCTGGTAGTAGCGCCGGTGGCGCTTAAACCGCCAGCATTGCTATGGTCTGATTCCACAGCTCTCCTGTAATATATACATACCTCCCATTAGGGTCCTGTCTGACTTTCTTAAGGGTAAAGGGTAACCTTTTGTGTACCAGTATGAGGATGCCACGGGAGCCCATGGTAAAGCCTGTGTGTACTGCCAGTCTGTAGTTAGTGCGTTTGAAAAGGTTACATGTGGTGCCTGAAAGGTGTATTTCTGTTAAAAAAGCTATGTCTGGCTTGTGTCTGTATAGGAACTGCATGACCAGTCGTCTCTTGATTCCTCCACCCAGGCCATTAACATTCCAAGTCAGGAACTTGAGGGTCCTGACTTCATTACTGTTAGGTGACATTGGTCTGTGTATTCGGGGCCTTAAGTGCGCTGTCACACATTGCGCATGGATGTAGTGGTGTTCGTTTTGTGGTGTGTGGGACCTTCTCATGGTGTGTAGGTGTACTCTCCAGGACCCTTGTGGTGGTGAACATAATAACAATGTCTGTGTTTTCGGGCAGGCCAAGAATCCTGACGTTGTTGCGCCTTGATCTGCCCTCACTATCGTCCACTCGGTTGGTCAGTGTTTTAAGCTCCGTTTTGACGCTGGCCAGTTGGTGTTGTATGGTGCGCATTTCATCTTCGGTATTGGAGATGCGTTGTTCCGCTTCCACTGTGCGAGATGTCAGCTTTTGTAGATTGTGGCGGAGGAGCGACACGTCCATGCTTATACCGTCTATTTTTTGCTCCATAGAGGCATGTGAGTCGGCTGTTGCCGCCATGACATCTTTCAGCGATATTGCGGCTTCGGGGTTGGGGGCATCTGTGGCCGGTTCAGGCTCCTCTTGGTTTTGTGTGGTTGGCGTGGTATATTGATCCATTTTGTGTTGTACGGCGAGTTTTTTGGGTTTATCTTTGCCCATAATGGTTGCTGGTTCTGCCAGTTTCGGGGGTAAGCTCTTTTCCGCCGTGGCGTCGTGGGTCTCAGTTGTTTTTTGGATGGATTGATGGCACTGGGTGGTGGTGGGGGAAGCGTTTCCCCCAGGTCAGGCTGCCAGGTGCTAGGAGCGGGTATCTCAACAGTTCCTGTAACAACGTTAGGGCTTTCTGACTTTTGTTGAGGCTTTTAGGGCTCTTTCCAGGGTCGCGGTATCCGGAGAGTGCGGGCCTTCGTCCAGGGAGATTCACAGTGGGTGTTTCAGGGTGTGATGCCTTCCTAGGGTCGTGAATTTCTTGGCGAGGGGGCCGTCAGCTCCTTCTTTCCACGTGTTTTCTACAGTTGCAGTCAGTTTATAAGCTCGTCTCGGGCCTCTCCTTGTCCACCCGGGGTGGGATTTAACATCGATCCAGTGTGCAGCTTCTCGTGGGGTTCTGAGAGTTCCCTTCAGTAGTGTCGTGTTCTGCGGGCCAATGGAGCGGTGCACTGTCAGGCGTTTCACAGTACGATTGTTGGGACCAGGGGGAGCAAGCGCTCACCCGTTCAGGGAGGCGTCAGCTCGTCGAGGCACCAGTGGGCCAGAGAGTGGTTCCGGCTGGCTCGGCTGTGAGTTTTTTGGGTTTATCTTTGCCCATGATGGTTGCTGGTTCTGCCAGTTTCGGGGGTAAGCTCTTTTCCGCCGTGGCGTCGTGGGTCTCAGTTGTTTTTTGGATGGATTGATGGCACTGGGTGGTGGTGGGGGAAGCGTTTCCCCCAGGTCAGGCTGCCAGGTGCTAGGAGCGGGTATCTCAACAGTTCCTGTAACAACGTTAGGGCTTTCTGACTTTTGTTGAGGCTTTTAGGGCTCTTTCCAGGGTCGCGGTATCCGGAGAGTGCGGGCCTTCGTCCAGGGAGATTCACAGTGGGTGTTTCAGGGTGTGATGCCTTCCTAGGGTCGTGAATTTCTTGGCGAGGGGGCCGTCAGCTCCTTCTTTCCACGTGTTTTCTACAGTTGCAGTCAGTTTATAAGCTCGTCTCGGGCCTCTCCTTGTCCACCCGGGGTGGGATTTAACATCGATCCAGTGTGCAGCTTCTCGTGGGGTTCTGAGAGTTCCCTTCAGTAGTGTCGTGTTCTGCGGGCCAATGGAGCGGTGCACTGTCAGGCGTTTCACAGTACGATTGTTGGGACCAGGGGGGGCAAGCGCTCACCCGTTCAGGGAGGCGTCAGCTCGTCGAGGCACCAGTGGGCCAGAGAGTGGTTCCGGCTGGCTCGGCTGGCTCGGCTGTTGGCACTATGATGTGTGCGCTGTGTTGTGGGATCTGTATCCGCGGTGGACCACCACGCCCCTCCGGCGGGTCCCTCCGCGCAAGGCGAGGCCGTGTCCGAGGATCGCCAAACCGCACTTCTTCTCCTGTATGACAGCCCCAAAGCGCCCCGATGTGCCCCCCTATCCGCTACGGCTCCGATGCATGTAGTACGCCCAGTGAGGGGGCGAGGGCAATGGTGTCTGGCCTGCGATGGCGTGATGTTGCCTCCAGTGCAGAACCGGGATGGGACGAGAGGGGGTCGCACACTTTTGGCGGAAGCATGTTACAGTGTTCGCGTTCCTCCCCCGCCAGGGATTCCCAGCGGACCAGCAGACCACCAGGGCGCACTGCTCCAGCGACGCGGCCCCGGATAAGTTGTATGTTGTTATCACCACCGGTCCCCCGGCACGGCCTCACCCAGGGCCGTCCGCTGCGTCGGCCTCCTCGGTATCAGGCGTGTCGGGGCAAGTCCCGGTGGGTGGCCATCTTGGTTTCACTTCTTCAGGCTACGCGACGATTTTCCAAAGGCCGTTTGTGCAGAACTGCGTCCAAGGTTCTGAACTATTTTTTCAGCTGCAATTGTGATCGGGCGTGCGATATCAGCAGTGGTCTTTTGGTGCTGCAAAACATCGGATTCAGGCTGATTGATCAGGATATTCATGGACGGCCGCGGGAGCGAGGGAGGCGCACGTCTACATCGCCTCGCCGCTGGCCACGCCCCCACCTTGATTGCATTCTTGATGCAAAAGGTATTTAGATCTCCTGTCAGGATGAGCATCTCCAAATTCCACTTTAATCCTTTCTATCAAAGAAGACAGAATTGTTAGAAAGGCCTGGAGTTTGATACAGGCGGGGTTCTAGTAGATGTTTATAACAATGACATAAAGGGCTGGTTCATTTGAGCGTATTAGCATTTTGCAGGTCTGAATGCCCATTTTACTGCATAAAGTTAATTCCGATTCTTCGCATATGGTGTTTTTAATAGCTGTCACTAGGCCTCTAATGGCCTCCCTTTTGCTTTTTGTTGTGCCGCTTGATGAAATATTTTCCCTAGTTCGATCTTCTTTGTCTGATGATTTATCTCCAGCCCATAGGTCAAAGCTAGTATCACTTTACGTTTGGAAAATGTGATAAGTGATCAAATGGAAAATCTGCCATATTTAGTCCTCATTTTTTTATCATTTGGCTAAAATAGCATCTAACGTTCACATCTAATAATGACTGAAATGCTCCTTGAATAGCATGAGCAGATAGTTTGTATCCCAGATATGTTAGTTTGTTTACAGTTGTTAGTATCGTGTTATCTAACCTCCACTTAAACACACATTTGTTTACCCTATGCCTGGTAAAACACATCAATTTAGTTTTGATAGTATTTATACGCAACTCATTTTCAGCTGCAATTTACCAAAGGCCGAAATTATTCTTTACAACTCTATTTGATAATTATACCTAAGGGAAGGATTAACCTACAGCTAATGCCTCTGCTTACGACAAATAAAAATGCATTGTGCAAGTGTAGCATAGAGGAGGATCATTGTTGGTGTGAGTTAATGAAGGGGACCTATCAACGCCTTTGTTTGATCCACTTGCCACATCAAATGATGCTGCCTGGGTGGAGTTTACTGGTTATTTAAAGACAGACACATAGGAAGTGAGGGCGGTTTTTGGGAAAGCAGCAAAGGAAGAGAGCCTGCTTGACATTAGAAAAGCAGATTACATTCCAACTGGAAGCAGCGGATGGAAATTCTCCTTATGGAGGAGTTTTCAAGGAGGAACCGAATACAGAATGCTTTCCCAAGGCAGAAATAGATTGCCTGATCGACATGTCGGATCAGGTTGAAAGATTGAAAGGAATAGCTTTCCTGAGGCAGTTGCCTTGAACTTTTGATGTTCCTGCCTGCCCTTGGTCCCTGAAAGGTAAACCAGAAGTGTGCATTATAACCCCAAAGCATTTAGGTAACTGTCCCAATAATTAATTAAAACCCAGATAGCAAATGAAAGTATTTTTGGTGGAATCCTGTTACAAGCTATGTCACTAAAGGGGGTCTAGGCCTGTAAATTAAACTTTATGGAGTGTTTAAAAAATAGATTGTCCTAGAATTCAAAATGCATGGGACACATTTGCTTCTTGCAGTAATTAATTATTAATTAATTCCCTTGGGTTTTATAGGAGAATATTATATATGGGTTTGTGAGATCAGTGCACAGCATGTCTTGCAGATTTCCAGTGATTGATAAACTTCTTTACCTATGAAAACCATAGTTTACATTCAAAAACTGCTGAACAGTGTTTTCTACTTCTCAAAGTGGAAAAGAAAGAAGGCTAGTTTCTCCCCGTCACCCACAAATATAATGTCAAATTAAATCACCAATGTCCCTTTTCCAATTAAAATTGTGAAGCAATAGAAGTATTCTGCTTTAAGTGGCCCCCTAATGCCAATTAAAATTACATTGTTGTTTACGCTTCCATTTCAATTTCATAATCTTATGTGTGTGTTCCATTTTGATGCATGAAGACATTACTGTATGAAATATTAGGAACATATCTCTTTATCATTAGATTTTTATTTATTTAGGTGATATGGCTTGTAAATCAAACCTTTCACCAAAGTAAAACATGCAAGTTATATATAAACATGCAATGTACATCAAAAAAGGAACAATCCATACATCTGTCAAACAATAAGGAATAGAACAAGAGAGCCTCACATGTGTAAAGAATGCTTTTTGTTATAAAAAAAAAGGGGGAAGAAACTAAGCACAATGGGAAGGACATCATAACAACTATATAGTTAATTCTCACAATTGGGAAATATTTCCATTACAAATCTGATGGGGGCTAGAGTTAAAGATACTTGCTAACCTGCCAGAATTCTAATGCACAGATCAGATTTACTGATAACATTTGTATCGTATTTTATTTTCCTGATTATAACTGTCTCTTGGTTGCTATGGATTTACATTCCACCGTCAGGTGCGCCAAGGTCTCCACTACATCAGAATCCTTCCAGAATAAACAAAGAGGCTGTGCTCTAGCAACATTCAGGTGAGGCCCCAGAATTGCATTGGTTTGAAGCAGGTTGAGCCTAAACCGCAAGACAAAATGTAATGGTTTTTCGGTTTCAATAATGTGGGAATAAAAATGATATTTAAGCATCAAACCCAAGCAAGGGGGCATTACCACAAAGGTAATGCCCTGGGGCATAAGTTCCAAGCCTGAGAAAAGCGAGGGGTATCCCGCTATTGGTATCCCGGCACGTTGTACCAGGGTACTAATAGTGTATTTATCTTGAGTTAAGAAATGGCGTGTTATCTGTTTCTCAACTCCAGAAAAAACTACAAAAAAAGATGGCCACCATGGATCAGGGGAAAGGGAACTACACCTAATTCCTTCTCCCTTTCCATGGCGGCCGTTCTTGAGTTGGAGACGCACCAGGAACGCTAGTGTTCCGAGGTGCCAGTGAGGCACAAGGAAGGGCAAGGTAAGTGGTGTGGAGATTGGGTATGTGGAAAAGGGGTTTGGGGATGGGCGGCAAGGGGAAGGGAATGCAGGGGAGAGTGCACTTACCTGATTCCTGTTCTAAGGAGGCTCGGAGCAGGCTCTGAACCGTGTGATAAATACCCCATTCTGAGCCTTTCTCCTTGACTGGAAGGCCATCATACCCCCTTGCCGGGTACTCATTCTTTATATATTGCCTCAACTGGATCTAATCTGATATGCATATTTTTTTCTTTACTTCCTTAGGGGCAGAAATAAGGTTTTCTTCTTTATGCCAATAGATTCCAACAAACAAATCACCATGTCTAGTCCATTATATTTCAGTAGTGTCGAATTTAGCATTTAGGTACATTCAGGACGTGCCTCCAGAATAGGCCCTCAAGTCTATCCCAGGATGACCGATCTATTGAGCCAACCACTTCAGCACCATGAGTGAGGATAGTAATAACTTATTACTGAAACAATGTCCTAATATTAGTTACTAGGAAGCATCCATAGAACATATTTATTCTTTTTGCTTGACAATGCGAGTGCCAGCCATTTTTCACGAAGCCCTACGTACAGTGGCTTAATCCTATTCCTCACATCGATTGAAAATCCCAAATAAGTAAACGAGTCAGAAACTTCAAGTGGGGTAAGGTTAAGACTCCATGTGATTTCTTTTTTTTGGGTTCCTTGGTTATTACCAAAGATAAATATGTTTGTTTTTAATGGGCTAATGCTCAGACAACTTTTCTTCGCATATATGTCTAGGGCCTTGTATTTATGTTGTAGTTCCTCAACGGAGTAGCCAAAGAGGACCAGGTTGTCCACGTATGCCAGCCAACTGACAGGTGTATTCCCACAATCAGGTTGAAAAGATCTTATTCGTACTAAGGTCTCTCCAATATGAGCCATAAATATGTTGAATAAAACAGAGCTAAAACGCATCCTTGGGGTACGCCCTTGTAGGTGGCAATTGGTTTGGATAGGGAGCCCTGAGTGTTCAACCTAATTTGGTCCTTGGTACCATCTTGTAAGTATCTTAAGATGTTTAGAAGAGTAATTGGACAGCCCTTCTTCAGAAGTATCTTTCAGAGCAGCGATCTATTGACACAGTCAAATGCCATAGTAAGGTCTAGGAAGGCCCCATAGATCTGCTGTTTTTTGGTTTGTAGAAGGAACAGAATTAAACCATTAAGAGATTTTCCCAGGTACTTTTAAAATCTAAATTGATAAATATCATGGACTTTCCTCTCTGCTGTCCAATTTTCCATGTGTCTTATCAATACATTTGAAAACAATTTGCTGGAGAAATCCAGCAGAACTATAGGATGATTGTTTTAGAGATTTGGCACCATATAAGAAAGCTTCCACAAGCTGGAGTGGATCGAGAAAGTATTATCTGATAAAATAAAGATTTTTGGATCCTGGGCCACAATTCAGGACAGCTCCTCATTGTAACTTTGGGAAGGCCATATGGGCCAGAGGCATGAGACAGTTTAATATTTTTAAATATTCTGCAGATATCATCAGCCTCGAAGTCCATGGCCCATTGTGGGTTAGGAACATATATCTCTGTATGACTCTGTGATGGGCTAGTATATATGGCACTGTAGTGTTTTAATCATCTTTATTTAATTTTAAATCAACATAATAAAACAATGGTGAAGGTCATAAAACATGAACAATTTGAATGAAGCAACATCTCCAATATACAAAAATGAATAATCCAATTAGAAACCATCCTATTCCAAAAACCCCACCCCCTGTCCCAAAAACTCCACAAACCACAAACAAACAAAAACACTACAACATCTACCCCCACCCCAACCCACAATAATCCAATCCAAATTCTCTACACCTTACTCAAATAAATCATTAAAAGAATCCCAATTCTCACAATATTTAGTCTCCCGATGCAACCGACTAGGACAAGATTTTCCATATCTTGACAACAAGCGCAGATCCACCAACCAAACCTCAACATGTGGCTTTTTCCGTGACTTCCATACTTTCATAATATGTTTAACTGCCATCATCAATGCCCTATTAACCCAATCAGTAACACCACAGTTCAAGAGGAAAACTGCAGACAGAAAAGTCAGAGACAATGAAATACCCAACACCAAATCTACCCGATCAAGAACATCTTTCCAAAAAGTAAGCACCCGTTTACATTCCCACAACATGTGTAAATAAGTTCCCTTTGAACTAATACAACCCCAAAACAAATCTGAATCCATCAAACCCCTCTCCTGCATTCTCACTGGGGTCCAATAAATGCGTCCCAAGAATCTTTGATGAGTATATCTCAAATTCAAATCCATTTTATCTCTCACTGTTACCCTTGAGGCTCTATCCCATTCCTTTCCCGACAAATCCTGACCCAACTCCATTACCCACTTCATACGTAAAGTCTCCCAAGCAACCCGCATACATTCGTGAATAGGCATCAATTTAGTAAACGTAGAGACTACATTTGTTGCAGCACCATACAACACACATACTTGTGGACAATCACCGAACGGTTCACAGAGCATTAGATACCTTTTTTATAATAATTGCCTCACGGACAAATACCTATTAATCTCATTATTACCCAATCCATACTGGCATACTAAGTCTTCAAAAGCCACCATCCTATCACCTCTCCACACATGCACAATTTTCAGGATTCGTTTATTAACCCAACTCCTCCAGTATAACATTTTATTCTCAATCTGCAAACCCGGATTTCACCAAATGGAAGCATTATTGTAAAAAAATAATGCTTGACCACAACCCTGAATAAACTAAACTAAAGCAGTAGGAAGTGGGTTCAACTTCTCTTTTTCCATCCGAAGCCAGTATGGATCAGGACACCCATCATCTCTAAAATAATGAGAAGCTTTCTTTATAAGAAACCCCTTGTAATAATTCTCCAATAATGGGTACCGAAACCTCTATCACTAACACTACACACTAAAATATACCGTGGGATCTTTGGTTGTTTTCTCACACCCCATAAAAAATCCATAAAAATCCTATCAATACATCTCAACACCTTTTTAGTAAACTTTAGAGGAAGAGATTGTATGTAATACAAAACTTTCGGAAATAACACCATTTTGACTGCATTTATTTTAGCCTACAGACCCAAAGTCAATCTATTCGACCTACGTATATCTTTCAATAAAGATTCTTTTAATTTATCTACATTAAAGTCCACTATCCTTTGGATATCCCTAACCAGATGCACACCCAAATATTTTACTGACACTTCTGCCCACTGACAATCCCAATCCAATAATCCTCTACTAATCAGGCCCCTCTTCAAAGGAAAAACCAGTCTTTCACCAATTAACTTTATAACCTGACAACCGTCCCACCTCTTGTAACATACTCTGAAGCAGTGACCCTCCTTCAATCGGATTCAATAACACCCCCGTTAGATCATCAGCCTATGCTAGCACTTTTATCTCACCGTTCTTTAATTTCCATCCACAAATACCCCTCACTTGCCTAATATACGACAACAGTGGCTCTAGTGCTAAATTAAACAAAAAGGGAGAAAGTGGACAACCTTGTCTAGTTCCCCTAAACAATTTAAAAGACTTGGACATCACCTTGTTTACCCATATTTTAGCGGAGATATTATATTGCAAGGCACCTATCATGTTCAGAAAATGTGGGCAAAACCCCATTTTAATTAATGTGTAATTTAAAAAAGACCAATAAACACAGTCAAATGTAGTGTTTTATCCAGCCATCTTCAGGAATAGGGGATATAGCCTTGAACCGAATCAAGTTAATTTATCAATTTCCAGAAAGATACTACATTATTAGAGGACAAACTATGTAGCATAAACTCTGAGTCCTTCTGTAACATACCATTTTTGCATGGCAGTTTTAGTTTTGATATTATTTCCTCAGATCTACTAGGTGAGGCTGTGGTCAGGGCCCTAAGATTCATCTGCAGTTCTTTTTTTTAATTACGGATATTAATGTCAAAGCTGTGTTTGCGTTTAGGCACTTCTGGCATCTGCGATTTAGATGTGCTGTTAAAATTCACAAAAAAATGCTCTTAGTTATCAAGGGAGAAAGCATCAAGGAATTCTTCGAAAAACTAGGCAGAGACTGTAGAAAGTAAGTTCCTGTTCTACACCCTGGCAAAATGGGGATTCCACCATAAGCGATTTTCCCTACGTTGATTTCGACCAGTCATGCTCTAATAGAAGAAGTAGGTGGCACTGTATCAGTACACACAATCCATAGGGTTAAGTGATCATGTGAAAGACCTTAGCAGCTTTGAACATTGAGCATGTCTCAAATAGACCATTGGTTGCAAACCTATAGTCTATTTGGAACATATATGAGCCCTGACATCATGTAAAGTGAGGAGGAATATCTACTTGAACATTGCCATTAAACTGACATAATCCCCAGGTTTCCATAAGCTTAAACTAGGCATTACCATGGCATAGGGACTCTTTTGAACAGTCAAATTGTTGTGGATTACCATCTACACAGGCTGCGCTTGGTAACCATCTGAAAACCACTGATTGTGGTGAGTTTAAACAGAATGGATGGGGGAAGTAATCACAAATATGTTCAGCTGGTTTGTTAGTTCAAAGAACAAGATTGTACATACACAGGTAAAATATCTCACATTCAATGTGTTTATTAAATCAGAACTTAAATAAAGTAAACATCTGTGTATACAATGTTGTGTTTATACAATTGTAAAAGAAAGTGTTTATACTTATGGCACAGTATATTTCCATGTAATATCAAAACACATTATTTGAGGCAGGCTATCTGCCAGGTAGCAATAATCAACTTGTGTACAATTGCGAAAAAATGCTTAAAACTAAAGAGGTGCCATAATCACATGTAAGTCCTGCCATGTAATGCCAAATGATGCCAAGTGGTTTATATTAAAGAAATGCCAACACGTGTTTCAACCAAAAAGGCCGTCCTCAGGACATACAAATACATTTGCCGTTTGAACAGATATATAGTTGTTGAACCTTGCGACGCAATCAAGAATTAGTAAATCACTATCACAATCAAGGTTCAACAACTATATATATATATATATATATATATATATATATATATATATATATATATATATATATATATATATGATATCTTAGATTTTCAGCCCTCTCTGCTGATGTATTATTGAGGGCACTGAGCAAAACATTGTCCACCATATCGGCTGTGGTAATTGATTTGTTTATGGGATTTGATTCCATGCTTGTAGCAAGAGGGATACCAAGCTCTTTAGGTTTAGCCCACTTGTTGCCTTCTTTTTAGTGCCTCTTTGTTGTTCCTCAACAGCTTTTGGGGTACGGGGAGCAAAAAGAAATGGTAGTGATTCTTGAATCCCCTCTAGGAATTGCCAAACCCTTGCAAGCAAAAACCGAACCTCATTAGTAGTTATAAGACATAATATGGTTGTCTCGCAAACATTAATTGCAGGAGATGTAGTCAAGCTACAAGGAGTATCAAAGGTAGCCATTTTTTCTGGAGCAGTCGGTTACTCTGGAATCAGGTGACTGTTCACAGTCTTGCTTCTTAACTCATAGATTTGCTACCAAAATTACAGGGGATCATTGTTTATCTCTTTGGTACACAGCCATGAGATAACGTTTGCTACCATTAATGTAATTGGAGTAAGAGCCAAAAAGGTCCAAAAAATGTCTGTAAATACAGCCCTGTATGTCCGTTCAAGACAGAGTAATCATGCTGCTGTCAGTACCACCACAGTAGCTAAGTTGTCAAAAAGAGCATGAAAAGACCATGCATGTATTACTCTGAAGTTGTGTGATCTCACCTCAGAGGAAGGGAAGGACAAAAATTGGCACCGCTCACCTCCACACGTCTTCAGGTCCACAGGACTCGCGCACATTGCAGAAGACTGCACTTTCGCTGCACTTCCGCGGCACTGCGCTTGTTTGGACCTTTTAACCAAGCGCATCCTCTGCCACGTTCTCCAAGTGCAACAATCACATCAGGAGGCTGTGAGCAGTAAAAGCAGGTGAGTCTGTGAATCAGACTGCACTTTTGCTGCACTTTTGCGACACCTGTGCTTGTTTGGACGTTTTAAACAAATTCCTCCTCAGGTGCTATCCTCCAGGTGCAGCAATCATATCAGCTAGCTCTAAGGAGTAAAAGCAGGTAAGTCCATGCAGCGGACTGCATTTTCCTGCACTTCCACGGCGCTCTGTGCTTATTTGGACATTTTCTTTTCTTTAGATGCAAGTTGGAAAGACAAAAGGACCCCAGGGGAGCTTTTGTTGTCTTTCTGTCTCTCCCCAGCATTCTCAGCAATCTTTCCGGAATTCTCTTGAAGGTGTTCTGCTGTTACTGGGCAACAGCTGACTCCTGGGGACTTGTCTTTTTTACATTATAGGGCAGCGGTTACCGCCCTATTGTTAAGGTGAGTCGGAGTAACATGGGAAATCTAAGAAATGAATCCCTAATAACTTTTGACTTGTGCGACAGATTTGGCTGAAAACCTGCAGACAATTTTGTATGAGCCCTGCAACATCCCCCTCCCAACCCCCACTTGCACCATTACTCCCAGACTAGAAGGTGTGTGAAAGATTCTTTAAAAAATAAAAATATTCGGGCTAGTCTCCATTCATTTTTCCATAGACAAGAAAGGTAATTCTTTGCTCCACCGCACAGCCAAAACCACTTGATGAAACAACTTGGGCACGAAGCGTTAACTTGTGGTTTTGGGTCATTTCGTCCAGTACTTATTTTAATATTTGACGGACAAGGGGGTGCCCCTTCTCCAAAATAAATAGCTATATCTACCAGGTTATATTGAGAATCTAGGTGTTTATAAATGAAACCGCCCCCATCTTTTTTTTCCAGATGCAAGAGATACCCGTGGTTATACCGCATGTTATACCCAAGGGTATCAGAAAAAAAATTATTTTGCAGATCAAAAAACAGGCAAATGTCGTCAGGTTTGAGGTGGCGGGGAGGCAAGAGGACACCAAGTGAAATATGGGAGTTGGAGGGGGCTAGTGACCAAGTTTGCAACATGACCCTCAAACATTTTTCAGATACCCTGAGGTATAACCTGGGGTATAACCACGGCTACCCGACATTTCAACTGAAACATGCTACAGAAATGACAAGTGTTTTGGGGGGAATGGGAGAGGGCAGGGGAGGTGAGGAGGCCATCAAGGGAGTGGGGGGAGCAGGCACACATGAGGGGGACACTTGGTGAGCGTCTAGGAGGGCGTGGAAGCATTATATTCTTTTGCTGTTTTTCCTGATAACCGTGGGTATATAAATCTACAATACCCACTGCTATCCTTAGTCCATGCTACAAATACCAGAGGCTATCTGTAGTACAGTGCAAGTGTACCCGCAGCTCTGGGAGAAAAGTTATAACAAAATAATTAATCAGTCATTGGGGTACAGTGAGTTTGGGGGTGGGGGTGAAAAATCACACCAGTGGCTTGGTAGTGTTTTAAATTAAATAGTGGGCACGGATGAGTGGGCGTGACATACAGTAGTTCACTGAAAAAACTTTAGTTAAAGTTTAGTAAAGGTGATCAAATTGATTGCAACAAACCCCCTGAAATTCAGCACATTGGGGAATTCAGGACCACCTTAACGTGACACGTTCCAAGATACAGAATAACCTAGCGAGTGGCACTGAAAAATATACAGTAGGCACGGCCAATGGCCAGTGGCACTGAAAAATATACAGTGAGCATGAAAATAAACGATGGTATAACAAAACCCTTGAAATTCAAGGAATAATCTTTAGTTGAAATGCAGTTAAGGTGAGTAAACTTCACACCACAAATCCCTTGAAATTCAGAACATTGGGAAACTCAGGACCGATTTAACTCGGCGCTTTCCCGTTGCGAAGCCCAAGTGTGTATATATATATATATATATATATATATATTTATATATATATATATATATATATATATATATATATATTATAAGTGAGGGAATTCACAATGCCATTCAAAATGGCATTATGGGGAGAGCAGTGGGAGTTGAGCAAGTTTCCCAATGCGCTCAATTTCAAGGGTTTTGTTGCGTTTACTCACCTTATGCACTTCAACTAAAGGTTTCTCCTTGAATATTTATATATATATATATTCAATGAAAAAACTTTGTTAAAGGAATGAAAGGGATGTTATTGTTATAAGTAAAACTAAAAAACCTCAGAAATGTGTGAGTTATGGTAAGCTAAGCAACCATAACTCGCGCCACCACCGTGCACTGCTAAGACTAACACACAGGACATCAAAGATGACATCACAGATGTCATTGATGACATCACTGAAGGCATCACATGTGAAATTAATTTTGATGAAAAGTCCCTATAAGGGGTTGTGTTTATAATGTTGTAACAAAATGTCAGGGGTGATCGGGAGACCTATCGTGAACTACTTATTTGATTAAAGAATGTACTCATCTAAACAACATTGTATTTGAGTGTTGTTAATACAGGAACCTAATCATATATAAACATAGGCAATGGCTGCGGCATGCATCATAGAAGTAGAATATTTATAATCTTGTAATTTTGGAAAGTGCAATAATGAATGGTACCTTATGCGAGTTTTGAGCAATGTTAAACATGTAACAACTAGCTAACAATTCAAGACTTACTACACTTTTGCTAGTACAAACATTACATATGAAGAACCACAATGCATACAAATCAAAGGCACATACAGGGAAACTAAAGTAAGGAAGAAAGAAACAGCATCATCAGAAAATGTTAATAACATTAAAGTTTATATTCATGTGTACAAATGAAATGTGTGTTTGAGGCCTGCTTATTTCCCCATGTATGTGCACCATCAGCTGAGACTAAACCATATGGACCATACTTTAAGAACATATGTCAGTGAACAAAAACAAGTGGCCCAGATATGTGATGTCATCAGTAATGTCATCTTTGATGTCCTGTGTGTTATTCTTAGCAGTGCAGAGTGGTGGCGCGAGTTATGGTTGCTTAGGTTACCATAACTGGCGAATTTCTGGTTTTTTTTGGTTTACTTGTAACCATAATGTGGATAGGTTGTTAGTCATGCGAAGTAAGTGTAATGTTCCTTTCAAGTACTTGTTGCACTGAATTTGATAGGTTTTTCTGAGGGCAACTGAAACGTAGCGTCCCTTTAAGAAGGTGTTTTCTCAGTGAATTGCATAGGGTTTTAGTAGTTGAATTTACCCATAACGTCCCTTTAGCAATGTTTTTAGTGAGTGAATTGCATAGGTGTGTACTAGTGCAACTTAACCATAACGTCCCTTTAACAACGTTTTTTGTCTGTGAATTGCATAGGTTTTTATTGGTGCTACTTAAGAATAATGTTCCTTCAGAAACATTTTTTCAGTGAATTGCATACGTTTTTAGCAGGATACCCTTACTTTTTGACAATGTACTGTAAAACATACTGAACCTATGGGCACCATGTTAATGCGCACAGCAGTCTTAGAGTATTCGTCTGGTCGCGGACATCGGGTGGCATCCAACCTGCACAGAAAGGCAGGGCCTCTCTTACGTAGTGGTACCATTCAGCAAACACAATGAACATATGCAAGCAGCAGCACATACATGCATTGCAAGGTAAAATAGATCAGGACTGCAAACTGTGTACTTATGAAGCTAACAGCAAAAAGGCATAGGGAGTACACCATAACGGAATCCACCAACAACAGAAGTGACGTGTCCCTTAAAAAATCTTACCTCACTGCTACTGTGCATGGGAACAAAGAACGACCAGAGTAAGGACGGGAAAGTATTAAGACCAGAACATCACTGCAACGTAGCAAGCACAGTACGTTTTGTCTGATAATTACGCACGTATTGCAGTATACAGTGGTACAGAAGCAGAAAGTTTTTTTTGTTGTACGTAGCAATGCCAAGCACCTTACAGTGGCTGGAAGAAAATTTCCCTCATGACGCAGTGACTTACAATAGTAACCCCATTGATATGCACAGTAATGTGAAATGTAAATTATGTAATATATATTGCTTCATGTACACCTAACACATTTTCTTTTCTGTAAGAGAAAATATTGGAAAGGAAAGAAAGGCAGCACAAGCAGCAGCCCTTCCACAACAGCATATGGGCATAGGAAAGGAAAGAAACTCTGTAAATAGCAAAATGGACAGCCTGGAAGCCAAAATAGAAAGATTGGTGAACAATTGTGCCGCCTGAAAAGATTGCGTACAAGAGTGTATTATAGACAAAATAAAACAGCACTGCCACACCTGCACGTGTACCCCTTCCCCATGTCACAGCCTGCCATCCTCGCAAAAAATCTGTGTGATGAGAGATGTTACGGTGATACCTCAATCTCTTCCTCCCCTCACAACCAACTTGTCAAATCCCCAATTTCCCACAATAAGTACCCACTTATGGTACCCCTTCCCTTTCCTAATGGTGTGTATTAATGTGTGTAAGTAAACGTTGATATGTAAATTGTTGTTGAGTGTATATATGGTATTGTTTTTTTTTAAAAATGCTGTTATGACTCAGCGGCGCACAGTCCTCGTAGGAATTCCTGCATTTAAGCAAAAGGGAGGTGTCCTATGCACACCGGAACTGCCCGGCCTATCCGCAATGACAATAGAGGAACCCGTACGACGCCACTACGACACGCAAGTTGGCATTTTGTGCACCACCTATAGTTACGTGTGGGAGCGGACGTTTCGTCGTTGTGCAAGTGCACGCATCTGTATCTGTGCCTCTGTGTTCTGCTTACACTGCCACTGTGCAGCATATGCGAACGAACTTCCACTAGTTTGAGCCGCTCACAAACGTCCTACAGGTAGCTATACACATAAACATCCGACCTGCTACACCCTATAAACACCCAGCGTGTCCCAAAATGGTTGGTGCACGTGTGTCGCACTATTAATCAGTACAGAAGTGGCAACGGTGTGCATCGGACACCTATGCACATGCGCACAACGTATTACATCCAAAACGCGTCCTGCGGAGAGCCATCCCAAGGGAGGACAGTGGTGATGTCACCAGGTGACCGCACCCACGCTGTGCAAGGACCCTTATGTCGGGGACACGATCCGGACCCCCAGACAGAGGAAAAGTACAGTGTTGTGCAATGAGTGTTTTTCGGAAAGTACACACTTACAAACACACCACAATGTCCCATTGCACATGTATATATGTTTTTTAACAATGTAGGCATATTTGCTGGGTGCAGATTCTCCACAGCAGCCCTACAAAAGGCCACACCCCTGTAGAGGAGGTCCCAGATACGGCCTGCACTCCAGCCCCCCATTTTGAGGTACCAGGAGCATACTCACCAAGATATGTGACGTATGAGGAACAAATAAACCAACAGAGAGCTGCACCTGGACTCTGCCCAGTGCCCATCAGAAGAGCAATGCCTGTTGAAATGCCTATAACCAGACAACCATTGGCTGCTAGGTACCCGCTGAGACAACCGTACCATCAGCTGACACAAAATGAAGACTACCTACAGACTGTCCCCGAAGGACCCAAAGAGCCTTAATGGAAGGTGAATGGTGACGACATAAGAGCCCGGACAGACGTACAGATGAACATAAACAACAATCAAAAGATGACACACAAGGACGAAATGTGAAGAGTAATGGTGTAATGGACTTATAAGAAGAAACGATGTTGATATATAAAGAAACGTAACCATGAAGTGAGATGAAATATGCAACTAACTAATGTCTGTAAAGAGGCTTGGAACGCAAGAAGCTAAGGAAACGGTACTGCTTGCAATGCTTAGTAGAAAAATAGAGCGGCAAGCGCCAATTATATATCTACCTCAATGAAGCACATTATACAAGTGCAACTCCATTTTGTAGAAGCAGAATTAAGCCCAGGCTGCAAGGGGCCAACCAGGCCGAGATTCATATTCCAGCTAAAGCCAGAAGGGAAGAGCTGAATCGAAACTGAGCACAAATCAGCTCATGCCTGGGAATTCGAGGTCAACTCAAGGAAGGGAGGAGAGCGGCAACTTCGAAGAATCGAAACTTCAGAGCATAGCAGCCTGCCCCATGAAAAGGTCGAGATAAGGAGGCCCCAGGCAGGTGGCAAGGCTAAGAAAGAATCAAACACACGAAAAGAAGGAAAATTAAGCAGATTCACAGTGAACAGACACGTGACCAGTCAAGCGCGAAGAGGTACCAACGTCTGATATCACCCAGAACCCGAGGATGCCATAATTCTTCCTGATAAGAAGCTACAGTTTCAAGGCCATCCTCAGCCAACTAATTGACACATAGCCCTAAAGTACTGATTGATGGAAGGGACGCAGGGTGAATCATGGGGCACACCGCATCTGGGTGTCCATTCTGCATGCTGCTAATTAAAGTGGAGATTTATGTCTAGGGGTGTCACCTACCCAATCATAATGGACCAAATAATCTAGGGTCCTATAGCTAGTAGAACCAATGAGACGTTGTACTTGTAGTGACATCTATCACGAGTGATGTAGAGGGATGGGCGTTGTTGCCCACCCGATAAGAGTTATCCAATCCACACACTATGTTACCATATACAGATATAGCCCCTATACTTAAGTTACCTTTCCCAACCAATAGAATTGCATGACAATTTTGGAGTGTAACACGTCAGTGATGACGAGAATGTACTATAACTATTTCTGTCTGAATGAAGAATTTGGAAGTTGAAGCGAGACAGGCGATCGCATCACTGTTGATTTCCATTTGTTTCCCTGTTTTTTGTACTTGTCATTAAGCAGACTTCCCTTTGCCAAACTACTGAGTTGTCTTTATTGATTGGTGTTCGAGTAAGAGAATCCTGCACCCCATTCTCCTCAAGGTATAGCTATCTCATTTTAAAAGTACTTGAGGGTGAGCTCTGATCACATGGGCCCGACAGAGGTCGCTCTGCCCTCTTGTACACTTGGTAGCGGTGAGGATGGTTTTGACCATCAACTATTGAACATTGATTATTGATAAGACACCTATTGACCGTCAACACAAAGTAACTCTAGGTCTTCGGCAATATCACGAGTCCTTCGCCATTTTGGCCGAGTAGTCTGTGAAGCTTCCCGTGGACAATGATAGTATAAACTTGTCCTAAAAAACTGCAGTGGGTTTGAAGCCACCCGTTTCAAAAACAGAAACCCTTCCATTCCTACGGGCAGTGATCAGACGAAAGACCAAAAAAGGCAGTAAAGGAGGCGGTCATCCTGAGGATCCAGAGAGGAACGATGCGAGCGGTGAGTGAAACAAAAGATTCATTGCTTTGGCAAATGTTTTATAGGCATTAGAACAAGTAAGGGAAAGGTACCGGAGGGAGGCGGAAAAACAAAATAGTCAGAAGTAGAGAAGACTGTATATATATAAGGGGATAATGACTCTAGAATAACTGAATAAAATAGTGCATACCGGGGTGACACCCGAGAAGAGAGAGGATACCGGGGTGGACACCCGAGAAGAGAGAGGATACCGGGGTGACACCCGAGAAGAGAGAGGATACCGGGGTAGACACCTGAGAAGAGAGAGGATACGCCTTGTTCCTGCGCTTTAAAATAGCGGTCAGAAGAAACGTGAACTCATAGTCCCACATAATAGGGAAAAAGTAGGCTACTACGACGATTAAAGACGTCATAAAAGTAGTTTGTTTAAACTCCATGTCGGGTATTGATTAGAAGGCAGAGATATCTGTGTCCAGTTGGTGTCTGTCTAGTCTGTTTAACGTTTGTCATACATGTTCTGTTGATGTGCCATATGTACGGAAATTTGTCTCCTTGACTTTTGAAATTGATCAAGGGATTTTACGCGATTCTATAGTTGAGAGGGAATGGCACCTGAATTGATGTTCTTGAGTAAATTGGTGATATCAAATTTTGGCGGGAAAAGATTGGGTTGGAGCTTGCAGTGTTTGGTGCTCGCTCATTTTGTTGGGAGTGATGAAATTGCTTGAAAGTATAGTTAGAAACAGAATTCAAGCATGTAAGATATTACTCCACTAGCTCACTTATGTAAACAACTGCCTACACATGCACCCAAGCTTAAGAAATATAGCACCGAGTGGGTTAAGGGTACCGCCCACAAGATGTTTATGCCGTGGCCGCAGAATGGGTCCTTATCCAAAGCCGTCTTACAACATATGACGACTTACTTGCATGCCACATATACAGGCAAGAAATTAGAAAAACGTCTTGCTGTTCTAGAACTTTGGAAAATGTTCGAACAGTCGAAGGAGGAAGAGTCACCCGGAGAATGGATATTAAACGTTTGCACTGAGGGGGGTGAGACGCCTACCGTGCCACCAGCCCTGCCTGAGCCAGAAATCGAGGGAAGTAAGTCAGAAGGACTCTACCCACTAAGAGAGCTCAAGGCAGCTACAGGGTACAGCAGCCCCGCATATGAGTCACCTACGTACAGTAGTGACGAAATTAAGGGGAAGGATCAGGATAAAAATCTTGCCTCCGCAAGGAGAGACGCAACGATGAGAGGAAGGATCAGGCACAGATTAGTGCACCTCTCGATAAAGAGAGAGAGGGGACAAAATGGAAAGAAAGTGAAGACAGAACTGATGGGATAGCATTTGCGAAAGATGAATGGATGGGAGGACAGATATTGTTGAAACTCGATGGAAAAGGAAGTGATGATGTGAGACCGAGAGAGAAGTCTAATGAGACACAGAGAAGGGAGAAGGAGAAGGAAATCAGGGATGAGAGAATAAAAAGGAAGGATAGGCTGAGGCGAGAACAGCTATATCGCGAAGAGCAAGGAAAGCCGCTCAGTTGCAAACAGAGCACAGCCTATGATCAGTACAGGCAGAACCCTCAAAGGTTGGAAGAAAAGCAAAGAGTACGTAAAAAAAGAGTAAAGAGACGAGAGGATGAGGAAGTTAGAAGGGCAAATGAACGTAGAAACGAAAGGAGAAGGGAAGAAGATAAGGTCAGAGAAGAAGCAAGGAAGCACAAGGAATTCGATGATGATATTGAACGTAAGCGTAGACAGAGGGCACGCGATCTCGAATATTTGGAGTGGGAAGTTAAAAAACCCAATCCTGTTATAGAATGGGAAGACTTGGAAGAATTTTTCCCTGTGTACGATTCAGTACCAAGCAGGAGTGGGGCAAATATTGAAGATGACTTCGACACCAGAAGCATCAGGGAAACGATCGATAAAAAAATATGATGAAATGGGGTTGGAACCAATATCCCAAAGGGAAAGGGAAGACGAGCGCTTGGAAAGCACTCAGCTATATGACACCGAGGATGTCACCCGAGGTAGTAGGAGCAGGAGACTGTCCCTGGACAGGCTAGAAATCAGTAAGAATGATGATGACGCGAGGAGTTGTGCAAATTGGGAACAATCAATATCCGACTCCGGAGAGGAGACGGAGTGCGAGGCAAATGAAGAAGGGAGACGGCGTGAACAGCGGCTCCCAAGGGACAAAGGGGTACAATGGTCAGATGCCAGCGAGTCCGCACCAAGGACATCAGAGTCTACCGCACAGTCTGACCGACACGAAAGCTATAGGGGACATTAAAGGTCTCCTGATTGCCATACTCGGTGAGAGGGCAGACGATGTAGGGGCACAGGCTGGGTACCCGGGTGTCACCATAATTAATACTGCCCACGACAGAGCGCCATTCAATAATTGCACAGCAGCAGTATGGAAAGCGCTAAGAGTACTACACCCAGACACTTCCGATATGGGAGCTATAATGACTCGAACAATGAAGGAGTCAGAAGATCCGTTGATTTATATCCAGAATTTCCAAGACGCGTGGGTGCTCGAAACGCATTATTCTTGGACGAAATCTATACTGTATCCTACCACATATTGTGCCAAGGGTTGCCAGAACCAGTACAGGAACATCTCAAGAAATTGGTAGGGTTAGAGGCTAAACATTGGGCTGAAATACAGTTGGATATTGCACATTACTGTAGATTGTTGCAAGAAAATAATCGAAAAAAGGAGGTAACTCATAAGGGTGAGGAAGCGAAGCTGGTACAGAAGAAATTATCAAAGTATGCTCGCGAAGGAGCCATGCTGACAAACCCAGCTGAACAGAACATGCCACAGGTAGCTAACCCGCAGCAGAGCAACCAGGGTAACGGAGGCTGGCACCCGAGGGGAAGGGGATTTAGAGGGAGAGAATGGCAGAGTAATCAGGGAGGTTTTCAGAGTAATCAGGGAGGCTTTCAAAACGATCCATATATGTCAAATGGACAAATAGCCCGACCACCGCCAGTGTGTTGGCTGTGTGGAATGACAGGGCATTTGGCGCGCTCATGCAGAAGCCAAGGCGCGTGGCAAAATGGCCAAGGAATGGAAACAGGCACGGTGAATCCGCCTGCAATCTCCCAACAGGGCGGTGCACAGAATCACACAGTGCAGCAGCAAGCACCAGGCATGCAGCAGGGTGCACAGCAGGAGGATCAACCCCCGAGCATGGGGAACTTGCCACAAGAGCAATTCCAACCGGCACCACCGCAAATGTCTCAGGGCACAAACTCAGGCAACCCTGGGAATGGAGAAAATCCACAAGTGTACAGTGGACCAAACATATATATGAACTAGAACAGCTCACTGGGAACCCTGATGTGCTATATCCTATCAGTGACACCAGACCCTAACAGGGAACCAAGAGTGAATGTCGTCATAGGGGGTAAAGAATATTCCTTCCTAGTTGACACAGGTGCAACACGCTCGTGCATACGGGAGGGCAAGTTTTCCTTGTCCGGCAAGGCCATAGACGCTCAGAGTTTTACAGGAGCTCACAGTCGAGTTCCCTTTACAGACGCACTCACAGTCTCCGTAGGAGAGTGCGAAATGAATGTACCCTTATTATATTCACGTCAGACCCCAGTAAACATTTTGGGTCGAGACTTAATGACAAAATTGAACATGACAATCTCGTTCACGTAGGAGGGTATAGTATGCTCCACTCCAGGAATACATTAGTCTATGGTATGCGAAATGATCAGAGCATACTCAGGACACATAGCCATGAGAGCTATACCCTTAGAACCAGAAGTCTTTGCATATGGCAGGCGTGTGCTTATGGCGGGATTGCCAGGCCTTGCAGATAGGACCATGAGAACCCCTGACGAGTTTCTATTCAGACCAAGATTACCTATGCATGAAGAAGAGGGACAAGTATTTCCCTTGACAATACAAACTGTAGCAGTGCGAGGGAAAGTAGCATTGGTCGAAGGGTACAATGATGAAGGCAGACAATGGTGCGCGATTATCGCCATTGAAGAAGGATATCGAGTGACTGATGTCACCGATGATGATCTATTTGAAGAACAGCCTGACTCAGAAGAGACGAGAGTGGAAGTGAGTCTCATATTTTGGGTGAAAATGATCAAAAGAGAAGTGCCTCAGAGAATGATGTTGGCACTGATATGTCCAGAATACTTTGATGACGACATGGCCCAGGTGCCTGTCTCAGTATGGACCACAGGACCTTATGACGTAGGCCTCCTGAAGGGGGTGGGAGAAGTGAAAATTAAACTGAAACCAGGAGCAATTTTACCAAGAGCGCGACAAAATCCCATGTCCAGAGAAGCGGATGAAGGGATCGCAAAGACAATTTCCACCATGATGGATCAGGGCATCCTAGTGACATCAGAATCACCCTGTAATACAGTCATTTACCCCATCAAGAAATCAAAGGGAGGGTCATGGCATTTAATCCAAGATTTAAGAGCATTAAACGATATTGTTGAAGCCGAGTTCCCTCTAGTCCCTAATCCATCTACAATTTTGTGTAATATACCTGTCGAGGAAAAATATTTCACGGTGATTGACTTGAAAAATGCCTTTTTCTCAATCCGTTGCACCATGATTCACAAGATCTGACGTCATTCATATTTAGACAAATGCATCTGAAAAGCACGAGGTTGCCACAGGGGTACTGTGAGTCCCCGTCCATCTTTAATAGAGTCCTTCAGATGGACCTGAGCAATATTGCAGTAGAAAGTGTCATCCTGCAGTATGTGGATGACATTCTGATCTGTAGCACCACAGAAGAGCAATGCAGGTGAGATTATGTGCAGCTACTGACTATATTGGCTGAGAAAGGCTATAAGGTTGACAAGGAAAAACTGCAATATTGTCAACAGGAGGTGCTGTACATAGGCAGTTAATTTCACATGAGGGGAAAAAGGTAACCCCAGAAAGGGATGAAGCTATCGTGAACACGGCGAAGCCACTCACGGTAAAGCAAATGTAGAGCTTTCTGGGCCTATGCAATTATGTTAGAGCATGGGTCTTGAATTACAGCTCGTATACCAAGCCCTTGCTCCATGCCCTAAAGAAGGCCCAGGCGACAAAGGAAAAGATTGAATGGACTGAGACAATGGGAAAAGGATTTACAGAACTCAAGAGAGTGATTTGTGTGGCCCCAGTTCTCGGGACTCCTAATTATGCAGAGGAATTCTACCTATTCTCACACACAGATGGCAGCGTTATGACAGCAGTACTCACTCAGAGAACCTCATTGGGATACAAGCCCCTGGCGTACTAAAGTGGGAGCCTGGACCCAGTCATGAGAGGCCACTTCCCATGTGAACAGAGCTTAGCTGCCGCAGCGTTCGCCATAGGGAAGGCGACAACCATTGTAATGGGATGCTCCATGACGTTATACGTCGAGGACACATTATTTCCCATCTTAGAAAAACCAAAAGGCACATTGACATCTCAGAGTGCTTCTGCCTATGAAGTGATCATATCTAATCCATAGATCAAATTAGTTCGATATAAAACAGTAAACCCAGCTACGTTCATAGCTGAGCCAGTCACTGAAGGAGAGCTGATACATGACTGTGCAAACTATGAAGAATTCTATGATGAAATCCCCAAGGTAAAAGAAAATGCCCTGGCGGATGGTGAGATCATTTTCATTGACGGTTCTTCAAGATTTGACCAAGAAGATGGACAAAGATACACAGGCGTGGCCGTAGTAAAACACATAGCGAATGGAGAATTTCGAGTACTCATCAGTGCACGAATACCATCTCATTATTCAGCACAGGCTGCAGAATTATTGGCGTTGATACTCGCCATTGAGAATCATGCAGACCAGGAAGTAACATTGTACAGTGACTCTGCCTATGTTACGTCTACAGTGCACGCAGACCTAGCACGATGGAAAAGGAGGGGCTACCTCCGAGCGGACGGCACGCCAGTGCAGCACGCAGCCTTATTGGACAGGATGATTACGGCACTACAGCTCCCAGTGGGCATGGCGGTCGTGAAATGCGCCACCCACACCAAAGGGACAGATTTCGTGTCACGTGGAAACCATGCAGCAGACACGGAAGCCAAACGTATGGCATCCAAGAGTGAAACGATCATGGAAGTAGAAGTTGCGTGCACCCATGAATGAATGATGATAGCACGAGCCACACCAGAAGCCTATAGTAATATGGGGCAGGCCCAACTGATGGAGATCCAAGGGGAGGCCCCTCAGGATGAAAAGAACCTATGGAGGCGTCAAGGGTGTTCTTTAAACCCTTCTGACGGGTTGTGGCGGTAAGACAGCACTGGTAAACCAGTAATGCCTGTAGCCCTACTAAAAATAGCATTGGAACCGTTGCATTACCCATTTTACATGTCAAAAGAGAATCTAGCAGCAACGCTCCCAGAAGACTGGTTCATACCGAATTTAGCTGAGCATGTTGCATTCTTTATGGTGAACTGCATAATCTGCCAGCAATTCACCGCTGGGCATACATTAAAAGTAGTGAGAGGAATCATCCCCCGGCCAAATGGGCCCTTTCAGCACTTACATATCGACTATGTCGACATGATTCAAGTGTGTAACGGGTACAGGTACTTAATTGTAGTGGTGTGTCGATTCTCTAGATGGATAGAAGCAGGTCCCTGTACACACCCAGACTCAACCTGTGCTGCCAAATTCCTAGTGAGGAAAGTGTTCCCTAGATGGGGGGGTGTGTGAGGTGATGAGGTCAGACAACGGTGCTCATTTTGTTAACGCAGTCTTTGAGCAGATCAGCTTGCTGCTTGGTATAAAGCACAAGTTCTTGTCGGCGTATCATCCGGAAGGTAATGGTATCTGTGAGAGGCTCAACGGCTTGTTAAAGAAAAGGATAGCCAAGTTGAAGCTTACTCTAAAGAGGGGATGGTTGCACTGCATTCCACTGGCATTGTATGCTCGAGAGGTCTTGGGAACTGAACTGCAGGAATATCTGAACTGCATGACATCCAGCCTTACTGTAATTTCAGATCAACTACAGCGATGATGAAAAGGGTGCAGCACAGCACAAGACACAGCAGGAGGCACTGAGGCAGACGCAGCTCAAGGTCTACGTGTACCTCTCATCTTCCCTGGAGACGCCGTGTTGGTGAAAAACCACATGAGGAAAAGGTGGGACGAGCCAAGATTCAACAGCCCTTTTATCGTAGAGAACTGCACTCCTTCAGCTGTCAAACTGCAAGGCAGAAGAGCATGGATCTTTCTCAATGACATTAAGCCCTATATCGGAGAAAGCCCTCTAGCTGCACCCCACCGTAAAGAGACCACAGACAATGGGGAAGAACCTCAGCACATGCAGACGAGATCCATGATGAGGAAGAAGGACGCCTGAGCAGCAAAGCCAAGACAAAGAGAACCCTTTTGAAAGTTGTGGCTTAAAACTGGACATTTCCCCTAAGCAAGAAAGGGGATAATGACAATAACAAACACTCTGTGCATCCAAGTTGCAGGGTGAAGAAGAGAATTGTGCATCCAAAGCCACAACAACGTTGGTGATACGAACATTTGAACCAAGCCACACTTAAGCATTGTTGAACAACAAAATCCAAATAGACTGAGCTCAAGGACTTTTGCCCAAAGGAGCTAACACAGTACCCTGAAGCAACCAACACTAAGGGCCTCATTACACGGTAGGCGGAGGACCAAGGTGCTATTAGCACCTTGGTTCATGCCGGTAAAATACCGGCACAGCCTTGGAGGAAAGGGGAATTACCACCCTATTCCAAGGTTGGCGGGGCGGTAATTCCCCCTTCCCCCACTGCCCTTCCCCATTCCCATTTTTGCCCCATAGGGCTCTATGGGAATGGGGAAGGCGCTAATTACGGTGCCGCAAATTGCAGTACCGTAATTAGCACCCTGGTCCCTTTGCGGGTTGGTTTTTAACGCCTGCTAAACAGCAGGCGTTAAAGTACCAACCCGCAAAGGGACCTCGTAGTAAGGCGGTAAGGGTTTACCGGTACCAGTGCCCTTACCGGTACCGGTAAACCCTTACCGCACTACGTGTAATGAGGCCCTAAGACTTTTTTTTGCAGAACTTATGGTATCCTCTAGCAGAAATATCACAAGGGATGTGCTGTCCTGTTTCCAACAAGTACTAGAGACATATCCGTCACTTGTAAGGAGAGTCACCAGTGTCACAGACTTTATTCAAGATCCTGCCAACAAGAAAGTAATCTGGCAACTGCTTACTGTCATCACGGAAGCCTTCGCTGTGTTACCAGAATACAGTGATAAGGACACAAATGCTTCCACCACAGGTGATAGTAGATGAACTCACAAACACGCCTTTCTTTCGTATCATAGAGGAGTGCCCAGCACTCGTCGGGAGGACCACTGACACTCTTACGTACATTAGAGATCCAAGAAACACTGAACATTTGCACCAGCTGTGGCTAAGCTCAGCTACCTGGTCGCAATCCACGCAGCAGGAAAGTGTAGAGACTGTTCATGTCAAAAGAAAGGCCTGTGATCCATAACTCAGCAAAGCAGGACAAATGTCCCTGTCTCCCGAGGACAGCCGACTGGCGCACAACGTCTTGTTTCGTCTAGTCGCTGACTTTCCAGAAATGGTGGGGAGCCTGCTGGGGTTGACGTCATCACCTGCATCAGAGATCCAGCTAATGTTGCGCATATGGGAACGCTCCTACATGGCATTATGCTCCAAGTGGAACTGTCCAACTTCCAAAGAGAGTATCTGAGGAGATTCCAGTGAAACCTTCCGCCGAGGAACAGATCAAGGAAGCCAAGGCAGCTCTTCATCTTTCCGAATAGGGACAGATCCAGGAGACAGAGTCAAAGCTCTTCATCTTTCCGCCGAGGGACAGATCCAGGAGACAGTGTCAAAGCTCTTCCTATTTCCGCCGAAGGACAGATCATGGGACCAGAGACAAGAACTTCACCATTTTATTTTATTATATTTTTTACTTTGATTTTGATTGATTGCTATTTTTTCCATTTCTTCGCATTGAACAGGTTCCAGCATGTCCTCAGGACTGAAGCAAATTCGGGGGGTGGACTGGGAACTGACCTATTTTGAACATGCACAATGAACGTGTCTCACCAAAGGTGTTAGTCTTTTTCCATAGTCTAGCAAGGGAACTGTATCCCATAACCAGAGACAATCGTCACCCGCAAGAGGGGGGACACTGGCGAAGCACAAGACACTTTATGATATGAACTTTCTGAGAAACAATAATGGAGTAGGTGAAAAGAATAGAACTTTAACAGTTGCTATGATTGCAATGGGGGTCCAAAACAGTAACCTGGTCTTCCCACAACCAGAGGGGCGCCCCCACTTCCCTGGAAGGAAATGCTGCCAATTGTCATAACGCACGATTATGCGTATATGTATACCATTATCATTGTCTTTGTGTCATTAACAATTAGAACTGCATTCTTTTTTGGTGCACGAAGCGTTCCAATTTCAGTGCACCCACCAGATAATGTACGCATGAGTCCCACAAAAGCACCCAGACCCTATATCGTTAATCCAGTTTCAAGAAAATCTGATGGTAAAGTAAACAAACTAAAATTGAATGTAATTGGCAGTGACTCATACACACTTGAGGTATTGAATGAAGAGGAAAGCTGGAGACAAGGTCAGCGCGGAATGAATGAAAACGTAGCACTGACCACTACACGCACACACACACTGAATGCACTCGAACCAGGGCAAGTGTCAATGGGTGCAGAACCTTGAACGAAGACAACAAAAGGCACGAGACTACATACCGAACAACCCGTCCCAGAAAATAGTAAAGGTGACCGAAAAGCACCAAGTGAAAGGCTTACTGAAGAAGATATAGCAAAAGCCCTCAAGAAGACAGAAACGGCTACGGGAGAATTCACGACAAGGACACAAATGTTGATAGATCATTTATTCCCGTTATTAGCTAGAGTGAAGAAACTACATGAGGAACTAAAAAATAGAACCACAGAGACTGTAGTGACAAGCACACCAGTTCCAACACAAGGAACAAGCACCAGGCCCACGATGCAGCCTTACGTTGGGCTGATGGCAGACAGGTGGTGGTTAAAGGCACTCAATGAAAAAATACAAGAGAAGAGGAAGAGAATCGCAAAACCTCCTCTTATCACATCGATGCAGATAATGAAAACCGCTTCACCGACCACAATGCCTGAGAGTCCTCCAGCAAGGAAAGTTCACACAGACGCATTTAGAGATGTAGTTATAGCTAACTACAGAAAGACACTAAGAGAAGCCCACATGAAGATAACAATGAACTAAACGATTACCTGGACAGAACAGCACATCTAGGAAACAACATTTGGTACCAACACATGAAAGAGGTCGGAAGAAGGAAATCGATAGGAGATTGCTTCGTCTGTGCATTTCTACCGTACGGCATGGGAAAATCCAAGATCTTTGTGGCTGTAGAAATTGATGCTCCAACAGCACACTGTATGTAACACGTGGCAATGTGCAACACCAGAGGACAGTTTATGGGGAAGGACCCTTCATTGATATGGGCAACTGAAACGGATTACCCAGATGAAGATGGTTACGTCCAGGACATCAAAACAAGAAACAGAGCGCATACTATGAATCACGTGATCAGGTATGAAAAGCCTGAAATTAAAGGATCAGGAACAAGATGGGAGATAAACCCGAGGCTGAACGTCCAAGGAAAGACTCCAGAAGAGGCACAAATTTGGAAGAACAGAGGCCAAATGCAGATTTGGGGGACAGTGGTTTCCCCAAATGGATGGGAAGAAGGAGTGGTGATCTGCCGAGCTTGGATGGTCGTTGGAGCCTGCAAAGAAGCGATAGAAAACTCACAAAGACTGTGCAAACCTCTATGGCCAAAGTTGGTAAAGTTATTAACCTGGGTCGAAGACAGAGGAGGACCCTTGCAGATAGTGCCACTGGAAAGCCCAAAATGTTGCTTCAGGAACAATGGCACAAGGAAGATGGGAGAGAATAAGAACTTCGGATGAATCTTCGAGACCCCAGGAATGACGCACGGAACCCCAGTAATTATGGATCATTATTGGGCGTGTGGATCCAGAGCATACATCAGACTTCCAAGAGACTGGTGAGGCATATGCACAACAGGGAACGTCCACGTTCCTACACTAGTGATCCCGAAAAGTGACCTGAATATTGACAGTTTTCCGAAAGCAGATACTCACCTGAGGAAAAGGAGATCAGTGAAGCTGGTATCCCGGATGAAGAGAGAAAATTACTTTTCTGAAAAATCAGAAGAAGCATCCTATGCAATCCCATATGAACACAGGCCGTTCAGCCTCACCTCATCAGTATTCACAACAATCTTCATGCCAAGTATCCAAGTGGGCGTAAATACGAAATGGTTGCAGATAACTAGATGGGAGTTACTGCAGACCTACAACACAACCATAAAAGGATTCAATGCGATTAAGGAAGAACTAAGAGCAATCCGATTGATGACCCTCCAGAACAGATATCTACTTGACATGATCACCGCAATGGATGGAGGTGTTTGCGCAAAAATCGGAGAATCATGTTGCACATTTATACCTTCGCATGATGAAGAAAATGGAACCTTAACAGAAGCCATGAGTATGCTGACAAACTTACTGAACCAGATGATCGATGAAACTGATGAAGTTTATGATGACAGCTGGTTCGGAACTCTTTTCTCATGGGTCCCACAATGGATGACGGACATATTCAAGTTTCTGGGAGCCCTGCTATCAATGATACTACTAGGATTTTGTGTTATCAAGATAATCATCACACAATGCCAGAAAACTGCGAAGAAATCCATAGGGATGAAGATCATGATCGATGTCAAACCAGGATGGCAGCCGAGAGACCTGACTGATGAAGAAATAAGAGAATTTGTGAAGGCCAGCGAATTTGTGCCAGAAGGAGCAAAGTTTGTGTATCCCAGAAAACGAAGAACGTATGAAGGAAAATGGATCTATTGCAGCCCAAATGGACATTGTCAGCTTATGACCTGGAACAAAGACGAACACGTGAAAACAGCAGGAAGCCTGAAAGGAGTGATAAAAATATGGACTCCAAAGAAACACACGTTCACACCATCATGTACAAGCCCAGAAGATGATGAACAAGATACAGAAGAACCAAGCAAGACGAATCGAAAGGAGGAAGCAGAAGTGGTCGATGAACCGACCAGAGGGGATAGTGTAGAGGAGGTCCCAGATACGGCCTGCACTCCAGCCCCCCATTTTGAGGTACCAGGAACATACTCGCCAAGATATGTGATGTATGAGGAACAAATAAACCAACAGAGAGCTGCACCTGGACTCTGTCCAGTGCCCATCAGAAGGGCAATGCCTGTTGAAATGCCTATAACCAGACAACAATGGGCAGATAGGTACCCGCTGAGACAACCGTACCAGCAGCTGACACAAAATGAAGACTACCTACAGACTGTCCCCGAAGAGACCCAAAGAGCCTTAATGGAAGGAGAATGGTGACGACATAAGAGCCCGGACAGACGTACAGATGAACATAAACGACAATCAAAAGATGACACACAAGGACGAAATGTGAAGAGTAATGATGTAATGGACTTGTAAGAACAAACGATGTTGATATATAAAGAAACGTAACCATGAAGTGAGATGAAATATGCAACTAACGCCTGTAAAGAGGCTTGGAATGCAAAAAGCTAAGGAAACGGTACTGCTTGCAATGCTTAGTAGAAGAATAGAGCGGCAAGCGGCAATTATATATCTACCTCAATGAAGCACATTATACAAGTGCGACTCCATTTTGTAAAAGCAGAACTAAGCCCAGGCTTCAAGGGGCCAACCAGGCCGAGATTCATATTCCAGCTAAAGCCAGAACGGAAGAGCGAAAACGAAACTGAGCACAAAGCAGCTCATGCCTGGGAATTCGAGGTCAACTCAAGGAAGGGAGGAGAGCGGCAACTTCGAAGATTTGAAACTTCAGAGCATAGCAGCCTGCCCCGTGAAGGTCGAGATAAGGAGGCCCCAGGCAGGTGGCAAGGCTAAGAAAGAATCAAATACATGAAAAGAAGGAAAATGAAGCAGATTCACAGTGAACAGACATGTCACCAGCCAAGCGTGAAGAGGTACCAACGTCTGATGTCACCCAGAACCCGAGGATGCCATAACCTTTCTGATAAGAAGCTACAGTTTCGAGGCCATCCTTAGCCAACTAATTGACACATAGCCCTAAAGTACTGAATGATGGAAGGGAGGCAGGGTGAATCTTGGGGCACACCGCATCTGGGTGTCCATTCTGCATGCTGCTAATTAAAGTGGAGATTTATGTCTAGGGGTGTAACCTACACAATCATAATGGACCTAATAATCTAGGGTCCTATAGCAAGTAGAACCATTGAGACGTCATACTTGTAGTGACGTCTATCACGAATGATGTAGAGGAATGTGTGCAGACGCCCACCCAATAAGAGTTATCCAATCCTCACACTCTGTTGCCATATACAGATATAGCCCCTATACTTAAGTTACCTTTCCCAACCAAGAGAATTGCATGTTAATTTTGGAGTGTAACACGTCAGTGATGATGAGAATGTACTATGACTATTGCTGGCTGAATGAAGAATATGGAAGTTGAAGCGAGACAGGCGATCACATCACTGTTGATTCCATTTGTTTCCCCATTTTTTGTACTTGTCATTAAAAGGACTTCCCTTTGCCAAACTACTGAGTTGCCCTTATTGATTGGTGTTGGAGTAAGAGAATCCTGCACCCCATCCTCCACAAGGTGCAGCTATCTCGTTTTAAGAGTACTTGAGGGTGAGCTCTGATCCCATGGGCCCATCAGAGGTCGCTCCGCCCTCTTGAACACCCCACAACTGCTCCGCAATCTGTTCGTAGCTTTTCAGAACAGAGTAGCAGGTCAGACAGATTTGCCCTGTAATTGATGTTGGACTGAATCTGCTGTGCTACACTGCCTTTGCAAGTAATGGCAACCATGTCAGCCCGGCTCACTTCGCACAGTAATGGAGAAAATTATTAACGGCCCTTCCTGTGCACCACACCCTCAGTTGCGATAGTCCCCACTGTCCCATTCCCATGGGTAGCATGCTGAAAATGGTACTGTGTGGCACGTGCCTTTCCCCAAGTATGGCGAGGGCTGTGCCCCAATAAAGCAGAAATATTCCTTCTTCCCTTTCACTTCCTTCTCTCCAGCACTCCGTCATTGGGTACTGTTAGAATGTTCCACACGCATCCACCAATCACATTAAAGAGCTCTCCATGTAACAGTATCAGTTCTGTACACCAGTCCTCTGCGTACACACCACACCCAGAAACGGTATTGCGCAATACCTCAGCCTTCACAGTCCCATTTCCATGGCCATCCTCAAAATCCCTGGATGTGGGTTTCGTGCTGCATGCGGGCATGGGGGAATAAATTGCAACCAGGGTAAAGGAGTTTGTTTTTAGGGGCAGCCCATAAGGAGCTTTTTATTTTTTTTATTTATTTTTTTAGGTGCTTCTAGTGAAACACCTTTTTTCGGTTTTTATTTGATTTTGTGTTTTCTTGTGCTCACATTTTTACAGTAAACTCTTCACTGCATCCTGTAGACGGGCAAACAAAACCACATTACCAATGGGTGACAACTAAATGCCATTTGTTTGGAAAAACTCAGCATTTCCACAACTAAGGAGTTAATTGTTGCAGAAGAACATTCCACGAGTGGACAAAAAAGTATACATGCTTCTGTTGATGAGTCACTTTCCAACCTCTGGCTCGGAACAACTACCATGAACATTGTCCCATACTCTTCTTGGTGTTATGGATGAGAAAAGCACCTTGGCAGTGGGAAAAAGCCTCTTCACTAGATTAAGCAACCTCTTCATTCAACGGAACAAACCTAAACATGCCACGTAACCCATATGCATACCGCTGTAGCGCATGACAATAACATCGACAGAAGCAAAAGTGGCCATGTCTCTGCAAAGTGCATGCATATTGCCAAAAATGCGTTCATAGATAGCTCACCACAATGCGTCCACTCCTTCCAAACTAAAATTGTCATCAAAGTGTCTTTCCTGGGCATACTTGTGCAGATCTATCACAAAAGCATCACCCAAAGTCAACACAATGAGTTTCGCCTTGTCGGCCAGCCTCACTACGCAGAGTAATGTACAACAGCATGACTGCCCCTTCCTGTGAACCACACCCAAAGTACCAGATTGGATAATCCACACAGTCCCAATTCCGTTGGCCAGCATGAATGTGCAGAATGTGGTGCGTGCGCTTCACAAAGTACTGCGATGGCCGCGCCCCACTAAAGCAGGAGCAGTCCTTCTTCCCTTTCCACTATTTCTTGTCCACCACTACCTCTTTGGTTACGGGTAAATAGTCCCACACGAATCCACAAATGCCATCCAAGACGTTAGCATCTAACGTCTTGGATGGCAGTTCTGCACAACACTTCATATGTATCGTTACAAATTCATCCTGCAAGTGTCCTGTTGTTCAAAAGCACGTCCAGTAGAAAGTTCAATAAAAGATTGCAAGATTTGTGCATCCACATTCATCCACATGAGCACCCATCACCACAAAAAGGAGGTATGAACACTTTTTCTGCAGTATGTTTACAACTGTGTTATAAGTGCCTTTGCACACGGTATCTGCCACTGAGCGTCCATTACATTCTTTAAAAGCATACTGTTTTTTCCCCCATCCCCTACCATCAAGTGGCACTTCAATGGTATGTGCTTGCAATGTTTTCATTTAGCCATATCATACATTGTAATATCGAAACAGGAACTCTCTGCTTTCCTTCCTACAATGCAACCAATTGTATTACCCACTTACTCATCTCCTACATAAATCGTAAAAATATGCCACCAAAAGCAGCACTGAATCTATCTTAGCAATCTAAAGCAAGATCCCAAAAGGTCACTGTTTGCACAGCTGTCCTTCTGTCTAGGCTGGACTGCTGAAACAGGCTCTTTTTTAAAAATCTGCCCGCTTCTACACTCCGCCCTCTGCAAGTCATCCAGAAGAGGACTACGCAACTTGGCCTTGGCCTCAAGCCCAGGGATGGTATCTCTCCTGCACTGAAATGTCTGCAATAGCTCCCAGTGGCTGTGAGGAATAAGGTGAAAACCTTCTGCATTATGCACAGTGCCTTCTGGGCCCTGGGACCTCAATACCTTCAACTCTCACTTCCTATATATCTCCCTGCTAGAGCTCTTCCCTCATCTGCCTCCAACTCCCTCAGGGTCAGTTGCTTCTGCAAGCAACCAGTTGGTGGTAGATGTCTTTTTTCGGCTGGGGTCTCCCTCTGCTACAGCCTCCCTGCCTCCCTGAAACTTTAGGAGAACCATTGCTGGGACCGGAAGCACCTCAAAGCCTTTCTCTTTGCGTCTGCTTTTTCCCGGTGTGTTGCAGACCTTGGCTTTTGGGTGCATGGCCTACGGCCTATGGCCTTTGGCCATGCACCCAATAGTCTAGGCCTTGGCCACACCTACCACAGCAATACAGTTTTGACTGCATGTCAGCATCCAAAATCATGCAGACCGGCACCCATCACATCTTTGACCATGCACACAAGAGTCTACTGCTTGCCCACACCCATCACAACATAATGTAGCCATGCATGCAAACATGTGGCCGGAAGCCACAATCCACACATGTAACATAGGCAGCAGCACTTCTACCCAACCCCAGCACCATAACACATCGATGCATGCAAACATGTAACAGTTAGCAGATTCCACAAACATACCACTGCCCCCGCCACCCCTACCCACTTCCATTCACAAAGTATTATGTCACAGGCAACCAAACCACACAATCTGTACAACATTGGGCCTACTCCCAGGAAGCTACAGAAACCAGAATATCCAAACACATAAAAGATTCTCTTCAACCCTGCCCTACTCTATACTGACAGGGTTCCAACAATGCACCCAGTGGGCACAAAGCAAGACTTTTCACTGCACAATCTCCAGCTGTACACCGAAAACCATAAGATGTTCTAACAATGACTGCACCAATGGAACCAACAATGTATGCATCTCAGCGCACTTCTGGTGCTCCATGCAAAGTAAAATGTGCTCCACAACCATTTTGTAAAGGTGACCACCCTCTGAGAGATGCAGTCAAAACTGCATTGCTGCAGTGGGTGTGGTGAAGGCCTTGGCTTTTGGGTGCATGGCCTACGGCCTACGGCCTTTGGCCATGCACCCAATAGTCTAGGCTTGGCAACACCCACTGCAACGTAATCTAGCCATGCATGGCAACATGTCACCAAGTACCACAATCCACACACATACCACAGCCACCGGCACTCCTACCCAACCTCTGCAACGTTATACAGGTATGCATAGAAAGATTCACCATTTAGCAGAATCTACAAACGTAACACAGCCTCAGGCACCTCCACCCATTTTTTTGATTCACGTACGATAGTGTTACTGCCAACCGAACCAACCAACAGTATATGCATGTCAGCTGACTTCTGGTGCTATATCAAGTCTAAAATGTGTTCCACAACCATTCTGTAAAGGTGAGCACCCTCTGACAGATGCAGCCTAAACTGCATTGCTGCGGTGCACGTGGGCAAGGCGTAGACTATTGGGTGCATGGCGTACACCCATTAGTCTCGGCCTTGCCAACACCCACCGCAACATAATGCAGCTATGCATGGCAACATGTGTCCAAGTACCACACTCCACACACATACCACAGCCACCACCAGTGCTACCCAACCTCTGTACCATAATACAGCTATGCATGGAAACATGCAATAGTTAGCAGAATCTACAAACATAACACAGCCTCCGGCACCCATACCAACTTTCATGCACATAGTGTGGCTCCCAGCACTCTAGTCAGTACACAAAAGCAATACCTCATACGGCAGTCAGCACTCCGCGCAATGGACACTACGCAATCCTATGCGACATGCAGTTTAACCCGCATCCACTTCTATGCACACACTATTGAAGAACTGCGCCCACTTTACACACTGCAATATCCATGCACATAGAAGATGCACTTCCACCCTACCCTCTTCTATACTGACAATATTCCAACACTGCATTCAGTGCACACGCTGCAGAACTGTTCACTCCAGTAGCTGCAGCCTTGGAGTAAACACTGTAGGATGTGCTAGGAAGCACCACACCCATGCAAAGAACAATGTATGCAATGCTGACGAACCACACACAGAAGGCAACAATGTGAAACCTAATTGCAACCATGGCACATGGTTGTCGGTGCAAGGCCTCCATCCGTGCATGGAATGGGCTACGGGTTTACCACACGCAACACATCGGAGTACACGCTATCTTACAATGTGCATGTCATGTGCAATGCACTCCCCTTCTGCAAATGATCTTCCACCAATCTCCACGGAAAGAGGTCTCCCCACCAGCTAACGTGCCATAATGAAGCCTGCCTGAATGCAGCACACATGGTAGTCGGCTGTGCAGATACCTGCACATTGGCGCTGTACGCATGGATACTGCAGCCACATCAACTTCTTCGTCCACCTATTGACATATCTCAGATGACTCACTTCTCACTCCCCCGCCCTGTCCATCCCTTCTTCCCACTGCCACATGGCATAATATATGTTTTTCAAAGTACTCCCCATCTGCTATGCAGATAAAACCAGTCAGCACGGTAAGAGGTAACGGCACGAGCTATCGTGCCCTAACGAAGGCTGCCTGCATTCACCACACGTGGTAGTTGCCTGTGCGGGGACCGGCGAATTTGCGCAGTATGCACAGATACTGCAGGCACACCACCATCTTCGTCCACCTAATAATCACACATCCCAGATGAACTACTTTTCTCTCCCCCACCCTTTCCATCCCCTCTTCCCACCACCACATTCCATACATTCTGTTTGTCAGTCCCTTTCGGCGCCGCACTGTCCTCCGATACACCATGGAGGCGTGTTCCAAAATCTTTGACGCACAGCACGCTTCCCTCCAGCCAACCACCAGACGTGTCCAAAGTTCGTTGACAGCACGGCGTACTGCAAGCCAATGAGACTTCTGTCCGCGGAGCGAACAGGGAAATGGGTCCGCGGAGTGGAGCCAGATAGCACTAATTTTTTTACATGTACATTTCAGTTCTTTGCAACAAAAGTACTGGTCGGGTTTCAACCAAACACACAAAAGCACGCTTTCTGACCCAAGCTCCCGCTCCTGCCGCAAATGTTGTACAAATCCGTCCAGCCATTCGGGCTCTAGCCGTGCCCAAAGTTTTCACCCATTCAGTCTATGGAAGAAAAAAAATATTTGGGACCCCCTTATATCTCCCCTCCCCTGCACAATACCTCAACAAACTTGCCGAAAAAATTAATTCCGGGCAGTATACTTGTTTTGCAAAGGTTGGTGAGGATTCCTCCAGGGGGAGTGGAGTTATAAGCCGCCGAAAAACTAGTCTTACTATGGGTTTAGCAACTTAACCATAACTACACGGCCGCTACCGTAATATATATATAGCTTTCTAACCACAGCTTTGTAGGCAGTGTATTACATGTAGTATTTACTAATAAGTATAAAGAACACCTTTGAGTAAAGTAGTATTGGATGTGTTTACTAATGGACCTGTTTCTTAATATGCATCTTAGTTCCAACTCTGTTGCCAATCCAGGCTATCTTATCAAGCCAAAGTAGCTCTGCAGTATCCTCCGATTGCCATTGACGTTTTATCACCACTACCGGTCTATCCCTTTATATGGAGATGACACAGGAGAATTCCTTGGAACTGGAGTAGTATTGTTTGATCCACCACTGATGCAGATGGCTTGCCCCTTCCCTCGGCTTGTGCACTGAAGACTCTGAGTCTTTCAGTAGGAATATGTTGAGTGAATCCCTCTGCAATGTTGGTGAACTTTATTGGGACAAGAACTCGGAGTAATTGTAGGCCCATCCCAAAGGTCTGCATACATGGTAACCCTGCTCTACTCCTCTTATTGGACTTATCAGCAGCAATCGATTTAGTCGACCACAACATCCTAACTAACCATCTCACTACAGCTGCTTCGTTCTCTAGCCAAGCTGCAGCCTGGGTCAATTCTTTCCTGGCTGACAGATCCATGAGGGTCTTCTCCCCTATCGCCTCAGCCAATCCATCCCCCATCACATGTGGAGTCCCCCAAGAATCCTGCGTATTGCCCACCCTATATAATATATACATGAAGCTACTGTTTGATCATCTAGATGACTTAGGCGTATCATACACGAACTACGCAGATGACATGCAAATTCTCATCACTCTATCAGGCAACTACCAATCTGACTCCACTCTCTGTAATTAAATCTACAGCAAAATTCAGGGAGGGATGGCTAATCATGGGCTCTGTCTCAACAATGACAAAACCGAGATCCTCCTCAGCGGCTCTAAACTAAGACTCAGCAAACTAGGCCCCAAATACTCCTCATTCACTATTGATAATAACGTCACCACAGTAGATAAGGTAGCTAAAACTCTTGGTTTCTACCTAGACTCTGCCTTAAACCTCCAAAGACAAATGAATGCCAATGCTTTGTCAACGGCATACACATCAAAACTGATAAATGCCTGTCAACCATTCTTGAATAGTAACAGCTGTCTCACCCTTGCTAGAGCCCATATAATGTCCAAACTGGACTATTGTAATACTCTCTATTTGGGCACCAGTCAAAGGAATCTGTGCTAATTACAAGTATTGCAAAACAATGCTCTCAGGGCTGCCCTCAACATCCCTCGGTCTAACCACATTACACAAAACAGACAAAATGCCAATTGACTCCCGATCCAAGATAGGATCACCTTCAGAACGCTTATGATCACCCACAAGTGCCTCAACAACTCAGCTGCTAAGTACCTGATGAACAAATTCTCTAGAAAAGAGTCTACCAGGCCTATCAGATCCATATACAAACTGTTTAAACATTCCGACCATCAAACTAAACAAAGCAGGAGGATCCAGCTTCCCGGTGTTAGCAGCCAAGACGTGGAACAAGCTTCCACCTGCACTAAGAACCAACCCTGAGCTCCTCTCATTTCTGATCAAAACAAAATGTTGGCTATTCTTGCAATCCAACTGAATATCAATCCTGCTCTATCGTGACTACTAGACCCCAGCTACCCTCTCGACTATGCCCAGAGCTTGTTAGGTCTCACACCTAGGCCATCCATGGCTAGCTGTATTCCTACGCAAGCTCGAATTATGAACCCGTTTCTTTTGTACATATTGTAAAATTCAAATATCTTGTATATATTCGTAAATTGCTAATTATTTTTCATCTTCCAATGTATGACTCACTGTATTTTGTATCTTTTTTTTTCTTTTTTTTATTGTAATTTTATAGTTTGATTTACAAACTTTTTAAACAATATTTCTCTCATCACAGTTTCTAGTTTTGCTTTTTCTCAGACGTCAATTTCGGTGTCATCCTTCAGGATTGCGTCTAAATAGTCAATTATTCGACAAGTCAACATCACATTTTTCCCTCCGAGAATTTGGAACCACCAATCTTCATCGGGGCGTATTTTCCTAGGTGGAATGTTCTTTGGCTCTTTAGTTCCACACATACGATTATTAGATGTTTACTGGATTCCACTTCGCTCTTACAGACTCTACATAAGTTGTCAAACGTGTCTTTGGCATGTATCCTATATAATTGGTCTTTTGTCCTCAAAGCATTTAGATGCAGTTTCATGAATCTGTCACGATGATGCCTCGATGGAAATTGTTTTAAATACACCGGGAGCAAATCAAGACTATTTGCAACTGGGCCCAGATACAGCGCAGATGCCAGGTTGTTGTATCGTTCTAAATTAAGGATCCATTGCCGTTGTTTTATTTTTCTTTTTGCAGTTTGCGGACGATTTATCAGCGTCTCCAAAGTAATATCCGCGTGGGACAGTGTAACTTTGAGTGTTTCTTTCCAGTCGTTTATCAGAGAGCTTGTGTGCTCTTTGTCACAATTTTCAAAAATGTCATACGCCGGTTCCGGGGGACTTAGATTAATTTTCCTTAGGAGTGACATTGATTTCCATAAAACTGTCCCTTGCAGAGAGTCTAGTGCGAGTTCATTTCTAATTTTAATAACTGAGATGTAATTGGGTAGCCTCAGGACCTTTCTCCAAAATTGACCTTCCAAGTATGGCCGTATTCTGTGGTGTAAGTTCCAGGCAGCTTCGACACCGTAGGTTAGTGCTGGTGTTACCTTCAATTGGTAAAATTCACATACAGGTGACATCGTAAATTTACCATAAAGTCTATGCAGTTTTGCAGCTTGTAGTGCGAATGTCATAGTCCGATGAATTAGGTCCTTTGACCACGCCCATTCTCTTATAGAAGTGTTGAAGAGGATACCCAGGTATCGTATTTCTTTTATTTTTTCTATCTTTTCTGCTGCAATTGACCACGTGAAATTTTTGTTCCTTTTTCCTATCATCGACCCAATTGACATGACTTTGGTCTTTGCTACGTTGATAAACAATTTGTTTTTAATCATCTAGTTGTCTAGGGCTGTTAGAAGCCTTTGCAGGCCGATCCAAGTTTGGTCAGATAGTACTATGTCATTAGCATATGTGACACCTCTTATTTGGTGACCGTTGACTTTTGGTGGAAAACAGTTGACTTGGTTTAATGTGATTGGGATGTCGGCGATAAACAGCTTAAATAGCAGTGCGGCTAAAGGGCACCCTTCTTTCACTCCTGTATTTGTCTCAATGGGGGTTGTTAAGTCTCCTTGTTGGTTCAAACGTACCCTGATCGAGGTGTTTACATGGAGGGCAATTATGGGCTGTAGGATTTCTTCGGGACAAGCCAAGCTCCTCAATTTCTTCCAGAGTAGGTCTGGGTTTATTGAGTCAAAAGCTTGACGCATGTCGACAAAAGCTAGATGTAAGTTTCTTTTTTATTTTAACGCTTCAAGCTTTAATAAGTTCAGGATTACTAGGTTTACTTCAGTCCCCACGCCTTTGGTGAATCCAGTTTGTCGATGATCCAAGCAATTTGATGTTGCGGCCCAGTTTGCTAACTTCTGCTATAAGAAAGAAGCCATTATCTTGCCAATCGCATCTTGCAACGCGATTGGGCGATAGTTGTTTGGGTCCTCATGAAGACCTTTTTTGTAAATAGGCACTATTATTGCCGTGGTCCATGATTGTGGCAATTTTTTTTCCATTGTGATGTGTTTAAACAAGATCTCGATGAAGCATGACCATTCTGTTCTGTTCTTTTTTAGCATTATATTACTAATGCCGTCCGGGCCAGCTGCTCTGGAGTTTTTTAATTTTGAAATTTTAGTGTTAATGTCTTCGAATTATTCAATCGTGTCCCAATCCACTTGTGCAACATGTTTGTCCTTTAAGGTACATTCGTCTTTAATGAAGAATAGCTTGGCAAAATGTTTTATCAAAGTAGCCTCGGCTACCCCATTTGCTAGCTTTACATTTTGGGAGGGAACCTCATTGTTCAGGATTGACCAAATTTCTCTTGAGTTTTGGGTCACAATTAATTTTAACATCGAAGCCCCTCGTTCCTGATCTCTCATTGAGGCGAAGGATTTTTTCCAATTTTTATATTTTTGTTTTCTTTTTTTTATCAGTAAGGATGTTAATGCACCGCAGTTTTTCTTTAGTTTTCTTATGTCTTTCCATAATTTCTTTTTTTCTGTGCAAATCGCTGTACTCCACATATGTTTATGTTGTGCATTATTACTTGTTTGCCCATCTTGAGGGAGTCGGATTTGCATCAACAAGGGAGTATAGTTTACCAATGGATCCACGTCAGCGTTTTTTTGCTCGTATTAAGTTGGTCATGTTCGTGATCTGTTTTCTGTTTATTCTCAGGCGGTTTCCTGCTTGATTTATTTCTATATTGCTTTCGTGCATCCTGTCAGCATTACTTTGTTCTGTTAGCCAAAGAAGCACTAAGGCGTCATGATCACTTCTTGTCATTGTTTTTATTGATAGTTCTAGGACTTGGTCCCAGAGATTTAGAGACATCCAGATGTAATCCAGTGTTTTGTGTAAGCCCATATTGTGCCACGTGGAATGAGGTGGAAAGTCACCGGTTACATTTCCATTCATCATGACACAATTTTGCATTTCCATAGCTTGAATCCAGCTTTTGCATCTATTTGAAGCAGTTTGACCTGTAGTAGGGCTTGCGTTTGGTTGAAGTGGTGTGTCGATTAGATCTGCAAGATTTAAATCACCACATATTATAATCTTTAGGTCTGTGTATTCTAGTTGTCCTTGGTCAATTATTGATGTTATTGAGTTAATGAAGTGTTTAGTAGAGATCTTTACTGGATTCCAGTATAAGTTGATTACCAGCATATATTTCAATTTTCCCCTGCATGAAGTTTTAGTTGTAACAGTGTGCCTTGTACGAAGGGGTTTGGATTCTTTGATTCTATAACTTCCCAGCCTTTCCCTTGTTTGACCATCGTAATTAACCCTGAATAGGGTCTACCCAAGCTGTTTTTGACTACGAAGTTTGCTAGAGTAAGGTAGCCGTCTCTCGTGGGGGTCTCACGCAGCCACGTTTCTTGCAGACATATAATCAGGTTTGATTCCAGGTCTATAGAGAACTCATTGAAAAGGTGACCAAAACCCCTTGTGTTCCAGGATATGACTGTTGAACGGTCCTTCTTGGATTCAATTAATTGCTAAGCTGGATTTCTTTCGGATCTTCGAGCAAGGATGCTTACTTTTCTTTTCAGGTCCACATTGCCACTGGAATTAAAGGAATTCGTGGGGAGTTTCATTGTTTCTCTGAGCTTCAATCTGACCAGGTCTTTGACCTTTTCATTTAATGAGGATATGTGATTGTCGTTTAAGGAATTTTTTGGTGATGACACATCTACTTTTACCTCAAAACCAAAAAACAACAGTTCCTCAGAGGCCGCAAGGATTGCCTGGCGTAGCGCGTGGGATTTTATGTGCAGCAGTACTATGTCGGTGCTGCTCTCAGAAACATATTCAACGATCTTGATGTCGTCTGTAGTTATTGTCCGAAGTGCCGGGACACTCTGGAGTAAATTCAAGATGTTCCTGCGATTTAAGTTCATTGAGTCATTATTTGCAAGCACATTCTCGACTCTCAATTTGCCCAAGGACTCGTTTACCTCCTTGATTATTTCAGTGGACCCAGTTTTGTTTATTTTGGATCTTTGTGCCGCTGTAAATTTGGGATTTGTATTTGAGCCATTGTGCGCTGTAGTTGCATGCCCAGCAGCCGTTGATTTTTGGTTCTTTCGCTGGTGTGTGACATCATTACTGTCAATATTGTATATAACTCTGTAACATGTACTTGAACTAAACCAGATACCATTGGGATCGGTGCGCTATACAAGCAAATAAAACAAACAAATATATAACCGATTCAGAGACCCACCTTAATTCCACCCACCATGAGTGAGAAAAGTAAAGCCTTTCACGCAACGGAATTGACCAGGAAGCCGGACAGTAACCTGCAGAGAAACGATGTCTGAAGTGGCAGGTTTGCATATCTGCACGAGATCAGGAAAGAAATAAAGAATGTCAATGGAGGCAGAGGTTACCCAAAATATCCCCAATTCACAGATCAGCCACAACTGCTCTTCCATTCTCGAAGGACATTACATTTCTCACAGAGACATTGGGTGATGTGCCACGCAAGAGGACATGAAACCCAGCGACAATACGCAACCCGAGCCATAACGAAGAAGGATTTGGTGGACATTCCCAGACATGCACCAGACCCTAATATCACACATGAATCAAAGGCGGGTGGGGTTTAATAATGCCACCACCAAATCGATGAAAGAGGCAATTGCAGATTGTACTATATAAGAGATCAAGGTACAGCGATAGGAATGGCTCTCCATGAATCAAAGTGCATGCTCTTATAAAAGCTCAAATTGCAGCATGAATTACATTACAAAATGAAACTCTTAGGCATGTTTACTTTTCACACGTTCAAACAGAAATGCTTTGTTTGAGAAGGCACTGGGTTTCTCTCAAAACCTATTCTGAGTTTACAGTACACTGCACTCAGCTTGCTTTCAATATGTGCCCTAGGTTACCAGGGCGATTCAGACGTGGACCCCTTGCTCACTGTTCTTAGAGAGGCACAGCTTCACCTCACTGATGAGGCCCAACAAGGATGAAACACGTGTATGGGGTTGCTGTTGGTACTCTTGTTCAGAGGAGAATTGCCTAGTATTTCGGTGCTGGACTGCCCCTGGGCAGGACAAAGACTGATATGCAGGGACATTTCTTCTCTGTGAAAGGGACAGTACTCTAAAGACTTGGTAGAGTCTCTCCCAAAGGTTATTCACCCAAGAACAGGTCAATGGGCTGTGTTCGTGCTGGTAGAGAGATTCCCAGATCCCCCTCCCCCCATGTTTCTGACATAGTTCATCTTATTTTTGTACCTTTATTATCTGAAACCAATGTGTATTTTAGTTTGGCGATAGCACTTGCAGCTGGTTCCTTTGCACAAGTTACAGGTCTGATTAGCTAATCTTGGGCAAAGATGCTTTCGAGTTCAGTGAATCATCGGTCATGTTTCCTTAAAGGTGACATTTTCTTAGTAGTCTTTAAATCAGGGCAATTTATCAGGGCAATGACATGCTTCATGTGTTCTTTCAAATTATGCCGAGTCCAACTTCCTTCAATTTTACTTCATGAAATGTATGGTCTATTTTCACATTCCAGACCCCTTCCAACCTAACCATGATGCCTCACATGACTACTGACTTCATGTACCTGTTGGGTTTGTGTTTTTGTAATGTAAAGAGAGGAGCTGTGTGGGGCTGGTGTTCTTGTGTTTCCAGAGTGATGCTGTCATGAGTGGAATGCTTGCCCTGGATGTAGAATATTCGTGTTTGTGCAGACGCAAGGTTCCACTCAGGGCAGTTGGAAGAAGGAATTCTGAGTGGTAGGCATCGGTGGGTCCAGCTCATATGTACTTTATGTTATATATAACTTCTGAAGATGCTTATTAAATATACCTACTCGAAAACCTACATGGATAGCCAAGGAAGCTGCTTTATCGCAGTACGCCACCAAAAGATCTATAATTTGAAAATTGTCAGTATCATTAGTTATACGTGAAGTATTTCCCCAGCCTTTATATTGCTCTATGGCGCAAAGCAAACTGTGGAAAACGAATATTACCGCTTGCAATTACATTTTACTTGTGGGAGTGACTTGGGAAATTACCTTTTGGGCTCACCTTTAAACAGACATGAACAGCAACTTAAAAATAGTCTTAATTATACCTGTGCTGTCAGAATGGCCTGGCACATAAAACAATGTTTTAACAATGAATTGCTTGGATATTTGAGCTGCTTCAAGAACCTGTTTTTCGACAGATTTTACATTCTTAAGTTACTCTTTCAAGGCTCTTAAAGTCACTGTAAATATAGGGAGTTGTAAAATGAAATGAGTTAGAGGTATAGTCTTGAATACTGTAAACGGCCGCCTGTGTGATTTTGCATAAAATGTTGGTTTCCCTACCTCTTGCATAAGAAAACAATGTATGTGGCTGAGGTTCAACCTGTTACCCTGCCTGGCCGTAACGGGACCTCAACTCAAAATTAAGAAAAAGGGCCGATATTGTCGATTATGTAAGGATAAAGAGGCTCTAGAGGCCAGCAGAAAGCTGCTCACGTGTGTGGCTCCAACCAACAAACATAATTTTATTTCTATACAGTTTTGTTCTTAGTAAAATAACATTTCAAAATGACACATTTTGGGAACGTAGTTTGGCTGAAAGGCAGCAATCTTTAATAATTGTATGTATGTCAATTGTATGAATGTCAATTTTAAAAATGTTGGAATGTTTAATTGATTGGTGTTGATGATTTGTATCTTTTGTAATCTATGTATCAATGTAAATGGAATATTATTTGATTAAAGCATATAACAATGGCCTTTGTCAAATTAAGCGTCATGGAGGCACTTGGCAAATAGGCTTATAGTTTATGGATGCTGTTGATGATATTGACTTTTAGATTAATCTGCGTGTGATCTGCGTATTGGTTTTGCTTGATGTTGGTGTTGGTGAGGAGTTGACCCAGAGAATCCATGTTGTGGTTTGAAGATGACAAGGGACAGGATGGAGCATTGTGGAACATGGAATGTTACTGCACAGTGTCTGTATCTGTTGGGATCCATCTATAGTAGTTGATATCTATTGGAGAGCTAGGAGGAGAAGTACTGTAGGGCTGTTTCATTGAAGCACATGTGTGTGGTGTAGATGTTGAGGAGGGCTTCAGGGTCTACGTTAGCAAAGGTGGCAGAGAGCTTTAGTAAGATATGCAGACAGCGGCCCCCTTTCCCAGGATGTAAAGGGTATCATCATTAACATGGAGGGTGGCGGTCTTAGCAATGCAGTGTGTTCAGAACCAGGATTGGTAGCCCAGTAGAGACTTGGGCTGAGTGACTTATTCATGCAGCTTGATGGTGACTGCCTTCTCAATCACCTTTCTAAGGAAGAGGAGATGTGTTATGGGCCGATTGTTGGCCAGTTCTTCTATGTCAAGTTTTGGTTTATTCAGTAGGGGATGATTTGTGCTAATTTCAGTGTGTCTGGGAAGGCACCTTGCACGAGGGATACTCTGATAATAATAATAAAAATAATTTGGCATTTATATAGTGCTACGAACCCTCAGGTATCTGAGCACTGCTTATTATTACCCACAGTGTGTGGTGCTCATTTAACGACCTCGGAAGGATGAAAGGCTGAGTTTGGCCCCGCCGGGATTCGAACCTGCGTTAGCAGGCTCTGCACGGTTGTCAAAGCGAACGCTCTACTCGCTGTGCCACTTCACCGATGACGTTGAGCAGAGGTATAAGTGCTTCCCATGCAATGACCTTCTTTGTCATCTTTGTAATTGGCAGGTTTGAGGGCTGCACAAGTGCTGGTCAGGTCTTGACGATTATCTGTCTTGAATTAGGCCCATCTTGGTATGATGTGGCTGGTATGAGTGGGACATATGTGTGAGTTTTGGAGCTGAAAACGTGTTGCCTTATCGTGTTTATTATGTCTGTGATTAAGCTGTTGGTGGCTTTGCATTTGTATGAGAATTGTGGTGTTGTGTGTTCTGGTAAAGGGTTGATGCAGTGCATTATGGCTTGGAAGATTGCTCTGTTCTTGTTGGATGCTTCCATGATGGTTGTTGTGTAGTAGTTTACTTTGACTGAGTGATGAGTGTCCTACATGCTGAACAGATAGTTCTCAGGGTGTTGAGAATTTTTATTGGTGGGATTTTACCAAGACCTTTTCTTGTATGTGGAGGGTGTGCTTACTGTCAATTTGTTTCTCTGTGTACCAAGGTTTGATGGGTTTATGTCTGAGTATAGGTTTCAGTGATGTGTGGGTGCAGGTAATCTGAGTAAAGGTGTGGTTGTGTGCACTGAGCTGGCATTGATGTTCTGTAAAGGTTCTGACACAAGACCAAGGTGATGTGGTTTCCTTCAAGCACACATCTATGGCAAATATCTTCAAGGAGCACTGAGGTGTCTTGTTTGGTTTATGTTGTGAGGTGGCGCATGATTGATATAGTCATACTGTCTTTCCAATACAAAGATAGGCAGAGACATTCAGTGGCTGGAGAGGGCATAACTGCCAGTTTGAGTGTGTTGAATGTCTTGGGTTTGTTCTGTGATGAGTTACTTGATGTCCATGATGTCTATGATTTCTAACCACAACGTATATCTCCCAGGTAGAGTTTCCAAACCTTATATTACACTTTTGATTATTCCCTTTTCATATGCTTCAAACCTTCCCTCAATAGAGCCACCACCTTGTGGTTGATGATATGTCCTATCACTTGTAACTTTGACATCATTTTGATGTTACGGATTTACCATCACCCGAGTCCAGAGTCAAGCTCCTCGTCAGTGCTGGCCCCGCTCCAGGACCGTTCTGCTTTCTGCACGCTTCGCCCACAGGGGTTGCTGGGGTGCTGTGGGTTTCCTGCGCCGCCTTCCCAGTGTCACTGGTTTCCCCCACTCCTTTCTGGGACTCTGTCTACACGGCACTCCCTGCAGCATGAATGGAGGTTGCCATGGCACCTCCTAGAAGCTCGGCTGCAAGGACTCCGTTCTCCTGCTTACGTGACCCGCACCAGTCACATGATGACCAACAAGGAAGCAAAATATGAAAGACCCAGCTAACCTCTCTGTATTGCTTCTCAGCATTCCTATGAGTGGCATTCTGGTTGTTTTCTCCTTGTGGTTCCTGTTTTTGACGTTTTTTTACCATAGCTTCGTTTTCCGGGATTGCCTTTTTGGATTCTCCTCTGATTCCTGGTGACCTGTGTTTTTTCTACTGTTATTTTTACCTTGGCTTTGCTCTGCCGGATTGTCCTTGGATTACCCCTGTGTTCTGGTGCCCTGGACTCTCTTCTGGATATTTAGGGAACTTTGGACTGTGGCCTTCTTTTTGGCTTGCCCCTGGAACTTTACCATTGGAGTCGTGCCTTTGAAAATGTTTGTTTTTCTCCACGTTTGTGGGACTTCCTAAGCCACAGAACTGGTGTCATCAATTGCATCCTTGTTCCCCTCAGGAAAAAGGTTTTTTCCCCACTGCTGGGTTTCCTTTCCATCCTTCGATCTACGGCTGGTGCTCTCATTGTGGTAGGTTACAAGCTTAGCTTCCATACCTGTAAGTGTTCTGCAGATTGCTGCTCTTTAACCTTGTCTTTTCCTTTCTAGCTACTTGAGGATTCCGTGCTGCAGTTCCAGTCCACCTGTGGCCCTAATAAATTGTTAGGGAGATTTTTTACCCTCTCTGACTGGACCACGTCTTAACATTTGGCTGTGAAGTATTTCTTATAGGATCCAAGAGTAGGGTGGGCCTTGAAGCACAATCCCAGGTATATGTATGCATCTGTACATTCAGGTTTCCCTTCACTGATCCACCAAGAAGAGACCGATCTACCGGGTCTCTTAGGACCAATGATCATGAATTCTGTTTTGCCATGGTTCAGTCTAAGCCTATTAAGGATGGCATATTGTTGTAAAGCATTAATGGATGTCTGCAGGCCAACAGGTGTTTGATCTATTAATATAATATTGTTTGCATAGCAGATCCAGGAGATCGGGACACCTGTGAGTTTAGGGGGTTCATTTTGGCTTTTCTGAGGGTATACGTCAAGGTCATCTACGTAGAGATTATATAAAAGAGGGCCAAGCATGCAGCCCTCTTTCAGGCCTATATTTGTAGCTATACATTTTGTCTGGGTTCTTGTTTGTGAGGTCCTTACGTAGACCACTGTATCAGAGTATAGTAACTTGATGTAGTGTAGTAATGTGTGGTCTATCCCCCAATTTTCTAATTTGCCGGCATATGAATATACAGGAGTATGGACGGATATCCCATTGGAGAAAGGCCTTGTCACTTGTGCAACAAAGATACATAGACTGCTAGGCATATTTCAACTAACGGTTCCAACCTTACACTTGAAAACGCAGAAGGGTATGATAGCTTTTGTATTAGCCTCGACAACGTTCCCTCAGACCTATTTTGTGCCAAACTGTTCTGCACTGACTCTATTGTCATGATGAGAGCGACTTATCACAAATGGAAATAGGTATCACACAAGCTAACTGTTCCTCAGAATTAGCGCTTGTCCATTTTCTTTTTCTCCAGAAATGAATAATTGCTGTTGGTTACCGTTTGTTTTTTAATTTAATAACAGCAGGCAACGCTGCAATGTTTTAAATTTCACTGTAAATAATTGAAATTAAATGTTTTTTTTAAACTATGCAAATATTTGTTTTTGTATGTGCTGATAATTGTGTACTGTGTGCAAAAGGCTTGATTTAGCCATAACCAAAAAGATATATCCATGATGCCGAGCAGTTGCAGAAGAATCCTTCTGATTGTCTTGGTGGCTTGGCTTTCAGGCAGGAGAAGGCCCCAAAGGATGTACGTTCTGTTGTTGAGGAATACTCCTGTGAAGAATTCTGTGATTTCATTGTGGAGGGTCTAGATGGTTTAGGGTGGTCAGGAGATCAAGAAGTTAACTCTCTGAAATTACAGAGAAGGTGCTCTAAGGATGAGGATGTGCCTGTGCAAGGTGTATCTCCATGAGGTCCTGCGGATGATTGCAAGCCATGCTCCAGCTTTTATTGTGTTATCCTTATGTCAGATATTGTAGCCTGTGGGCATGAGGACATCAAGGATGTGCGTGGAGGTGGGGCTGAGCCATGTCTCTGTGATGAAGAGTGTGTCTAAGTTGTGAGTGGTGCTGAGGTCAGCAATATGTGCTGAATGCAGTATTGTAGAGTGAGCACTGATGAACATAAGTTTTGATTTATTTAATTGTATTTGGCTAAACAACTTTCAACCTTAACAATGAATTACACCAAAACAAATCAACAGTTAAAAATGTCCACCATTTTCCATAAGAATTCTTGTTACAAAAAATACATTGTATTTATATAGCTCCTTAATCAAATTGCATGGCCACTAAAATGTCATTAGCTTAGGTCCCAATGTCATATTAAAACAAATTATAAAACCAATCATGAAATCATCTACAACTTAAATTTCTCTAATTTATGAGACACGCATACTTTAGAAATTGAACCGTGGCCAAAGTAAAATGAACATATTGACCACTAAACAAGACGCCCACCATGATTCCTCTGAAAGTAACCTATATTGATTGCAACATTTTCCCAGAAAGAGTGCTCTTGAATCCGCCAACCTGGGACAGGACAACAAAAGATGCTTCAAGGTCTTCATTTCAGAGGTGATCTTGCAAAAGCAGCAATGATGACCATCCTTGCTTCAGCACTGATCAATGTCTTGAACCTCCTTAGAGGGTAGTAAGTTCAAGCGCACTCTGAGGAAAGCGTTTCTATATAGGGGGCAGGGGAACCTCCCCAAATACTTTGGAAGGGTATTAAATGCCTTCATTTCATTTTTAAAATGTGAAAATACTTTATATTTCCTGCATTGGATTTGTGTATCAATGCAGTCATATAACCAAAGTATAATCAAACAATATCTAAAGACTAATGTCTGCCAAATTCATTATTTCGAGACAATCGCTTTCTCATAAAGATAAGGCTGTCTCTGATCTCGCAGTAATCAATCCTTTAAGGAGCGGGAATTCAGTGTTAGAGTGTGCCAAAATAAACGCTCTCGTTGAAGCTAAAGCCTTCCATTTTGCCAAGATAGATAAAGAAAGCAGCCCCAACTCAAAACAAATCATTTGAATTGGAACACTGTGAGGGAGTAAAAGGACTCTTCTCCAAAATATCCCTTCGGTGACATTCCAGTTCAAGATGGAAAAATTAATGTTTGCCTCTGCACAATAGATTAATGTTGGTGCGACTTTTTGCTTTTAAAAGGTCAGCACGGGACAGATGGAATAATGACTATACCTACGATGGATAACTGAGCCTTGAGCAGCTGCACCTTTTGCAGTAACTGTATTATGTTTGGGACATCTCTTATTTGGTCATGTATACATACCCCTCGGTATCGATACTAGTCCACAACTACCGTTGGGGAGGAATACAGATAGCATTTAAAGGCCAAATTCTTACGGGCCGCACCTGATCTCAATCTCATGTTGTTGGATGGCTACATTGATCTTTAAACCATTAAATCCGCTCCGATAGCACAGCCAGTAGAACACTCACTTTGACATCTGTGCAGAGCCTGCTGACGCAGGTTCGAATCCCGGCAAGTCCAAACTCAGCCTTTCATTCTTCCGAGGTTGATAAATGAGCACCATACACCATGGGTAATAATAGGGTTTGTAGCGCTCTATATATGTATGCTACATTATTGGAGTCTATATATGACTCCAACGCCAACAGCTGCCTTTGCAGTGTCTGGTCCATAGTGATCATATCATCTGCATACAGCAACCACTGTATGGTCTGACAGTTGAATCTAGGGGGAAAAGCATGGACAACCGAAAGGTTCTTGCTTAAATCTGCAATTAACAGGTTGAATAAAGCAGGGGCCAAAATGCACCCATGCTCCTAACCGTGACGCATCAGTATAGATTGTGTATGTTTCCCAACTAGATTCAAGCAGAGTTGTATGGATAAATTAATCTGAATGGGTTCACAATGCTACTTGTGTGCTTGTGAACACTTGTAAATTGGGTACTAAAAGGCAGCGTTCACCTCTCCACAAAACCCACCCAACCTAAGGACTTGAAAGAGTAATAGTAAAGATTGTGTTGGGTATTGTTGACACGCGCACTGTCTTTGAGAAGATAAATATATTGTATTCAGAAAGTATAAATAAGTTTAAAGTATTCCACATAGATGTTCTCGAAATATAGGATGGTTTTAATGTGGTCAGCCGACATGTGTTTCAACCTCATCAAGGCTGATACAACAAATAAATAAAACATTTTTATTTGATTGCAAATAGTTCAAAAAACAATATGTACAAATTATTCACATAAGTTGAATCATTTCAACACGAAAAAGCAAAAGGTACATTTTGTTATAAAATATCATCAACAATATGATTGTCAACCAAATGAATATAAATAATGAAATAAATTACTTACCGCACACCAGTTTGAGGATTGTGGGTATTGCGGAAAATATAACACAGAAAAGGAACAGAAAAGTACATTGGAACCATGACATTATTGCAATAATAGGTAAGTGTTGCACCTCTTTTGACCCTGCACCATTTTGGTAAGTATTAAAATGACACTTGTAATCACTATATATATATCCATAAAGGACAAATCTCCCCCAAGTGGTGAGTAATAAGTCGGAGCGTAGAGTGATCCTCGCTATAACGTTAGACTACTAATATTTGTGCAAACTACTATGTAATTAATTTTTCGTAGGGTTATGATCACCAAATACTGTGCATTTGTGGTAATGGGTATAAGCTTACCCCTTCTTCCACGGGTATGATTGATAAACGTGAATTAAATGATAATCACATTCATGTTTAAATATGTTCTACTAGTAGTATGAAGTTCAGAAGTTAACATTCTATGACCTGATCAGAATCAAATAAATAAAAAAATCCTACCAAATAATTATTGACTTTTCTTCATAGTTGGTCATGTAATTGTTGGAGTGAGATATGCGTTGGCCCATAATGAAGCACCTTAACTCTTGTTAATCTGGAATAAAATTGGTACGAATTACCAATAAGCAAAAAGAATCACGCGGATTGCATTGATAGATAATGTAAAGGCTCCAGGCCCTCTCACCTTGTTTTGTCGTGAAATATAGTATTGGTACATTAATATGTAGTTGAGGTCTGTTGATACATTATTCAAAGCGATGATTGAAAGAAACCTCTGCCTATGAGATGAAAAATGAATTGATATTCACGTGTAAATTGACCCTACCTTTATATATCAATTATTTAGACTCCAAAAATATTGTTGTGTCTGTAACTACCGTAATGATAAGTTAGGTTTGCAAAAGTGGAGTTATGATTATGGCTCTGATGGCTTACGCATTAATGAATTGTAAATATCTTTTCGTGCCATCGCGTGAAATTGCAGCTAATATCGGGACAGTGTTATAAGTTTAACAATTTAAAAACAAGGCTTATCTAACCAATTGCAATAATGTCAGATCGCCGGTGATTAGGAAAAATATGGAGATGGCATAGTATTGTCGTTGCTCAGACATTATTTGTAAAATACCAGATCCGTCTAGAGTCATGCAGCAATCCACTCACCTTCAATGGCAATATAACATGTTAATGGGGTTACTCCCTGCTGTCATGATCTCTGCTTCCAAAAGGTCAGGGTTTTCCCAACTCCCTTGGAAGCAGATCCATAACCCAGGTTCCGAGTGCCAACCAGTCCCAATTGGGACCTTTTGGACCCAGTCCTGGCGCCAGTGGCACCAGGCTCATAAATATGCTCAGTCCCAGCGCTGGAAGCGCCGGCTCATAATGCTTGGGTGGACTTACCTGCAGCAGACCATGCTGCTTACTTGCCTGCCAGTTGAATCTCTGATCCTCTTCTGTTTGGAACTACTTTTCCTGTTGGGTGGGGCAGGAGCCACTCCCTAGATTTAGAACACTGGAACTCTTCTGGAAAGCAGGAACTCTTTTCTTACCTAGGCGTGGCTGTGGAAGGAGACACCTAAGCACTACAGGAGGCTATTTAAACCACACCCGATGGATGAATCTTGCTTTGCGTTATTCTGCATCCTCAGCAGCAGAACGCTCATCGTGTCTTCTGCATCTGATCCTGGGCCTAAGGAAAAAGGCTTACCATTCTGAATCCAGTCTTCAGCAACACCTATAAAGACAACAAAGAACAGGTTAGCATTACGGTCTTCAGTGACAGCTCTTCACTTACCTGGTCCATCGGCTGTCACCAACGCCTCGCGCTGCCTTCCGGCATCTGAAAGACAAAGGCTTACCTACTCTTCGTGCGCTCCGGAGGTCTTCACACTGCATTCCGGCATCTGAAAGACAAAAGCTTACCAACTCTTCGCACGCTCCGGAGGCCTTCGGCGCTGCATCCCGCATCTGAAAGACAAAACAAGGTGCGTTTAAAGACATTGGGGAACTTTAATACTCACGTGCCATTACTCCTTTCCACATCCAACCCAGTGGGTATTCCGGCACCCTGCAGCCGCCCCGAACTTGTACCTGCAAAATAAAAAGACAGTTAGAGCGCATCGTGAAGCAGGCAACAAGCGCTTACTTACGTGCTTCCAGGCGCTTCTATTCATCACACGGGCTCCATCTTCAACTCACTTCAGCCCGCCATCCGCCATCGCCGGAACCCTGCAAAACAAGAGACATCATTACTAAAGACTTTAAAGACATTAGAATTACTCGAAACTTACCGTTGGTGCAGTAAACGACGGACATCAGTCCTCTGAAGTCAAGGGGCCTGCTCCCCTTATCCAGTGAAGAAACTGGTTACAGCACCCTGCCTCGAGGCAGATGGAGAGCACGGCGTTCACTTACCTAAGGTGAGAGCGTTAACCTTTGGGGTTCTGCAGGAGAAGAGAAAGGGAAGAAGAGAGAGACATTCAATAACCCAGTTCATTAATCCCACATTTTCTATCTGCAGACATCTTACCCTTCGAGCCAGACATACAGTGCACAGAGGTCCAGCCCAAAGAGCCAGCCGTGTGTTACACATCACCTTTGAAGATACGGTATACGCCCAGTCAAGACCGGCGCCTCTACGGGAATCAGGTGAGCGTTACACCTGCTCATTCCTGGCCGGCGGATATCGTGCCATTCTAAATATAGTCAACCAGATGTTCCAGAGTCGTTTCCACGTCGTGCAGAATGATGAGTAAGTGTGATGAAGTCATGCGTCTCAGACGTGTGATGTCATCAGTAAACAATAACATTACTAGACGATCAGTTAGTCATTGGAGATGATGTACAATGACAATATGGTTGTTCCAATGTGAGCAAAAATCTTAAATGTGGACTATAACAGTAACACAGCAACACTGAGGTGTAGAAACCAAATCTAGGAGATCAACAATAATTGTGCACTTAGTACTGTAGTAACATTGCTTGATTATTATTTGTTGTCCTCACAGCAGCATTCAAAGTCATTGTAAATTAAACTTAATCATTTGGTTTGATTAATTGTAACACATAGTAACAGAGTTAACAATTTAGGGTGATATTGTGTGCCGGGTAGGCCGGTATCTAAGAATGTTGATTCTTAACTGATGATGGGTTATTGCTGACAAAATATGTGTCCCTATCAGAAAATCCTGTATAGTATTAGCTATGACATTTTTGCTAACCCAATATTCCCATGGCTGATGGAATGTGAGTTGTCACATCTGACAATATGAATGTCATTATTGTGAAAATGTTCATGTAGATAACGGGGCATACCTACACACTCATTGACTAACCAGTACTACTTAACTATAAATTGTCACAGATTACATGAAGTTATTAGCAAAAACTTAGTGTCCTGTATCCGAGCACGGCCTCAATTAGAAATGTCTTAGTAATTAGTATATGACACTTGTCCCCATATTGGCTAAATTAGTCACAATGGTGGTGGAGTCAAATGAGTGTGGTTACTGGACCATATTCCATTAATTAGATTTAACATTGAAATTAGTGCAAGTATCATTGTTGTAACTAGACTGTAAGTATCCCTGCAACTGGACAGCATTGGATCATACTCTAAACACACACTACAAAAAACCTTACTTTTGTAATCAGTATTAAGGCCATTGAGGGTACATCGTAAAAAACAGATCAACTTACTTTCAATTTTTCTCAATTTTAGTTTGGTGTTACCTCCCCTCTTCCCCTTCTTTGCTCTCATTAATCCCACAAATATTTTATCTCACTTGTCTGATAGCTGATGATTCTGTTACTAATTCAAAACAAGAGGTAATTTCGGATTAGCACTATTAAGACTAGCTAGATGTTCTCTTATTCTTATTCGCAGTTGCCTAATAGTTCTGCTTCCGTAAAGTTTCCCACAAACACATATCGAAGCATAAACAACAAAGGTAGTCTTGCAATTGATGAAGTCTTTGATTTGCACACATATTCCAGTAGCATCAATACATTCTTCACAATCCTTGAAAGCATATTTGCACATACTGCAGTTCCCATACTTATAGAAACCTGTCGGTTTCAACCAGTTACTACTCGTAGCTTGATTAGCAATATTAGTATCCAAAAATGATGGACTTTATTTGTTTTTGATGGTATGGGCCTTGGTGTATAAAAATGTAGTTTTTTTTCTGATAAGAATGGAAGCAGATCATTATCAAGACGTAGAATAGGCCAGTGTCTAGAAACAACCTTGTACAGGGTAGAAGAATCTTTGAAGTACTGATTGATTATTGCTAAATTTCTTGCAGGCTTGATGCCACTATCTTTTTGTTCGAGCAGTTCACGTTGTTTTACAGTTGTATATTTACGTGATGCCTTCTTAATAATGTCAGGTGAAAATACCCTCTCCACAAACCGCTGTGTGAGAACATAACATTCATGTTCAAAATCTAAGTGGTTACTACAATTGCGTCTCGCCCTGTAGAATTCCCTGCCTAGGATATTATTAATTGTTGACTGTTGATGGCAGTTTTGGGCATGCAAAACAAAGTTAACCTCTGTAGGTTTTCTGTAAGTATTAGTTTCAATTTCACAAGTTTTGATAAATATGTGTAGGTCAAGGAAGTCAATGGCTGTACCACCGCAATATCCTGTTAGATTAATACCAAAGTCATTCTGGTTACTATACATAACAACATTCTCAAACGGACTCTTCAGAGCCATGCAAGATAATCAAAATACCATCTATGTACCGTTTCCATGCAATCAAATTGCGAGCGAAGTCCTCATTATTAAGCACGTGTTTCCTCATATTGTGCCATAAAAAGATTTGCCAAATATGGTGCATATCTAGCTCCCATTGCCATCCCCTTTGATTGAATATAGTAGACATCATTAAACACACAAGCAATGTTAGCAAGAGTCAACCTAAGAATACATTTCAGCATTTCAATATGTGTATAATAAGATGCAGAGGACTTCCGAAAGGTGTACTCTACTGCTTTCATGGCTAAGTCATGATCTATGCTTGTGTACAAAGCTGTAACATGATATATGATATGATATGGCATTTATAATGCGCCTATAGACAAGTGTTTCAAGGCGTGACGAGGCATGGGAGGGGGAACAAAGGGAGGACAGACAACGATCCTACTAGGCCAGGTGTCATTCAGATTGCGCAAGTGCATGGGATGGAGGAATGGAAAGTGCAGGGGAGGGGGAATGGACAGTGCAGTACCAGGGAAAAATAATCCCAAATTAAGTAATGGCCAGCAGGTGGTAAGTGCAAAGGTAAGTGCAGAAATCAGGTGTCAGGTGCTGGTGGTGGGACTGTAGGGATACAGGGACAGTCCCAAGTACGGGGGTTGTCAGGCAGGCAGTGCAGGTGTGTGTGACTGGCGGGGAAGGGACCTGGGCCCGAGATCAGAGGGTGGCCAGGTAGCCAATACAGCCAGCACGGGTCGCTATCAAAAAATCTTCTTGCCAGGCTAGAGCCTTAAGGAACTTTAATACTTGTGTACTGTCTCTTAAATGCGATCTCATCTTCAATACGTGTGGTTTCAGTGCATCATCCAAATAGTGGGAAATGCCTTCTGTTGCCCATCCTATGCCACTCATTATAAGTCTAACTTCGGGTAAAGTTTCATAAGGTTTATGCATTTTCGGGAGAAAATATAAAGTCGGTATAGTTGGTTCGGTGATAGTCAGAAATCTTTTCTCCTCTTCAGTGAGGTAACCCAAGGTGTACCATTCCTGAATAAGGGATTGCAGATCCTGTACCACCCTATTGGTTGGCTTAGTGCTCAATTGTGGTAGCGTCCTGGAGTGGTTAGGTGTTTATTACCCATGTTAATTTAGTCCTGTGTATTGAGTATACAAATATTTCCCCCCCTTTTCTGCCTCCTTGATTGTGATGGTATAATCCTTTGCTAAGTTCTCTAAGGCTGTATGTTCCTCTCTGTCAAAATTTGATCTGCTCCTTTTCTCTCTATATCGAGGTTTATCTAAGTAAGCATGTATATCCTTTGTTAAAGCTTTGTAGAATGTCTCAATGGCATTCTCATTCCCTATGGACGTTTGGCTGTATAATTATTTTGTGATATTTATCAGCTAAGGAGTACAATTCCAAGATTGTAACTTTTTCCAAAAGAGATCTCTGTCTACACAGTCAAACGCCTTTTGAAAATCAACAAAGGCAAGATAAATCACTGAACCTTGTAACTGAACCCTTTTTTAATGAGGCCCGCAATAAAGGAATTCAATAAGGTACCTAGCCCCTCAACGAAAACAGATTGTTGACAATCAAAGCAGGTGTTCTCTTTCATCCATTTAGACAAGTTTTTTAGAATTAGGGAAGCAAATATTTTCCCTGGAGCATCAAGAATGGCGATCAGAAGATAATTATTTGGGTTAGTCCGATCACCCCTCTTGAATAACAGAACAATAATTGACTTTCTCAAAGATGAAGGAACCCTTTTATATCTTATCACCTGTCCAAAAAGGGTATACAAAATATGTGCCCACGCTGCAGGATGGGCCTTAAACATGGTGTTTGAAAGGCCATCAGGGCCAGGAGCTCAGGATTTACTAGATTGTTTAATCAAGCCAATGACATTGCTCTTATCAAAAAACATTTGCCAGTCTTCGTCCGGAAGAGAGAGAGGTTCAGGTTGGCCTGGAGAAACAGCTAGAGATAATGCTGTTAAACAATACACCCATACTTCTTCCGGAATTGGGTTAATTTGGAGAGCAAGCTACTGTGTGCCATCATCCTTGAGGAGCCGCCAAATCTGGGAAGAATTCCTATAATGCAGCCAGGAGCTGTTCTGCATATTTTTGTATATATAAATGGGTAATCCCTATTTTTTGTTAACGGGGGGTCAAAACTGTAAGAAGGGATTTTCTATGGAGAAAAGGTTTGTGAAAAAACAGATCGACTACCCCTCTCTTTAAGTCCTGTATGGGTCACAGGTGAAGATGAAGGTTAACCTGTACAATTTGTTAGTAAGGTTATCGCCTTTTTGGGAAGAATTGCAAAAAAATGCTGCTAGGTACAAAAAATTCTATCTTTTTAATAGTCACAAGAATACCTAAAAACGTTACAAGCTTAACAAAACATAGCAAACTTAATACATTTTCAATTAAAACATTCAGTCATCATTCATCTATTCTAACAGGGGAATACTACAACTTAAACAGCTTTGTGCATAACAGTGAGTCAAAATATGCATTAGTGACAGGGGAAAAAACATTAGGTTTTCCCTTTAGCAGTCGACATATGTTTCGGCCCTTTGTAGTGTACCACCTCTGTCAACAGTGATCACTAAGGTAAATGTTGGGCCATCTTCAGGACAAATGGTTACTTTGTGGTAGATTATTCTTGTTCCCCATTAGGCACACTAGCACATCTAAAAGGATAAATATACATATATTAATGTATAAGAATGAAATAGAAAAAGAGTTGCAATTCCCAACTGGATAGCATCAAGGCGATAGCTAGATTACACTGTTCTAGACACGCACACTAAACCCACCTATGGTCCATAGACTGAAGTTAGGACTATTGAGACTGGTCAGACTCTCGGATGTGGCCGGGTATTGCCATCTCTGGTCTTGGTTCCTATAATTAATTAGAAACGACCATTACTTAGTGTTATGTTACTGCTACTACAGGCTATTTATTAAGTGAACTAAATTGACTTACAGATTAGCAACTTCTGTGGCTTTGTTTTCAAGGTTGGTCTTTGTATTTCTGTATTTCACTTGGTACCATTCATTGGCAGGGCATGTACCGTTATTCTGGTGGTTATAGTGCTGCCTAAATCAAAGGAGAAAAAGAACTCGCTGTTGAATGAATATATTACAGCATGTTAGAATAGTCATCATTCTTTTATGACTTTATTGTTGCTGTGTTTATTTAAACATGGACTGTGGGCCGCAGGCTGTTTGCAATTAATGAAAGCCTGTGCTATAATATAGTCGGCTTTATTCTTTTATGACTTTATTGTTGCTGCGTTTATTTAAACATGGACTGTGGGCCGCAGGCTGTTTGCAATTAATGAAAGCCTGTGCTATAATATAGTCGGCTTACAAAGCGCCTTTTGCATTATTGCTTGTGAAAGTCAAGCTGCAGTTTGCAAGGCGGTGAACACGGGGCCAAATGCTTGCACATTGTCTATCTTTATAATTCGCGACAGTAGTACATTTAAATAACTATAGAAAATAGAAAAATGAACCATAGCCATGTCATGCATCTTTGGGCAATATCCTTTAGAGTTTCACAAGCAATAATGCAAAAGGCGCTTTGTAAGCCGACTATATTATAGCACAGGCTTTCATTAATTGCAAACAGCCTGCGGCCCACAGTCCATGTTTAAATAAACGCAGCAACAATAAAGTCATAAAAGAATAAAGCCGACTATATTATAGCACAGGCTTTCATTAATTGCAAACAGCCTGCGGCCCACAGTCCATGTTTAAATAAACACAGCAACAATAAAGTCATAAAAGAATGATGACTATTCTAACATGCTGTAATATATTCATTCAACAGCGAGTTCTTTTTCTCCTTTGATTTAGGCAGCACTATAACCACCAGAATAACGGTACATGCCCTGCCAATGAATGGTACCAAGTGAAATACAGAAATACAAAGACCAACCTTGAAAACAAAGCCACAGAAGTTGCTAATCTGTAAGTCAATTTAGTTCACTTAATAAATAGCCTGTAGTAGCAGTAACATAACACTAAGTAATGGTCGTTTCTAATTAATTATAGGAACCAAGACCAGAGATGGCAATACCCGGCCACATCCGAGAGTCTGACCAGTCTCAATAGTCCTAACTTCAGTCTATGGACCATAGGTGGGTTTAGTGTGCGTGTCTAGAACAGTGTAATCTAGCTATCGCCTTGATGCTATCCAGTTGGGAATTGCAACTCTTTTTCTATTTCATTCTTATACATTAATATATGTATATTTATCCTTTTAGATGTGCTAGTGTGCCTAATGGGGAACAAGAATAATCTACCACAAAGTAACCATTTGTCCTGAAGATGGCCCAACATTTACCTTAGTGATCACTGTTGACAGAGGTGGTACACTACAAAGGGCCGAAACATATGTCGACTGCTAAAGGGAAAACCTAATGTTTTTTCCCCTGTCACTAATGCATATTTTGACTCACTGTTATGCACAAAGCTGTTTAAGTTGTAGTATTCCCCTGTTAGAATAGATGAATGATGACTGAATGTTTTAATTGAAAATGTATTAAGTTTGCTATGTTTTGTTAAGCTTGTAACGTTTTTAGGTATTCTTGTGACTATTAAAAAGATAGAATTTTTTGTACCTAGCAGCATTTTTTTGCAATTCTTCCCAAAAAGGCGATAACCTTACTAACAAATTGTACAGGTTAACCTTCATCTTCACCTGTGACCCATACAGGACTTAAAGAGAGGGGTAGTCGATCTGTTTTTTCACAAACCTTTTCTCCATAGAAAATCCCTTCTTACAGTTTTGACCCCCCGTTAACAAAAAATAGGGATTACCCATTTATATATACCTACCTAGGACAACCCTTGGTTGTTGGGTTTAATCGTGTCCGTTACGTATATCAGTGATTTGAGAACCGTTAAAATGGACAGTGGAAATTTGGTTTCCTTTTCCGATGAATATTATCAAAAAATTTTGAGTCTGCCATCACTATTAGGAGACAATATTGAAAAGGCAGCTTCTACATCACAATCCAATGATGCAGATCTTTTGACTCAAAAAAAGAAGAAATTGATACGTACTGAGTCCCATGGCCAACTTATGCTGGCATATCTGAAAGCAGGCACAATACCAGAGGGCTTGCAAATCAGAAACATCCCCAGAGTATTCACGAATAACTCAAAGTTTAAAAGCAAGTTCAGTGGAGTAAGCAATAAGTGTTCAAGAGATCTATTGATACTAATCATAGATACGGCAGAAGAAGAAGCAGACCTACAAAAAATAGAAATTGCAGCTTTAGAAGACAAAATCAAACGAGACAAAACCATCAAAGATATTAAAGAAACTTTAGAAAAGATTGAAGATGAAATAAGTAAATTCAAAAAATTAACTCTAGACAAAAAAATTTGGAAGTTGAAGAAAGACGTTGAACAATATAAGGAGACAAAAACATACCCTTATCTTGTAGAAAGTTATTATGAAGACCTACAGAAGGCCAACCAAGGTCGAACATACAATGCAGGCAATAGGAACAAACAATTTGTCAATTTTTCCAACTCCTCAAATGCCTCCTCAAGTAGCGGTTCAGATACTAGCCAAGCAGGACCCCCGCCCCAATTTTTTCGGGGCCGGGGCAAACGCGGCCGCAACAAGAATCCAGGACCACCCCGGATGAATACCAGGAATTGGCAGGGCCCACCCCCAACTTGGTAGTACCGATCTTCAATTTAACTTCACACACCCTTTCTTCCACGGAAATCAGTGTCCTTTCTAAAGGTTTGTCTTTTGTTCCTACCACTAAGGCAAAATCTTTTGAGACAGAAATAGAACTTCAAAAGTTCTATAGAACAATACGCCTAAAATATTTTTTTAGGAACTCGACACCATCGAGAAAAGAACCGTCCATTACAGGTCTAAAACCACCCTCCAAGTTTACACCTACAAACGCAATGGTCAGTCCAGCGATACTAGCGTTTGAACAAAGAATGTCTCACGAAATTCAAAGTATGATAAAAACCAAAAACAACTCGAGAGACAATCTCACAAAGGCTGAGAGAGAGGCTCTAAAATCTTTACAGTCCAACGACTTATTTATAATCAAGCCCGCAGACAAAGGGGGCGGAATAGTGCTATGGGGCAAAGAAGCATACGAAACAGAAGCAATGAAACATCTCAATGATAAAACTGCATATAGGGAACTGGCGCAAGATCCCACACCAAGGCTCCAAGATGAGATAAGTAGCCTCATGAAACATGCAATGGATGAAGGATGGATAGAGCCGGAAGAAAAAGACTTTTTGGTCAACACACAACCTACCATTCCGGCTTTTTACATCCTTCCAAAAATTCATAAAAATGAAAAAACACCCCCCGGTAGACCTATTGTAGCGGCGATTAATTCTATTCTTGAGCCGCTTTCAGTCTATTCAGATTGGTTCTTAAGACCCTTTGTGTCCCAAATGAAATCATATGTCAAAGACACTACCAGTATGTTAAAAAAATTGGAGACTTTTCAACTCAGTCCATCAGACATCTTGGTGACCTTTGATGTGGTTAGTCTCTACACCAGTATCCCACAACAGGATTGCCTGAAGGTGATGGCAAAATACTTAGACAGACGTACTAGAACACTTAATAGTGTCCCCACTGCATTCATTCTAGAATGCATTAGACTCGCTCTAACAGAGAATTTTTTTCTATATAACGGACGTTTTTACAACCAACTCAAAGGCACAAGCATGGGAGCAACTTTTGCTCCAGATTTGGCAAACTTATATATGGATGACCTTGAAGAACAATGTATTTTTGATTCTTCTAACCCTTTCTCTGCATCGATTATGACATGGCTACGGTACATTGACGACATTTATATGATCTGGAGCGACACATTTGACAACTTGACAAAGTTCCATGAATGGTTAAATGCGCAAAACTCTAATATACAGTTCACAATACATACTGACCTGCATACCATACCGTTCCTGGACCTTCAAATACAAAAAACTGAGACGGGAAGTATAGAAACAATCTTATACCGGAAGCCCACAGACAAAACACATTGCTCAGTTATCACAGCTTTCATCCGCTGAGTTTAAAAGAAGGACTTCCCTACGGGCAGTTTCTGCGGATTCGCAGAAACTGCACAAAAGTTGAAACGTACAAAAAACATGGAAAATGTTTACAAAAAAGATTACAAGATAGAGGCTATCCGAAAAAGACAATCCACCGGGCATATAAAAGAGCATTGCATAGTAATAGGATGACTTGCCTAGAGTCCATGCACCGGCGTAAGGAAGAGGAAAAAATAACATGTGTCAGCACATATAGTCCTATTAGTAACCATCTCAGAAAGATCATTAAAAAACACTGGCACATGATCAAAACTGAAGATTTCAATCCCCTTATGCCTCGTTTTGCCTTCAAAAGACAACGTAACATCAAAGATACCTTGGTTCACACTTACCCTGTTGCGCCCAAGGCTGTGATTACCCAGACACAACTCTGGGGCCTACCACCAGTTGTGGGGCATCACCGCTGTGGAAAATGTTCTGTCTGTGCACAGACCACCACTATGAAAAGTATCCAATTGCGCAACACCCTAGTACAGCTAAAGACATTTACCAACTGCCTTACTAAATGGGCTGTATATGCCATAAAATGCCCTTGTGACCTAGTATATATAGGGAAGACCAAACGACAGGTACGTCAAAGAATCTGCGAACACAAATCTTGTATTCGGAATGAAATTGACAATAAACCCTTAGTGGCCCATTACATTCAACAACAACATAAATGCACAGATCTACTATGGTGTGTCATACAGGTCATCAAACCCTCCCCCAGAGGAGGTAATATGGATCTTGAGCTCACAAGATGCGAGCAGAAATGGATTCACAATTTAGATACGGTTAAATATGGCCTGAACATTGCCATAGAATGGAATGCATTCCTTTGAAGCCACCCCTATTTAACTTGTTGATGGGTGGTTATATCTGGAGGCTCCCTTTTTAAAAAGGGTGCTTGCTAGAATTAGCTGTCCAGTATCAAGATCCCTTACTCTGGAGCAAAACTCGTATAAATAGGACCCCATGACTGCCACGTAACAAATTATAGCACAACCTATAGTGCATAACGACTCTCAGCTACAATCTTGGAAGGATAGAGTACATCTCCCCTCATACAAATATCGCTAGGGCGCCAAAAAACAATGGCCCGTGGACACATCAAATGCTAGATAATGAAGGCCAGGCTGCGTTCTGCATAACAAAAGGAGTGGGCGACCACCAACACATAGAAACACTGCTTTTCCCCACACACTATTGCAATACCGATAACACTATCTATAGGTGTTATTTTTTGGAATTAAACGGAGAAAAGAAAGGGGGCTATGCAAGTGCAAAATTACCCAATATAATTGCGGCACAACCGGATAATACAAAGGCGCTTTCTAATATATGATGCCAGTAGCTGTTATAAATCACTTGAGTATATCACATTACCAGGTGCAATATTACAAAAGGTGTCATTCATACGGCCGGCATTTGATTTGCAATAATACAAAACATGGCCTTTTCTGGCCCTTGACTACAAGTTCCAGCAGCCTTATAGTCACGTTCCAAAGGCTACAAATGTGAGGTAAATACGGGTCTCTTATCACGTGACTCGATTCAAAAACACACCATTACTCTGCAGAACGAGCTCTTGCCGCTCTTGCAGACTTCCAGCTTTCACTCGGACATAAACAACACAGATCAAGGTAAGCGTTAGAACAGCTTCAATGAATTCAGAGTCTTAAATTATACAAGCCTTAACCGCACTGTCAGCATGACACAGTGATCACAATGACTGATAAGCTTGCTCGTAAAATCTGACACGAACGGCACTGATTACAACAGGTCATAGAAACACGTGCATTTTAAATAAACATGCAAAAGTCAAGCTGCAGTTTGCAAGGCGGTGAACACGGGGCCAAATGCTTGCACATTGTCTATCTTTATAATTCGCGACAGTAGTACATTTAAAATAACTATAGAAAATAGAAAAACGAACCATAGCCATGTCATGCATCTTTGGGCAATATCCTTTAGAGTTTCACAAGCAATAATGCAAAAGGCGCTTTGTAAGCCGACTATATTATAGCACAGGCTTTCATTAATTGCAAACAGCCTGCGGCCCACAGTCCATGTTTAAATAAACGCAGCAACAATAAAGTCATAAAAGAATAAAGCCGACTATATTATAGCACAGGCTTTCATTAATTGCAAACAGCCTGCGGCCCACAGTCCATGTTTAAATAAACACAGCAACAATAAAGTCATAAAAGAATGATGACTATTCTAACATGCTGTAATATATTCATTCAACAGCGAGTTCTTTTTCTCCTTTGATTTAGGCAGCACTATAACCACCAGAATAACGGTACATGCCCTGCCAATGAATGGTACCAAGTGAAATACAGAAATACAAAGACCAACCTTGAAAACAAAGCCACAGAAGTTGCTAATCTGTAAGTCAATTTAGTTCACTTAATAAATAGCCTGTAGTAGCAGTAACATAACACTAAGTAATGGTCGTTTCTAATTAATTATAGGAACCAAGACCAGAGATGGCAATACCCGGCCACATCCGAGAGTCTGACCAGTCTCAATAGTCCTAACTTCAGTCTATGGACCATAGGTGGGTTTAGTGTGCGTGTCTAGAACAGTGTAATCTAGCTATCGCCTTGATGCTATCCAGTTGGGAATTGCAACTCTTTTTCTATTTCATTCTTATACATTAATATATGTATATTTATCCTTTTAGATGTGCTAGTGTGCCTAATGGGGAACAAGAATAATCTACCACAAAGTAACCATTTGTCCTGAAGATGGCCCAACATTTACCTTAGTGATCACTGTTGACAGAGGTGGTACACTACAAAGGGCCGAAACATATGTCGACTGCTAAAGGGAAAACCTAATGTTTTTTCCCCTGTCACTAATGCATATTTTGACTCACTGTTATGCACAAAGCTGTTTAAGTTGTAGTATTCCCCTGTTAGAATAGATGAATGATGACTGAATGTTTTAATTGAAAATGTATTAAGTTTGCTATGTTTTGTTAAGCTTGTAACGTTTTTAGGTATTCTTGTGACTATTAAAAAGATAGAATTTTTTGTACCTAGCAGCATTTTTTTGCAATTCTTCCCAAAAAGGCGATAACCTTACTAACAAATTGTACAGGTTAACCTTCATCTTCACCTGTGACCCATACAGGACTTAAAGAGAGGGGTAGTCGATCTGTTTTTTCACAAACCTTTTCTCCATAGAAAATCCTTTCTTACAGTTTTGACCCCCCGTTAACAAAAAATAGGGATTACCCATTTATATATACCTACCTAGGACAACCCTTGGTTGTTGGGTTTAATCGTGTCCGTTACGTATATCAGTGATTTGAGAACCGTTAAAATGGACAGTGGAAATTTGGTTTCCTTTTCCGATGAATATTATCAAAAAATTTTGAGTCTGCCATCACTATTAGGAGACAATATTGAAAAGGCAGCTTCTACATCACAATCCAATGATGCAGATCTTTTGACTCAAAAAAAGAAGAAATTGATACGTACTGAGTCCCATGGCCAACTTATGCTGGCATATCTGAAAGCAGGCACAATACCAGAGGGCTTGCAAATCAGAAACATCCCCAGAGTATTCACGAATAACTCAAAGTTTAAAAGCAAGTTCAGTGGAGTAAGCAATAAGTGTTCAAGAGATCTATTGATACTAATCATAGATACGGCAGAAGAAGAAGCAGACCTACAAAAAATAGAAATTGCAGCTTTAGAAGACAAAATCAAACGAGACAAAACCATCAAAGATATTAAAGAAACTTTAGAAAAGATTGAAGATGAAATAAGTAAATTCAAAAAATTAACTCTAGACAAAAAAATTTGGAAGTTGAAGAAAGACGTTGAACAATATAAGGAGACAAAAACATACCCTTATCTTGTAGAAAGTTATTATGAAGACCTACAGAAGGCCAACCAAGGTCGAACATACAATGCAGGCAATAGGAACAAACAATTTGTCAATTTTTCCAACTCCTCAAATGCCTCCTCAAGTAGCGGTTCAGATACTAGCCAAGCAGGACCCCCGCCCCAATTTTTTCGGGGCCGGGGCAAACGCGGCCGCAACAAGAATCCAGGACCACCCCGGATGAATACCAGGAATTGGCAGGGCCCACCCCCAACTTGGTAGTACCGATCTTCAATTTAACTTCACACACCCTTTCTTCCACGGAAATCAGTGTCCTTTCTAAAGGTTTGTCTTTTGTTCCTACCACTAAGGCAAAATCTTTTGAGACAGAAATAGAACTTCAAAAGTTCTATAGAACAATACGCCTAAAATATTTTTTTAGGAACTCGACACCATCGAGAAAAGAACCGTCCATTACAGGTCTAAAACCACCCTCCAAGTTTACACCTACAAACGCAATGGTCAGTCCAGCGATACTAGCGTTTGAACAAAGAATGTCTCACGAAATTCAAAGTATGATAAAAACCAAAAACAACTCGAGAGACAATCTCACAAAGGCTGAGAGAGAGGCTCTAAAATCTTTACAGTCCAACGACTTATTTATAATCAAGCCCGCAGACAAAGGGGGCGGAATAGTGCTATGGGGCAAAGAAGCATACGAAACAGAAGCAATGAAACATCTCAATGATAAAACTGCATATAGGGAACTGGCGCAAGATCCCACACCAAGGCTCCAAGATGAGATAAGTAGCCTCATGAAACATGCAATGGATGAAGGATGGATAGAGCCGGAAGAAAAAGACTTTTTGGTCAACACACAACCTACCATTCCGGCTTTTTACATCCTTCCAAAAATTCATAAAAATGAAAAAACACCCCCGGTAGACCTATTGTAGCGGCGATTAATTCTATTCTTGAGCCGCTTTCAGTCTATTCAGATTGGTTCTTAAGACCCTTTGTGTCCCAAATGAAATCATATGTCAAAGACACTACCAGTATGTTAAAAAAATTGGAGACTTTTCAACTCAGTCCATCAGACATCTTGGTGACCTTTGATGTGGTTAGTCTCTACACCAGTATCCCACAACAGGATTGCCTGAAGGTGATGGCAAAATACTTAGACAGACGTACTAGAACACTTAATAGTGTCCCCACTGCATTCATTCTAGAATGCATTAGACTCGCTCTAACAGAGAATTTTTTTCTATATAACGGACGTTTTTACAACCAACTCAAAGGCACAAGCATGGGAGCAACTTTTGCTCCAGATTTGGCAAACTTATATATGGATGACCTTGAAGAACAATGTATTTTTGATTCTTCTAACCCTTTCTCTGCATCGATTATGACATGGCTACGGTACATTGACGACATTTATATGATCTGGAGCGACACATTTGACAACTTGACAAAGTTCCATGAATGGTTAAATGCGCAAAACTCTAATATACAGTTCACAATACATACTGACCTGCATACCATACCGTTCCTGGACCTTCAAATACAAAAAACTGAGACGGGAAGTATAGAAACAATCTTATACAGGAAGCCCACAGACAAAAACACATTGCTCAGTTATCACAGCTTTCATCCGCTGAGTTGAAAAGAAGGACTTCCCTACGGGCAGTTTCTGCGGATTCGCAGAAACTGCACACAAGTTGAAACGTACAAAAAACATGGAAAATGTTTACAAAAAAGATTACAAGATAGAGGCTATCCGAAAAAGACAATCCACCGGGCATATAAAAGAGCATTGCATAGTAATAGGATGACTTGCCTAGAGTCCATGCACCGGCGTAAGGAAGAGGAAAAAATAACATGTGTCAGCACATATAGTCCTATTAGTAACCATCTCAGAAAGATCATTAAAAAACACTGGCACATGATCAAAACTGAAGATTTCAATCCCCTTATGCCTCGTTTTGCCTTCAAAAGACAACGTAACATCAAAGATACCTTGGTTCACACTTACCCTGTTGCGCCCAAGGCTGTGATTACCCAGACACAACTCTGGGGCCTACCACCAGTTGTGGGGCATCACCGCTGTGGAAAATGTTCTGTCTGTGCACAGACCACCACTATGAAAAGTATCCAATTGCGCAACACCCTAGTACAGCTAAAGACATTTACCAACTGCCTTACTAAATGGGCTGTATATGCCATAAAATGCCCTTGTGACCTAGTATATATAGGGAAGACCAAACGACAGGTACGTCAAAGAATCTGCGAACACAAATCTTGTATTCGGAATGAAATTGACAATAAACCCTTAGTGGCCCATTACATTCAACAACAACATAAATGCACAGATCTACTATGGTGTGTCATACAGGTCATCAAACCCTCCCCCAGAGGAGGTAATATGGATCTTGAGCTCACAAGATGCGAGCAGAAATGGATTCACAATTTAGATACGGTTAAATATGGCCTGAACATTGCCATAGAATGGAATGCATTCCTTTGAAGCCACCCCTATTTAACTTGTTGATGGGTGGTTATATCTGGAGGCTCCCTTTTTAAAAAGGGTGCTTGCTAGAATTAGCTGTCCAGTATCAAGATCCCTTACTCTGGAGCAAAACTCGTATAAATAGGACCCCATGACTGCCACGTAACAAATTATAGCACAACCTATAGTGCATAACGACTCTCAGCTACAATCTTGGAAGGATAGAGTACATCTCCCCTCATACAAATATCGCTAGGGCGCCAAAAAACAATGGCCCGTGGACACATCAAATGCTAGATAATGAAGGCCAGGCTGCGTTCTGCATAACAAAAGGAGTGGGCGACCACCAACACATAGAAACACTGCTTTTCCCCACACACTATTGCAATACCGATAACACTATCTATAGGTGTTATTTTTTGGAATTAAACGGAGAAAAGAAAGGGGGCTATGCAAGTGCAAAATTACCCAATATAATTGCGGCACAACCGGATAATACAAAGGCGCTTTCTAATATATGATGCCAGTAGCTGTTATAAATCACTTGAGTATATCACATTACCAGGTGCAATATTACAAAAGGTGTCATTCATACGGCCGGCATTTGATTTGCAATAATACAAAACATGGCCTTTTCTGGCCCTTGACTACAAGTTCCAGCAGCCTTATAGTCACGTTCCAAAGGCTACAAATGTGAGGTAAATACGGGTCTCTTATCACGTGACTCGATTCAAAAACACACCATTACTCTGCAGAACGAGCTCTTGCCGCTCTTGCAGACTTCCAGCTTTCACTCGGACATAAACAACACAGATCAAGGTAAGCGTTAGAACAGCTTCAATGAATTCAGAGTCTTAAATTATACAAGCCTTAACCGCACTGTCAGCATGACACAGTGATCACAATGACTGATAAGCTTGCTCGTAAAATCTGACACGAACGGCACTGATTACAACAGGTCATAGAAACACGTGCATTTTAAATAAACATGCAAAAGTCAAGCTGCAGTTTGCAAGGCGGTGAACACGGGGCCAAATGCTTGCACATTGTCTATCTTTATAATTCGCGACAGTAGTACATTTAAAATAACTATAGAAAATAGAAAAATGAACCATAGCCATGTCATGCATCTTTGGGCAATATCCTTTAGAGTTTCACAAGCAATAATGCAAAAGGCGCTTTGTAAGCCGACTATATTATAGCACAGGCTTTCATTAATTGCAAACAGCCTGCGGCCCACAGTCCATGTTTAAATAAACTCAGCAACAATAAAGTCATAAAAGAATAAAGCCGACTATATTATAGCACAGGCTTTCATTAATTGCAAACAGCCTGCGGCCCACAGTCCATGTTTAAATAAACACAGCAACAATAAAGTCATAAAAGAATGATGACTATTCTAACATGCTGTAATATATTCATTCAACAGCGAGTTCTTTTTCTCCTTTGATTTAGGCAGCACTATAACCACCAGAATAACGGTACATGCCCTGCCAATGAATGGTACCAAGTGAAATACAGAAATACAAAGACCAACCTTGAAAACAAAGCCACAGAAGTTGCTAATCTGTAAGTCAATTTAGTTCACTTAATAAATAGCCTGTAGTAGCAGTAACATAACACTAAGTAATGGTCGTTTCTAATTAATTATAGGAACCAAGACCAGAGATGGCAATACCCGGCCACATCCGAGAGTCTGACCAGTCTCAATAGTCCTAACTTCAGTCTATGGACCATAGGTGGGTTTAGTGTGCGTGTCTAGAACAGTGTAATCTAGCTATCGCCTTGATGCTATCCAGTTGGGAATTGCAACTCTTTTTCTATTTCATTCTTATACATTAATATATGTATATTTATCCTTTTAGATGTGCTAGTGTGCCTAATGGGGAACAAGAATAATCTACCACAAAGTAACCATTTGTCCTGAAGATGGCCCAACATTTACCTTAGTGATCACTGTTGACAGAGGTGGTACACTACAAAGGGCCGAAACATATGTCGACTGCTAAAGGGAAAACCTAATGTTTTTTCCCCTGTCACTAATGCATATTTTGACTCACTGTTATGCACAAAGCTGTTTAAGTTGTAGTATTCCCCTGTTAGAATAGATGAATGATGACTGAATGTTTTAATTGAAAATGTATTAAGTTTGCTATGTTTTGTTAAGCTTGTAACGTTTTTAGGTATTCTTGTGACTATTAAAAAGATAGAATTTGTTGTACCTAGCAGCATTTTTTTGCAATTCTTCCCAAAAAGGCGATAACCTTACTAACAAATTGTACAGGTTAACCTTCATCTTCACCTGTGACCCATACAGGACTTAAAGAGAGGGGTAGTCGATCTGTTTTTTCACAAACCTTTTCTCCATAGAAAATCCCTTCTTACAGTTTTGACCCCCCGTTAACAAAAAATAGGGATTACCCATTTATATATACCTACCTAGGACAACCCTTGGTTGTTGGGTTTAATCGTGTCCGTTACGTATATCAGTGATTTGAGAACCGTTAAAATGGACAGTGGAAATTTGGTTTCCTTTTCCGATGAATATTATCAAAAAATTTTGAGTCTGCCATCACTATTAGGAGACAATATTGAAAAGGCAGCTTCTACATCACAATCCAATGATGCAGATCTTTTGACTCAAAAAAAGAAGAAATTGATACGTACTGAGTCCCATGGCCAACTTATGCTGGCATATCTGAAAGCAGGCACAATACCAGAGGGCTTGCAAATCAGAAACATCCCCAGAGTATTCACGAATAACTCAAAGTTTAAAAGCAAGTTCAGTGGAGTAAGCAATAAGTGTTCAAGAGATCTATTGATACTAATCATAGATACGGCAGAAGAAGAAGCAGACCTACAAAAAATAGAAATTGCAGCTTTAGAAGACAAAATCAAACGAGACAAAACCATCAAAGATATTAAAGAAACTTTAGAAAAGATTGAAGATGAAATAAGTAAATTCAAAAAATTAACTCTAGACAAAAAAATTTGGAAGTTGAAGAAAGACGTTGAACAATATAAGGAGACAAAAACATACCCTTATCTTGTAGAAAGTTATTATGAAGACCTACAGAAGGCCAACCAAGGTCGAACATACAATGCAGGCAATAGGAACAAACAATTTGTCAATTTTTCCAACTCCTCAAATGCCTCCTCAAGTAGCGGTTCAGATACTAGCCAAGCAGGACCCCCGCCCCAATTTTTTCGGGGCCGGGGCAAACGCGGCCGCAACAAGAATCCAGGACCACCCCGGATGAATACCAGGAATTGGCAGGGCCCACCCCCAACTTGGTAGTACCGATCTTCAATTTAACTTCACACACCCTTTCTTCCACGGAAATCAGTGTCCTTTCTAAAGGTTTGTCTTTTGTTCCTACCACTAAGGCAAAATCTTTTGAGACAGAAATAGAACTTCAAAAGTTCTATAGAACAATACGCCTAAAATATTTGTTTAGGAACTCGACACCATCGAGAAAAGAACCGTCCATTACAGGTCTAAAACCACCCTCCAAGTTTACACCTACAAACGCAATGGTCAGTCCAGCGATACTAGCGTTTGAACAAAGAATGTCTCACGAAATTCAAAGTATGATAAAAACCAAAAACAACTCGAGAGACAATCTCACAAAGGCTGAGAGAGAGGCTCTAAAATCTTTACAGTCCAACGACTTATTTATAATCAAGCCCGCAGACAAAGGGGGCGGAATAGTGCTATGGGGCAAAGAAGCATACGAAACAGAAGCAATGAAACATCTCAATGATAAAACTGCATATAGGGAACTGGCGCAAGATCCCACACCAAGGCTCCAAGATGAGATAAGTAGCCTCATGAAACATGCAATGGATGAAGGATGGATAGAGCCGGAAGAAAAAGACTTTTTGGTCAACACACAACCTACCATTCCGGCTTTTTACATCCTTCCAAAAATTCATAAAAATGAAAAAACACCCCCCGGTAGACCTATTGTAGCGGCGATTAATTCTATTCTTGAGCCGCTTTCAGTCTATTCAGATTGGTTCTTAAGACCCTTTGTGTCCCAAATGAAATCATATGTCAAAGACACTACCAGTATGTTAAAAAAATTGGAGACTTTTCAACTCAGTCCATCAGACATCTTGGTGACCTTTGATGTGGTTAGTCTCTACACCAGTATCCCACAACAGGATTGCCTGAAGGTGATGGCAAAATACTTAGACAGACGTACTAGAACACTTAATAGTGTCCCCACTGCATTCATTCTAGAATGCATTAGACTCGCTCTAACAGAGAATTTTTTTCTATATAACGGACGTTTTTACAACCAACTCAAAGGCACAAGCATGGGAGCAACTTTTGCTCCAGATTTGGCAAACTTATATATGGATGACCTTGAAGAACAATGTATTTTTGATTCTTCTAACCCTTTCTCTGCATCGATTATGACATGGCTACGGTACATTGACGACATTTATATGATCTGGAGCGACACATTTGACAACTTGACAAAGTTCCATGAATGGTTAAATGCGCAAAACTCTAATATACAGTTCACAATACATACTGACCTGCATACCATACCGTTCCTGGACCTTCAAATACAAAAAACTGAGACGGGAAGTATAGAAACAATCTTATACAGGAAGCCCACAGACAAAAACACATTGCTCAGTTATCACAGCTTTCATCCGCTGAGTTTAAAAGAAGGACTTCCCTACGGGCAGTTTCTGCGGATTCGCAGAAACTGCACACAAGTTGAAACGTACAAAAAACATGGAAAATGTTTACAAAAAAGATTACAAGATAGAGGCTATCCGAAAAAGACAATCCACCGGGCATATAAAAGAGCATTGCATAGTAATAGGATGACTTGCCTAGAGTCCATGCACCGGCGTAAGGAAGAGGAAAAAATAACATGTGTCAGCACATATAGTCCTATTAGTAACCATCTCAGAAAGATCATTAAAAAACACTGGCACATGATCAAAACTGAAGATTTCAATCCCCTTATGCCTCGTTTTGCCTTCAAAAGACAACGTAACATCAAAGATACCTTGGTTCACACTTACCCTGTTGCGCCCAAGGCTGTGATTACCCAGACACAACTCTGGGGCCTACCACCAGTTGTGGGGCATCACCGCTGTGGAAAATGTTCTGTCTGTGCACAGACCACCACTATGAAAAGTATCCAATTGCGCAACACCCTAGTACAGCTAAAGACATTTACCAACTGCCTTACTAAATGGGCTGTATATGCCATAAAATGCCCTTGTGACCTAGTATATATAGGGAAGACCAAACGACAGGTACGTCAAAGAATCTGCGAACACAAATCTTGTATTCGGAATGAAATTGACAATAAACCCTTAGTGGCCCATTACATTCAACAACAACATAAATGCACAGATCTACTATGGTGTGTCATACAGGTCATCAAACCCTCCCCCAGAGGAGGTAATATGGATCTTGAGCTCACAAGATGCGAGCAGAAATGGATTCACAATTTAGATACGGTTAAATATGGCCTGAACATTGCCATAGAATGGAATGCATTCCTTTGAAGCCACCCCTATTTAACTTGTTGATGGGTGGTTATATCTGGAGGCTCCCTTTTTAAAAAGGGTGCTTGCTAGAATTAGCTGTCCAGTATCAAGATCCCTTACTCTGGAGCAAAACTCGTATAAATAGGACCCCATGACTGCCACGTAACAAATTATAGCACAACCTATAGTGCATAACAACTCTCAGCTACAATCTTGGAAGGATAGAGTACATCTCCCCTCATACAAATATCGCTAGGGCGCCAAAAAACAATGGCCCGTGGACACATCAAATGCTAGATAATGAAGGCCAGGCTGCGTTCTGCATAACAAAAGGAGTGGGCGACCACCAACACATAGAAACACTGCTTTTCCCCACACACTATTGCAATACCGATAACACTATCTATAGGTGTTATTTTTTGGAATTAAACGGAGAAAAGAAAGGGGGCTATGCAAGTGCAAAATTACCCAATATAATTGCGGCACAACCGGATAATACAAAGGCGCTTTCTAATATATGATGCCAGTAGCTGTTATAAATCACTTGAGTATATCACATTACCAGGTGCAATATTACAAAAGGTGTCATTCATACGGCCGGCATTTGATTTGCAATAATACAAAACATGGCCTTTTCTGGCCCTTGACTACAAGTTCCAGCAGCCTTATAGTCACGTTCCAAAGGCTACAAATGTGAGGTAAATACGGGTCTCTTATCACGTGACTCGATTCAAAAACACACCATTACTCTGCAGAACGAGCTCTTGCCGCTCTTGCAGACTTCCAGCTTTCACTCGGACATAAACAACACAGATCAAGGTAAGCGTTAGAACAGCTTCAATGAATTCAGAGTCTTAAATTATACAAGCCTTAACCGCACTGTCAGCATGACACAGTGATCACAATGACTGATAAGCTTGCTCGTAAAATCTGACACGAACGGCACTGATTACAACAGGTCATAGAAACACGTGCATTTTAAATAAACATGCAAAAGTCAAGCTGCAGTTTGCAAGGCGGTGAACACGGGGCCAAATGCTTGCACATTGTCTATCTTTATAATTCGCGACAGTAGTACATTTAAAATAACTATAGAAAATAGAAAAATGAACCATAGCCATGTCATGCATCTTTGGGCAATATCCTTTAGAGTTTCACAAGCAATAATGCAAAAGGCGCTTTGTAAGCCGACTATATTATAGCACAGGCTTTCATTAATTGCAAACAGCCTGCGGCCCACAGTCCATGTTTAAATAAACGCAGCAACAATAAAGTCATAAAAGAATAAAGCCGACTATATTATAGCACAGGCTTTCATTAATTGCAAACAGCCTGCGGCCCACAGTCCATGTTTAAATAAACACAGCAACAATAAAGTCATAAAAGAATGATGACTATTCTAACATGCTGTAATATATTCATTCAACAGCGAGTTCTTTTTCTCCTTTGATTTAGGCAGCACTATAACCACCAGAATAACGGTACATGCCCTGCCAATGAATGGTACCAAGTGAAATACAGAAATACAAAGACCAACCTTGAAAACAAAGCCACAGAAGTTGCTAATCTGTAAGTCAATTTAGTTCACTTAATAAATAGCCTGTAGTAGCAGTAACATAACACTAAGTAATGGTCGTTTCTAATTAATTATAGGAACCAAGACCAGAGATGGCAATACCCGGCCACATCCGAGAGTCTGACCAGTCTCAATAGTCCTAACTTCAGTCTATGGACCATAGGTGGGTTTAGTGTGCGTGTCTAGAACAGTGTAATCTAGCTATCGCCTTGATGCTATCCAGTTGGGAATTGCAACTCTTTTTCTATTTCATTCTTATACATTAATATATGTATATTTATCCTTTTAGATGTGCTAGTGTGCCTAATGGGGAACAAGAATAATCTACCACAAAGTAACCATTTGTCCTGAAGATGGCCCAACATTTACCTTAGTGATCACTGTTGACAGAGGTGGTACACTACAAAGGGCCGAAACATATGTCGACTGCTAAAGGGAAAACCTAATGTTTTTTCCCCTGTCACTAATGCATATTTTGACTCACTGTTATGCACAAAGCTGTTTAAGTTGTAGTATTCCCCTGTTAGAATAGATGAATGATGACTGAATGTTTTAATTGAAAATGTATTAAGTTTGCTATGTTTTGTTAAGCTTGTAACGTTTTTAGGTATTCTTGTGACTATTAAAAAGATAGAATTTTTTGTACCTAGCAGCATTTTTTTGCAATTCTTCCCAAAAAGGCGATAACCTTACTAACAAATTGTACAGGTTAACCTTCATCTTCACCTGTGACCCATACAGGACTTAAAGAGAGGGGTAGTCGATCTGCATATTTTTGTGCCATTTTGTGTGTATAACTACAGAACCAATTTCTATACTTTACCTTTCTCCTCCTGATTTCCACACCCCTTGCCACACCGCCCATTTTAGAGAGGTTGCTAATGTCAACTCTCAATATTCTTTTCTGTTTTTGGCTACTCAGATCAAAAGAATGTTTGTGTACAAATATATATGTTTTAGAAAGGGATTGTTTCTGTATGAAAAGGTTCAATGCATTAACGTACATGTCAGGCAGACAGAGGTCATAACTCTTTAAAGTCCTAAAGACTTCTGAAAGATAACCGTTCAGATGCATGTTAGTTTAGTTTTGGAGGGAGAGTGTGGCCTGCTATGTGTTAAATGTGGGTTGACGGTAAGTGGGGTTACAGTGTGGATTGTAAGGGATGATCTTGTCATGATTAACATGCTGCCGCCTACCTGGGTTGCATGAAATAGGGTTTCTGTGAAGGTCCCAACAGGCACAAACGGAAATTGCTCTTGTCGTTGGCTGCCCTTTGCTTGAGATGCCCCAGCAAGGACCTTCCTGGCATCTAAGAGTTAAGTAGGGAAAGAAAGGATGTGGCAGTCCAAAGGAGTGGGAAAAGGTTAACAGCGAGGCTGAGGTCATGTGCACCAGAATGCCAACTTCAAAAGGACCACGTGTTTTCCATGTGTTAGAGAATTATTTTCAAATGCTATGCTGTTTTGCCCAATTGGTAGCAAAAACAGTGCTCACAACTAACACCTTTTCGACTCAGTACTAAATGGCTGAAAATCTTCAGCCAGAGTTGGAACCTATGCATACAGGTTCCCCACAAATATCTGTAGATCTCCCGGTTTGTGTACATAGCCAAAGGGGATCAACCCTGTAATTGTGCTCCCATCCCATGGCTCTCCTCAGTGTTCTCTCCCTGTATTCACCACCCTGTTTTGTACAGTGCTTTGTTACTTAGTAGCTAGGTTTTAGCTATATAAATCCTATACAGATCAAAATATATAGATACAAGGCACTGCTCATTTTTCTCACCTATTTACTTCATTCATACTTCATTCGTAGTCAGTGTACCTCAGAAGCTTACATTTCCTCATTGCAATTCAACCTTTACAATAAGTTACTCCACAACATCTTAATGAATCTCAGTGCCGAATACCAAAATTATGCAGACGACACACAGATCATTCCCATCGCCACCCAAAATAACATTCAGAAAGTATATTAAACAATGTAAATGATTGTTGTTCAACTACTGCTTAGGACTAAAAAAAGAGGAAATGGAAATCCAGCGCCCACGGCACCAGACCAAAATTCAAAAATTATATCCTGAATTCATCTTATCAGGGTATACAATAATTCCATCGGGAGCTGCTCTGATTGCTTGTCTTGACTCAACCAGCTATATCTTCTCAAATAAGTTACTCATTGCATTCTACAAACTACCAGCTGATGTTACTTAGACAAATTAGACATCTACTATCAGAGATGCATTCTGTGACTATAGCTAGAGCAATAGTGGGAGCTAGGCTAGACTATTGCAACTCCATCTATGCAGGTGCCACTGGATCCATTAGCCACTCCCTTCAGTTATTACAAAATACTGGCGTTCCTATTATTACGAATCCCCCAAGACATGCCCATATATCGTCAGCTGTAAGGTAGCTTCACTGGCTTACAATCAAATCAGAAATCTCCTTTAAGCTTATTACGATGGCACATAAAGCCTTTTATGGTCGTGCCCCTTTGTACTTAAAGACCATTTGAAATAGCACCTCCCATATTGCCTACAGAGAACATCATATAAACCCGAAATATCCAAAGATCTACAAGTTATGGAAGATGAGCTGCTCTCATCACTGCCAAAGATCATCTTCTATTCTGCAAATGTATCAACCTGGGCCCCTACGTCATCATGGCATTTTGGGTTGTGTGCTATGATACTTGTTGATTGTTGCGTTTTATCCCTTGGCCCTACTCTTTGCATGGCTGAGCACCAGCAAGGGTGAAAAATGCTAAATGAAAATGGCATAGTCCAATTTCAGGATTTCCTGCGGCTCAGAATAGTGCCCCACTGCACAGGGTGTGAACAGAACCGATGGGATTCTGCCATTCGAAGGGATTGTGTCCTCCGACGTATTCCTCATCTTAGATATATCCTTCCAGCTCTGCTGGCCTCGGAAAATGTTTTCTCTCTAGAGGGCGCTGCGCGTCGACGTCCTCCGAGTCGATGTCCCTCGACAGCCGCCGTATCGACGTCGACGTGATCCTGCCTTAAAGGCCGCGCGCAGCGTCTGTTGCTCAGTTCCGTTTTTCCGCGCTTACTCAGTGCCTCGGAATACCGTTGCTCAGTTCTTAGTCAGATTAATCCTATCTACCTCGAGTCATTCGATCCGTACTCAATGGCTTCCTCGTCTGAGCCGACAACTCCTCGATCCGGCTTCAAAAAATGCCGAGATTGTGGGAAAAAGATGTCGTTGACTGACCCTCACAGAGTTTGTCTGTGGTGTTTGGGAGCTGAACACCATTGTTCGGAATGCGAGGACTGTATGTCCATGACAGCTAAGGCCCTGAAGGAGCGTAGGGGGAAGCTGGAGAAAGGTAAGACTTTTAAAGCTTCTTCTTCGTCGACGAAGTCGAGACACTCGTCTCCTCGTCACCATTCGCGCTCCAGGTCTCGGAGTGGGTCTCATCACTCCTCGAGATCGAAGCACTCGAAGAGGAGACGTCGAAGATCCCCTTCTCCGTCTTCCTCTTCCTCTGTTTCGCCAAAAAGAATCCCTTGCCCCACGAAACATAGTTCCCGGGCTGAATGGGAGGAATTCCGCAAAAATATGATGAGCGTCTTCGAGAAAGCGGCCTCGACCCCCTCGAAGACTGCCGAGAGCGATGCTCTGGTCGAAAGACCCGAAGGTCAAAAACGCCGCGAGTCGCAGTACCCGGCGAAGGAAACCTCTCGAGCGCGTCTCGAACCCTCGAGTAGGACTATGACCTCAAAACCTTCATCGAAGGTTCCGTCGACGCCGTCGACGAGGGTTCCTTCGACGCCGAGGTCGATGTCTTCGACGCCGTTGTCGAAGGGACCTTCGACACACGGGTCTGTCGACTCGACGCCAGCTTCGACACCGGCGTCGATGCCAAGAAAAGTCACGGTTACGACACACCCAGTGACTATCCCCAGGTCCTCGACGTCGATGGCGTCGAGATTGTCGAGCAGAATTCCAATTCTGTCGAGGTCATCGAGGCCTCCGCCTTTGTTTTCGACGCCACGCTCGAAGCCTTCGACGTCGGCGTCGACGACATCGACGTTTTCGAGACCGATAATGACAAGTTCGACACCCTCTGCCTTGGAAATGGGGTTTACTCCTTTTATGAGTTCAGAACAATTGAGAACTATGTCCTCAATTTTGGAAGAGGGTGAATTGTCTGAACAGGAAGACACATTTGAGTTGCAGGGACCTGTAACCCCAATAAGAGAGGAATTTTCCTCTGAAGAACGCAGGTTAAAGGATCTTCATGATTCCTTACATGAGGCAAGTGGGTTAGACACTTCCCCTGAGGTGGAGTTTGCTAGGCCAGACCCGGGGGAGCATGCTGAAACCCCCTATAAGGCCTTAATGGCCAGAATCACAGAGTTCATGGGGTGGTCTGCACCTTCACAATCTTTCCAACAAGATGACCTCACGGATATTCTTGACAAAGGCCCACAGGAGGATCCTGTGGTGCCTTTTCATAAAGCTCTTCAGAGGAAGATCATGACAAACTGGGAAACCCCAGATGTAGTACCAGCAGTAAATAAAAAACTGTCTACAAAGTACAGGGTATCTTCTACAGACCCAGAGTTTTTGTCTAAACACCCATCCCCAGAAAGTCTGGTGGTACAGGCAGCATCCTCTACCGATGTCAAGACGGCTTATCCTACCGTCCCACAGGACAGGGACGATAAAAAATATGATGCTATGGCAAAGAAAGTCTTTTCAGCATGTAGCATGGCGTTAAAATCTGTTAATGCTACTTGCACCCTTGCTAGGTTCAGCCATACACTTTGGGAGTGTGCTTCTACAGCGGCTGACTGCAACCCGGAGGGAGAAGAAAGGGATGCGTTCCTGAATATTATACAGGACGGTAAAGACGCTATGTGCGAATCCCTCCAGACGGGCATTGATTCGGCTGACAGTATCAGCAGAGCAATGGCGGCAAGTCCATCAACCAGGAGATTCGCTTGGTTGAGAAAGTCTGGTTTTGCCCCAGATGTGCAAGCCAGGCTCTTGAACATGCCATTCGATGGCTCTTCTTTGTTCGGGAAAAAGGGATTAGAGAAACTGCAAACTTCAAAAGCAGCAGCAAAATCCCTAGGAGCTGCAATCCGTCAGACTCCTTTTCGTCCCACAGGAACCTCTGCGAGAGGCAAGTCCTTTCGCTTCTACTCCGCATTCGGAAGAGATAGAGGACGATCGGCTCAAAGGGGACAAAGAAGAACTACCCGAGGTGGACGGGGTAGATATTCAAAAGCCGCAGCAACAGCAGGTGCCTCTTTACCATCGGCATCTGCATCAGCTGCCCCAAAACCACTCTGAGGACTTCCCTCACAGGACACCTGTAGGAGGCAGGTTGACTCAACATCTGGCGGTATGGCAGGCTATCACGTCAGATGCTTGGGCATTGGAAACAGTTGCCCAAGGTTACTGCCTGCCTTTCCTACGTATACCTCAGAGTCATCCACCGGGGATCAGCTCTCAGAAAGCTCCAGATCCGCTCCTCTTGCAGGAAATTTTGGACCTGCTAGAGAAAGGTGCCATAGAACCGGTACCTGTAGCGGAGAGGAACAAGGGCTGGTACTCCCCTTACTTTCTCATTCCAAAGAAAGACGGAGGACTGAGACCCATCTTGGACTTGCGAGAATTGAACAAATTCCTCAGAAAAGACAAATTCAAGATGGTCACTCTTTCTCAGATCCTCCAGGCCCTTCAGTTCCAGGACTGGTTGGTATCTCTGGACCTTCAGGACGCTTATTTCCATGTGCCTATCCATCTCAAACACAGGAAATACCTAAGGTTCGCAATTGGCAACTCTCACTATCAATTTCGAGTGCTGCCATTTGGGCTGACCTCCGCCCCGAGGGTCTTCACCAAGTTAATGTCGGTAGTGGCTGCAAGTCTAAGGAGGGAAGGGATTCACGTCTACCCCTACCTGGACGATTGGTTGATCAGGGCTGTTTCTTCGGAACAAGCTCAGATCCAGCTAAATCACGTGTGCCACTTCCTTCACAGACTGGGCTTCTCCCTCAATTTAAAGAAGTCACAAATGATACCATCGCAGAGACTCCAGTTCATAGGAGCGATCCTGGACACTTCCCTGGGAAAAGCCTCGCCACCAGAGGTGAGGGCTCAAGATATTCTACAGAAGGTTACCAAGTTCCAACATGCCCAACGTCTCCCAGCCTTCGACTTTTTGAGGTTGCTAGGCCTCATGGCATCCTGCATTTTCCTAGTGCCAGAGGCTCGCCTGAGAATGAGATCCCTCCAGTGGGCACTGAGGACTCAGTGGTCACAATTCTCAGGGAGAATGACAGATCTTCTTCAGGTTCCCGGCAGGGTGGCTCGAGACCTTCAGTGGTAGGCCTGTCAGGAGAACATTCTGAAAGGAGAACAGTTTTGGCAACCCTGGCCGGAGATAACAGTAGTCACGGATGCCTCACTCACGGGGTGGGGAGCCCACGCCAACGACTTGACCATCAGCGGTCGTTGGTCTCCATCGGAGTCCAGACTACACATCAACCTGTTAGAGCTGAGAGCCATCAGACTTGCGCTGAAGGCGTTCCTGCCAGCTGTACAAGGGAAGAACGTCCTGATAATGACGGACAATACGGTGGCCATGCATTACCTCAACAAAAGAGGAGGCGTAGGATCACTACCCCTGTGCAGAGAGGCGATGCAGCTCTGGTTTTGGGCAATCCAAGAAGGAATCTCTCTATCGGCAGTTCACCTAGCCGGAGAGAAGAACTTGACAGCGGACGCTCTGAGCAGGCAGAACACAGTCTCCCACGAGTGGGAGCTAGCTCAGGAAGTCCTTCAAGAGATCTTCGCCCTTTGGGGAATCCCTCAGGTAGATCTGTTCGCCACCAGCCTAAACAGGAAATGCGACCTGTTCTGCTCAAGGGAATTCCCCCCGAGAGGAGCTCTGGGAGACGCGTTCATAGTGGACTGGGAGTTTCCGCTTCTGTACGCGTTCCCACCGGTCCCTGTCATTCCTCAAATGATCAGGAGGTTGAGAAGATTCCGGCGAACCATGATCTTAATTGCCCCGGATTGGGCCAGGAGAACGTGGTACCCGGACCTTCTAGACTTGTCCATCTGCCCTCCAATTCGACTTCCACTCAGAGAGAACCTACTCTCGCAGAAGGGAGGTCAGGTTCTCCATCCAGACATCAAAACCCTCAACCTTCACGCTTGGCTTCTGAAAGGCTGAGGTACAAGGATTGGGACCTCCCTGATGATGTTATGGAGGTGTTGCTTTCGGCAAGGAGGCCAGCAACAAAGTCTTTATACCGCTGCCGTTGGAAAAGATTTTGCAGCTGGTGTAGAGAACTGAATATCGACCCTTTTTCATGTGGTACACCAATGGTTTTGTCCTTCCTACTATATTTGGCAAATTCAGGCCTTCAAGTTGGCACCATTAAGGGCTATCTCGCAGCGCTATCCATCTTTAAGCGTACTGCGGAAGAACCATCCTATTTCAAATTACCCTTGGTAATACAGTTTCTAAAGGGGTTAACCAATGTTTATCCCCCAAGACCATTCCAAGTTCCCCTATGGGATTTAAACTTAGTACTAACTTTCCTGATGGGTACACCTTTCAAACCTCTCCATTCTTGTTCGTTAAGATTCCTTACCCTTAAAACTGTTTTATTAATAGCACTTACATCTGCTAGAAGGGTGAGCGAATTACAAGCTCTTTCTTGTAAACCCCCTCACACAATATTTCACAAAGACAAAGTTGTCCTGCAAGTGAAGCCTAATTTCCTCCCAAAGGTGGTTTCTGAATTCCATATCACTCAGAAGATTACCCTACCATCTTTCTATCCTCCTCCTCACCCGGGGAAAGAGGAAGAGAGGTTACACAGGCTAGACCCTAGGAGGGCTTTAAGTTTTTACATCAGTAGACTAGCCAGGATAAGACAGGCAGACCAGCTGTTTGTAGGTTACGCAGGTCACAAGCTGGGGTTACCAATAACTAAGCAGACCATTTCCAGATGGATCATTCTAGCCATTCTGGAATGTTATAAACTGGCAGGGAAAGAGCCCCCTCAAAACCTTAGGGCTCATTCGACCAGAGGTATTGCAGCTTCATCGGCCCTCAAAAGAGGAGTGCCGGTAAAATACATATGTGCGGCCGCTACATGGTCGTCTGTCCATACCTTTACACGTTTTTACAATTTGGATTCCTCCTCCAGTCAAGAGACTAGGTTTGGAAGGGCTGTACTGCATTTTATTCATCAATAGAAGACAGCGTGAAGTCAGTACTCCCTCCTCCAATAATAGAATACTGCTATGGGAGCCTATCTAAGATGAGGAAAACGTCGGAGGACACAATCCCTTCGAAGAACAAGTTACTTCTTACCTTGTAACGTTCTTTCGACGGGATGTTCCTCCGACGTATTCCTCATTGACCCTCCCATCCATCCCCGCAGTTCTACTTCCCTTGTTGTTGCAGCTTACGCTCCTTCAGGGTGATTAGTTTAGTCCAGAAAGTATTATTGTGGGCTACAAAACGGAACTGAGCAACGGACGCTGCGCGCGGCCTTTATAGGCACGATGATGTTGATGTCGATACGGCGGCTGTCGAGGGACATCAACTCGGAGGACGTCGACGCGCAGCGCCCTCTAGAGAGAAAAAACTTTCCGAGGCCAGCAGAGCTGGAAGGATATATCTAAGATGAGGAATACGTCGGAGGAACATCCCGTCGAAAGAACGTTACAAGGTAAGAAGTAACTTGTTCTTCTTCATTATCTTCACCACTTCTCCTCTCATGCAACCAGGGCTTTGTCTCTTTCTTGCTGCCTCGCCTGTTTATATGCTTGCAAATTCTGACCAACCGCTGTCCAGATGGTTCCAGCATGACAGCATCAGGGCGGTTACAAGGTTAATGTCCTACTTCCTGGCCACCAGCACATCGTATCTTGTAGCATAAGGTGTCAGGATCAATAATATATAGAATAAAAGGATCAGGAAGGTTGCATAATATAACACAGTGCATTGCCTTAGATGTGTGTCATGCTTAGTGCACTATTTATCAATTAAGTGGATGTATCATTCCCATGACTGCATTTCTCCTGAAGCACTTGCATCATTGAAGATTAGTTTGAATTGTCACCAACAGATTTAGCTCTGCAAACCTTCTAGTCATGCCCTAACCCCAACAGCCCAATCTCCCCCCGTTGGTTAAGTATGGGCAATTGCCTATGGTCGTGTACGGGGAGAGCTGCTGAGGATCTGCCATTCACGTAAAAGGCCAAAGAAGACTGTTTTCCAATGAGGAAGTAAATGGTTGGCTCGGCTTCAGGCTTTTTACCCTGCTGCACAGACTCCTTCATGGAAAGATGTGCACTAAAACACCAGCAGAAACCGCTGCACCCTTTGCTGGCATCAAGTGACTGCCTTTTGACCCAGCAGACCTGTTCTGGTAGGATTTCCTTCATTATTTCCCTATACAACAGCTCTGGCTTTGAGCTAACTCTCTCTTCAAACAAAACTAAAAAAAACCACTAGAAGTTATTCAGTGTTGTAAGGTAACCATTTGTAATCTGATTATTTGCTGTCATATATTACAGAAATTGAATGTGCATCAAACGTAACACGACTAAGTATACCAATAGCTCATGACATTCATGTTTTTTATTTTTTTTTTATTTATTGTTTTAACCTGTATGGGTTTTACAAAAGTCAAGTTCCTGCATTAATTCAAGTATTTTTTTACTGTTTATAAACTACATTAGCGACACCACTTGTAGTTAAGATGCTTTGTTGGGTTTAAGAAATTCCCTGGTTTTCTAAGGACCCAGACAAGAGGACAGCGGGAAGCGCATTGACTTCTGGCGCATTTGCTTTGTTCAAGGCCACCGTCAAGTTATGCCATTTTTAAAATGGAGCCTAAATAAAATTTCAAGAATGGAGCTCCGAGAAAACAATTCCATTCCAAAGCATCAACCATCTATCCATAAAACAATTAATATGGAATGTGGATTTTGAAAAAAGTGTCTGTGGTTTATTTCCTTCCATAGTGTAACACTGAAACCGACAAAGAGTCCATCGCAGTGTTTGCTAAGGCACTTCAATCACTATGATGGCTCAGCAGTGTATGTGAAAGGCCATCTTGAGGTTTGTTACAGTTTGTGCTGCAGTATCACTTACACCGACCATTGGTGCCAAGACCAGCACACAGTTAAAATCCTGTATCCTTACCTTTAGGTATTCGCCTGGAGTACAAAGTCAATGCCAGCCAAATTTGCATGAATCAGAGAAAAGGAACTGAGTGTCGGGCAGTTGTTTCTTCCCATATGGAGCACAGAGGCACCCAAGAGAGACTCTTAGAAAAGTCTCTGAATTATACCTTATAGCATGAGGATGTGGAAGGTTGGTAAGGGAAAAACTGGGAGCTTTTGATCTACAAAACATGGAAACAGTTTGTAGAACTAGACGTGTTTACTAATGATATGAAATATGGGTACTAATTCACAGAGCGTGTTCCAATGGGGTTTTGCCATTATAAAAGGCTTCTGTGAATTAGGCCCATGGTCTATTTTGAATTCACTTTTTCCTTGTTTGTTTGTCCGCACGGCTAGAAAACGTTGTGAAGCCAATTTCTGTTTTCAGATACTACCCTGGTACATTATTACCACGGCATCTCTCCAGTTTTACCACTTCTTACGACTGTCTTGGAATGTCTACCCTTAATCTTCCAATAGGAATATCTGTTTAACTAATTCCACTCTTTTTGCTCTATAAATGGCTTGTAAATGATATATTTGATCCACAATCTCACAAATCTTTCATTAGTTCATCACACTACTTGTGTTTCTTAATGTTTATTATTATTATTAAGTTTCTTATAAAGCGCAGCTCGCATGAAGGCCTCAGTGCGCACAAATAGACAAGTAACAATGCTAATAGACAAGTAGATTGAGTATCAAGGTAATAGGCAAGGGATTTGCAATTAGTCTTGAGTATTGAAGAGAAGCGTTTTGACAGTCTTCTTAAAATTGGGTAGGCCTGATATTTCACTTATACATTGGGGAATAGAGTTCCAGAGCATTGGGGCACACACACTGAAACGTGTACCTCCAAAGCCTTTTAATTTGTATCTCAGAATGACAAGATTAATGGAGCCATTGGAACATAGTTTTCTACGAAATGGTGCTTTTTGTGTATGTTTCTTCTCAGGGGCCTTTCCAGAGATGCACTTATGAGTCAGGTTAAGAATCTTATGTGTGATGCAATGGCATACTGGCAACCAGTGCAAAGACCTTCTGGCTTTAGTTATGTGATCTCTATTGTTGTATCCAAGAACTGCTCCAACGGCCCCATTCTGCACCACCTGCAATGTTCGAATTTTACTTTTGGTGGTGCCAGTCAGCATACTGTTGCAATAGCTAATGCAAGAATTAACTAATGCTCAGGCAACAGATGCAAGATTGGTAGTTGTATGATAGGCTTTCATTTGGCACAAATGTTTATTCACATAAGCACAGGAATTCTTAATCTGTGGGACATGTTTTTGAAGGGTGATTCTAGGATCGAGGAGAACACCCATTGTCTTAACTTGAGGGCTTATTGGAATGGAGCAATTAACAATCCTAAAATGACTGAATCTAGTGCCCATGTTTTTGAGCCTATTAGCCGAGCCGATGAGCATCAGCTCAGTTTTATCATTGTTCAGGGCAAGCGAGTTCCTGACCATCCATGTTTGAATGAGATCATATATTCTGTTCACATTTACAGTATCAAGATCGTAATTTCCAGAGAGCTCAAACACAAGCTGAGTGTCATCAGCATAGGTCATAGCATCAAGCATATCAAATAAAGGAAGCATGTAGCTATTAAATAAGGTAAACGAAAGGCATGTGCCTTGTGGGACGCCACATGCTAAGATCACTGACTGAGATTGGAAGCCACCAATACCGACCCTAGTTGACCTAGAGGTGAGATTAATGAGACTGCTGAACCTCTCCAACAGCATAGAATGATCCACCAAATGAAAACCTGCTGAGAGGTCGGGCAGTTCCAGAAGGACAACCTCATCCTTTTAAGTGATTTCAACAAGGTTTTCAGGTTTAACATGGCAGTCTCTGTCCCATGCATAGCCCGAAACCCAGACTGGTGAACACCCAGTAGACTGTTGTCATCTATGTGTTTTTGTAATTGAAGATATACCGCCATGTAGAGGACTTTCAACAAGAAAGGAATGGTAGTAAAGAGGCAATAATTCCCAATGATCTCAGGATCACGTGTTCGTTTTTTTGAGAACAGGAATGATCCAACCGTGGTTGATGCATTGAGGAACCACTGCACATGAAAAGGAGGAGTTAATAATTTCTGGAACTAGTGGGGCAAGACATTGAACACTGTCCTTAATAACGGAGCCTGGATGGATGTTACCAGGACAAACAGTAGGTTTCAGACCTGGGAAAATAGCACGGATAGTACCTTTAGTAATAGGACTCAGAGAGAATAAAGGAATGAGAGTAGAGACACGAGTAGGGTCCAAGGTAGACACATCATGAGGACCGAGATCACTGTGTTGTGCCTTAACAATGTACTGATGGGATTTAACTTTTGCAACAAAGCCATCTTGGATTGTTCTCCAGATCCTCTCTTGAAGTCTCTTATTTTTCCTATGATTAAGGATATCTGGAGAGAACCAAGATTTTATACGTGCTTCAGTTTTGACTGTTTTAGTTACAACTGGTGCAAGTTTATCAATAGCTAATGATGTAATAAGCAAAAACTTATCAATAAGGATATTTACATCATTAGTTAGAGGAAGATTCGTAATCATAGGGCTGAAAAATTGTTTAACGGCCTCAGGTGTGACGTTACGTGTGTTTCCAGTACTGATTTTTAGTCGTGGATTGATATTGACCTTCTGATATGGGGCAGGAAGTGCTAGTTCCAAAGTTATTAGGCAATGGTCTGACCATGGGCATAAAGAAATATTAGGAATAGAAGTTTCCAGACAACGGGTCAAAACCCATTCAGGTTTATGTCCGGCTGTGTGTGTGGGTTCAGATATAATTTGATTAAAGCCCATAGTCTGAAATGAAGAATTTAAAGAGGTAGCAAGGAAATCCTTACTATTATAATCCCATAAATTAAAGTCTCCCAGGACAATACGAGGGAGTGTTTAGCAAGATCAGAAACCAATGCTAGCTGTTCCTCAAAATTAGGTGTAACGGAAGGTGGGCGATAAAGAATTAGTACATTAATAGCGGTATTGTAATTGCTCTTTAATTTTATGGATATGTATTCATAATCATTATGAGTGATGGAGGATATCGAATGTATATTTAGGCACTTTTTGAAAACAATTGCTGCACCACCTCCCCTGCCTGCCTTCCGGTCACTACGAATAATATTATATACTGGCGGGGTGACTAACGGGGCGGCTTGGTTGGTAGTGTTTAAAATGTTTGTGTCAGACAACAGATATCCAGCTCATGTGTGATTATTAGGTCAGTGACATGTTTAACCGCAGATCGTGTGATAAGAGGAGCAACCTTCAATATTTTAGTTTTATCACATTTAGATGTTAAAGTGGGTGGCACATTAATAGAGGGAGAATCACATATGAGGACCGGAGAGTTGCCTGGCATATTGATGCCCTTCTCACGGCATAGATGATTTGTTGTCCCTAGTGTATATTTGCAAGGAGAATAAATACATACTAGCAAATGGTCAGAAGTAGGCAATGTGGTTGCAGAGAAATTAATGCCCTGTACTAGCAAATGGTCAGAAGTAGGCAATGTGGTTGCAGAGAAATTAATGCCCTGTACTATACTTGTCTCAGCCCTGGCGTTGGCAGGTGAGGAATAGGAATTTTGACATAACGTTCATGTGCTTTATGCAATACGGGATCAGTGGGCTGTCTAGTAAATTTATTCTTGGCTGCAATAAAAGCCTACAGGTGACACGTGATAAAAACTAACACATTTAAACTAGCGATATAAGGAAATAACTCACCGGAGAGGAAAAAAAACAAGTCAGCACCCCAGAATGCACCCGGCACAGACAAGCTGGACGTCATGCGCCGGCACTCAGCACCCAGACTACTAGTATATAGTATGCCCATTGTCTCTCTTTATTTGTAGCTCCAAGCTCTTCAAATCTAGTACGTCATTATTCTGCTCCTAGATTATAGTGAACCCACATTCCTGAAATGTTACCAGCAAAATGTCGCACTAATAAAAACTTAGCAGTATGACCCACCACAAAAACAATATATTTCCCGCAGACAAGATGCACAGTAATGTTAAAATAGCAGCAGCATACTTCGCTACCCTAAGTCAACCTCCCATCGTGACAAGAGACCAATTCGGTCTGAGGTGAGAAAATTGTTCTCACCAGACCGAAATTCCAAAAGATCTATTTAGAAAGACTGAAAATAATCGATAATTCAGTCTTTCTAAATCGATCCAAAAAACCCTCTCAGCCACCTAAAAGTCTCTCTCCACTCACCCCTCCAAGATCCCAGCAGCACTTACCTTGGTTCGTCGACGCAGTCCTCCTGCTGGTGCGCAGCCATTTTGGAAATGACAGCCGCGACACACATGATTGCGTGCCAGCAACCTAAAAGTGTCTCTCCACTCACCCCTCCAAGATCCCAGCAGCACTTACCTTGGTTCGTGGACGCTGTCCTCCTGCTGGTGCGCAGCCATTTTGGAAATGACAGCCGCGACACACATGATTGCGTGCCAGCCACCTAAAAGTGTCTCTCCACTCACCCCTCCAAGATCCCAGCAGCACTTACCTTGGTTCGTCGACGCTGTCCTCCTGCTGGTGCGCAGCCATTTTGGAAATGACAGCCGCGACACACATGATTGCGTGCCAGCCACCTAAAAGTGTCTCTCCACTCACCCCTCCAAGATCCCAGCAGCACTTACCTTGGTTTGTCGACGCTGTCCTCCTGCTGGTGCGCAGCCATTTTGGAAATGACAGCCGCGACACACATGAGTGCGTGCAGGGGCTGGCAAGCGCGGTGTGTCGAGGGATGTCGTGAAAGCAAGTTAAGTGTTTGGGTGTGTGCGTATGTGTGTATGTACATGTGTACGGGAGAGGTGTGTCAATGTATGCCGTGGGAATGGGAGGGGTCGGGCGAAAGTTAAAAAACTTTATATTAAAAAAATGGGATGAATGTGACGGGAAAGTGTGGTGAGGGACAGAATGGGGAGGAGGAATGAAAGAGGGGGACTTGAGGAGTGAATCCCCCCAAATACCCTCAAAAAAAGAGGGCACTGCGAGGGTCGGGCCCAACGTGTTATTACAGCATTTTGAAAGTGACACCAAAACAACCAAAAATAATCTGTTTTTTGGTGTTCGACTTTCAAAATGCAGTAATATCACCAGGGCTTTAAGTGGGGTAAGAAATCGAGGGGGGCCCTCGTTTGGGGGCGTGGCTTCTGGGAGGGGCGTGGCCTAAAAAGTACGCAAATCGTAGGGTATACACACAAATATATATAAATGTTATATATTTGTGTGCGTACCTTACTATGGTTTGTGTACCATGCAAGCCAACTTTTCTAAACATAGAAATATGTAACATATTTCTACGTTTATAAAAGATGGCTTGCAAAGTACACAAACCATAGTAAGGTACGCACACAAATATATAACATTTATATATATTTGTGTGCATACCCTACGGTTTGCCTAGTTTTCAGGCCATCTTTTCTAACATTTCAGGTTTATAAAAGATGGCTTTGAAAGTACACAATTCAAACCATCTTTTATAAAGCTTTGACTACGGACAAAATTGTCCGTCGGCAAAGCTTTATAAAAGATGGCTTGAAATGTGTACTTTCAAAGCCATCTTTTATAAACCTCGAAATATGTCGAGGAATCCCCAGGTTCGCCGAGGGTTAAAGACGCCTTGGCGACCTGGGGAAACAAAGGGACAGTAACTGCCTCTGGTGACCTCTCGCGCGAGGGGTCACCAGAGGCAGTTACTATGACTGACGGAAGTGGCAGCCAGTCACAGTGTCGCTGTGGCTGGCTGCCACTTCTGTCAGCTTGCCTGACTTCATTGCAGGCGCATCTCCCGTCGCGGCTGCGGCTGTGGCCTCGGCCGCCCGGCTCAGTCCCACTTTTTGGAGACTGCCGGGGCCCGGCCCCGGCCCACTTTAAGCACTGAATATCACATAGAACCAACAATTCATATTAGGCAACTGAGCATAGAGTAACAGAGGATACAGCCAAAGGGAAAATGACTTAGAAGACAGAAACATCCCAGGTAGCAGAAAATGATGATGGTATTTCCAACCAGAATTACATATATCAACATGATAATCCTACATATATGCTACCTATGTCCTAGCATGTACTAGTTGGACACCGCCACTGCCAACACCATGATGGTAGACATCCAGAGGGAGGTGATTGATCCAAACATTCAAATCAGCAATTCCATAACATTCTGCTTAATGTTCTGCCTCTTTTCCTTGCACAATTTATTTTTAAATGTATTTATTGGCATTTATAATAGGTACAGCCGCAGTGTGGCAAAGAACTGTCGACTGCAACACAACATGAATTATCTAAGTGCGCTATTGATTTAGTAAATAGAAAACATAATTACAACGTAAACCATTAACAAGAACAACAAATGTCTCCAAATGTTCCGCAGTAGTTCTCACCAAGAGGGTAGATACGGGGGGTGGGGAGTTGGGTGGGAAAGGAAAGGGGGAGCCAGGGGGAGGTTGGGAGGGGGGCTTAAGCATCCCAAAGCTGTGGTATGGATAATAGTCTAGCAATGGTTAGGTAGGCGAACCGGGGGGGTGGGGCGGATTGCTTAAGGAGGTTTGTCGTCATTGGAAGGGTGGAGCAGCTCCAAAGTGAGTGCCTTCCAGGCTTCAAGAGCCATGCTCGCATCATCGGGGGAATTTGCAATGCCCTCCTCCCAAGCCGAAGTCTCTGCACCTACCCAGCTTTCCAGCTCGTTGCGCCATATAAGTAAGCATGGTCCCTCAGGTCGCCTCCAAGCCATAGCAATAGTTCTTTTGGTGAGGATGCAGGCCAGATCCATTAGTTTCACTGTGTGCTTTAATTTAGCTAATCTGGGGTAAATTCCCAAAAGGCACTCCTTGGGAGTCCAGTTATACCTGGTCATGCCAGCGCTCTTGCAGGTCTGCTTAACCCTGCCTCTTTTCCTTGCACAAATGTATTCCTTTAGAATAGTGCAGCAATAGTGTATTGGCTGTCACAGCCCACACTACCATAAATAGATACTCAGGTCATTCAAGGAGTGGTATGCCATATAGATAAAGTGAGTGTCTGTGAAAGAAATTATTGCCGCATTTTATTCTGCAGCTGGCTTCCCAAATGTTGTTTGGGGGGTATGGAATGCTCACACATACCTATGATCCTTCTAAAGGTTAGAAACAGATATTTGGAAACAAAGAAACCCAGAACAGCCGATTGGGTGATGCTGAAATACAATGCATGACTCGCAGTGAAACCCCAAGCCTTTAAAAAGGAATCACAAATGTAAACGTCCCTCTGCTGAGGATTAACCTGGCCTAAAAACCCTAGTTTGAGGGAAGCTGCCACTCTGGAGGGATAGAATCATGATTTAGCCCACTCCTTTACCAGAAGAGAAGTAGCGATTTGTTTGTCAGTCTGGTCCCTCCCACAAGGATGGTCAAATGCTAGACAGTGCCCCTCGAAAACAGAACTGCAACATCAACCCCATAAATGTGTTTCTCCCTTGGCTACCATGCTTCGCAGTACCTGTGCAAGTCATGGCCTGTAGCTCAAGTCCAACTTCACTCTCACTCTTACAAGTTCACACCATGGAACTCTGCATGTGCCCTCAACGTGTGCGTAACGCTGCTGTACCATTTAATTTGGTTTTATACCATGGGCTGCTCCACGTACATGGTCTCTAGGTGCGATCACAAGCACACACAACTGCACAGTTGTGTAGTGGTTTGAGAACAAGGCGCAAGGCAACATACACAACTGGGAGTCAAAGGAAATAGAGTGAAAGCTTGCACAATTAAAAAAACACTAGCAAGTGCACAATCACACCCACATATATGAATATGTGCAAAGTGCAGTAACTCGCATATTATAAACTCACTTTGCCAGGCATTTTACTTGTGAATGTCACGTGCATCAAATGCCCTCAATCGCCATGAGAACATCTCCACCCATTTCAGTGTTCTCTGCTAGGGCGAGGATGCATCACCCTGCAGCCCTTTCTCACAGACACCTCATCGGCTGCTAGTGAGGATGCATCACTCTGCAGCCCTTTCTCACAGACACCTCATCGGCTGCTAGTGAACATGCGTCACACTGCAGCCCTTTCTCACAGAAACCTCACCGGCTGCTTGTGAGGATGCGCACTCTGGAGCCCTTTCTCACAGACACCTCATCGGCTGCTAGTGAGGATGCGCACTCGGGAGCCCTTTCTCACCGACACCTCATCAGCTGCTAGTGAGGATGCGTCACTCTGCAGCCCTTTCTCACAGACACCTCATCGGCTGCTAGTGAGGATGCGCACTCGGGAGCCCTTTCTCACAGACACCTCATCGGCTGCTAGTGAGGATGCGCACTCGGGAGCCCTTTCTCACAGACACATCATCAGCTGCTAGTGAGGATGCGTCACTCTGCAGCCCTTTCTCACAGACACCTCATCGGCTGCTAGTGAGGATGCACACTCGGGAGCCCTTTCTCACACACCTCACTCTGCAGCCCTTCTCACAGGAACCTCATCGACTGCTAGTGAACATGCGTCACACTGCAGCCCTTTCTCACAGAAACCTCATCGGCTGCTAGTGAGGGTGCGTCACTCTGCAGCCCTTTCTCACAGAAACCTCATCGGCTGCTGGTGAGGATGCGCACTCGGGAGCCCTTTCTCACAGACACCTCATCAGCTGCTAGTGAGGATGCGTCACTCTGCAGCCCTTTCTCACAGACACCTCATCGGCTGCTAGTGAGGATGCGCACTCGGGAGCCCTTTCTCACAGACACCTCATCGGCTGCTAGTGAGGATGCATCACCCTGCAGCCCTTTCTCACAGACACCTCATTGGCTGCTAGTGAGGATGCATCACTCTGCAGCCCTTTCTCACAGACACCTCATCGGCTGCTAGTGAACATGCGTCACACTGCAGCCCTTTCTCACAGAAACCTCACCGGCTGCTTGTGAGGATGCGCACTCTGGAGCCCTTTCTCACAGACACCTCATCGGCTGCTAGTGAGGATGCGCACTCGGGAGCCCTTTCTCACAGACACCTCATCAGCTGCTAGTGAGGATGCGTCACTCTGCAGCCCTTTCTCACAGACACCTCATCGGCTGCTAGTGAGGATGCGCACTCGGGAGCCCTTTCTCACAGACACCTCATCGGCTGCTAGTGAGGATGCGCACTCGGGAGCCCTTTCTCACAGACACATCATCAGCTGCTAGTGAGGATGTGTCACTCTGCAGCCCTTTCTCACAGACACCTCATCGGCTGCTAGTGAGGATGCACACTCGGGAGCCCTTTCTCACACACCTCACTCTGCAGCCCTTCTCACAGAAACCTCATCGACTGCTAGTGAACATGCGTCACACTGCAGCCCTTTCTCACAGAAACCTCATCGGCTGCTAGTGAGGATGCGTCACTCTGCAGCCCTTTCTCACAGAAACCTCATTGGCTGCTAGTGAGGATGCGCACTCGGGAGCCCTTTCTCACAGACACCTCATCAGCTGCTAGTGAGGATGCGTCACTCTGCAGCCCTTTCTCACAGACACCTCATCGGCTGCTAGTGAGGATGCGCACTCGGGAGCCCTTTCTCACAGACACCTCATCGGCTGCTAGTGAGGATGCGCATTCGGGAGCCCTTTCTCACAGACACCTCATCAGCTGCTAGTGAGGATGCGTCACTCTGCAGCCCTTTCTCACAGACACCTCATCGGCTGCTAGTGAGGATGCGCACTCGGGAGCCCTTTCTCACACACCTCACTCTGCAGCCCTTCTCACAGAAACCTCATCGGCTGCTAGTGAACATGCGTCACACTGCAGCCCTTTCTCACAGAAACCTCATTGGCTGCTAGTGAGGATGCGTCACTCTGCAGCCCTTTCTCACAGAAACCTCATTGGCTGCTAGTGAGGATGCGTCACTCTGCAGCCCTTATTCACAGACAACTCATCGGCTGCTAGTGAGGATGCGTCACTCTGCAGCCCTTTCTCACAGACACCTCATCGGCTGCTAGTGAGGATGCATCACTCTGCAGCCCTTTCTCACAGACACGTCATCGGCTGCTAGTGAGGATGCATCACTCTGCAGCCCTTTCTCACAGAAACCTCGTCAGCTGCTGGTGATTCAGTCGCACAAGTATTTGGTTCTTCCATAGCATATATCTCACTTGACCCCATGTGAATAGAAACCCTCTGAGAGCAAAGCTGGATCATAAAGACCTTTCTAACCCTTGAATTCAGGGGTGATTAAGAAAGAGCATTAGCAGGAAGAGTTCTTTTGTTCTTAAGTAGGCAAGGCATGGGCAGAGCTAAGTCATTATTTGAGCTCCATCTTTGAAAAGATAATTTCATCTTTTTTGATTTCTCCCTGAATACTTTTCACTGCCCCCCAACTCTTCTGGGAGCTGAGACTTCTGTGGAATTGCTGCAAAAGAGAGTGGACACGTCTCTAGGACGCCATCCGCACTGTAGTCTAGCAGCTGTCTTGGAAGCCACCAATCCCCTGCTAGGATTAACCTTTTCATGAGGTTGGATCCTGCCCATTCTGTTAAATACTTGTTGGAGCTGTGGACAGCTCAAAGTCCCCTTCCACAGGGATGAAGACATCTAATTGGAGGAGAGGGAGAGGCCCTTCCCCTATGACCCTCTGGAACACATGGGATATGGTTAGAAGACATTTGCAGTTTGCCTGCACTGGGGACCCCTGGGACTTGATACCTTGATATCCAATGTGAAAAGAGTGTGCCTGAAGTAACCACAACACATCCCCACCTGTGTGGGAAGAGCATAAGTGAGCACCAGCTGTGCAGGATTCACCTTATGGACCCCCAGCATTGTTGCATTACCACTGGCACTGCTGGTGCTTAGCGCACATCAAGAAGATGTTGATCCTGTTTCAAGACATCCAGACAACCCCAAAAGCCCAATCAATTTACACAGTGCTTAATGCACCTGACTTCCTTCAACTCTTTGAGCCCTGCAATGACGTGACTGCCTGAATAAATCGTTAGGGCGTCTCTTGCAGAAGTCCTCTCTGCGACCAAGCCTCTCGAAGCTGCTTGCAAACATTAAGACATTGGGACTGCAGGTTCTGCTAAATGTCAAAATCAGCAGAGGCACCTCAAAGAGCTGCTTGATGCCGTTGAGCCATGTACAAAAATCTAAGGTAGAAGACCTGTGGGCAGGGATGGCTTTCCTAGGCATCCTTGTTGTCCTGGGACTGTAGTCCTACCTTGGGCACCACAGTCTGCTCAGCACCCCATTTCCCTACTTTGGCCCAAAACATTTAAGAACACATTTATTCTGGTGTGTTCCTTTTTTTGCTTTTACTATTTGCCATTAATGAAATTCAGTCTGCAGAATTCCCAGTTTATCTCTTTGCCTATAGGATAAAATTATCCTGTATTTGTAAGTGTTTTCAAATGCAGGGGGGCTGTGGGGTAGTGTGTTTCATAACTCAATATGTTTATTAAAGATTATTTGTATATCTCGTTGCTTGGCGATTCTTTTTGTTTGAAGACCTACTGCATGTTGGTTGCTTGGAAATGTCCACATGTGATCCACATCTCTGAAGAGTATAGTCTGCCTCGGCTCATGGCCCTACTATAGAGGTGAAGGAGGTGTACTATCCATGTTTAGCTGTTTCACCTTTATGAGTGAAATACTGCTGACCCGAGTTCTTGTACAAGATGGCACACTATTCTTTGAAGCCTTCACTCTTCCTTGTACTTCTTCCTTCTGGTCAGATTAGGATTGGGTCTCACACATCCTCCAGTAGGACCCCAAGTTGAAAATTGGGGAACTTTAGTTGTTTTTGCCTCAAAGCAAAAAGGGTTCCTGATGAAATACGATGTGATTCAGAACAGGACAACAAGATGTAGGAGCAGTATGACAAATCTACTTGCGGGGCACCAGTGGTACAGGGGTGAATATCGGTTTCTAAACCATCAATCAGCCCCACACCTCTACTACACCAGAAGGGAACAGATTGGAATAACAAGCAAATTATACACCTCCTTGTCCAATTTTGGTAACGTGGACAGAACGACAGGCTTATCTCGGCAGCATAGTGAAAATGCAATTATTACCCAATGATAAAAGGGACTATCCAGTCAAAGTTGTACAAACATATCTACTTTATTTATATGACAACAGTTCTAGCAACACTGTGAAATACAAACCATCCCGTAAAGGAATGCAGAGGACAGACAGTTTCAAAGAAAAAAAAAGGGATGCTCTCTGGATATTGACAGGAGGGTAGTAGGTATGGTTAATAATCAGATTAATGTATGGTTTCAAGCTTCAGTACAAAGGGAACAATGGGTCTTAATATGTCTCTGGGGGCCTTATGGGAAGGACTAAGGGGACAGATCCACAATGTACCTTATGCTGTAGATGTTCATGGTGCATAACAGGGTTGAGTCGGTTTCAGGGCACTACACAGGTTTCTATGACAGAGTTCGAGATGGGAGTCAGCTGCAGGTATCAGCCGGTAAAATGGTTCGGCGAGCGAAGCTGGAAGAATGGCTGAAGGCTGCCCTACACGGCAGCTCAGGGTCAGGATTCGAGGTTCCAGTGCTGATCGGCTGTTCTGAAGCACTGGTCGAGACGTCTCGGATGTCTTTAAGTGACGGCGGCTTGACCATGGTCAGCATTGCCATCAGTTGCAGAGTGAGGAGCTCGACCGACTCGCAAAAATTTCCTATAAGGCGGACATCAGTGGATGCTCGTCGAGGCACTTCTCCCAGCTTCTTCAATGAGCTTGTTTCCCCCTCTAAGACGGATGGCCCACAGCTGTGGAGTGTGTTGCAGGCAGCTGCCTTGTTCTTGGGAGTAGGTTCAGAGACCTTCTGGCACTTCCTATCCAAGAAGTTTGCTACATAGCCTAGCAGGGCACGCTGTTTGTTTGTTTGTTTGTTTGTTTATTTATTTGTATAGCGCTCCTGACCCAGAGGTATATGGGCGCTTAAACATCAGGTTACAGGCATAGGTAAGAACATTTGTACAGTTGTGCAGCATAAGTATAGTTACAAAATCAGTTATGAAAGCAGTTATAGTAGAATTAATGACATACATACATACAGTGCGAGTTAATTGTTAAGTAACCAGGTGATGATCTTAGTTCTGAAAGGTTGAAATGTAGGGGTAGATTTGATGTCCAATGGAATGGTGTTCCATAATTGTGAGGCTAGAACTGGGAAGCTGGATCCACCGGCTCTTTTGAGGGAGTATTTGGGCACTGTCAGTTGTAGTGTATTAGAGGATCTGGTGGTTCTAATATTCTGTCTTAAGATGAATTTATCGGTTAGATAAGGTGGGGCCAGGTGGTTAAGAGCTTTGTAGGTGAGGCAGATAGTTTTTAGGTCTATTTTTTGTTGGATGGAGAGCCATTTGCACGTGATTCTTGTGGCTGAGATATGTTCTCTTCTGGGAATGTTAAGGGCGGCACAGAGTGCATTGTTTTGTAGAACTTGCAGTTTATTGACGACCGTTTTATTGGCACCTACATACAGGCTGTTGCAATAATCCAATTTGGATTGTATAAGTGCTCTGGCTAGAGTAAGGCAATTGTTGGGGGATATCAAAGGTCTGCAGGCTCTGATTAGTTTCCCAGTGTAGGCAGTGGCTGAGGCGGTCATATTAACTTGTTTGGCGAGGTTGGTGTTAGTGTCGAGATAGAAACCAAGAGTTTTTACACTTTTGACAGTGGGAATGGTGTTGCCGTCAATGATGAAACTAGAGTAGCTCGGGCTAAGATTACGGATAGTGTTGGGTGAGCCGACAAGGAGCAGTTCAGTCTTGTCATCGTTCAGGCAGAGGCCATGTGTTGCCATCCATGCCTGAACGATGGAGAAGACTTCGCCGATCCTGTTGGCGTCCGCGTTGTAGTTGCCTGATAAAGTGAGGAGTATCTGGGTGTCATCTGCGTAGTTGGTGTAGGTGACACCCAGATGGTCCAGTTTATCGAATAAGGGCTTTGTGAATATATTATACAAAGTGGGTGAAACACACGATCCTTGTGGGAATAGGGTCGGCTGCCGCTATGGGTGAGAAGACTCGCATGGTCCTATTGTCCAGGAAGGATTGGATCCAAGTGACCGCCGAATGGGAGAAGTGTGCTGCCGGTGATAAGTGGTTGCACAAGATTTTGTGGTCAACCAGGTCAAAGGCAGCGGAGAGGTCGAGGAGAAGCAGGATGGCGGCCCTCCCTTTATCTTTGATTTCGTCTATCTGGCTCTTGAGATCAACAAGGGCCGTTTCCGTCCCATGTTGGGGACGAAAGCCAGATTGGCGAGTACCTAGTAGTAGGTTAGTTTCAAGGTAATCCTGAATTTGTAAATAGGCCACTCTGTCAAGAATCTTTAGTAAAAATGGGACAGTGGTAATGGGTCTATAATTAGTTGGTATGTCTGGGTCGAGGGTCTGTTTTTTTAGCAAGGGTAGGACCCAGGATTGTTTCAGATTACTTGGGACCATGTTATTGGAAAAAGACGAGTTTATTAATTTGGTGATGAAGGGGGAGAGATCCCTGGCAGCATCCTTGATAATCTGTGCGGGGCAACTGTCCCCCTTGCAGTTCGAGGGTTTCAAGGATGCTATGATTTTTTGTACTTCAGGTGTGGTAACCTTTTTGAAGGTGAAGCCTGAGCTAGTGGCGGTGAGTGGGGGATGGGTGGGTCTGGAGGTGGGGTCATGAGTGAGCTGTTGCTGTTTGTTTCCAATTTTAGTTTGGAGCATTGAGATTTTGTTGGCAAGGGCGTTCTGAATCCCTGTGCACCAAGGTTTATCCTTTGTGCAGGTATCTTCGGGAGGGGTGGGGTTTTCTAATTCCTTTAAGATGTTAAAGAGCTCTTTTGTGCTAGAGCCTGCCTGTGAAATCCTGGAGTTAAGAGATTCTTTCTTAGCACGTGTGATCTCATTTTTGTAGTGGGTGGAGATGTTGGTGAGGTTAGTTCTGTTGTCTGCTGAAGGCACCGATTTCCATAGTGATTCAAGTTTGCTTTTTTGTAGTCGGAGAAGTTTGAGCTCTGGGGTGTACCATGTATTCAGGTGCGCTTTAGGTTTCCCTTTACGCATTTTTAGTGGGGCAATGGTGTCGATAGCTTTCGCCATGGAGTCATTATAGGCGTTGACCATCGAGTTTAAGTCAGTTGTGGTTGGTAGGGCGTTCAAAATGGGGGTCACCAGAGGCATTAAGGCTTCAGCTGTGATATTGCTCTTTTTCCTGGTTAGGCAGGCCGGAGCAATAATAGGCTTTTTGTGCACTAGGTTGTTGATATTAATGTCAAGGGGGAGGAAGTAGTGATCCGTCCAGATGAGCTGAACAGGGTCCTTTAGGGTGATGTTGCAATTGAGGGCGGTAACCCAGTCAAGGATTCTGCCTTTCGAGTGGGTGGGTTTGGAGCAGAGTTGAAGGAGGCCATGCTCCTCTAATGCCGTGGCCAGGGCAATGGCAGGGGTGTCAAGAGGGTCATTAAACCCGAGATTGAAATCTCCCAGTATAATCATTTGTGCTGAAGGTTTGGAGCTTTCGGCTACTAGGGAGGTAATATCTTCCTCAAAAGAGCCAGGTGGACCCGGGGGTCTGTAGATTAGGTGCATAGTGATAGTACTCTTCGGGGAGGTTTGTAGTTTAACTGTGAGGTGTTCACATGATTTGAGTAGAGGAGAGGAGCCTAGTCTGATGTCGAGTGAGGACTTAAAGATGAGGGCTACACCACCACCTCGAGCGTTAGGTCTGTCTACTTTGAGGATAGTATAGTTGTCAGGGATGGCTAGGGTAAGGGATGGTCCCGCAGCCTCATGTAACCAAGTTTCTGTCATAGCAAGGAAGTCTAGGTTGTTAGTCAGAATGATGTCGGCGACTTCTGTGGAGTGGGCGACTAGTGATCTAACATTGAGAAGAGCTCCTTTTAGTGTATGGAGGGTAGAGTTGATGGGGGTTATAGTGTGCTTGTTAGTTTTATTGGATAGTTTAGCTGGGCGTTTGCAAGTTTTGCGGTGGATTCTGGCACCAAGTCTCTTATTGCGATCGGTAGGGATAAGGGTGGTTGTTTGAGAGACAGTAAGGTCAGTCATCGTGGAGGGGCTGTGATGATGGGTGGGGCAGGGTGCTCTAGTGTCGGTAGGGTTCTGCTTGGATCTATCTCCACTCTTATTGTCTAGGACAACGTGATGCTGTGCGTGGTCATGGGTGGGATGAGCGGATTGTGAGACCGGGAGGAAGGCTGGAGTAGTGGGCAGGAATGGTGTGGGGCAGACGATAGGGTAATGTCTTGGGCATGCGGGTCTAGCTAGTCCATTTTTATGGGTTATGTAGCTGTTGCCGTTGCAAAGTATATTGCTTTGCATGACACAGAAGGGGAACATGATCATGGTGAGGCAAAGTAGCATAATGTGTGTGCTAGGGGCGATGTGCCGTGCAGAGGATTGGCGGATGAAGGACATTGGTACGACCATAAGGCACAGCACAATAGCGTGGTCTAAATACGACCATGGGGCACAACACAGTAGTGTGGTCTAAATACGACCATAAGGCACAACACAATAGCGTGGTCTAAATACGACCATAAGGCACAACACAGTAGTGTGGTCTAAATACGACCATAAGGCACAACACAATATCGTGGTCTAAATACGACCATAGGGCACAACACAGTAGTGTGGTCTAAATACGACCATAGGGCACAACACAGTAGTGTGGTCTAAATACGACCATAGGGCACAACACAGTAGCGTGGTCTAAATACGACCATAGGGCACAACATAGTAGTGTGGTCTAAATACGACCATAGGGCACAACACAGTAGCGTGGTCTAAATACGACCATAGGGCACAACACAGTAGCGTGGTCTAAATATGACCATAGGGCACAACACAGTAGTGTGGTCTAAATACGACCATAGGGCACAACACAGTAGTGTGGTCTAAATACGACCATAAGGCACAACACAGTAGCGTGGTCACTATGCGACCATAAGGCACAACACAGTAGCGTGGTCACTATGCGACCATAAGGCACAACACAGTAGCGTGGTCACTATGCGACCATAAGGCACAACACAGTAGCGTGGTCACTATGCGACCATAAGGCACAACACAGTAGCGTGGTCACTATGCGACCATAAGGCATAACACAGTAGCGTGGTCTAAATATGACCGTAGGGTATGTGACCAGTATTAGAGACCATAGGCCCATCTAAGTGGGAGTGGCTAAGAGTCCATGCTTACAGAAATGTCCCGGTACTTGCATGTACTTACAATGCGTTCTTCTTATGCGAGAGGGTTCTGGTGGTGGATAAGTTGCGAGTTGAGCAGAGGTGGTGGCCGCTCCGCGCTTCCATGCGCCTAACAGGCACCCAACAGGCCTTAGAATGGCCTTTGGATTGGCCGGCGATCCGCCTGCCGGCGGTTCCTACAAGTGAAATCGAGGATTAGCCTCGATTTCATGCCGCGATGCGCCCGGCATGGGCAAGTCAGGCACTTGTGGGGACGGGGTCAGGCAGGCCCTGTTCCTCGGCGCGCTCGCTTCCTCTTTTCTCCTCGGGTCTCGGGACCTCTGCTGGGCTGGGGGGCTGGGGGGCTCCTGCCCTCACCCCTCGAGATGGATGTTGGGAGTGGGGGAATGTGTGGCACCCAACAGGCCTTAGAATGGCCTTTGGATTGGCCGGCGATCCGCCTGCCGGCGGTTCCTACAAGTGAAATCGAGGATTAGCCTCGATTTCATGCCGCGATGCGCCCGGCATGGGCAAGTCAGGCACTTGTGGGGACGGGGTCAGGCAGGCCCTGTTCCTCGGCGCGCTCGCTTCCTCTTTTCTCCTCGGGTCTCGGGACCTCTGCTGGGCTGGGGGGCTGGGGGGGCTCCTGCCCTCACCCCTCGAGATGGATGTTGGGAGTGGGGGAATGTGTGGCACCCAACAGGCCTTAGAATGGCCTTTGGATTGGCCGGCGATCCGCCTGCCGGCGGTTCCTACAAGTGAAATCGAGGATTAGCCTCGATTTCATGCCGCGATGCGCCCGGCATGGGCAAGTCAGGCACTTGTGGGGACGGGGTCAGGCAGGCCCTGTTCCTCGGCGCGCTCGCTTCCTCTTTTCTCCTCGGGTCTCGGGACCTCTGCTGGGCTGGGGGGCTGGGGGGGCTCCTGCCCTCACCCCTCGAGATGGATGTTGGGAGTGGGGGAATGTGTGGCACCCAACAGGCCTTAGAATGGCCTTTGGATTGGCCGGCGATCCGCCTGCCGGCGGTTCCTACAAGTGAAATCGAGGATTAGCCTCGATTTCATGCCGCGATGCGCCCGGCATGGGCAAGTCAGGCACTTGTGGGGACGGGGTCAGGCAGGCCCTGTTCCTCGGCGCGCTCGCTTCCTCTTTTCTCCTCGGGTCTCGGGACCTCTGCTGGGCTGGGGGGCTGGGGGGGCTCCTGCCCTCACCCCTCGAGATGGATGTTGGGAGTGGGGGAATGTGTGGCACCCAACAGGCCTTAGAATGGCCTTTGGATTGGCCGGCGATCCGCCTGCCGGCGGTTCCTACAAGTGAAATCGAGGATTAGCCTCGATTTCATGCCGCGATGCGCCCGGCATGGGCAAGTCAGGCACTTGTGGGGACGGGGTCAGGCAGGCCCTGTTCCTCGGCGCGCTCGCTTCCTCTTTTCTCCTCGGGTCTCGGGACCTCTGCTGGGCTGGGGGGCTGGGGGGGCTCCTGCCCTCACCCCTCGAGATGGATGTTGGGAGTGTGCTGGCTAGGTCGGTTCTGGAGTGGCTGGAGGGTCCTCAGAGTTCTGTATCCCTCTGTTCCCTGGGAGATGTTTAGGGGAGGGATCCTGCTTCGCTCTTTGGAAATTATGGCCTTCCTTCACTGTCGGAAGATGTAAGGCAAAGAAAAAAGAAAAAAGACCAAGTGTCTTATGCATCTTTACAGTAGACAAGGAAAAGCAGAGATGATCTCAAATCGAACAAAAAGAGGGAAGAAAAGATTCAATTCTATCCCATCAATTTGCAATGATTAATCTGTTATATTTATTAATATAAAAACCAAACATGTAAAACATTGCTCATTAAACAACGAAACAATAAATAGATCAATACACATTATTTGACTGTCTCTACAAAGTAGTTAAGACTCCATCTAAAATGATAGGTGTGGAAATACTCAACACCTATTCACACATTCAGTGAGCAAACCAAAAAGCAACATTAGACAAAAAGACCATCCGTTGGATGACACACAGACTCAATTCATCAGAATTATGAAGATATGCAATACATAGACAAGTATAAGTCAGACATCAACCATAATGAATTAACAAATATGTAATTAACAAAATCGAATTCCAGCACACAAATCAGTAGGAAGCCTAATACAAGTGGTTCAGGCCAATTTCATACCGCCATGTTTCTTTCCCATAACACAAAGTATTCATAAGTATTTAGGATATTATTCAAGGGTGATATTTACTGGCTGTCTTTCTGGTATTGCTTCACTACGTGATAATCGAAATTCGATATCTATTTCTTTTGGTCACCCACTTGCTTCGTTAATGATAATCGGGGGGTGTCAAAAGAATAAAATGTTCTTCTTGATGTGGCTATTTTGTGAATTCCATTTACTGGCTTTGCTCAAAGTAGTCAAAAGTCAGGAGTTCAAAAGTTCTTAGGGTTTACGGCAAATCAAAAAAAGGAAAATAAGATGCGTGGGCCAAATGAATCCCTATTGCTTCTAAGCCTTGTTTTTTATTAACGTCCTGAACATAAACGTCTCATCCACATTACGTGTGTGGATAGAAATCCCTTTGCATGCATGCTGAACGGGTAAATCACTCCAATTGCATAGCAAAACGCTGGATGCTAATCAGGTAAGCATATGTGACTTAAGAGAGCAATTAGCCCAGTGTAAGCCGAACATGATCCTGTCCACAAGTGTTTCTAGGCTGAATAATAATAAACACAATGTACGATGCAAATGCACTCTTCTTTCCAATGTTATAGTTTGTCAATCTTCACAGATACCTAAATCTGGCTCCCGTTAGCCCACATGCAACCTAATCTTGAACAGCAGAAATCTGCATGGTGCGAAGATGTAAGGCAGACTGCATCTTCAGCCAGTGTCCAAGGTTGATTTCTTCTTACTGACTTCTTTGAAGTCTTCAGGTGATCGGCCAAAAGTTGGGCTCAGCCCTCTTTTAAAGCCAATTGGCTCACAGTGAATTGTGTAGGCTAAGTCTACCTTAATGAACCAATCCTGGGGTCCGTAACATCAATCACCTGTATGTGTCAGGTCATAACCAGAGTGCTTTGCAACAGGAGAGGTAACAGGTTTTGTTTGTTTGTTATTCATTTGTAGTGTGCGCCAGACCCAAAGGTATCAGGGCGCAGAAGTTACAAGGATATGCAAAGCTTAGGTTACAGGAAGTTGCATATGGTGAACAGAAATAGTACATTGTAAATAGTAAATAGTACAGGCCCAGAAACGAGTATAAATCAATAAATACATTAAGGAGCATGTATAGGTACACAGGTAAAGGTCATATAAAGGTACAGTGAACAGGTATAAGTCAGTAAATACAATGAGGAGTAGGCAAAAACCAGTGGGTAGTGCGTAAGCCATGGGTGGACTGTCTGGTCGGTGTAGCAGGTAGGAGACGAGCGAGCCTAATGATCGGTGGACTTGAGCCAGTTGATGTAGTTAAATCTGAAGTTCACCTAGATTTGGTCTTCTCTAATTGAAGGTGGCAAGGAGTTCCAGAGTTGTGCCGCTTTGACAGGGAAACTGCAGCCACCCACTTTCGAAAGCTTAAATCTGGGGATGGTGAGGCAATTGGTATTAGCTAGGCCCGTGGGTCTGGAGGAGTTTCTTTTGCAGAATCGGTCTGTGAGATAACTGGGGCCGGTGTTGTTCAAGGCTTTGTGGGTAAGGGATGTGGTTTTTAGCTGGATTTTGTTGTAAGTTGATAGCCAGTTGTTTTGACGTCTAATCTCAGACATATGGGTTCTTCTAGCCACGCTGAGGGCTGCTCTGAGGGCATTATTTTTGAGGATTTGGATCCTCTGGATGATTGATTTATTAGCTCCAATTTAGAGGGCATTACAATAGTCTAGCCTAGAGAGGATAAGGGCTCTGGCCAGGATAATGCAACTGTCATCGGATAGAAAGGGTTTACCTGTTCTAATAAGCTTACAAGTGTAGGCGGTGGCTGAGGCCATGGAGTTCACTTGTTTGGTGAAGGAGGGAGTGGAGTCAAGGTAGAAGTCAAGGGTCTTTACCTCCTTGGCGACTTTGATGAGGTTACCATCGATTATGAAGGATGAGTAATCCTGACCTAGTTTATTGATGTTGGTAGGGGTACCCAGGTTGATGAGCTCAGTTTTGTCATCATTCAGGCATAGACCGTGGGTCGACATCCATGCCTGGATGATGAGGTACACTCTGTTCAACAAGGCCAAATCCTTAATATAATCCCCAGAAAGTGGGAGGAGACTCCGAGGATCATCTGCATAGTTGGTGTAGGTGATACCAAGATGGTCCAGATCGTCGAAAAGGGGATTGGTGTACAATGTGGGGGAGACGCAAGAGCCCTGAGACACCCCACAAGTGATAGAGATGGGGTCTGTCGCTGCTGAGGGGGAGAAGACCCTCATGGTCCTGTCACTTAAGAAGGACTCGATCCAGGCAATGGCCTCTTTGGAGAAATGGGCACCTGAGTCTAGGTGGCTGTATAAGACCGTGTGGTCCACGAGGTCAAATGCAGCCGAGAGGTCAAGGAGGAGAAGGAGGGCTGTTTTCCCCTTGTCCCTTAGCTCATCGACTTGGGTTTTCAAGTCGATAAGGGCAGTTTCTGTTCCGTGTTGAGGTCGGAAGCCTGATTGTCGAGCTCCTAGGAGTTGGTAAAGTTCCAGTTATTTTTGGATTTGAAGGTAGGCAACCTTGTCTAGTATTTTTAACAGGAAGGGTACTGTCGTAATAGGTCAGTAATTGGTTAGTATAAGAGGGTCTAGGGTTTGCTGTTTTAACAGTGGGAGCAACCAAGATTGTTTGAGGTTCGAGGGAATAGTGCGGATGCAAATGAGGCATTGATAAGTTTGGAAATAAAAGGGGCCAGATCTCTTGCTGCATCCTTTATAAGCTTGGCTGGGCAGAGGTCACCCTGGCAATTAGATGGCTTAAGTGAAAGAATGACTTTTTCTACCTCAAGAATGGAGGTTTTAGTAAATTTGAAATGGGCAGGGGAGGTGATCGATAACGTATCCTTAAGGGGGAGGTCAGGAGTTGTATTATTAGGCGGTGATAGAGAGTTTAGAGATGCTTTTTGTTTGGCTATTTTATTTTGGAGGGTAGTTACTTAATTGGAGAGTGCTTATTGGATATATGAGCACCAGGTTTGTCTTTGGTACAGGTGTCAGGTATAGGGTTAAGAGACTCTAATTCCTTTAGGATTGTAAACAATTCCTTCATACTGGAGTTAGCATTAGAGATGTGTTTGTTATAGGAGTTACGTTTGGCCAGGCAGATTTCCTTTTTGTATTGGGATCAGCTTTCAGTCAGTTTGATTCTGTTAGCTTCTGAGGGAAGTAGTCTCCAGGAGGTTTCACAGTTCCTTTTTTTTATGTAATTTTTTTAGCTGTGGGGTGAACCACTTGTTCAGGTGAGTTTTGGGTTTACTTGGTCTAAGTTTGACTGGGGCAATGGTATCAAGCGAAGTAAGCATGATTTTATTGTACTCATTAACAAGCGTTCCTGTATCCAGGATGTCCACAAGTTAGTTAAGGGTGGGGAGAATGGCGGGAATAAGTTTGTCCACCGTAACATTCTTTTTGTTCCTTGTTAGGCAAGGTGAGGCGGCTGGGGGAAGTGGTCTGGTAGTCGTGAGCACAAAAGACAGCAAAAGACAGGAGGGAGTGGTCCATCCAGAGTTGTGGGGAAATGGAGGTAATGTTAGCAGTACAGTTATAATCAGCTACCCAGTCAAGGGCTCTACCTTTGTTATGAGTAGGTGCGCTGATTTTTTGGGTTAGGCCTAGTTCGGACAGGATGTTGGCGGTGGAAGTGCCATATTTTTCCAATGGGTCGTTGAAGCCCAGGTTGAAATCACCTAATAGTAGTAATTGAGAGGAAGTTTTGAGGTTGTTAGAAAGGATAGTATAGATGTCCTCCTCAAAAGTCCTGATGGGCCGGGGGTCTGTAGATTAGATGAATAGTAACGGTCTGGGAGTTGACTAATCGCAGTTTAGCAGTTTAGCTGTGAGGACTTCGCAGGATTGGGTGGCTTGAGACAATCAAGATTTTCTGCCAAAACCAGGTCGGCAATCTCTGTAGCTCTGTAGCTAGGACCTAGCATTTATTAAAGCTCCTTTAAGAGGATGGGCGAAGGGGGCTGTGGCAGGGGTGAGGGAGGTATTGGAATCTGCTTTGTTTGATTGGTAGGCAGTGTGATGCTTGGTGGTGACATGGAGAGGTGGCCTATTGAGAGTAGGGTTGGTACTTGTAGTGTGTTGGCTAGTAGGGAGATTGGTTTTCTTGTTGGCCCCAGGCAGGGATATGGCAAGGGGTTCGAAGAGTTTAGTTAATCTAGATCTGGATCTAGTATTCATGGAGCCTGTATTGCACGGATTGCTAGGGAGTAAGCTCAGTGTGGAGGTGATAGATTGTACAGTATTGGGTAGATCATCAATCGTCATGTTGGTCAAGCTTAGCAAGACTCGAGAGTGTGAGGGAGTGGGCCTAGCAATGCACACTAGGAGGTTACGTATGAGTAGTGTGCCTAGGGGGCTGAGGTTGTAAGCTGTTGTGAGCATACTGGGTTAAGGATTTCAGTCGGTGCTGCAATAGGGAAGGCAAGTATGGTCAATAGGCTAAGCAGAACAACTGTAGTAGAATTCCCAGAGTAGGCTAGACCTGTTTTTGCATAGATAGGTACAGTTTGTTGTAATCGGCAGACCTAAGGGGTCAGTGTGCAGCTAATACCTTTAGCAAAATAGGCTGGTCCAGCGTTGGCATGTGAGAATTCAGTGCAAACAGTAGGGCTGAAGCATTTAGCATAATAAGCTGGTTCGGCAGGCTAGTACCAAGGCAATTACAGGCTAATCAAGGCACCAATAAATAGCAGGCTATTTACAAAAACAATTACAGGCTAGACATGGGGAGCATCAATGGAGGGGTAGTCCCAAAGCAATCACCGGCTAGTCATGGGGAGCCTCAGTGGTAGTCTAGTCCCAAAGCAATCACAGTCTAGTCATGGGGAGCATCAGTGGTAGGCTAGTCCCAAAGCAATCACAGACTAGTCATTGGAAACATCAATGGAGGGCTACTCCCAAAGCAATCACAGGCTAGTCATGGGGAGCATCAATGGAGGCCTAGTCCCAAAGCAATCACAGGCTAGTCATGGGGAGCATCAGTGGTAGGCTAGTCCCAAAGCAATCACAGCCTAGTCATGGGGAGCATCAGTGGTAGGCTAGTCCCAAAGCAATCACAGGCTAGTCATTGGGAGCATCAGTGGTAGGCTAGTATCAAAGCAATCACAGGCTAGTTATGGGGAGCATCAATGGAGGGCTAGTCCCAAAGCAATCACAGGCTAGTCATGGGGTCAATTAGTGGTAGGGACAGCAATGAATCAGTACAGTGTGGGCCAACGTGGGACAATGACTCACATCATAACGGCATAGGTCAGATTAGGCAACAGTAAGTAAGCAACAGGGTTGGCCTGTATTACGTGGTCTAATGGCAGGAGCAACGATGAATCAGTGCAGTACAGAGCAACATGGGACAATGCAGCACAGCATAACAGCAGAGTACATTATTTCAATATCAGTAAAGGCATTAAGAGTGGTAGGGCCGACTCAAATAAAGCGGGCTGGCATTTAGGTGATACAACGGAATCATGTGGCGCGGGGCCATACACAGCCGAGCCGGCGGTAGATCTGTGTAATGCAGTCAGGCAATGGGAGCAATAGGTGGATGGGACGCTGGGGCAACACGGTCGATGGGTGTGGTACAGATGATGAACAGATTTTGACCCAATCAGAACAATGCATGCTGAGGAGCAGTACGGTGAGTCAGCATAATATGGGCAGAGCAATACAACAGTACAGTGATGTTATTGTGATTGCGATCATATGCTAAACATAGACATCGACAGTGAGGTTGCTAGTAAAGGTAAATCCTGTGATGTTTAAACAACGCAAGTGTGCCCAGTCTTACCGCACACGTCAATATTTATTTTTCTGAAGATGTGCTCCGGCGCAGTTCAGCATGATGTGGTGAGGCAGGCTAGGGAGGGACAGGGGTGAGCGAGCATGGGGCGTCTTCTGGTCCTCCAGGCTCAAAATGCTTGGGACAGGAGCCTGCCCTGGGTAGTGCACCTTCGGTTGTGGGCCGTCGCTCACCTGCCAGCGAAGCATGATTGGCTATAGGTCTAGAGTCAGCCAATCCAGATGCAATGTGCAGTTCCTGGTTGCTATTGGAAATCAGGCATATTTGGCAGTGGCCATCTTGGCCTCTGTTCCTCCTCGTGGTGAGTAATGGAGGGAAGCAAGGTGATGATGAAAATTAACAAAAACGTTTATGTTCTCTGTATGTGGCAGGGGTGAAACAGGAACCAGGGGGTGTTGCAGAACTAATATGACGGAACCCTTCTCTCAGTAGAAAGATCTCTGGCCACACCATCTTGTGTTACTAAGTCCCATCCATCTTCCTGTCTGTTGTTGATCAAAGAGTATATCTGGCTAATGGTCCTCTCTATGTGGTCCCTGTTACAGGGGCAGCTCTCCCTTGAAGCTGTGGTGAGACCAGATGCTCTGGCTCCTGCAAACCACATTCTCATACCTTATGAATGAGGCCCTCCTAACAGGGTAGCTTACTGTAAACAGCAGTCCCAGGCATGACAGCTCACTGTCATTGATCCTGAGGGCGGGAGCTGGCTTCGGGTTGGCATAGTTACATATGAAAGGTTGTTGGGTTAACCCTCTGCAGCCAGGCCCTATGTGGCCTATTTGAACTACCCTTTATTGGTATGTTAATCGCAGGGCCTAACAAAAGAGCAGGGCGGATCCATGGAGCCATTGTTAGTTAACCAGGCGGCCATGGCAGGAGGAAGGTTGGTCCTCCCCCTTCCTGGAAAAGCAGTAGTGTACTCCTGGCTGTCACATTCCAACTAAATATGACAGGGAGGACTGTGCCTGTAGGCTGTGTTCACTCAGAGTACACAGGTCAATGCATTTGTCATGGTGTGAGCGTAGGAAGCTGTGTATGGATTAGACCCACACCTATTCTTGAGGTTCGTCTACCATCATTCCAAAATCAAAACTGTCAAAAAGCCCAGGCGAGCGCACGCCACCCATCCAGATGGTCGAATTCCTCACAAGCAGGCTGCAGGCGGGATTAGTAGTTAGCGGACAGCAGACAGAAGGAGCAAGCAACAATCAGGAAGAACAGGCAACAGATTAAAACACAGAACAGAAACTGGAAAGACCTGGGTCATTTTCAGGAAAGGGCAAGCACTCCAAGGCTTGGATAGGAGAGCGAGAGAGACTGAGAGAGAGAGAGAGAGAGAGAGAGAGAGAGAGAGAGAGAGAGAGAGAGAAAGTGTGTGTGTGTTGTGGGATGTCTTAACCCACCTTTTCTCTGCCATGCAGCATCACTGTGTTTTGATGGTGCCAGAAACATCAAAATGGCCACAAAACCCTTGTGCGCGCCAAAACCTCTGAAAAACACGCTCTGCAAAACACAAAAAGATGGCGGCCCAATCTACCACGCATGTTGTCAGTGGTGGAACAGAGAGCCCACTCCTGAATCATGACACTGGGCGCCGCAACAAGTGAAAATGGAGTACAGAGGGAAAAGCAGTGCCCTGCTAAAGGAAATACAAAAATCTTGCTTTAAATCTTTTTCTTTGTTGCTGAAACTGCAGAATGCCAGCACAAAACACCCTCAAATATACAGAATTCTTGCTGGGTGCTACAATTCACTTAGTATAAGAAATCATGGTGAACATACAATGTTTTGAAAAGCTGGAAGTATCAAAGGAACATCCAGAGCCAAAGTTGCCTGCCTGTGGAATCTGTCAAAATCTGGGCGCAGTACCCTCGGCCGCCTGAATGACAGCTGTCAAAAGCCTGCATGATAAACTTTAAACTTGTACAAACTGAAATCAAATGTTTGAAAACTAAGTGGCCTGTTACTGAGAGTGACCTATGTTGTAATTGTTTAATCCCATGGTTTAGAATCGGAAATAAGTGTTCTAACTACTAGTTTGAAATCACAAGTTTGCTTTAAGCAAAGAAAAAATGCAACAGAATTAACATTTGAATTTAAGCAGCCAAACCAGTATAACAGCTTCCCCCACAGAGGCATGGCCTCTCCCTTCTGCTTCCATCCACCAGGAAATCACACCTAAGTGATGATTATAGGGTGGGAGGAGAATTTGGGCTGCAGTGGAAGGAGACAATGGATATCCTCCAGCTACAGGAACTGCCAAGTGTGAAGGGTCGCAAAATGGCCAGGGCCCAGGAGGAACTGGGAGGAGACTGCTTCTGAACTGCAGGGAGATAGAAGGAGGTGAATACAAACAACCTTGTGTTGCTTAACAAGGACCAAAGACACATTTTAAAAAGACTGATAATTTACTGTGTAAAATTGTCAAAAACACAAAAATGACAGCATTGTTAATGTAAATATTGGGTGCACATTTTAAAAGGTGCCAGAACTCTGTGACATGTTCTGGGAAGAAACAGCGGAAAATGTGACACGTGTAAAACAGCTTTTGATTGCTTCCGACCTCAATTTTAAGATTTCACATTGTTTCTTAGTATGAAACCATTGCTAGTGTTTATGTGCAACTATCCAAAGCGGCTCCTATAAGAATTTAAACAATTTCAGCAATTTAAACCATATTTAGTGTTTTTACCCAATCCATTCTCAAGATAACTTTAAAACCATTTTGACAGCTTGCAAATCAATTCTGTTTTTCTCTTGTGTTGCTGGGGGAAATTGGGATTGTTATTTTGTTTGAATTCTGCCATTACTGAATACCGACCCTCTCTCCTCCTATCTCTTTACATTGCCTGTTGGGGGGTTGAGGGGTGTACAGGGGGAAATAGTAACCACAATGCTATTTGATCTGAACACACACACACACAAAAGTATTATTTCTGTGCTGAATTGTTTTGCTCACTATTACTCCTTGTGCATTAAAGAGATTGCTTAGTGTTACATCACCCCAGTGGTGATTATTGTATACCCATTGAACATAGTGTGATTAATTGGTAACTACATAAATAAATATTTTAACTTTGCAAACCAGCTTGATTCCTGGTTCAGTGTGACCGGGGGGGGGGGGTCCAGGAGAGGGGCGTGATATGAGTGGTACATCTTACAGAATAAAATAACTTTTAGACACAAATAAATAAGGATTTCACTCTTGCATTACACGATAGGCATTGACTTAGGTGAAGTGCCAGATTGAAATCACTTAAAGACTGGGATCCTGAATTAGACATACCACTCTTGATAGTCTAACACAGCGTGCTAACTGATGGGGTACATACACCTTGTTGGGCTACCACACTGTGCTACACTGTAAAAACACCCTTCAATAGAAAAACTCAAAGGAGTTTGGCCTGTTTTGCAAAGGTAAAAGTAACCCTGAGATAAGTCAGAAGGAAATTAATATTTCCGGAATGGCGACCCCAGTGGAAATTAATATGGCAAAAGAACACCTACTGTACAAAATGTTTGTTAGGGGTGAATTGATTGAGCAGGATGAGAATGTTTGGCTGCAGGAAATCAAGCAACAAGCCACTGCCACGGAAATTAGATATATGGCAGGAACAGGGTCCATTACATCAGGCACTTAGTGAACTGTATATGGCTCCAAGGGTAAAAGAAGAGCAATGTTAAATTCCCAAAATAGCGGCATACCTGTACCTCCACATTGGAGTAATACGGGAAAAATATGCCAAAAACCTAGAAAAAACCCAAACTGATTTGGACCCTGCAGAGCAAAGGCTACAAAAGAGCCAAGATTCAGAGAGTGAAACCAGACAACAAGAAGATCTGAATCTCCTGCAGCAAGAGAGGGTAGAGCAAGACACCAAATTACTGGCGCTGCAAGAAGAGTGTCAAGAAAGGTTGGACTCTTTAAAACAGAGCCAACAAAAACTGGCGCAACAATTAACTTTTAATAGCGTTTGCGCAGAACAGATGGTCGTCTTACAAGACCAGATGGACACATTAAAAGAAGAAAATAATAAATTAATTCTTAAGGACCTTGAATCCAAAACAGAATTTGATGAAGAGTGCCAGAAAGCTGGTGCATTCAAAAAACAAAGGGACGACCTGGCTGCACAGAGGGGTACTGTAATTCAGGAAAGGGACGCCTTATGCCAGGAAGTCAACTATTTAAAAACCAAGGTGGAAGAAAATAAGCTTTCCCTTCAGGGACTGGGTGAGCTCAAAATGGACTATGAAAAACTGTTAGAGCACACCACGAGGGTGGAAGATGCTCTGGCAAAGAATGACCAGGCAAGTAAGGACAGAACTCAGGAAGTGAGCCTCCTGTACCAACAGTTGGCCCAATACTCCCAAATCAGACAGGAAGAAGCACAAATAGACAATAAGGCTCTCTGTGAGAAAAATGACAGGCTCCATAGACAGGTAGCCAGCCAGGAACAATTAAAAGAGTCAGTAAGGCCTTAATAGAAGAACAAAAGGGTCAGATTCTTGCAGGCCAACAGGGAGTAGGGGCTTAGAGAGATGAGGTCAGATGGGAGAGGGAAACCCCTGAGTATAACCTCAGGAAGCCTGGCACCAGAGACTTCAATCTCTTCAATTCCATGGACACTGCCACCCCCATGTCCACTGGCTCACATGAGCCAAGGGCCATGGGGATGGTAGACTTCAACCCAATGAGGAATATGGGGCTAATAGGTCAGCGCCTCCCGGAAATTGTTGGGCAGGCATCTGTGTATGGGTTCCCAAGTGCTAGGGCCATCTTCTCGGATCAGGGAGACTCCAGTGAGGGGAGAATCAGAGAAATTGATCCTTAGAAATATAACTTACCCAGAGATCAGACGATAAAATTTAGTGGGGAATTCCATGAGAGTAGGACCACTAAGAGCATACTAAAAACCTATTCCCAGCTAGGACAGTGGGGGAGGGGGGTAATCAGCCAATCCTGGGAGCAAGGAAGAGTCAGAAGACTCTTCTGAGCGCCACAGGTCCCTAGAAACTAGGCCCCCACATTCTTCCAGCCATTTCCAAGCTCGCAGAATCCGGGAGAGTCTAGAAGACCAGACAGTCACCTCTGGTAGCAGTGCCTCTGAGTCAGAGGATGAGTGGACCAGGGTGACCCGAACTAAAAAAGCCAACAAAGTCAAGAGGGCTTTACTCAAGGATCCCTGAAACAAATAAAAGCTATTAGGAGCGTCATCACGCCCTACCACAAAAATGCAAAATATTCGGTTTGGGAGTACCTTGAGTTATTTGAACAGATGATGGAAACTTTCCATCTGAAGGACAGCCAAAGCTGTATACAGTATGTAAAGTGCACATTTTCTCCTGAGTACTCCAGCTTCTTTGCGGGGCTGGAGGATCAGAACCATTCTAGATGGTCCAGCTATAGGGTGGCCATCCTGAAACACTTTTCCGTTCATAAGAACCCTCAAGAGGCTCGCAAGGCAGCCTACAACTTACAATGTGGGGAAGACCAGACCCCCACAAGAATTTGTTCAGGAATTAAAACGCGCCTTTGCCCAGACTACTAGAAGGGTGCGCACTGTCAGTAAATAATTTGTGAATACCTTCTTTCATGCTCTCCCTAAGTATATTATGACCCAGCTAGTGAGGGACTTTCACAAGAAAAGAACACTAGACTGGGTCACTGAACAAGCAACGCACATCTATGAAGTACAGAAGCCGTTGGAAAATAAAAATAGTAGCAAAAACCCCAAAACAACCAACACCCCTGCTGCTGCTAAGGTGGCGAGGTGAAGGTTGCCCCCATTTTAGATCTGGAGATGGGGGGGCCTAAGAACCTTCCCGCGCAGATCCAACCAACCCCAAACCCAGAAGGCCCTCGGGCCAATCCCAAACAGGAAGTTAGGGTGGTAACCCCACAAATGGGACCCCTAACTCCCCTGATTACATCAGCCCACGCTACAAGGGAAATAGACCCATCCTGGGTTATGTGTGGACTCCTCCATCCCATGGGGGGGGATCCAACCAGACAGCAGGAAACCCAGGAAACTTCCCTCCTCACTTTACCCAGGAGGGCGGTAATCCCCCAAATGCCGGACCAAATTTCTTTACTAGGTACCTGCCAAATTTCAACCCCCAAAACAACCCATCCTTCTTTCCCTACTTTCCTGAGTCCAGACAGCACAAGGGTGGAGGGGTACCCAAACTTCCCTAACTAGGGGTATTTTGCGAGAAGGTATAGTTACCCTTCCCGGGATCAACCGAGGGGAGACTTGAGGACCCCGTACCAGCCAGAGCGGGTGTCCCAACTAGAGCGCCAGGCCCAGAACATGGCACAGGATCTGGGTCACATGCTGAGGGCTCAACAAAACCCTCAGATGAGCATGACAGCTCAGAACTCCTCGAATCCAGGGTCTGGTGCTCCAGAACAATGACGGGGAAGAACCCCGACAACCCACTGGTTCCCAGGGAGGAGGCACAAGGGGAAGGGGGGGTATAAAGCCTTGGAGGAAGCTTCCTTCCCCACTTGTGGAAAGCCCCTGGAAACACAGGAACCAGAACCAAAATCTCCTGCCCCCGAAAGTCTGCAACCCAAGGAGTAGAGGGCGGGTAGGAGAAATAAAAAGCCCAAAAAGACCCATTTTGTGGAGGAGTGCAAATCTTCCAGTTTGAAGGAGAGGGGTCCTCAGAGGATCCTGGGAAAAGGATCTTCTCCTTCAGGGATGGGGGAACTCCTCCCAAAGTAAAATGGGTCCCAAAGGATCCAAATCCAGACGGGGTGATGTGGGGACCGAGTTAGAATTGCCCATCATTAGTACCCAGAATAACCAGCATGGAAATCCCTTGGTTCAAACCCACTCTGGTGACTGCCTCCAAAAAGGGGGAGGGGGCAGCCCAGAATCACAACCAGGGGAACCCAAAACTTCCCCCATATCTAGCTGTCACCTTTTTCTTACAGGTTCCCAAGATCCCTAAAAAAATCCTCACCAAATCACCTCTCTGTCAGTATCCAAAGCCAGGAAATTAACCCACCAGTTGACCAAAAAATGTGCATTATCTTTGCCCCCTTGAGGAAAAGCATGTCCAAATACAATGACAATGTACAATTTTGGCACTGGTGGACACTGGATCCCAAGCTACCCTTCTGTCAAAAAGGGCCATTGATCAACTGAATTTGGGAAGGGGGGAGAAATACAAAATTCCTCTCACCCCTCTTCCTGGACAACTTCAGAACTTCGACGGGAAGGAAATTCCCATTGAGGGACTGCGGATTTGGACATTAAAATTGAGCGACACAAGGTGAAGCACCCGGTCATAGTTGTGACTCCAGAGAGCACATCTTGTTTACTAGGGAATGACATCCTGCGTAGGTTGTCCACCCTCATAGATTGTGTAAACAAGGTCCTCTGGACCCAGACTAACCGCCCAATAAAATTAAAACAGAGTGTCAATCATGTTAGTTTAAATGGCACATGCCACATGGTTGAACAAAAACCTGACCAAATAGAATTTGACTTCCAGAATAATCAAATCCCAGACGTGACAGTAATTGCAGTAGGACAACAAACTGGTGATGCCGAGTCCTCTCTATTTCTGAAAATCAACCTTCCTTCCAGTCTAAGGTGGCATTCCACACTGGAAGGAAACACTCTGAAATTCTATACCAATTAACAATCAGAAAAACCCATTCCTATAGTCCAAAAAGATGAGAAATCAGCTCAAAGCTTGGCTGATATTCAGAAAATTGGAGAGCAGTTGTTCATCCCCCTTCAGTTAAATGAGTGGAAGGACTCTGTTCTCGCCCGAGTGTGTGTGAACAATGGTAAGTACTTCATCAGCGAGGACATGTTCCACAAACTCCCAAAAGATCTAGCCATTCCCACATTTAAACTGTTAGACAAATGGTAAATGGACCTGGAAACACCCAATTCCAAACATCTCCTGCCTAGCAGGTATATGCTCAAAATTTCCATAGGCAGTAAGAGCATAGTCCATAATTGTTGGGTCGCGTGAGATGTCCCTGCTGCATTTTATTTAGGCAGTGACATTCTCAATTGCTTTGCCATTAGTTTGGACCTAATAAACTTCAAAGGTTGGTCCCGATTAGCGGGTAATCCCATGGACTTTGATCACCCATAGAAAACATTTCGGTCAGCTCAACTGCTGCCATATGCATTTGAAATTCAGATTGGAGAGGAAGTCACCATCCCAGAACAGACCCAACAATTCTCACTGAAAGTAAATTTAAAAGAGGACAGAAACTGAAAAACCCTGCCGCCTATGTCCATCTTAATGCTCATTTTCAACAGCAAGGTTTGGGGGTAAACCCAACACCACTAGTCAACATAGAACACAACACCATTCCAATAGAGGTGGATAACAGCGACCTAAAGAGTATCACTCTGGGTGTAGGCACCATTATTGGAATGGCAGTTGATGACCAACATTTTTCCATAGATCCATGTAATTAACAGTTAGGACCAATCCCCAAGAACTGTTTTGACAGTGATAGCTACGATGACACAACACCAGACAGGATCTTCGCCCGGCATGGGGGGAATTTCCTGGTGTACACTTCGTGCCCCTATGGTAAGGAAGATGTGACCTGTGACTTCAGGAGGGATGAGGTGATCTTTCAAGTCCACGAGGACTGCCTTCCCCACCTGAAGCCATCAGTCCAAATCAGCACTTTGACCAGGGACTTCTCCAACCAGCTGGAGGATGCCGCTGAGATAGCCAAACATTGCAGTCTTTCCAGGCGTCAGGTGGATGGTTGAAGAGAGAGGCAACTTAGCTGATGCCTGTGAGACTCTGGAGCAAAAGCAAAAATTGAAACAAGTTTTCTTAGATTTTCAAGATCTCTTTGTGGTGGACTCATATGACTGTGGTCGCACTGACATCCACACAACAACAATTCCCTCGGACCCTGCCATGACTCCAGTGTTTGTGAAGCAATATCGCTTGCCTCTCGCATCAATGAGTCCCTTACTGAAATAATTAAGACCTTGAGTCCAATGGGATAATTCGTCCAGTCCACAGCACCTTCAATAATCCGGTGCTGGGGATTTTGAAACCAAACGGCCAGTCGATACTCTGTGCTGACCTAAGGGAGCTCAACAAATGGGTCCATACTTCCCGATGGCCTCTTCCCCACATTGACCAAGGGCTTGTCCAGATCCAGGGGTCAAAGGTATTCACTGCCATTGACCTGACCAATGGGTACTGGACTGTACCTGTCAGTAGGGAGGAATACAAGCTGGCCTTTACATTCGGGGGGCAGCAGTACACATGGACCCAGACTCCCTTCGGATACATCAACTCCGGCAATGAATTTAACATTTTTCTACCGAAGGCCATGCCCGACCTCGATAGGAAAGGGGTAACCTGGCCTATGTAGATGATGTTTTAGTCAAAAGCTCAACTGTGGAGGAACACATGGCAGAGATCTGTTATGTCCTGACACAGTTGAGGGCTGCCGGAACAAAACTCTCCTTTCAAAAAGCACAGTGGTGTAGGACCCGTGTGAATTTCTTGGGGCATGAGATAACTCCTCAGGGTCTGTATCCCCAGGAAAAGAAAGTGGAAGCACTCCACAAAATAAAAGACCCCACAACTCTGCCAGAACTAAGGAGCCTCCTTGGACTGACTAATTATAGCAGAAAGTTCATTGAGGACTACGCAGAGATCACAAGACCCCTGATCCATCTGTTGAAGGAGGGTCAAGTAGGGGTCCAGAACAAGCCGAGGCAGTAAGACAACTCAAAAGAAGTCTCTCACAAGCACCTTGCCTAGCTTACCCTGTCAAAAATAAGGAGTTCTTCTTGGAGACAGGGTTCTCAAATACATGCTTGACTGCAGTATTATATCAAAAGCATAACAAGGTCAATAAAGTAATCTCCGATGCGAGAAAGACTTTATCCTCTGTGGAGGAAAAATGTGAGAAGGCACTCCTGGCAACGGTGTGGGCATTGAAGAATTACCGCCCATTTATCCAGGGGGAACACATCATAGTGGAGACTCCACACCAACCTTTGCAATATCTCCAGAGTGACAGAATCCGGGCCGGAAATGTGAGTAACTCCCAAATTACTTCCTGGATTCTGTCAATGCAAGGCTTTCCTGTGGAGGTCAGATATGGCCAAAACAAGAAGAGTCCCCTCGCGCAAGGTCTGTCTGACTTGCATGATTGTGCCAGAGAAAACTGTCTTGAGGATGAAAGTCTTAAAATCAAGGACAACATGGAGGGATACCTTAATTCCCCACACAAAGTCTATGAAGAAGACCAGTGTGAGGGAATGCCCACTATCTATGTGGATGGGTGCTCCTACCATGTTGACAACAACAGGGAAAAAGAACTTGTGGCCGGCGTAGGGAATGCATGGGTGAAGGAAGCCCCAGAACCCTCGGCTGGGTACAAAATCAGTCCCTGAAGTAGTCAAGTGGCAGAGCTGATGGTTGCGCATCAGGCCATCCTCACTGCTGTCCAACACCAACTCCACAAACTGGTCATAATCACTGACTCAGATTATGTATGGAACGGGTTCGTGAGTGTGCCTTCTTAACTGGAAAACCAAAGACATGCTATGTGCTAATAACAAACCATTGAAACATGGGAAATTTATACAAAATATTGATGATCTAGTCACCTCGAATGGGATGACCATCTACTGGAAAAAGATCAAGGGTCATTCTAAAGTAGAGGGACCAGACAAAACTGGAAATGGCCTAGCTGATCAGCTGGCCAAAACCAGAGCAATCCAAGGGGATCTACTTCAGATCGAGTCCCTGTTGGCGGAAGTCCAGGTCACTGCTATCACTAGGTCCCAGACAAATGCTCACAATGAACTCTCAACTGCACAATGGATTAAGGAGACCCCAGATGCTGATTTGATTACGGCTCGAAAAGGGGATCCAATAATTGGTAAATGTTATTAACACATTGAGGACCCTGAGAACTTTCCATTGACGGATACCGATTACATTGGGAAAGAGGTCTTCAGAGTGTTGATAAAATGTTCCGAGTCCAAGACGGTTTGTTGGTAAGGAGATCCATAGCTGGCCATGACCAGTGGGTGGTCCCCACCTCATTCCAAAGCCTGATGCTAAGTCACCCCAATAATGCGGCCACAGCCGGTCATCGGGGGTTTCATACGACACTCGAAATCTTGGGAGAGGTTGCATACTGGACACACATGGGGCAGGACTTCGACGAATACTTGAAGGGGTGTCTTGTGTGTGCACAATTTCAGCCAACATCACTCACACACTGTGCGCCCCTGCAAAAGAGGGGGATGACACTACCTTGGTCAGATTTACAAGTCGATTTTATTGGTCCCGTGATTCGCTCCTCTAGAGGGAACAAGTACATGTTGACCGTGACATGCTTGTTCACTAAATGGGTGGAATGTCTCCCGGCCCCAAATTGCAAGGCAGAAACAGCAGCTGCCCTGATGATCAATCATATCTACTCGCGTTTTGGACTACCCCAAAGGATTGAGTCAGACCGAGGTAGCCACTTCACTAGCAAAGTGATGACAAAGATGTGGGAGATACTTGGGGTCAAAAGGAAACTACACATTGCCTACTGGTGAGCCTCTAGTGGTGGAGTTGAGAGATACAACAAGACTATTGTGAGCATATTAAAAAAGTTTGAGGCAGATTCTGGGCCAAGTTGGGACATTCGATTACCTCTTGTCCTAATGGCCATCAGATCTACCCCTTCTTCTGCAACAAAAATGTCTCCATTTGAGCTGATGACTGGATGAAGGATGGTGCTTCCCCAGCATCTGCTCTACAGAACCCAAGAGCAGACCTTGATAAATGCCTCCACAACTCATGAGTATGTTGAGAATCTGAGAAAACACCTTCCACATGCTTTTGCCTATGCTCAGCGAAATCTAGAAAGATTTGAAGACAGTATGAAGACCCACTATGACCTTAAAACAACTAAAAAAGAATACCAAATGGGAGACCGGGTATACTTGTACAATTTGCAAAGGAACCAAGCCAAACAGCACAAATTCCTCCCTAGCTGGCGTGGTCCTTTTGAAATTGTAGACAGAATCTCACCAGTCACCTACAAAATCCGTATCCCCAAGGGCAGTTTGGCAGAAGGCAAAGATAAGTGGGTCCACATCAACCAGCTGAAGAGTTGCCATCCCAGGCATACTCTGCGGCAAATAGAGGAGCAAACCGGAAACCCTGAGGGGGACATTCCGGCCCCCTAGAAAATTCCAACTGTTAAAAACCATTCCACCTGTTAAAATCATTAGGAATTACAGGCGGGGAATATTGTAAATTATATGTCAAATATATGCATCTGCCCCACTACATGAATAGTGGTGGGGAAATGTCCATAACCATGCTCTGTTCTGTCTCATAGTACTGAAACCATGGAATCTAAGCACCAAGGAGGACCACTCGGGGACCGGGAGGAAAGACTCAAGGGGCCCAGAGTATCGCTCCATACTCCCATCCAGAACCGGCGAGGCGAACCTGTAGATCCAGCACTGATGGGAGAAGCAGACGACCTTCTCCATCTGGACCAAAAAGAAAGAAGGAACATCCCAATCTCCCGTCTTCCCCTTGATGGACGGTCAACCTCAAGTCGTAAGGGGGGCTCTGTGAGATGTCTTAACCCACTTTTTTCTGCCATGTGGCATCACTGTGTTCTGATGGTGCCAGAAACATCAAAATGGCCGCAAAACCCTTGTGCGCGCCAAAACCTCTGAAAATCACGCTCTGCAAAACACAAAAAGATAGCGGCCCAATCTACCATGCATGTTGTCAGTGGTGGAACAGAGAACTCACTCCTGAATCATGTCACTGGGCTTCACAACAAGTGAAAATGAAGTACAGAGAGAAAAGCAGTGCTCTGCTAAAGGAAATCCAAAAATCTTGCTTTAAATCTTTTTCTTTGTTGCTGAAACTGCCGAATGCCGGCACAAAACACCCTCAAACATCCAGAATTCTAAAAGGTGCCAAAACTCTGTGACATCTTCTGGGAAGAAACGGCGGAAAATGTGATATTACTCAAAATGTATTTTTGATAGAAGCATGAAACTTCATACACTTATGCCCATGTTCAATGCGCACATTTGTAGAAATTTGCTCCTAAATTGACATTGTGTTCCGGATAAAAACTTCAAAATTCTGTAAAAAGCAGACACAAGATCTTACAGTGATGGGGTTTGGTGGAGTATCTGCTACACAAAATATGTAATCTGTATATATGATTGTATAGAGGTTACACACATGGAAATATGTAGTGTACCAAAATTAGATTTTGTGTTCAAGAGGCTAGGGGTGGACTCTAGGCCTCATAAACCCACATCATCAAGATGACACACTGTTTTTCTCCTATCAAGGAGGAGAGGAGACCCTGACCAATCCCTGTCCAAGGGCCGTGCTTAGGATAAACCAGCACACACACCCCTTTATCATAAGCATAAATAGAGACAGCTCAGCACTCAAAAGACGACACACAGATTCACCCAATATCCCGATGCTGGTGAAGCACCCTGCAGCAGAATTATCTATTTTACTTGCTCCAGACTCCAGAAATTTGGCAAAGCAGAAAGGCCCATTATATAGCTGAACCATTCTCAGCTAGGCCTTAAATTACAGAACCAGAATCCCACCACCAAAGGGGAGCATCAAAATATCTACAGCCGGGCTGTGCTGTACTGCTTGCCTGCGAAAATAATTATCATCAGAACCAAAAGATCCAATCCAGTTGTGCTGTGACCAGAGCCATTGCAGATCAGATCCAGTCCAGTTGTGCCGTGCAGTGTCCAGATCGCCTTGACGCTGCCCAAATCTGATGTGCCCAGCAGTCTGTCTTGACCAGAATCCCTGACCAGAATCCTGACGGTTCCGTTCAAAACATATCTAGTGAGTATCTATAGAATAGAACTGTGTCACTAGCCTATGTACCTGGCTTAGTCCAATCCCTATCTTAAATCCATCCTATCTTGTCTTCAGGACCTGCATTGTTAGAAATATGTTTCAATTGCCTGAACTCTCTATCCTATCCATTCTATCTTTCCTCCTGTGTTAGTGTTGCTAAAACTATCTCTGCGCTGATATTTTTCATCTGAAGAAGGCAAACTCCTCTGCAAGCAGTCACCCTGATCAAGTGGCTGTTTCCTGTGTGCTATTCGTTTATTCATAGTCATCCTATTGTGTTAGAAATCCCATTTGTCACTTTAAAAGCGCATTCCTGTTTTTCCATTCTTGCACCTATCTCGAAAAAAGACCTCCACTAAAACGTTCATAACTTCGTCAGTTCTTCTGCTTGCAGCTAACATCCACAGCTTTAATTTGCATCCAAAACCGCATTCCAAATCCATATAGTTCTCCCATAACCACGATTATCGCACATGGAAAAGTTTGCCGCAAATTTTTGTTTAGGGAATTTCTGACATGTGTAAAACAGCTTTTGATTGCTTCCAACCTCAATTTTAAGATTTCACATTGTTTGTTAGTATTAAAACATTGCTAGTGTTTATGTGCAACTATCCAAAGAGGCTCCCATTAGAATTTAAACAATTTCAGCAATTTAAGTAATATTTAGTGTTTTTACCCAATCCATTCTCAAGATAACTTTAAAACCATTTTGACAGCTTGCCAATCAATTCCGTTGTTCTCTTGTGTTGCTGGGGGAAATTTGGATTGTTACTTTGAATTCTGCCAATCCTGAATACTGGCTCTCTCTCCTCGTATCTCTTTACATTGCCTGTTGGAGGGTTGAGGGGTGTGCAGGGGGAAATAGTAACCACACTGCTATTTGATCTGAACACACACTCAAAAATATTATTTCTGTGCTGAATTGTTTTGCTCACTATTACTCTTTGTGCATTAAAGAGACTGCTTAGTGTTACATCACCCCAGTGGTGATTATTGTATACCCATTAAACATAGTGTGATTAATTGGTAACTACATAAATAAATATTTTAACTTTGCAAACCAGCCTGATTCCTGGTTCAGTGTGACCGGCGGGGAGTGGGGGGGTATTCCAGGAGAGGGGCGTGATATGAGTGGTACATCGTTCAGAATAAAAGATCTTTTAGACACAAATAAATAAGGATTTCAGTTGTGCATTAGACGCTAGGCGTTGACTTAGGTGAAGTGCTGGATTGAAATCACTTACAGTGTGTGTGTGTGGTGCCTTGGGAAAGAAGTACAGGTTTCCTTGACTTGCTTTGTTGATTTGAAGTGCTACATAACTACGATCCTGCCATTGGGCTTGTACCATGCAGTAAGTGGGTGAGAAGAGCAACTCAGCCTTTTGCTGTAAATGCTAGTTTGAATCGTGTGATAGGCTTTACAGCCCCCAGGGATTTCAAGTAGGGAAATTCCCGTACCCCTTGAGTCTAAGTTTACAGACATATTAATTCTGCACTTCCTAGTCAGCAGTGGAAGATGAGGAGTGGTGGTGATAGTTGTTGGGTTGGGAGATGTGTGACAGTATGATGTGAACCAATTGTTTCCACCCTGTTGGCCTGGATTGTCTGACCTGGCCTGCACAGGCTGCCTTTTCACTTTACGTATTAACATTTTTTGCATAGAGTTTCAAAGCAATCTATATGGCAAGATTCAATAATGTTTGTGCATATCATTGAGTTTTTTTCCGTCATTGATATATAACTAGGGGAGTTTCCAGAGTCCAGAAGGGGGCGGAAGGTACAGGAGCGAGCCTGCATCTCAGGTTTGAAGAATTCACCAAGCGTGCCAAAAAGGGCAAACATCTACATACCAGCATTGATTGGCGGGAACTCGCAATGTGCCCTGGAGGCACTTAGAACCTGTTGCTTAACATTAGAGACTCAAAGTGAGAGCACAGGTCTTTGAAATGGCAAGACAAGCTCTTGTGGAACTTGGCAAACAACTGCAATAACCACACGCTACACTCAGTCAATTTGTCACAACGTGTATAATAGACAAGCAAATTAAATGTCTCATGTAATTCCTGAGTGTATTTTGAAAAAAGGCTTTTTTGTTGAAAATCTCCTAGAGTACAATCTTATGCATGTGCTAAAATCCATCTTTTTCCAACTGCCTAAAGATTTGGGGTGGTCAATGCACGGTTCTGTTCACTCTGGTCCTCCCAAGGCTGGACTGTGGTAACACTCTCCTGAGGGGCCTTCCAAAAGCCTGATTGTCCCCTTGAAAGGCAGCCCAACACACATTGGCCACATTGCTCTCCGAAACGCAACACTTTGATCACATGTCCCCAATCCTAATGTCTCTTGATTGGCTCAATTGTGAAGGCTTTTGCATGTTCAAACCGGCATGCACAGATACACAGCACTATCTCTCTGTTTGCCCAAGTACTTGGTGGGCCAACTCTTCAACTCTGGGTGATTGGGGGACCTAATCTTCAAAAAGGAGCCTCAACTGGGATCCCCCTGCTGCAAAAGAATTCAAGCCTTAAAACAATCCCTGATGGGTGCACCCTAAGGAATTTAAATTCTCCAGACCTGCACTCTGCCCCATCCCTCGCCATTTTCCAGAAAGACATGGTAACATGTTTTAATAAACAATACTCAAAAAGTGAGGCCTGACTCTCCTGAACTCCTGTACTGGATTTACGTGTGTTATGTTTTTTTAACCTCACTGCCCATATGTTGCAGGCTTTATTTTGCAGGCTTCAGTCAAGGTTCAATACACCTCCTGGTGGTCTGGCACTTCTAACACAGAGACTTCGCATGCTGGCGTATTTCTGCCTCCATTTTACACCCCTCTACCTCTTGCTATTTAACTTCTATGATGTTTAACCATCAGCTAGCATGGTCCTCTAGGCACACTTGCACTCTTTCTCTTTACACTCTATCAATTACGCCTGTGCTGTGAGGCCCAGCCTTCTTTTATACTGGCCCCCTAAGAATGTTTCCCTCCCGTTTCCCTTCACCCAGGAGCTCCTTAAGTCCCCTTAAAGGCAATATCTTTGCAAAGCTCCCTCTTTCTCATAGTCACAAGATACAATCTGATTTTGACTACGCCATATTTCAAAAGTATATATTATATTGCAGTCAATATACCTAATTCCCAATAGTAGGCTTTCATGGTGATCAGAACTGCAGCTATTGGCGCTAATTCCGTCTCCGAGTTAAGGATCCACTCTCCCCTCACAATGGCATCATGGTGGCAATGGCTCTACTGCCAGCTTTCGCCCAACCTTATGAAACTAAGCCTGGATTAGTTGGGCCTAGCAGGAGATAAACCTGATCAGGAATTCTTCTCATCGTTGTGTTTTAATGTATGAGACGTCTTCCCTGTGGACACTCCTGGTAATCAACATGTAGGATGTTTATGTATTCCATAATTCTTATAACACTTTCAAGTCAATTACAGTTTAAATGCTAAAACCATGCTAATTAAACTCGACCTTCATGGATCCACTTTGTAATTGTGTTATTTTTCTCTCTAATTATTGCCAGAAACACTCTTTCGCTGTGAAGCGTTCTGAGGCCTACAGGGATCAGGTTTGCAGTATAGCAAAGTAAAATAAATAAATACATACATACATCTGTTACTGTCTGTTTGCTATTGCAGAACAATTTAAGTTGAGACTATATTTGGGCTATTGGTCATGGACAGAACGTGAAATCTAGAAACTAAAAAAGAGTCTAAATTATCAAACGCTTGCAGTAAAGTATATCTTTATGCATGCAAACAACTCACATATTTTCAGGTGGCGTGCCAATGTCTACTTTTGTTAACTATTTATTTATTTCCCTTCTGACAGAACAAAATGCCCCATAAAACCAAGATGGATTGTTGCAAAGATTAAAGATTATGGGTGTGTCTCATGATTCTGTACTTCCCATGACAGATTACAGGCAGCAATATTACACTGTATTTTAAAAATATAATGTTTGACCCTGATGGATGCACATGCTTAATTTGCTAGGTGTGGTTTCAAATATGTGGGGTGATTGTTTATTAATGTATCTTTGCAAATGTAGCCAGGTTCATTGTGCCTCCCGAAATTTAAATTACAGAGCAATTTATCAGTTTATAATTATTTAAAATGATCTGTTATGTTTCGTCGTAACTTATTTGCCCAATGACACTTTGCCACTTTTTTCTAGCTGATTTTTCAATTTGTCCACCTTCTTTTACCACAAAAAGATGCGCGGGGGGGTGGTACGGCATTTAAAATAAGTGTTTTTGAAAATAACTCTTTCTCTTTCATTGATCATGCCTTTCCTCTGTCCTTGACGGAATTGTACATATTGTTATTTTTAGTTTGGTGCAAAAAGTGACTATTTACACAAAGAGAACAAATACCAGAGCCCAAATCACCCCCAAAAATGTTGTTGAAAATGGTGAGCTGTGCTTGAACAGGAGTCTGCAATCTTTGGCTCTCCAGATGTTTTGGGCTGAGAATCTCATGATGCCTTCCCTTTATATTCTGGCTAATAGGAGTTGTAGTCAAAAACATTCTAAGAGCCAAAGGTTTCAGATCAGGTTTTTGTGCCACAAAAACATATGCACTATTCGAAAAGGGCATTTGAACGTGTGCATTATATATGTTCATAGTCAAATGCTCTCTTTAACCCCTGTGCACATTTGCTCAAATCCGGGGGCATTTCTCAGTATTTTAAAACTCATCCCATATTCAGAAACCTAATTCCCTTCAACATGCTCAGAAAACCAAAACATTCTGCTGTGCTCACAGTGGAAAAGGCTCATGGGGGTGTGCATTTCAAGACAGGATCATGAATGACCCAGTCATGCATCTTTTTTTAGGGGGACCAGTAGCAGTGTGCACCGCTGCTGTCCCACTTGCAATTCTATCCCTCAAACTGGTATAAAATGCTTTTTTTCCAAACGCAAGTAAAAGAAGTACATCCCCAGTGTTTTTTTTCTCCATTTACATTACTTTTTAAGAATCTTCCGTGCAGATGCAGGTGCAATTTTAGGAAAAAACGGATCTAGTGCAAAAGGCACATTCTTCCAATGGATTTTGCACTAGAGAGATGTTTCTTCTAGTCCTCGTCCTTTGGCCATGTACAAAAATGAATGTTTTTTTTTTTAACTCTGGCCATTTTTGCCCTAGTGTTATTTACACTTCCCGCAGTGCAAAGTTTCTATAATTCCACCCCATTTGTGAAAGGCATTCACGCACACATTTCATCATCATTCGAATTTTTGCTCTGACAATGCACAAGACAGAGAATGAGCACATTCAATTACCGTCAGAGCCACAATGAAGAAAAAGGCTTTGAGGCTGGATTAGGCTCCACCTGTATTCACTTGGATTTTGGCTATGGTCTTGTATGAAGTTATGTCAGTGTTGTAAAATGCAATTTATCTTCTGTCATTCTGTTGTGTGTAGAGGTTGTACGTCTCTACTTTAGTGTGTCAGCTCAGAGATGTACACATTCCTTGCACTTCATCTGTGGCTCACCCATGAGCTCAGACCCCACAGCACTGACCCCTGCCTTCTTCCTTGCAGCACTTGCACGTTCGGAATACTCACAAGGCATAGTAGGTTCGACCTTTAAAAAAACAAAATTCCTTTCCCCCCACTGCTCTTATTTTATTGTGTTTTTACTGTATTTTAATGTATCTCCCACTCCTGCTCCCTCCCTTGCCCTGTGGGCACTTGGAAACAGTACATTCTCTTTGTATAAGCGCCTAAAAAGCAAACAATAAACAATAACTTGACCTAACGAGGAAGAAGGGCTGGTGCTTTCTGTCCACCCTTGTGGTGTCAGCAAGACGTTGCTGACCTGGTGCATGTGGGAAAGGGGAAAACAAGTGAGGGGCACTGGGGAGTTTAAGATTGGGCACTCATCCTTGCATGGGAAAAAGAGGATACAGGCCCTGAATCATGGAACAATTTGCACGGTCAATAGGGACTATGAGCGCCAAACAGCGCTCAAAACTCTGTCGATTCATGGAATCGAATGCACAGGACTTTTTCGTAGATTGCGGGGACTTCACGCAGGCTCGGGACGTCTCTGCAAGTGGCCGAGTGCTTTGTGCGAGACTCCTCACCGAGCTTGGTTGTGGCCTGCGCATTTACCAGAGTAGGGGGCGGAACATGCAAAATGGGGAAGAAGAAGGGAAAATGTCAACGTTCCAAGGGACGGCCTGTGCGAGGCGATCGTACGCCCACAACTGTGCAGGTCAAATCGTATTCATGGATCTGACCGCGCAACCTCACGTCAGGAAAATGACCACGCAAAGCACTCAATGTAACCGCCACTGTAAGGCACTTGCGCCATCCGAAGACACTTGCGCATAGGAATAACTGCGCTGAGGTAAGATTGCATGCTGGATTTAGGGGTGCGTGCATGCAGTTGGGGTTCCGATCAGACTTGAGGTGCACGTAAGCAGTGTAGCGGGGTGCAGGCATGGTTTACGGGTATTTTCACGCACAGGTGCTGGGAATAGTTGCAGCGGACCCCACACACCCCCACGAGGGTGTTGCTCTGGTTGTGGGGAATCGCAGGCTGTTTTTACACGGTGCATTGCATCGCAGACAAGGAATGCGTAACAGTCTGTTTCCATGGCTAGAAAGGCTCTGAATGTGTCATGGGTGTTTCCGCCACGATTTGCGCATGGGGTTACTTTGCATAGACAATTCAATGAATACGCACAGCGCACAGATTTTCTTATGCGTGAGGGCTGCGCAGAGTCGTTCTCGGCACACAGGCTTTGCGTTATCTCTGCGCACTTTTCCATGAATCAGGCCCACAGTGTGGCCATAGAGCCGGTGAGCCTGAGACCAAGATAAGTATCAGTGATGGGACAGGTAGGCATGCATTCAATGGAATCTGTGTAAATCAACAAATTGCATATGGTGACCTATCATGCTTATGCGATTTTAAGTGCCATTAGATGTCATTGCTAAGGCATTTGAAGCTATGATGGGCATATGGAGGCAGAAACTGCATATGTGAGATTACACATTACATATGGGACTATAATGTTCATGTGAGGCATTTAATGGCATTACTGATGTTTTTGAGGCTGCATTTAGCATTTTTGACAGGTATTAATGCAATTTCCGCATGGGGTTTTAAAGTGTGGGTGCAGGGTTTCCAAATGTATCAGCTTCCCAGATCACCTTTTCTCCTGTACCCATTGTTAAGGATCTCAATCTGGCGACACACACCTTGGTCTCGGCCTAGTATGTAACGCACGACCAAGATGCCTTTTTCCTTATTTTATACTCAATTTGAGATAGTACACAACACGTATCACACCCCCTTTTTAAATTACCCCGGGTCACAATGGACCATGAACCAGGCTGGTTTGTGAAATGCAATATTTATTTATTTATTTTAAAATTCAAAGAAATCATGCCATTTTTAATTTGGGGCTGCAATCATCTATGGGGTGATAATCACAATGAAAATAGAATCAGGACACTTGATTAACCTCCTCCTAGAACATATACACAGAACAATTGAATAGGAGCACTTTTTGACTTAGGAAAGATAGCACCCCAGTTAACGTTTCCCCCTGCAATGTTCCCTCAATCCACAGATAATCGAATTCTGGTTGGATAGAAAGAGGCAGCAGGTAACCAGGAATAAAAGGCAGGAGATAGAATAATAATCCGACCTTCCCTCAAAGAATAAGAGTCAAACACTTTAAACCCTTAACAAAGGCCTAAAATAACACTCGGAAATGGCAAATAATTAATGTGTGGTTAAATTATAATATACATATGTTTTATCACAATAGCATGTATGTATATCACTGCCAATCACAAGGGAATGGATCAGCAAAATGCATACAATTCGAAATTGAGTGGAAAGTTTAGAGCATGCTGCATCCAAATGACATGTGGGAAGACTTGCAATTTTCTCAATTCGCGCTTTAAATTACCCAAACGGTTTCTTTGAAAAACGGGTGAAATGCTCTGATTTGGAGTGCTGGGTTGGGGGATAGATATATATCACAGGGATATTAGCAGGGTAATTCATAGAATTTCGCAGAAAAGTGTCGCAAGCGGCTGGCGCAGAGTGTCCGCGTGCGATTGACTGCGCCAGGCACGTGCGCTAAAACCGATTTCCGCGCACAGCGTATTCATGGATTTCACGCTTCCAAACCAGCCGTGGCGCAGAGAATCGCAGCGACCCTGCAGCAGCGCCAGTAACGCCCCCAAGAACGCCCTCGCGCAAGGAAAAGCCATCAAAATCGCTAAATCATCGCAAAGGGCTGCGCTAACCCTGGACCAGTTCACCGGGCTGGCAAACAGCAAACGCCAAGCGGGGAACGTGTATTGCAGGGGTGCGCGGGAAGTTCCACACGCGACTGGCCCCGTGCAAGCAGGGTACGTGAATTTCAGGGGTGCGCGGGAAGTTGCACACGCGATTTCAGCAGGGTACGTGTATTTCAGGGGTGCGCGGCAAGTTCCACACGCGATTTCTGCAGGGTACGTGCATTTCAGGGGTGCGCGGGAAGTTCCAAACGCGATTTCTGCAGGGTACGTGCATTTCAGGGGTGCGCGGGAAGTTCCACACGCGAATGGGCCAGTGCGAGCAGGGTACGTGTATTACATGGGTGCGCGGGAAGTTCCACACGCGATTCCATCAGGGTACGTGTATTTCAGGGGTGCGCGGGAAGTTACACACGCGAATGGGCCAGTGCGAGCAGGGTACGTGTATTCCATGGGTGCGCGGGAAGTTCCACACGCGATTTCATCAGGGTACGTGTATTTCAGGGGTGCGCGGGAAGTTCCACACGCGATTGGCCCAGTGCGAGCAGGGTAGGTGTATTTCAGGGGTGCGCGGGAAGTTCCACACGCGTTAGTCCCAGTGCGAGCAGGGTACGTGTATTTCAGGGGTGCGCGGGAAGTTCCACACGCGATTGTCCCAGTGCGAGCAGGGTACGTGTATTTCAGGGGTGCGCGGGAAGTTGCACACGTGATACCAGCAGGGAATGTGTATTTCAGGGGTTCTGGGGAGTACTACACGTGAATTGGCCGTGTGGGCCCTCCCAGGTGTACGCTCCACAACCTCCACGGCCCCTGCAGGCAGCCCACACCACGGGGGACTACCCTGCACCCCTACTCATGTCCCGCAGGCAGCCCATCCACCATGGGCATGCCCCCCAGCCAACCCACATGTCACCTTGCACTACTAATCAACAATGCATGTCTCCCACCACCCCCACCCCCCAGCACTGTGGGGCACCTGCCAGCAGGCCCCCACCCATGTCTCCCACCACCCCCACCCCCCAGCATCCAGGGTCACCCTCCACCAGGCCCCCACTCATGTCTCCCACCACCCCCACCCCCCAGCAGTGCAGGGTCACCCTCCACCAGGCCCCCACTCATGTCGCCCACCACCCCCACCCCCCACCAGTGCAGGGGCAGCCTCCAGCAGGCCCCCACTCATGTCTCCCACCACCCACACCCCCCAGCAGTGCAGGGGCAGCCTCCACCAGGCCCCCACTCATGTCACCCACCACCCCCACCCCCCAGCAGTGCAGGGGCAGCCTCCACCAGGCCCCAACTCATGTCTCCCACCACCCCCACCCCCCAGCCACCAGGGGCAGCCTCCACCAGGCCCCCACTCATGTCCCCCTGCACCCCCACCCCCCAGCATCCAGGGTCACCCTCCACCAGGCACCCACTCATGTCTCCCACCACCCCCACCCCCCAGCAGTGCAGGGGCAGCCTCCACCAGGCCCCCACTCATGTCTCCCACCACCCCCACCCCCCAGCAGTGCAGGGGCAGCCTCCACCAGGCCCCCACTCATGTCTCCCACCACCCCACCCCCCAGCAGTGCAGGGGCAGCCTCCACGAGGCCCCCACTCATGTCTCCCACCACCCCCACCCCCCAGCCACCAGGGGCAGCCTCCACCAGGCCCCCACTCATGTCCCCCTGCACCCCCACCACCCAGCATCCAGGGTCACCCTCCACCAGGCCCCCACTCATGTCTCCCACCACCCCCACCCCCCAGCAGTGCAGGGGCAGCCTCCACCAGGCCCCCACTCATGTCTCCCACCACCCCCACCCCCCAGCCACCAGGGGCAGCCCCCACCAGGCCCCCACCCATGTCTCCCACCACCCCCACCCCCCAGCAGTGCAGGGGCAGCCTTCACCAGGCCCCCACTCATGTCTCCCACCACCCCCCAGCAGTGCAGGGGCAGCCTCCACCAGGCCCCCACTCATGTCTCCCACCACCCCCACCCCCGTGCCACCATGGGCAGCCCCCACCAGGTCCTCACAATCCCCAATCATGTGCGTAATGGTCAGCCTCCACAGCCAAAAAGCCCTACCAAGTAACCCATTCACCCACATGGAAATGGAAATCACATGTTACACCCCCAATGTTCATGAAGCTAATGAACCCATGTCCGTCACACACAATGGTTGCAATTGAATGGGAAAACACACAACATGACATGCATGAAACCAATGAGATGATACCACACAGTGAAGTATGCAAACAAAATTGTATTGAAAAAAATAAAGAATGCTAAAGAAAGAAAACAAACTACAATGTGAATGAGAAAAAAAAAGATGCATGTCCGTATAAAAACACAAAACTGGAAATCCGAATCCAAAAAAATTTTGTCCAAAGTCAAATGTAAAAAAAATATCCATGCAATAAAGAACTATGTACAAAACTACCAAGGGTCCATGAGCCCAACTGAACAAAGGAAACCTACTAAAAAACCTACCTAAAAATCAACTATATACAAAAAGTGGAGCAGTGTCCATCGACTCCAAATCATAATAAGAAAGAAAGGAAACCTAAAACTAAAGAACTATATACAAAGGCGGCGGGCAAGTCCAGCGGCTCACTCCGTGGTGTCCCGGGCCAGGGCATCATCGAACTCCTGTTCGATGTCCCGGAGGCGGTCCAGTTCCATGGCCCAGAGGGTCCGCAGGGACGACGCCGTGTCCTCCTCCAACCCCCTGCGGATTGCCTCGAGGCACTCGGCCCGCCGCAGGGCCCTCCGCATGGAGTTCTCCGCCCTGACCATTGTGAGCCGCGCCTCTTCCGCCCGCCGCTGCTCCGCACCTATGGCGTGGCCCAACCGCTGCCACACGGAAGACACTCTCTGTCCTGGGTCCCCCTGCCCTCCGGCCGATGCCTGCCCCTCCGATGTCGAAAGCCCCGAGCCTTCATGTCTCCCACCATGTTGCTGCTGCTGCTGCTCTGCCTCTGCCCGTGCACTGCCTCCTGCTACCTGCACATCCTCCGCCGGCTGGGGTGCAGTTGTTGATGTGGCCACCCCTGCTGCACCTCCGACTCCCGACTGTGGCAGGGATGCCTCTTCCACCAGCCTGGCCGCACCGTCAGAGGCAGCTCCACAGGGCACCCAGGTGACTGATGGGTGGGAAGATGGCACAGAGGACGACTGGCGCGTAGGGGGTCCAGTTGAGGAGGGGGTCGAAGCAAGCCCCATCAGACAGCGGAATCCGGCATGGGTGACCTGTCCGAGCAGGCTGACGTGGTCAACGAGCCATTCGAGATGACGTGCAGTCTCTCCATGAAAAGACTGCAGGTCACCTCGCATGGCCCGTTGACGCAACGCCACACCAGCCAGGACAGGCTCAACCCGGACCTGGATGGCCACGTCCGCAGGCAGAGGAAGGCCAGTTGACGTCAGCTCATCCCCTGCCTGAAAACGGGTCTGGACGTAGGCATCCCTGCTGGTGCAAGATGATGCAGGGACAGGATCGGGGACAGGATTGCACACAGGCACCTCCGCGGCCACCTGTGCTGCCTCCTGTCCCTGGTCCTGCACTGCACCACTAGCACCAGTGGGATCCCCACCTCCAGACCCCGTCTCTGGTGCTTGCACGGCCTCCTCCTCCACCAAACCCCCCACCAACCTGGGTGACTCCGTGCCATCTTCCCCTGTTGGGCCCTGTGGGGTCCCAGCTGCCCCTTCTGCTGCCGAGGAGTCCAACTGCAACCTCCGCCTCTTGGACCTCCCCCCGGCAGCTGCGGCCTGGGACACGGCACCGGACTCCTCACTCCCCGACGAGATGACAACACGGGAGGGGAGCCGGGCCTTGCTTCTCCGGCTGGCGGTCGGATCCCCGCCGCTGTGCTCCACAGCACCTTCTCCGCCCTCTTCATCAGTTGACGCTGCAGACAGGGAGAAACAAAACACAGGCATCAGGGCACTGTACAATGGACACATACACGCATGACAGTTGCACATGAGTGGCATTGGCAAACCTCAGACATGTCATCACAATCCCCAACACACATGTCATTGCAACTCGCACACATGAGCCATACCACAGCCATATCGCAACTGCCAGCACCATCCATACACATACAACAGCATCAGCAGCCAAAGGGGAGCCAGACATCACATGCAACACAGGAAGTGCACCACACATGTACACACACCACCACACTTGCATGCATGTCTACACCTCTGCCAAGTGTCGCACTGTTCAGACGGGCATCCATGTCACATCTGCCAATCAGGCTTCGACATACCGCTGTCACATGCATCCATGTTGCATCACTGTTGCACCCTTGTCAAATACACACACATGCACATGTACGCAGTGCTCATACATGCAGCCGAAAACAACATACATGCCTGACATGACGGACATGTCTACTTACATACACATTCATCCAAACATGTGTGCACGCACAACTGCATTTGCCATGCAAGCCCACACACACAAGCACCATCCATGTCTCACACATTACAGCCCTCGCATGTGTCAGCCCCACGGCCCTGTACACCCCCACCCATACTCGACCCCATACAAACAGATGTGCAACCGGCACAATGCCGAGTAATCACCACACGCACTGCTCACAATCAGGATGCATGTACACTCACCGCTGGACTCCAGACGGGTCTGCTTCTCTAGGACCTGGACGTGGAGCGCTGGGGATATGCGTTCCAGGACCCCCATCTGTTCTTCCGACAAGTGGCCCCGGCGCCCCTTGGCATCCGCTGCCTTCAAGAGGCGCCGGGCCTTGTTCAGGGTCCTGGACCTGAAGTCCTCCCAGCGCTTCCTGACATGTTGTAAGTCCCGGACTGCCACCCCCTCCGCGTTGATGGCGGTCACGATGTCAGTCCAGATCCGAGTCCGTCCTTCCTTGTCGGCGTGGGAACTTCCGAAGAGGGCATCATACTGCCCCAGGACTTGCTCCACCAGGACACCAACTTCGGTGGCACTGAAGCTGGTGCCCCTCTGCCTCTCTGGCCGGGGGTTGTCAGTGGTCACAGATGGTGTTTGCCCCGACATGACAACCCCAGAGGCAGGAGTGGGTGGGCAACTGGGTCCTGGGGCTGGGCTGTGGAGCGATGGAATTCCAGTCGGGAGTCTTCGGTTCCAGCAGGGGTGGTCACAGCAACAGCACCCCTGGCTGATGTGCAGGCAGCAAATGGCAGTGCACGTGGGCAGCAGGCAGTCAGGCAGCAGCAGATGGCAGGTGGGAGCGTGCTCGGGGCTCTGGGGGGCAGTAGTTCGGCCTTCTGGGCAGGAGCGTGGTCTTCCGTGTGCTTACGCGTGGCCAGCTTGGTACGGAGTGATTTGGCACGTGAAAATCCTGCACGTCAGCGTGAAAACCGAGGAAAGGCCCTTAGCGCGTAAGCGCGTCAGCACGCATACGCGATTCTATTGGACCAAAGGCCCTCAGCGCGTAAGCGCGTCTGTGACGTGACCCGCACGGGTGTTTCCCACACAGCACGTGATGACAGAGCACACGTGGAAAGACTGCACATCAGAGTGTCATCGCGTGTGATTGGTGGAAATGGCCCTACACGCAGAAGTGACAAAGCGTGTAATTGGTGGAAATGGCCCTACACGCATAAGTGACAAAGCGTGTAATTGGTGGAAATGGCCCTACACGCATAAGTGACAAAGCGTGTAATTGGTGGAAATGGCCCTAGCGCGTACACGCCGCGTAAGTTTGTTTGTTTGTTTGTTTGTTTATTTATTTATATAGCGCTCTTGACCCAGGGGTGTATATGCGCTTTGAACATCAGGTTACAGGTAAAAGACAATAGTACAGTATTGATAGGGCATAGATAATAGTATTCAAACAATATACATAAAATTGGACATTCGGAGTGCATACATATGTGGTAGGACAGTTATTTGTTGGTTAACCAGGAAATGACCTTGGTTCTGAAGGGTTGAAAAGTAGGTGTAGATTTAATATCCAGTGGGATGGAATTCCAGAGTTGTGATGCCAAAGTTGGGAAGCTGGATCCTCCAGCTCTTTTGAGGGAGTATTTGGGAACTGTTAGTTGTAATGAGTTGGACGATCTGGTGGTTCTAGTGTTCTGTCTTAGTGTAAATTTGTTCGAGAGGTAGGGTGGGGCAAGATGATTGAGGGCTTTGTAAGTAAGGCATATGGTTTTCAAGTCAATTTTCTGTTGGATGGACAACCATTTACAGGCAGTTCTGGTGGCGGAGATGTGTTCCCTTCTAGGAATATTGAGGGCGGCACGGAGTGCGTTATTTTGTAAAACTTGCAATTTATTGATTACTGTTTTGTTGGCACCTACATAGAGGCTATTACAGTAATCCAGTTTAGATTGAATGAGTGCTCTGGCTAGGATGAGACAGTTGCTAGGGGAGATCAGTGGTCTGCAGGCCCTGATTAGTTTACCGGTGTAGGCAGTGGCTGAGGCGGTCATATTGATTTGTTTAGCTAGGTTGATGTTCGTGTCTAGGTAGAAACCGAGGGTTTTTACGCTCTTGGCAATGGGTATGGTGTTACCGTCAATAGTGAAGCTAGTGTAGCCGGGACAGAGTTTACTGATAGTGTTCGGTGAGCCGACAAGAAGCAATTCAGTCTTGTCATCATTCAGGCATAGGCCATGTGTGGCCATCCATGCCTGAATGATGGAAAAGACTTCATTGATCCATTTGGCGTCCTTGTTGTAGTTGCCTGATAGGGTGAGGAGTATCTGGGTGTCATCTGCGTAGTTAGTATAGGTGACACCCAGATTGTCCAGCTTGTCGAATAAGGGCTTGGTGAAAATATTGTAAAGGGTAGGTGAGACACAGGATCCTTGTGGGACACCGCAGGTGATGGGGATGGGGTCAGCCGCTGCTAGGGGGGAGAAGACCCGCATGGTTCTGTTGTCCAGGAAAGATTGGATCCATGTGACTGCAGAGTGGGAGAAGTGTGCTGCCAGAGACAAATGGTTGCACAGGATTTTATGGTCGACCAGGTCAAAGGCAGCGGAGAGGTCAAGGAGTAGAAGGATGGCAGCCTTGTTTTTGTCTTTGAGTTCGTCTATCTGGCATTTGAGATCAACAAGGGCCGTTTCTGTCCCGTGTTGTGGTCGAAAGCCAGATTGGCGAGTTCCTAGTAGGTGATTGGCCTCAAGGTAGTCCTGGATTTGTAAATAAGCCACTCTATCCAAGATTTTTAGTAGGAATGGGACGGTGGTAATGGGTCTGTAATTCGTGGGGATGTCAGGGTTGAGAGTAGTTTTTTTTTAGTAGCGGTAGGACCCAGGACTGTTTCAGATTGCTGGGGACCATGTTGTTGGCGAAGGACAGGTTTATTAATTTGGTGATAAATGGGGAGAGATCCCTAGCTGCATCTTTTATGATCTGTGCGGGGCAGCTGTCCCCCTTGCAATTCGATGGTTTAAGGGATGCTATAATTTTCTGAACCTCCAATATGGATACCTTTTTGAAGGTGAAGCCTGAACTAGTGGCAGTAGGTGGAGGGGGCGTGGGGAAGGAGGTGGGATCGAGAGTGAGTTGTTGTCGTTTGTTGTTGATTTTAGTTTGGAGCCCTGAGATTTTGTTAGCTAGGGCATTCTGGATCCCTGTGCACCAGGGTTTATCCTTAGTGCAAGAGTCAGTGGGGGTAATGGGGTTTTCTAATTCCTTTAGTATGTTAAAGAGCTCCTTAGTACTGGAGCTTGCCTGGGAGATCCTAGTATTGAGAGATTCTTTCTTGGCCCGTATAATCTCATTTTTGTAGAGGGTGGAGATGTTGGTGAGATTGGTTCTGTTATTTATAGAAGGCACTGATTTCCAGAGTGCTTCAAGTTTGTTTTTTTGTTGACGCAGGGTTTTGAGCTCCGGGGTGAACCATGTGTTCAGGTGCGCTTTGGGTATTCCTTTGCGCAGTTTCAGTGGGGCAATGATGTCAATGGCTTTGGCCATGGACTCATTGTAGGCGTTGACCAGTTGGTTCAAGTCCGTTGTGGCGGGTAGTGCGTTTAAAGTAGGGATCACCAGAGGTATTAGGGCTTCCGCTGTGATATTGCTCTTTTTCCTAGTAGGGCAGGCAGGTGCCATGATAGGCCTTTTATGTGCTGAGTTGCTGGTAAGAATGTCAAACGGGAGGAGGTGGTGGTCAGTCCAGATAAGTTGTGTGGGATCTTTCGTAGTAATGTTGCAGTTAAGGGTAGTTATCCAGTCAAGGATTCTGCCTTTCGAGTGGGTGGGTTTGGAGCAAAGTTGTTGGAGGCCATGCTCCTCTAATGCCATGGCCAGGGCAGTGGCTGGGGTGTCTAGGGGGTCGTTAAACCCAAGGTTAAAGTCTCCGAGTATAATCAATTGTGCTGATGGTTTGGAGCTTTCAGCAACTAGTGAAGTGATGTCTTCCTCAAATGAGCCAGGAGGGCCCGGGGGTCGGTAAATTAAGTGCAGCGTAATAGTACTTTTAGGGGAGGTTTGAAATTTGACTGTAATGTGTTCACAGGATTTGAGTGGGGGAGCAGAGGATAGTCTGATGTCAAGCGTGGACTTAAAGATGATAGCTACACCGCCACCTCGAGCGTTCGGTCTATCTGCTCTAAGGATGGTGTAGTTATCAGGTATGGCTAGGGTAAGAGATGGACCTGCAGCATCGTGCAGCCATGTTTCGGTTACCGCAAGGAAGTCCAGGTTGTTTGTTAGAATAATGTCAGCGACTTCTGTGGCATGGGCGACTAATGATCTGACATTTAGGAGAGCTCCTTTAAGACTGGGATGGATAGTGTTGATGGGTGTTACAGTGTGAGGGTTGATCTTATTGAGTGATTTGGTAGGGCCTTTGCTAGGTCTGTGGTGGGTTCTGGCGCCAAGTCTAGAATTCCGATCGGAGGGGATGAGGGTAGTGTTACGGGAGTTGGTAGGGTTAGCTAATGTAGAGGTGTTGTAGTCAATGGTAGGGCAAGATGCTCTCGTGTTGATGGGGTTCTGCTTATAGACAGCTAGGTGTGTGTTAGCTGCGACATGCGGAACGTGTGCATGTCTATGGGTGGGAAGGGCGGACTTGGTATCCGGGGGGAAGGCTGGTGTGGTGGGCAGGAATGGTGTAGGGCAGGTGATCGGGTGGTGTCTTGGGCAGGCGGGTCTGACTAAACCATTATTATAGGCTAGGTAACTGTTGCCAGTGCAGGGTATGTTACTTTGCATGACACAGAAAGGGAACATGATCGCAGTCAGGCAGAGTAGCATGCTGGGGCTAAGGTAATGTACAGGGGAGTGGCGTGAAGGGGGCATAGGCGTTATAGGTAGGGCACAACACAATGCGAATGAGGTCTAGGCGACCATAGGGCACAACACAATGCAAGTGGGGTCTAGGCGACCATAGGGCACAACACAATGCGAATGAGGTCTAAGCGACCATAGGGCACAACACAATGCGAGTGGGGTCTGGGCGACCATAGGGCACAACACAATGCAAGTGGGGTCTAGGCGACCATAGGGCACAACACAATGCAAGTGGGGTCTAGGCGACCATAGGGCACAACACAATGCGAATGAGGTCTAAGCGACCATAGGGCACAACACAATGCAAGTGGGGTCTGGGCGACCATAGGGCACAACACAATGCAAGTGGGGTCTAGGCGACCATAGGGCACAACACAATGCAAGTGGGGTCTAGGCGACCATAGGGCACAACACAATGCGAATGAGGTCTGGGCGACCATAGGGCACAACACAATGCGAATGAGGTCTGGGCGACCATAGGGCACAACACAATGCAAGTGGGGTCTAGGCGACCATAGGGCACAACACAATGCAAGTGGGGTCTAGGCGACCATAGGGCACAACACAATGCGAATGAGGTCTAAGCGACCATAGGGCACAACACAATGCAAGTGGGGTCTGGGCGACCATAGGGCACAACACAATGCAAGTGGGGTCTAGGCGACCATAGGGCACAACACAATGCAAGTGGGGTCTAGGCGACCATAGGGCACAACACAATGCGAATGAGGTCTGGGCGACCATAGGGCACAACACAATGCGAATGAGGTCTGGGCGACCATAGGGCACAACACAATGCAAGTGGGGTCTAGGCGACCATTGGGCACAACACAATGCGAATGAGGTCTGGGCGACCATAGGGCACAACACAGTTGCAGTGGTACGTTAGCGACCATAGGGCACGGCCAATAGCAGTCATGAGGCATGGAGCACTAAGGGCTAAGGATGCCTGTACTATTAAAGAGGTGGCAGCAGTAATGCATAGAGGCGGCGGCGTTGGAAGCATGAGCGTATGTAGCAAACAGTTAAAGAAACCGAGTTCAAATGTTTATGGGTGCGGAGTAGCAGAGGGCATACCAGAAAGCACAATAGTATAGACTGAGGGTATTCCCACTACTCACAAAAGATTAAAGGTCCGTGGCCCCTGGCTCCTGATGCTCCAAACAGGCTCTCAACAGGCCTTTGTATGGCCTTCGTAGGGCCGCCGGCGCATCCGCCTGCCGGCGGATGTAATGGGCGGGATAAGCGAGGCTTAGCCTCGATGTGGCGCCGCGATGCGCCCGGCATGCGGGGGTCAGGCAGGAAGTTGGACAAGGCCAGGCAGGCCTTCGTTGCAGCTTACCAGCTGTTATGGCGTTGCAGCGATGGGGAAAGGGCTCCTGCCCTCTTCCCTTGGATGGGGCGATGTAGTGAGGCCCAACAGGCTCTCAACAGGCCTTTGTATGGCCTTCGTAGGGCCGCCGGCGCATCCGCCTGCCGGCGGATGTAATGGGCGGGATAAGCGAGGCTTAGCCTCGATGTGGCGCCGCGATGCGCCCGGCATGCGGGGGTCAGGCAGGAAGTTGGACAAGGCCAGGCAGGCCTTCGTTGCAGTTTACCAGCTGTTATGGCGTTGCAGCGATGGGGAAAGGGCTCCTGCCCTCTTCCCTTGGATGGGGCGATGTAGTGAGGCCCAACAGGCTCTCAACAGGCCTTTGTATGGCCTTCGTAGGGCCGCCGGCGCATCCGCCTGCCGGCGGATGTAATGGGCGGGATAAGCGAGGCTTAGCCTCGATGTGGCGCCGCGATGCGAAGTGACGCTGGACGTGTGGGCCTGTATAAAAGGTACGCGTAGAACACCATTTCCTTGTACGTGCTTTTCGTGGAGAGCGAGTGGGTGAATTCTGTACTTCTTGTCGTTTCACACGCGAATTACTTCACGGCGTTTCAAGTTCGTATTCCCTGTTACCTCTGACAGCTTTTTCTCTTTTTTCTCTTTTACTGGTTTACCTGGGCCTGTTCCCTCAAACAGTGTTCCCTTCTACTGTTGTCCTGTCTCCTCAGACAGCGTACAAATCTTCTTTTGGCGGGGGTGTTGCCAACCAAACGCGCTCCTTTTTCACGCTCTTTTACCTGGCAGACGGTGAGTCACACATGTATCTAACATCTGTGCTTGCCCCGTGTGTAGCCTACCCCTTCAGAGGTCATTCTAGGCTGCGTGTGACACGCATACGTTCATTCTTGTGTTACTGGGTGCCACAGCGTAGTGCAGGTTTTTCTTTCTGCACACGTGGTCTAAGAGGGGTTGCGTGCACGTCATCTCCCTTTTTTGGGGCTCCTGTGCGTAGCGTGACCCGTCATCTTTCCCCAGGGGTTACAATCAGCCTTGCAAGAGCACTAGGGTACAATTACCATCTGGTACCCAACCCCTTTGACCCCCAATTGCCCAGGACAATATTTTACAGCCACTCCCATACGCACATTAACATCAGTGCCATGGCTGGGAGGCGAGGATTCCGTAAGGGTGGCAAAGGTGGAAGAGCCACAAGTGGTGGCCGTGGTGGATCCGGTAGGGGACGTGGTCGTTACTTGCAGGGTGAGCCTGTCCCCCCATGTGTGGAGGACCAGTCAAGGGCACCCATAATTCCCCCCCCCTCCCGTTGAGGCTGATGTGGCTGACACCATCCATGCTCAGCCCTTGTTGGACCAGCCCATTGTGGCACCAGACCTGGCTGACTCCATGGCTGACTTCCAGGTCAGCAGGCCTATGACACGTGCGCTGGTGCACGTTGATGTCACCATGCCACGTGCATCTGGGGCAGCAAGGTCATCTGCTGCACCAAGTAGGCAGGGCGGAGAGGCTGCAGGGGCAGCTGCGGCTCCATCCACCCCAGCCCTCACACACCCAGCCCGGACAGTGTCGGTCCTAGTCCATGCTGCTGACATTCCCCCTGACACCATCACACTAGAGCCAATGCCTGCACCAACTCCCATGCTGAGTGTGCAATCCCACACTCCTGATACAGAGTCCACCAGGGCTCCTGCCCCTAGTGTCCAGAGCGGCGCAGGACACTCAGGATCACCACCACCTTCCAAGCGGAAGAGGAAGAGTGCTCGTCCGGCACAGGCTGATGCCCCAGACACGGCTACACAGTCCGGCCCGTCCAGGAAGCCCAGCTTCACGGATGACGAACTGAATGCACTTGTCGAGTATGTGTCCGCACATGACAACGAGATGGTCATTGTTGCAGGATCCAAGACCACACCTGCACAACGCCAGGCACACTGGCAGACCGTTGCGGACATCGTAAGTGCCCTTGGAATCGTGAGGCGCACAGCCAATGATTGCTATAAGCGCTGGAATGACCTAAAGCGCAGGGCAAAGAGTAAGCTGGCCTCAAGTCATGCCGCAACTCTAGTGACTGGAGGTGGGTCTCCAGTAGTAGACATGGAACTCACTCCACATGAGTCAGTCGCTGGGACCTACGTCACGGAGGAACAGATCCAAGGCGTGGGAGATTTGGCTGATTACGAGGCATTGTCCGGTGAGTGCACATGCATGTGTGTGTCATCCATGTGCATGGTGTGTGTGAGGGCTTCTGTTTGTGTGACAGGTGAGAGTGTGTGCGCCTGAGTCGTATGGGTCACCCATGTGCTTCATGCAATACATCCTGCGCAGCTGCATTTGGCCATAGCAGTATCCCTTCTGCCAACAGTAGACATCTAGCCCAACTGCAAGCCAGTTGCCCTTGAAGTCTCACCTTGCCACAGCATTGTTGCTTAATTTTTCACTGTTCATTTAGTCAGATTGTTTGCATTCCACCACTTTTACTAGGCATGTCGCAGTCCTCTAGTCACATGTCTTACATGGCTATGGTAAAGTGGAGTGACTTTGTTACCTGGATATCATTTGTTCAAACATGTCCCTGTGCAATTGCACCATTTCGGACTGGCAGCTCCAGGTGAAGAATCTGACCTGTTTGAATTAGAAAAGCTATTACATGCGGGAACTGGACTGAATGAATAGGTGCTGCCCTCCTCTCCATCTTCACTCAATAGCAATGGTACATGCCATCTGTGTGATGGCATGTGTGTTTCACCTGGCAATCACAGGCCAATGTGTGATGCCACTGCCAGGCAGCATGCAGAAAATGTGTTCATCTTCCATCTTGGTGTCATCAGTGTGTGCCATTTGCCTGCCCTTCATACGCAGTGAGGGTGCATGCATGGGAGGGTTTTAGTCATGTGGGACATGTGTCAAACAAGTACTGGTTCTCTTGCTTCTCAGCCCTCATTGTGTGCCATGGTGCTAATGCCTGTTTCCATTTCTTTGTTTTTATGTCTTTGCAGGGGAAGACGCACCTGATACTGCTGGGGTTGTGGAGATGGTGCAGACCCAGGAGGGGTCCGAGGGCCGACCAACCACCAGTGAGGGACGTGGTGTGGTGGTGGGTGAGAACCCACAAGTGCTGCAGGTCCTGCTCTCAAGGGGTGTCTCTGGCTGCACCTCCCCCGAGCTGTACTCAGGTGTTGATTCGGATGAGACCTACGTGCCGTCGCAGGTGAGTGTTCCAGGGAGGGATTCTGTTCTGTCTCACCCACCTGCACCAGGGTCAGAACCCTCAATGGGGATGTCAGTGTTGGCAGCTACGCCTTTGGTGGTTACGGATGCAGGGTCACACTCCGCGACATCTGATCCTGTTCCTGGGCCAGCAGATCAGAGGGGGAATGCAGTCCTGCAGCCTCAGGCAGTGCCGGCACAGCAAGGCGCAGTTCGCCTTGCCCCAGACAGGTGTGGTGCCCGCCGACGTGGTGGCCGTACGCCACCTGGCAATACCGCATGGGAGCAATCCATTTACGGTATGGCAACCCAACAGGCATCATCCGAGATGATGGCTCAGGCCATGGATAGGGTGGCCACTTCCATTGTCCCCCCTGAAAGGCTGATGGAGCGACTACAGCAGACAACCGACTCCATCTGCCAGTCACACAGGGAGGACATGTTGGGGTCCAACAGGGACAGGCGGGCGGCACTGGCGACTCTGCAGGAGGCCATCTCCATTGAGTCCCAGGGCCACAGGGAAGCCCTGAGGCAGAAGCTCCTTCACCTCAGGACGACTCTTGTTGAGCTTGAGGCTTCAACACACCAAAGGACAGAACAGCAGCTGGAGCGTCTCACCCGTACGCTCTCAGCTGAGATGCAGGCAACGAGGGCGGAGGTCCAGGCATCCCGTGAGTTGTTGCATGGGGACCTCCGCACACTCATCCTCCAGAACCAGACCTACCACACCCGCATGCTTGCAGCCATGGAGGAGCAGACTAGGGCCTTGCGTGGGCTGCATCCCATAGTGCAACCACCTCCGGATGCAGCTGCACAGGGTGATAATAGCGACAGCAGTGATACTCCCACAATAGGGTAGCCGTGTGGGCCATGAGCCCATGGAGGTGTTTTTTTTTCCCAGGATCCACACAGGTGGGTTCTGGTGTGCATCCTGTCCTCGGACCTCCTGGGTGGCCTCCCCAACCCCCCCGGGCCCTTCAATGGCCATTTTTATTTTTTTTTATTTTTATTTTTATTTTTATTTTTATTTATTTTATTCCCAATTTTTTTGGGACGATTTGTTGGCTTCCGTGGTTCCTGTGGGCATACGCTGCATTGTGGCTGGGCACATGCAGGCTTGTAATGTATTTGGTTCAGCTGCTTGGGTTTGAGTCACACACACTCCTCCTGCTTCCCGTTTCCATGGGCTTGCAAAGGGTGTGCCCAAGTGACAGTGAATTACACAGTGACGTTGGACTCCCATGAGCTGTGTGGGCAGTCTGTAGTCAATACTGTGTATACATTCCTAGTGCATATTGCTGTTGTGTTGTACACTGCATGTTGCATTGATGTGTAACTCATCTTCTGTGTCTACCTCCCAATTTGCAGGTCCCTTCCTCATGTCTACACAAGGACCTCTAGTCTGGAGATGTGGTCCATGTTGGCAGCAGTGCACCTACAACTCTACATGGTGCCAACACTGCACAGTTGGTAGTGGTGGGAGTGCAGGCATTTCCAGGTGGTGAGACTACTAATATTTAACATTAGTGATGTCATGTTAATGGTAGTACGTGCTCAAGTTTGTTGTTGGTCCGGCATTACTGTGAGCATTTCAGGTGTTGCAAGTTTCTAATAGGGACACTGTACATTGTGACACTAGTGTCATGTTGTGGGGATTACTTTGTTTACCTGCAAATAGCATGACATGGCACGGTGTGTCGTGTGGCGGTGCTGGGGTTGGGTTGGCTGACATGGCACTGTCCTCTTGTTGCATTTTGCAAGTGGGTATTCATTTTAGCTGCTTGAATGTGTAACTTCACAAAACTGCATTGGTGGTGTCTGTGTGGGTAGGGATGCACACATTGTGACACTTCCAGGTGAACAATCTCAGGCTGATATGGTTTTCACGGTTCTTTCTCCAGACATTGAGGATCAGTGTCAGGTTGAGTCATCATTGATTGTCAGATGGAATGTGCCAGGGCAGTGTGCACTCCACAGGGGTGTGATTTCTATGTGAAGTAATTAGCCACTAGCTGTGTACGGGCTGCCTCCCCCGTGCCCTTTCCCCTCCCATGCGCAGCGGCTGTGCATGTGGTTGGGGATGGGGGGGCACCACCATGTCCACGGCCAGGCCCCGGCGTGTTGCAACGTTGTGCAGGACACATGCTGCCACTATGATCCTGCACACTACTGGGGGAGCGTACAACAGCTGCCCGCCAGAATGGTCAAGGGAGCGAAAGCGTGACTTCAGCACTCCGAATGTGCGCTCCACTATGCCCCGGGTTGTAATGTGGGCTGCGTTATATCTTACCTGGGGTGGCGTGGTGGGGTTCCGAATTGGCGTCATCATGTGGGGGCTGAGAGGGTAGGCACTGTCCCCTGTGGAGGTGGTGATTGGTATCATTGGTGGGGTTGTGACCTTGCTCAGTATCTGACATGCATGCATGTGCAGTGGCATTCATACTCACCAAGCAGCCATGTATCGCCATGCCGCCCAGCTTCTAGGTCCCGGCTTAGGGTGGACATTCGGTAAATGAAGCTGTCGTGGGTTGACCCGGGATAGTTGGCATATACTGAGGTGATGATTCCCTTGGCATTACATACTACCTGCACGTTGATGGAATGCCAGTGCTTGCGGTTCCTATAGATGTGCTCAGATGCCCTGGGGGGACGTAGAGCCACATGGGTGCAGTCGATGGCACCTAGCACTTTGGGGAATCGTGCCACAGCGTAAAAATCCAGGGCGGCAGCATGCCTTTCTGCAGGGGTTCTGGGCAGGTATATGTGCCTGCGGACTGATGGCCGTGCAGTGATGATGTTCAAGACCTGGTGTAGGCAGCGTGACTGGGTGGCCTGTGATACACCACCCACAATGGCACTTGTCCGCTGAAATGATCCAGTGGCTAAGAAGTGCAGTACATTGAGGACCTTCTCCAGGGGGCTGAGTGCTTGGGAGCACAGGGTGGGTGATGTGAGGTCATCCTCCCACTCACTCACCAGGTCCAGTATGATGTGTGGTGGAAACCTGTACCTCCCATGCACCTGGTCATCAGGCATCCCGAAAAGGCTGGTTCTGGGTGTGAATATTCTGGCCCTGACTATCCTCCTCCTCCTCCTTTGGTAGGCCACGCCCACTGCTGCTAGGAACGGTATGTTCATCCTGGGTCTGAGCTTGTTATTTTGTTAGCGCGCAAATTAATGCGTTGCGCGTGTTGTAGGCGAGCGTGTGACCCGCGCACCCCTGAAATCCAGTACCCAGTCCAATAGCGTGTGGAAATTCCCGCGCACACCGGGATACAGGTGCGCTGACGTACTTGCATGTGTAAGTGTCCGCGCACACCTGATATACACGTACATAGGCCAATCGCGTGTACGCGCACTTTTGTCCAATTACACGCAATGACACCCTGACGTGCTGTCCAATTACACGCGATGAGACTCTGTCGTGCTGTCCAATTACACGCGATGACACTCTGACGTGCAGTCTTTTCACGTGTGCTCTGTCATCACGTGCTGTGTGGGAAACACCCGTGCGGGTCACGTCACAGACGCGCTTACGCGCTGAGGGCCTTTGGTCCAATAGAATCGCGTATGCGTGCTGACACGCTTACGCGCTAAGGGCCTTTCGTCGGTTTTCACGCTGACGTGCAGGATTTTCACGTGCCAAATCACTCCGTACCAAGCTGGCCACGCGTAAGCACACGGAAGACCACGCTCCTGCCCAGAAGGCCGAACTACTGCCCCCCAGAGCCCCGAGCACGCTCCCACCTGCCATCTGCTGCTGCCTGACTGCCTGCTGCCTACGTGCACTGCCATTTGCTGCCTGCACATCAGCCAGGGGTGCTGTTGCTGTGACCACCCCTGCTGGAACCGAAGACTCCCGACTGGAATTCCATCGCTCCACAGCCCAGCCCCAGGACCCAGTTGCCCACCCACTCCTGCCTCTGGGGTTGTCATGTCGGGGCAAACACCATCTGTGACCACTGACAACCCCCGGCCAGAGAGGCAGAGGGGCACCAGCTTCAGTGCCACCGAAGTTGGTGTCCTGGTGGAGCAAGCCCTGGGGCAGTATGATGCCCTCTTCGGAAGTTCCCGCGCCGACAAGGAAGGACGGACTCGGATCTGGACTGACATCGTGACTGCCATCAACGCGGAGGGGGTGGCAGTCCGGGACTTACAACATGTCAGGAAGCGCTGGGAGGACTTCAGGTCCAGGACCCTGAACAAGGCCCGGCGCCTCTTGAAGGCAGCGGATGCCAAGGGGCGCCGGGGCCACTTGTCGGAAGAACAGATGGGGGTCCTGGAACGCATATCCCCAGCGCTCCACGTCCAGGTCCTAGAGAAGCAGACCCGTCTGGAGTCCAGCGGTGAGTGTACATGCATCCTGATTGTGAGCAGTGCGTGTGGTGATTATTCGGCATTGTGCCAGTTGCACATCTGTTTGTATGGGGTCGAGTATGGGTGGGGGTGTACAGGGCCGTGGGGCTGACACATGCGAGGGCTGTAATGTGTGAGACATGGATGGTGCTTGTGTGTGTGGGCTTGCATGGCAAATGCAGTTGTGCGTGCACACATGTTTGGATGAATGTGTATGTAAGTAGACATGTCCGTCATGTCAGGCATGTATGTTGTTTTCGGCTGCATGTATGAGCACTGTGTACATGTGCATGTTTGTGTATTTGACAAGGGTGCAACAGTGATGCAACATGGATGCATGTGACAGCGGTATGTGGAAGCCTGATTGGCAGATGTGACATGGATGCCCGTCTGAACAGTGCGACACTTGGCAGAGGTGTAGACATGCATGCAAGTGTGGTGGTGTGTGTACATGTGTGGTGCACTTCCTGTGTTGCATGTGATGTCTGGCTCCCCTTTGGCTGCTGATGCTGTTGTATGTGTATGGATGGTGCTGGCAGTTGCGATATGGCTGTGGTATGGCTCATGTGTGCGAGTTGCAATGACATGTGTGTTGGGGATTGTGATGACATGTCTGAGGTTTGCCAATGCCACTCATGTGCAACTGTCATGCGTGTATGTGTCCATTGTACAGTGCCCTGATGCCTGTGTTTTGTTTCTCCCTGTCTGCAGCGTCAACTGATGAAGAGGGCGGAGAAGGTGCTGTGGAGCACAACGGCGGGGATCCGACCGCCAGCCGGAAACGCAAGGCCCGGCTCCCCTCCCGTGTTGTCATCTCGTTGGGGAGTGAGGAGTCCGGTGCCGCGTCCCAGGCCGCAGCTGCCGGGAGGAGGTCCAAGAGGCGGAGGTTGCAGTTGGACTCCTCGGCAGCAGAAGGGGCAGCTGGGACCCCACAGGGCCCAACAGGGGAAGATGGCACGGAGTCATCCAGGTTGGTGGGGGGTTTGGTGGAGGAGGGGGCCGTGCAAGCACCAGAGACGGGGTCTGGAGGTGGGGATCCCACTGGTGCTAGTGGTGCAGTGCAGGACCAGGGACAGGAGGCAGCACAGGCGGCCGCGGAGGTGCCTGTGTGCAATCCTGTCCCCGATCCTGTCCCTGCATCATCTTGCACCAGCAGGGATGCCTACGTCCAGACCCGTTTTCAGGCAGGGGATGAGCTGACGTCAACTGGCCTTCCTCTGCCTGCGGACGTGGCCATCCAGGTCCGGGTTGAGCCTGTCCTGGCTGGTGTGGCGTTGCGTCAACGGGCCATGCGAGGTGACCTGCAGTCTTTTCATGGAGAGACTGCACGTCATCTTGAATGGCTCGTTGACCACGTCAGCCTGCTGGGACAGGTCACCCAGGCCGGATTCGTCCGTCTGATGGGGCTTGCTCCGACCCCCTCCTCAACTGGACCCCTTACGCGCCAGTCGTCCTCTGTGCCATCTTCCCACCCATCAGTCACCTGGGTGCCCTGTGGAGCTGCCTCTGACGGTGCGGCCAGGCTGGTGGAGGAGGCATCCCTGCCACAGTCGGGAGTCGGAGGTCCAGCAGGGGTGGCCACATCAACAACTGCACCCCAGCCGGCGGAGGATGTGCAGGCAGCAGGAGGCAGTGCACGGGCAGAGGCAGAGCAGCAGCAACATGGTGGGAGACATGAAGGCTCAGGGCTTTCGACATCGGAGGGGCAGGCATCGGCCGGAGGGCAGGGGGACCCAGGACAGAGAGTGTCTTCCGTGTGGCAGCGGTTGGGCCACGCCATAGGTGCGGAGCGGCGGCGGGCGGAAGAGGCGCGGCTCACAATGGTCAGGGCGGAGAACTCCATGCGGAGGGCCCTGAGGCGGGCCGAGTGCCTCGAGGCAATCCGCAGGGGGTTGGAGGAGGACACGGCGTCGTCCCTGCGGACCCTCGGGGCCATGGAACTGGACCGCCTCCGGGACATCGAACAGGAGTTCGATGATGTCCTGGCCCGGGACACCACGGAGTGAGCCGCTGGACTTGCCCGCCGCCTTTGTATATAGTTCTTTAGTTTTAGGTTTCCTTTCTTTCTTATTATGATTTGGAGTCGACGGACACTGCTCCACTTTTTGTATATAGTTGATTTTTAGGTAGGTTTTTTAGTAGGTTTCCTTTGTTCAGTTGGGCTCATGGACCCTTGGTAGTTTTTTTACATAGTTCTTTATTGCATGGAGAATTTTTTACTTTTGACTTTGGCCAAATATTTTTTGGATTCTGATTTGCAGTTTTGTGTTTTTATACGGACATGCAGGTTTTTTTTTCTCATTCACATTGTAGTTTGTTTTCTTTCTTTAGCATTCTTTATTTTTTTCAATACAATTTTGTTTCCATACTTCACTGTGTGGTATCATCTCATTGGTTTCATGCATGTCATGTTGTGTGTATTCCCATTCAATTGAAACCATTGTGTGTGACGGACATGGGTTCATTAGCTTCATGAACATTGGGGGTGTAACATGTGATTTCCATTTCCATGTGGGTGAATGGGTTACTTGGTAGGGCTTTTTGGCTGTGGAGGCTGTCCATTACGCACATGATTGGGGATTGTGAGGACCTGGTGGGGGCTGCCCATGGTGGCAGGGGGGTGGGGGTGGTGGGAGACATGAGTGGGGGCCTGGTGGAGGCTGCCCCTGCACTGCTGGGGGGTGGGGGTGGTGGTAGACATGAGTGGGGGCCTGGTGGAGGCTGCCGCTGCACTGCTGGGGGGTGGGGGTGGTGGGAGACATGTGTGGGGGCCTGGTGGAGGCTGCCCCTGCACTCCTGGGGGGTGGGGGTGGTGGGAGACATGAGTGGGGGCCTGGTGGAGGGTGACCCTGGATGCTGGGGGGTGGGGGTGGTGGTAGACATGAGTGGGGGCCTGGTGGAGGCTGCCCCTGCACTGCTGGGGGGTGGGGGTGGTGGGAGACATGAGTGGGGGCCTGGTGGAGGCTGCCCCTGGTGGCTGGGGGGTGGGGGTGGTGGTAGACATGAGTGGGGGCCTGGTGGAGGCTGCCCCTGCACTGCTGGGGGGTGGGGGTGGTGGGAGACATGAGTGGGGGCCTGGTGGAGGCTGCCCCTGGTGGCTGGGGGTGGGGGTGGTGGGAGACATGAGTGGGGGCCTGGTGGAGGCTGCCCCTGGTGGCTGGGGGGTGGGGGTGGTGGGAGACATGAGTGGGGGCCTGGTGGAGGCTGCCCCTGGTGGCTGTGGGGTGGGGGAGGTGGGAGACATGAGTGGGGGCCTGGTGGAGGCTGCCCCTGGTGGCTGGGGGGTGGGGGTGGTGGGAGACATGAGTGGGGGCCTGGTGGAGGCTGCCCCTGGTGGCTGGGGGGTGGGGGTGGTGGTAGACATGAGTGGGGGCCTGGTGGAGGCTGCCCCTGCACTGCTGGGGGGTGGGGGTGGTGGGAGACATGAGTGGGGGCCTGGTGGAGGCTGCCCCTGGTGGCTGGGGGGTGGGGGTGGTGGGAGACATGAGTGGGGGCCTGGTGGAGGGTGACCCTGGATGCTGGGGGGTGGGGGTGGTGGTAGACATGAGTGGGGGCCTGGTGGAGGCTGCCCCTGGTGGCTGGGGGGTGGGGGTGGTGGTAGACATGAGTGGGGGCCTGGTGGAGGCTGCCCCTGCACTGCTGGGGGGTGGGGGTGGTGGGAGACATGAGTGGGGGCCTGGTGGAGGCTGCCCCTGGTGGCTGGGGGGTGGGGGTGGTGGTAGAAATGAGTGGGGGCCTGGTGGAGGCTGCCCCTGCACTGCTGGGGGGTGGGGGTGGTGGTAGACATGAGTGGGGGTCTGGTGGAGGCTGCCCCTGCACTGCTGGGGGGTGGGGGTGGTGGGAGACATGAGTTGGGGGCCTGGTGGAGGCTGCCCCTGGTGGCTGGGGGGTGGGGGTGGTGGTAGACATGAGTGGGGGCCTGGTGGAGGCTGCCCCTGCACTGCTGGGGGGTGGGGGTGGTGGGAGACATGAGTGGGGGCCTGGTGGAGGCTGCCCCTGGTGGCTGGGGGGTGGGGGTGGTGGGAGACATGAGTGGGGGCCTGGTGGAGGCTGCCCCTGGTGGCTGGGGGGTGGGGGTGGTGGGAGACATGAGTGGGGGACTGGTGGAGGCTGCCCCTGGTGGCTGGGGGGTGGGGGTGGTGGGAGACATGAGTGGGGGCCTGGTGGAGGGTGGCGATGGTGGCAGGGGGTGGGGGTGGTGGTAGACATGAGTGGGGGCCTGGTGGAGGCTGCCCCTGCACTGCTGGGGGGTCGGGGTGGTGGGAGACATGAGTGGGGGCCTGGTGGAGGCTGCCCATGGTGGCAGGGGGGTGGGGGTGGTGGGAGACATGAGTGGGGGCCTGGTGGAGGCTGCCCCTGCACTGCTCGGGGGTGGGGGTGGTGGGAGACATGAGTGGGGGCCTGGTGGAGGCTGCCCCTGGTGGCTGGGGGGTGGGGGTGGTGGGAGACATGAGTGGGGGCCTGGTGGAGGGTGACCCTGGATGCTGGGGGGTGGGGGTGGTGGTAGACATGAGTGGGGGCCTGGTGGAGGCTGCCCCTGGTGGCTGGGGGGTGGGGGTGGTGGGAGACATGAGTGGGGGCCTGGTGGAGGCTGCCCCTGCACTGATGGGGGGTGGGGGTGGTGGGAGACATGAGTGGGGGCCTGCTGGAGGCTGCCCCTGCACTGCTGGGGGGTGGGGGTGGTGGAGACATGAGTGGGGGCCTGGTGGAGGCTGCCCCTGCACTGCTGGGGGGTGGGGGTGGTGGGAGACATGAGTGGGGGCCTGGTGGAGGGTGACCCTGGATGCTGGGGGGTGGGGGTGGTGGTAGACATGAGTGGGGGCCTGGTGGAGGCTGGCCCTACACTGCTGGGGGGTGGGGGTGGTGGGAGACATGAGTGGGGGCCTGGTGGAGGCTGCCCCTGGTGGCTGGGGGGTGGGGGTGGTGGTAGACATGAGTGGGGGCCTGGTGGAGGCTGCCCCTGCACTGCTGGGGGGTGGGGGTGGTGGGAGACATGAGTGGGGGCCTGGTGGAGGCTGCCCCTGGTGGCTGGGGGGTGGGGGTGGTGGGAGACATGAGTGGGGGCCTGGCGGAGGCTGCCCCTGGTGGCTGGGGGGTGGGGGTGGTGGGAGACATGAGTGGGGGCCTGGTGGAGGCTGCCCCTGGTGGCTGGGGGGTGGGGGTGGTGGGAGACATGAGTGGGGGCCTGGTGGAGGGTGGCCATGGTGGCAGGGGGGTGGGGGTGGTGGTAGACATGAGTGGGGGCCTGGTGGAGGCTGCCCCTGCACTGCTGGGGGGTGGGGGTGGTGGGAGACATGAGTGGGGGCCTGGTGGAGGCTGCCCATGGTGGCAGGGGGGTGGGGGTGGTGGGAGACATGAGTGGGGGCCTGGTGGAGGCTGCCCCTGCACTGCTGGGGGGTGGGGGTGGTGGGAGACATGAGTGGGGGCCTGGTGGAGGGTGACCCTGGATGCTGGGGGGTGGGGGTGGTGGTAGACATGAGTGGGGGCCTGGTGGAGGCTGCCCCTGCACTGCTGGGGGGTGGGGGTGGTGAGAGACATGAGTGGGGGCCTGGTGGAGGCTGCCCCTGGTGGCTGGGGGGTGGGGGTGGTGGGAGACATGAGTGGGGGCCTGGTGGAGAGTGACCCTGGATGCTGGGGGGTGGGGGTGCAGGGGGACATGAGTGGGGGCCTGGTGGAGGGTGGCCATGGTGGCAGGGGGGTGGGGATGGTGGTAGACATGAGTGGGGGCCTGGTGGAGGCTGCCCCTGCACTGCTGGGGGGTGGGGGTGGTGGGAGACATGAGTGGGGGCCTGGTGGAGGCTGCCCATGGTGGCAGGTGGGTGGGGGTGGTGGGAGACATGAGTGGGGGCCTGGTGGAGGCTGCCCCTGCACTGCTGGGGGGTGGGGGTGGTGGGAGACATGAGTGGGGGCCTGGTGGAGGGTGACCCTGGATGCTGGCGGGTGGGGGTGGTGGTAGACATGAGTGGGGGCCTGGTGGAGGCTGCCCCTGCACTGCTGGGGGGTGGGGGTGGTGGGAGACATGAGTGGGGGCCTGGTGGAGGCTGCCCCTGGTGGCTGGGGGGTGGGGGTGGTGGGAGACATGAGTGGGGGCCTGGTGGAGGGTGACCCTGGATGCTGGGGGGTGGCGGTGCAGGGGGACATGAGTGGGGGCCTGGTGGAAGGTGGCCATGGTGGCAGGGGGGTGGGGGTGGTGGTAGACATGAGTGGGGGCCTGGTGGAGTCTGCCCATGGTGGCAGGGGGGTGGGGGTGGTGGGAGACATGAGTGGGGGCCTGGTGGAGGCTGCCCATGGTGGCAGAGGGGTGGGGGTGGTGGGAGACATGAGTGGGGGCCTGGTGGAGGATGCCCATGGTGGCAGGGGGGTGGGGGTGGTGGGAGACATGCATTGTTGATCAGTAGTGCAAGGTGACATGTGGGTTGGCTGGGGGGCATGCCCATGGTGGATGGGCTGCCTGCGGGACATGAGCATGGGTGCAGGGTAGTCCCCCGTGGTGTGGGCTGCCTGCAGGGTCCGTGGAGGTTGTGGAGCGTACACCTGGGAGGGCCCACACGGCCAATTCACGTGTGGTACTCCCCAGAACCCCTGAAATACACATACCCTGCTGAAATCGTGTGTGGAACTTCCCGCGCACCCCTGAAATACACATACCTTGCTGAAGTCGCGTGTGGAACTTCCCGCGCACCCCTGAAATACACATACCTTGCTCGCACTGGGCCAATCGCGTGTGGAACTTCCCGCGCACCCCTGAAATACACGTACCCTGCTGAAATCGCGTGTGGAACTTCCCGCGCACGCCTGAAATACACATACCTTGCTGAAATCGCGTGTGGAACTTCCCGCGCACCCCTGAAATACACGTACCCTGCTCGCACTGGGCCAATCGCGTGTTTGGATCTTCCCGCGCACCCCTGAAATACACGTACCCTGCTGAAATCGCGTGTGGAACTTCCCGCGCACCCCTGAAATACACATACCTTGCTCGCACTGGGCCAATCGCGTGTGGAACTTCCCGCGCACCCCTGAAATACACGTACCCTGCTGAAATCGCGTGTGGAACTTCCCGCGCACCCCTGAAATACACATACCTTGCTGAAATCGCGTGTGGAACTTCCCGCGCACCCCTGAAATACACGTACCCTGCTCGCACTGGGCCAATCGCGTGTGGAACTTCCCGCGCACCCCTGCAATACACGTACCCTGATGAAATCGCGTGTGGAACTTCCCGCGCACCCCTGAAATACACATACCTTGCTGAAATCGCGTGTGGAAATTCCCGCGCACCCCTGAAATACACGTACCCTGCTCGCACTGGGCCAATCGCGTGTGGAACTTCCCGCGCACCCCTGAAATACTCATACCTTGCTGAAATCGCGTGTGGAAATTCCCGCGCACCCCTGAAATACACGTACCCTGCTCGCACTGGGCCAATCGCGTGTGGAACTTCCCGCGCACCCCTGAAATACACGTACCCTGATGAAATCGCGTGTGGAACTTCCCGCGCACCCCTGAAATACACGTACCCTGCTGAAATCGCGTGTGGAAATTCCCGTGCACCCCTGAAATACACGTACCCTGATGAAATCGCGTGTGGAACTTCCCGCGCACCCCTGAAATACACGTACCCTGCTGAAATCGCGAGTGGCACTTCCCGCGCACCCCTGAAATCCACATACCCGGCCAAACCGCGTGTGAGACTTCCCGCGCACCCCGGTATACACGCACACATATTTTTTGTCAGCGGGTGTCCGTGTTTGTGGGTACCCCTTTGCACGTCATTTGTCCTGGAGGGCCACAGTATAGGACATTCATCATGCCAGTATATAGGTGCTATTTGTTGGCGCACCTTTTGGCGCACATTTCTTACAGCCGCAGAGACGCTACCGCCTGCTTTCTTGTGGCGGTCGTGTTTGTGCCTGTGTGCTGGTTTGAGCGTGCGCTTTTTTGCCCTATTCTATTCCATGAATACGTGTTGTAGCCGAGCGTGTGGGCGTTCCGCGCACTTGTGCCCTGTACTTCCCCCGTGGCGCCCACGTTTTGGCAAGTTGTTCCCCATTCCGAGTGTTACGCCCGTGTTCCGCCTACTTTTGTTGCGTGCGCCGCGCTATGTGCGAATTTCGCTGTGGCCTGTGCGATTTTCGCTGTGACCTGGCGCACGCTGTTAGATGGCCTGTGCGCCAACGTGCGCCACGCACTTTTTTATCGCACATCCGCTGGTTTTCTCGCGCACGGCCTTCCATGAATCGACGTGCGCTGCTTTTCGTGCGATTTTCGCACTTGCACTGCGATTTTCGCTATTCCACTGCGATTCGCACGTTTTTGCCCACTTGCGCCGCGCTAATTATTCCATGAATCGGCCTATATGTAGTTGAAAATAGGTATCTAGCTATGAAACTGGATGAGTTATGCAGAATATAAAAAGGTGTGCTTTGAGTAAAATGAAGCCGTGAAATAGGAAAGGAAATCAGTTGTGACAAGAACAGTTTTACTTTAAACTAGAGTATTCAGACTAGACCACCAAAGACGTACACAGTAAGATCCAAGGTTGATTCGCGAGTTCAACCCTGTCACCCTAGCACCCAACCCCAGCGGAAACCAGTCCGATCACTCAAAATATGAATAATGGCTTAGAATTACACACGACAAAATTGAAAAGAGATGGCGCTATTAAAAAATTAAGAACAGGCTGCGAGGATAATTCTAACGGTTTTAACAAGTTATTGGGGTATTGGGGTAATTACTTAGAGAGTTGGATAAAGACAAAGGCAAGACAAGATAGGCTATGTATTTCTAAGGGGTAGGGATTATACTCACAGTCCACTTTCTAGTTTTGGGATTTTTGGACAGTCAACAGGGTTGGGTCACCACACGGCTGGCGCGCCCGGCAAAAGACATCTGGGCAAGGTCTGGTCACTGGGTAGCGAACAGCTGGACAATTCAGATCACTGGATGGTAATTCTCCTGGCAAAGGACAGCTGAATGGCAGGATTGCAGTGGGCATGCAGGTAGTGGGCAGCAAGCCAGCCTGATTTCAGGATGCAAAAGGTACCACAGCTTTCCCTTTCGGTTAATGGGAGATTAGTGGGATTTCAGAATCGAGGCCTTGCTGGAAGGGTCAGCAGTGCTTAGGCCTTGTAGTTGGAATTAGCAAGATGGATGGAGCAGATCAGGAACGCAGCGCAGGAACTTCAGGAAGAGTGTCTGTCTGGAGTTGTGTCAGGGACTCTTATTTATAATGCATAGTGACATCATCAAAGCATATGGCTGGGCAGGCTTAAGTAAGCACACCTCTAACCGACTGGATCGGTCAGGGGTGCTAATCCCCGCCTCGCTCTCAACTGGTTGGATTTCAAGGGAAGCATGTCAGATTTATGACGTGAGTTTTACAATGTTCAAAAACCTCCCACAGTTACTTTAGCTAAAATCCGATTTTGCCACAAATGGAACATTTATACAGTTGAAGTCTTTTAGCAACTTACATAAACAGGTTACATATTTTATGCAGACCATTCCACTCCAACTATGAAATCTGTGAGACATTGTTTCGCCCTTCTAATACTTTTTGGTAATTGGGAGTATGAAAGACTGTAACTTTATACACATGTGTGGATTATCATAAGGGAGGTAAGTATTAAAATGTGCAATGACACCATGGATACGTTCCTTATAATCCCCAATTCCTTGCCATTTCTGTCCCCAAGGTGTCAGTGAATTCTACAATGTCTCAAATTATAAATCACAGCATCACATTTAAAAATGTGAAAGTCCTGCTGCAGAGATAAAAGACTTTACATTTTTATTAATAAATAGTCTTTGGAGGCAAATGCTCAATCCATGTGTGGGCCTGCCTACCAAGGCTAACCCCCTTCAGGGTCAGGGTCATCATGGAGATTCCCTTGAAGCTTCCTGTAGAAATCACATGGAAGTGTGACTTTCTATTCACATGTCCTTGTTCTGGAAATTCCATTGTCAGAGGGTTCAGCCTAGACCAGATTCGGTCCAACCTAATAATTATCACTGGGGTGTAAGTATCTACTGAGGGACCCTTTTGTTTCTGTCATCCCCTCAGCAGAAACCTGAAGGTTTATGGTGGTTCCTTTTCTTTGGGGGAATCCTTAGCTCTGCCAACTGGAATAACCTGTTTTTGGGAGCTTGCAAAATCTAGCCAAGGCTGCTTAAAACCTATATTTTCTTTTATTTGGTCCTGAATCGAAAAAACAAGCCTGTTGAATAACCAGCCCATATGTGTTTCCCAGCATCCAATCCCTTCACATTGCTAGGCACAGACAAGCTTTCATTCAACATTTTACTTTTTAAAACGGGCATTTTTTTTCTTTAGTTTGCACAAGCCCATTTTGACACATGGGGTGAAAGTTGGCATTTCTTTTTAAATTTTGATTTTGCATCTGCCTTCCCAATATGGTTCTGTAGCTGTAGCCAACTTGTTTTACACAACAGTCTGTATAAGACAGAGGTCCCCGTGAAATTGACATGTGCACAGAAAGCTATGATTTCTTTTCAAACAGTGATTTTGATGCTTGGTAGCAAAAGTTAAGCACTTTTTCGTGTTGCTGAAATAAAAATTTTGTGGATTTTTCTCAGATTTGGTTTGACAAGGCCTGTCATTCAGAAGTCATGCTTGTCTTCTGGAGCGCAATGTGAATGTGGATATGCATAGCAGGGTTTTATTAATAACATGCTGTGATAAGGAATCAGAGGAAAAGAGCATCAGAGCAGCATAATTTTTAAATGTGAATAATTCCCTTTTTCCATGGAATTTTGGGCTGGCAACAAAACAGCACTGCTTTTCAATCTATTTCCTATATGTAAGAACACACTGGCACGCTTCCTCAGTCTGCCCCCTTGTTCCACCCTGCCCAATGTGTGCTTGGCAAGACGGTGCAGCCATCTTTTTGTTGCTGCAAAACGCAGTTTTGGTGCAGTGGTGCTCACTGGAGCCAGTGCAGCCATTTTACTGTTTCTGCTGATGCGCAGCTTTGTTATGGATGGGAGGAATTCTGTTCAGTGGGTCAATGTAGACCACACCATCGAAGGTACAATATTTGTGAGTCTGATTTGGGGCAAATACATTTTTATCGGGTTTAGGATGCTTTTCCAAGGGTATCAGATGCCCAAATGAACGTTTTTCCTTTCGGGAGGAAAAGGAGCCTTGTCTATGAGTTTGCTTTGGGCACATTTATTTAAGTTGAAATCCAATTTGACCCATTTCTGGGCCTGAAAACTGTCCTGCTTGCACCCCTTTCCAGCATACTTGGAATTCCCACCAGATATAGAAGAACAGTGCATTCCTGTACAAAGAGCTGATTGCCCAGTAAACCTAGTCATTTTTCCCCAAAGTATTTGATTTCTCCATACTGCCCCCTGTTAGCCTAAGTAGGCAACTGCAGCTCAAGGCAATGGCTGAAAAAGGGTGCTATGAATGCAGATGAATCACATAGGAGACAGCAGCTGCCCGAGAGGGGCCCAGATCCCACTACACCTGTAGTGTATTGTGTAGGCCCCAAAGACAGCTAAGCCCACCCTAACATGAAAATGTCTACAGCCCCCCCACTCCCACACTCCTACTACAGGACTGGCACTTTGTGACCCTTCAGTGCTAGATCTTTTGTGCACTGTTGGTGGCATTGTTGGTCTCAAAGGCTCCCTCTCAGCATGGCCCATTGCCCCCAGCACTGAATGGCTTTACTGTGGCACAATGCCCAATATCTGATTAATGGTGCTAAACAAGTTACATTTTTAAATTAGTCTTCTTCTCTTAATAGTTACACTAGCTAACACACTTTGGGGACAGTGTTATTTTTTCCCTCGCTTAGTAACAATTAAGTCCCTACAACCCCCACATCCATCCATCCATCTATCACTGCTGCTATTCTTAGTTTAAGTAATCCCCCTGAATGTTACTCACTAAAACATTTCACACAGTATGCTCCAAGCATATAAGACTTCTGAGTAATAGGGTGGCAGACTTTCACTGCATAAAAAAGGACAGACACCCGTCCTTCCCCTCTATTCTTCTTCCCTCTCTTTTCTATCCAGATCCTGCAAGTGTCTCCATTTATGATATGTTACAGAATACGATAGTACATTAATTGTTTTTCTTAGGAAGTGCTACGGAATATGATATTTCAGAATGTGTTTTTCCTATTATTCTCATTGTTACATTGCCCATTAATGTTATGCTACAGAATTTGAAATGAAGTGATATGTTATCCCCACTGTGATATTGCTTCCAGTAACTGTACTATCCTATACTATTCTATAGCTCTTGTGTGGGTGACCTCTGATCTCCTTGCCCCGAATAGGCCCACCTCATAAGAATTGAGTGCACGTTTGTCTGTAAAGCAAGGTTATTGTAAACTAATGGCCGGGAGGTGTTATATGACGCCATAGAGTCAAACTAAACCAATTCTCTCCAAACCACACAAGGTTTGCACATTGTATACATTATGAAACATTTAACACACTTCCCCATATTCTGTTACAAAGTCCTCCCCCCAAACATGATTGGTCAAACCTATACAAAGAAATCTAATCCCCTCCAAGTTCCCACATTCTTATGGGATGCATTCATTTAATCATCAACTCCTTTCAACACATATTTGCTTAATTTCATATTAACAGCACACTCCTCTTCGGGACATCCATTATCACTGAAAAACCAACTCCCATGTACTCAGGAAGATTACATCTCCTCTCTGCAACAGCACCAAGTCATAAACACTTGCCTGGCCAAAACTGTCAATTTAAAGTTATTGCAGCTGCCTTCCCCATCCTTCATACTCAATAAACCAGCTTCCCAAGTCGCACAGAGTTTATATCGCCACCTCAGGTTTCTGATGCCTACACCAACCTCAATTATCAGGGACTTGTGGTATACAGGTTCATGTATTCACTATGTACCCCTTGTGCCCCAAATGTAAAACTCCTGTGTATATCTGTCTGTGCATGTACGTCCCCTCACAGTGGCTTCTGCATCCGCAAATCTCCTTTCTTGCATGTGCATATGAAGCTCTTTGCTTCCCATCTTTTAGATGCTATGTTGCACACCACACAATGACACTGTGTTCACATTGTATCAGCAGACTTGCATTATGTTCCTGCTCACATGCAAATCTAAAATTAATCAACTATACACAAAGGTACACTAATAGTAACACTCATCCCATTCTTATTAAGTACAATGGATCTATGCTAAATTGCAACCTCACGCTAACATTGTGTCTACCGACATCACCAATATGGCATGCACAACGCAAACACGTGTTTCCCATTGAAACCATTATCGACTACCCCAACGTTCCCCCTTTAATTAATTCATTAACTAATAAAGCAATCCCTTGTCCTACTAAAATATCTTCTTGGGGAAACAAGACTCTAAAAACATCTCTCATGCTAGTCCCACTATGGGCATACTCCTCAGCCAAAAAGCCCCAACTAGTCCCCCCACCAGTTCTGCAATCTACCTACTGTTCAATACAATGATTCCAATCTGGTGGGGGACATAAGACCGAACCTAGAGTCCCAACCAACCTTGGATCTATTTCTAACTCACTCTGAGTACCCATGTGATATTAAATGGCAGTGGTCCTAGTCTTGGACAGAGACAAAGTCATCATGGCAGCTGCTGTTGGTATTTTAGTAGAACAGCATTGTGAGAGTATCTGACAGGTACAAAAGATACAAAAAGACAAAAATTGAGGATCTTCACAGCTATGTGCATTGATGACGGCACCCAAGAGAAAAGAGAGTCCAACCAAGAGTTATTTGTAATACCTGCTTCCTTCTCCATGACCCCCCCTTAGGATATGTAATACATCGATTGTCTGTGTCAGAATCCCATTTTTCAAATCATTAGGAGGCCTGAAAATACAGCACATGCACCCATTTTCTGACACACACCCCCCTCCATAGCTGTTAGGAGGTCAAGTGTGTACCTGTTTTGGAGGGACATGAGCCTCAAGGCCCACAGTTCTTCTTTTATTGTAGTGAAAGCTGGCTAAGGAGAATTTACAAACAGCAAAAGGTCATTGTAGGTGACCTGAAGCCACTCGCTTTCACGATGGCTTGAACACCAGTGACCAAAAGAGAAGAAAAGAACCTCTAAGTTCGGCTGAACAGTCGGTACTGCTCAGGAAAGTTCATCAGAGGTTCTGTAGATGCTGGGGATATATAGTTTGATCTTTTAGTCTGTCTTAACGATTTTGCTTCTTCATGTTCAGGCAAAGGGCCTCATCACGACTTGGGCGGTAACTGTAACGCTATTAGCGCGGGTGGTATTAGCCCTACCACCGAACTCCCCGGTGCTAATACTGCCGGATCACGAGTTCGGCGATAATGTAAGTCCCCATTCCCCACTGAGCCCATTCAGGAATGCCCCATTCCACGATGGGCTCAATGGGGAATCTTCGCGCTAATACCGCCGGCGGATATCCCGCCGGCGGTAATAGTGTGAATTTTCAGCGGATTTCCCCCCCGCTCAGAGCTGGGGCGAAATCCGCCGAAGCCCTGATTCAGCAGACCCTTAAATCCGGCGGTAATAGCGTTACCGCCGGATTTAAGGGTTACCGCCGAAGTTGTGATGAGGCCCAAAGTCACTTGGGTGTCCATATCTGATGACACAAGGGATGCAGGAGGCACAGGGGACAACATGGGCACAGATGTGGCTTTTGGTGTCGGGCTGACAAGTATCAAATGACTCTGGGGAACAATAAGAACAGGCCGGTGCAGTATAGTAAGGTTGCACACACCACGCAAGGCTGGGGGTAATTGTTGATATGAAAACTGTACACAAGACCAAACACATCAAGGAGTGCAGATGTACCTCGAACCAGATCAGCAATGCGCAGCGTATGACTGCAGTTTGCCTTTGTGCCAACAGGCACTGTGCTATCACCCTTAAAACACAGAGAAAAACGTGCAAGTAACTGGATCTTAACAGGTTTCTATGGCTCCTTGAACCATGTCAGATATTTCAAGTACGTATTCCAGACATTTCCACACTCTTCATTAATCTGTGCCACCCATTCTTCCAAAAATCCCCTCATTCCTCCAGCTCTGCAACTCTTCACCCCTTGCTCCCATCAATTATTCACTAGAACAGACCCTTCCAAGTTCAACTGGACTATTAACGTACAGTGTACATCCTTCTGATCTTTACATTCTATGCTTGAATACTCCTCATCAATAGATTGGAGAAAAGCTGTGACCGACTGCTCTTGAAACTGCCCTTGAAGCCTGCTCAGTGCTAGGTGCACCAGGCACAGTGCTTCTGTTAACTCTATCAATGTGGGCAATGTGGAAACAAGACAATGCAGCGGAACAGAGATTTGAATCCTGATCCCATGCTTAGAAACCACTTATTGGTATTAAGTGCGTTATAAATTAACAATTATATTATAATTATCTCATCAGGAATCAACAGTCCGGGGACACCAGAAGCACGGGGGATAAGAAAGCAACTGTAGCAAGGCTCTGTAGAGCTCTCTCTCCCCACCTTCCTCATATGTCTGTACCAGACATTGGGCCTCATTACGAGTTTGGCGGTAACTGTGCCCTTAACAAGGGCACGGCTACCGCCAATCTCGCTACCGGCACTGGCAGCCACGAATGGGCCATTCCCGGCCCATACCGGAACTCGTGAATGGGCCGGTAATTGCCCATTCACGAGTTCCGGTATGGCCGGGCTTGTGATCCCCATTCTGCCCCATAGGGCTGAATGGTGGTGGGGAGCATGGTTGCACCGGCACCGTTAATAATTCTGCCTGACCAGGCATGCAGAGCAGAACTCGGAATGTGGCGGTATGGTAACAACAGCACCGGTAGCACTACCAGCGCCATTGTTGCCTTACCGCCATATTCATAATGAGGCCCATTATCTGCTGCAAAGCCATGTGCATCTACTATTTCATCTGAATTGACATTGTTGTAATCTCTCATGAATTCAGAATCAATACTTCTTCACGGTCTAAGTAACACTTTATCTTATCCTACAGTACTAGACAAGTTAAAAATATTCACATTTATATTGTCTGCCACGCCTGAACAGAATAACAAGGAAAACGAGAAAAACATACAAGCAAACATCCCAATATTCATTTTAAATCCATTGTCTTGTTAGTATTTCCCTAGGGCATATTTAAATTTGAACTTGCTCTTGCACCTGTGCCGGTGGAGGGGCACCGGTATCCCTTCACACGTCACTGATATGAATCTAGCTCTTGTTGCCCTCCACCTTCACAGCAGTCAGATTTGCAAAAATCACACAGTGCAGCCCATGGAAACGCCTCTCGTTCCACAATCCTACGAAGAATCAAACATACACCAGGTCCTCAGGGAGAAAAAGTGCATGATGTTCATCTTCAGATTCTTTGATGTTTTCTCCTGTTGACTATTGAGAGAGCACAGAACCTGTGAAGATACAAGTCTGACACTTTTCGTTAAAGCCCTAAGGTATTCCCTAAACTCCTCACCAAGAATCTCTGCTGACTTGTGTGCCTCTGATACTGTAAATGAAGGTGCTAATGGTGTATGTAATATGTGCCCTGTCACTCTCTCGTGAGAACTGAGATGGTGTTCCTTCCCTGGCTGATTGCTCAAATAAAACAAGGCTAGCAGTAAGCAGTACAGCCAATACTTCCTTAGGTCACTGCACATCTTTGAAAAACAAACTTTAAGAATTCTATTTAAACGCTCCATGATTCTGTTGGCCAGAGGGTGGTACACTGAACAAAACCTGTGCCTAATTCCAAAAAGCAAAGTGATTTCTGAAAATAAGGCATTAAAGAAGTGTGTCCCATTATCAGACCTGAGGACTTCACAAATTCCCCACCATCAAAATACTTCCCTCACCAAATACTTTTCTGCAGGGGCCAATCTCAAGCCATCGGCAAAATGGGCAAACTCCCACAATGAGATATCAAAAATTATTACATTATTGCATCATGTCCACAAAATCTCTATGGAGCTCCCCAAAAGGCCCCGAAGGCCGGGGCAAAATTCTGCGTACTGTTTTTATGGTATTTCCTAGATTAAATTCTCTGCAAATTATACAATTCCCTACAAACCTACTTACCTGTTCTTGTAAGTTTGGTATAAACCATTCCTCCTGGACATCTGCTGCTATTTGTCACTGAGAAGTATGTGACAGGTAGTGTAGTTGCTCTAGAGCCAGAAGAAGCAGCTACAGAGGCATTGCTACCTTTCCTGTAAGATCCTGTCTCCACAGCAAATCCGTGGGCGAGAGGGCACATCCCCTCTTTGCTCAGAGCTCCTTTTTATTCTTAAATGCTCTTTCCTGCATTTCCATAACCTGAAGCAAAGGGGCTGCAGTCTACAGGGCTGGCAACGGTACCTACTGGGATACGGTTTCCATTTTCTGGGAATCTGTAAATAACAACTATGCATGCTTATTTCGCTTCTCGGTCTGCGGCATCATTTCCAAGCACTACTGGGTTAGTACGGTTATTATGCACAGCACATTTGACAATTCCTAACTCTGTGGGCAGTGTTAGTGCTTTGATGTATTTGGTTAACAGCACATAATGCTGGGCAGGGGTCTCATCAGAACGCCTAACCCCCCTTCTCTGTCACCTTGATGAGCCTTAATGTACAGTGGAATTTACATACGCAGAGTCAGAATAAAAAGTGACTGCCTTCCCCTTACTCATTTCCAGCACCTCTATAAGGTAATGTGAAGGTGACTGTTAATTCATCCTGACCCAGGATTCCCTATCCACAAGGCCCACAATGGCCCTTCCCATGTGTCTCTCACCAATGTCCTGATTAATTGTCAAAGAAACATCGACAAAGAGTACCTCACCTCCTTCCAAGAATCCACCTTAACATTTATCCTCTCTTCTTTTCTCCCCCTTACATCATGCAGTCATGGACAATGTCATCAACTCACACTGGTTCAGCCACGAATGTCGCGGGATTGACTAGGTGGCACCTTACTGGATGTAACGCCATACCTCAAGGCTCTTTGTGTCATCAAGGTCAATTTGGACTTTTCTATGATCGCAAAAACAGCATGCTCCACATACAGTGTTACTGGGCAAAACATGGTAATGGTTGAAGACTTTTGTATTGCAAAAGCCGCTACTGCTAGAGCTCGTACACACGGGAACCGGCTTTGCATAACTGGGTCTATGGGTCCACTGTAGTAAGCCAAAGGTTTGAGACCTAATGATATTTTCTGGGTCAGAACCACTGTCACCATCTGCCCATCCGAATGTGAGAATAAATAAAATGGCTTTTGGTAATTCGGAGTCGCATTGCTGATCGCCGCCTTATGCTCCAGAAAACAAGCCACTGTCTCATCTGACCATTCAATTGGACCTTTCACCTTCTGCACTCCCTTAAGTCCTTACAGTAGGGGCCTCATGTAACTAGAGTAGTCAAATACCCATGATCTACAATAGTTACAGAGTCCCAAGAACTGCTGCATTTGTTTCACAGTAACTGACTGAGGGATGTTCTGAACTGTGGTGGCTCTCTCAGGCATTACCTTTCGTCCTGTGGGTGATATTACTTGCCTCAAAATATAATACCTCTACCTGGCAGTAGTACAATTTTTATTTGTCCGCTATGTACCCCATCTCCTGTAATAATTCACGGGAAAAATACCACTTAGAATACTGGCAGGTTATCCCAAAGACTCACCGATACTTTCTTTCCTCTCCTTGTGGATGACACTTTCCAACAGGAGGATGAATACGCGTGCTTCCAACAGGGGGGATGAATATGAACGCCTCCCCGATAGCCCTTCTCACCACTAGAAAACTAGAGAGGAGAAGAGATCTCAGGGAAACCCTCTGGGGAAGAAAACCCTGTGTCGACGGCTGCGGGATAGCTGTCTTCAATGCAGCGAAGGTTCAGGTGAAGTCTGCTGAAAGGCGGTCTTGAAAGAGAAAGAAGATGGTAAGTATTCTACAGGTAAGTGAGAGATAGATATTGTACAGAGGTCTTTATTCAGATTACCCTTATGAAGGAGTAGGAGGCGTGTCAGGTTGAAACCCGGAGACTTCTGAGAGACCCCTAGGGTAGCATGGAAATAATGAGATTAGCACTAGGTAGAAGACTGAAATGAGTCGGGCTTGATCAAAGAGGGATCTTTACCTGGAATGGCGTAAGGGCGGAGCATGAAGGTATTTCCGCAATGTTGTGTTTGGAACGAGTGGGTGCGTAAACCGTATTGTGTATGCCTGGATATGTAAGAATGGGAGAAGGATGTTAAGTACGGATTACGATCCGAAGGTGGGAGGATCAGTAAGTCACTGTAACTGATCTCGGTGACCCCTGATTGTAGCATACCGAGGTCCGGAAAGGAACCGGTGAGCGGTCTGGAGTGTGCAAGTGTTGGAGTCCTTGAAGTTGGGAAAGGGAGGCGTGGTATGGTAGGCACTAAAGTCGGGAAAGACGAAGGACAGTTTTAGATATAGTAAAGTTCAGTAGCATGAAAAAACGTATTACAAGGATCCTAGATACGAACTCACGTAGCGTTGTTAGAAAGGAGTAGCAACGCACCCGTGCGTTGGTCACAGGAACTGATAAACCTTCCCTCGAGTAGGAGGACGGCACTTCCTGGATACTGAGTCGTGTATTGTCTAGACCCGCATCATTAGTTGCGGCGGCCATCTTGAAAGTAAAAATGGCCGAAACTCATCGTCCCCGGGACCATTGATGCCACAAAGATGAACGCCTTCGAAGAGGCGTGACAGTATGCCCCCTCCAACGTCCCGGGCCACCCGGTTTATCCGGATGTGATCGAAAAAACCGGCAGACCAGAGCCGGAGCATGAACTGCTGAGGCAGGTTCCCATGAGCGATCGGCCTGAGAATACCCCTTCCAATCAACCAAGAACTGGAGACGACCCCGAAAAAGGCGACAATCGCAGATGCCAGCCACTTCATATTCAGGTCCCGTCGGGGTGATGACAGGAGGGGTGGAACCAATCCTTACCCTGGAAAAGCGATCCAAAACATCTTTCTTCAGTTGGGACACATGGAATACAGGGTGAATCCTGGACCAAGACGGAGGGAGCTTGAGTCTGTAAGCAGACGATCCCAATCGTTGCAAAATGGGAAAAGGACCGAAATATCTAGGGGACAATTTGGAAGGAACCAGATGACGAGGCAAAAATCGGGAAGCCAACCACACTAAATCACCCGGCACTAATCTTGGCGCAGGAGTACGGTGTCTATCTGCAAAGCGTTTGACTCGACTCTGAGCTTCCAATAGAGACGTCTTAGCTGCTCGATGTCCCGCCTGAAGAGTATCGATGAGATTGTTCACATCTGTAAACCTGGATGAGGATGCAGGATCAATGGGGAAACATGTAGGATGATAGCCGTATGAGCAAAAGAAAGGACTGAAACCCAAGGCAGAGTGACGAGAGTTATTGTAAGCAAACTCTACCAAGGGTAACAAAGAACACCAGTTGTCTTGCGAAGCAGAGATGTAACAACGCAAATACCCCTCTAGAGTCTGATTCAATTGTTCTGTCTGGCAATTCATTTGTGGATGGAAACCCGAACTCAGCGCTCGGGAGATGTTCAAACTTTTGCAAACTTGCTGCCAATATCGAGACGTATATTGTAAACCACGATCAGAGACGATCGTTTCTGGAAGCCCATGAAGAGAGAATATCCGTGAAAGGAAAGTCTTTGCCATCTGGGCTGCTGTGGGAATCCGGGGAAGCGGAACAAAATGTGCCAATTTTGTAAAGTAATCTACTGTAACCATGATCACAGTACAACCGTCCGATAACGGTAGTTCAACTATAAAATCTGTTGAAATCATTTGCCAAGGACGGTCAGGAACAGGCATCACAGATAGGAGACCTGAGGGGGCAGACCGAGGGTGTTTAGATTGTAAACGTATGGCACAAGCGGAAACATAATCTATAATGTCTCGAGTCATTTCCGGCCACCAGAAATTGCGCTGAATCAATTCCTTGGTATTTGTCACACCTCTGTGACCAGCTAAGTGGGAGTCGTGGCATAGCTGTAGAACCGTTCTTCTTAGTTCCTCAGAAGGTAGAAAGAGCTTCTTATCTCTATAAGCACATCCTTGGGACAATGTCAGCTTCCAAGTGGAAAAACACCTAGGATTCAACTGGATGAATTGAGAGGTCGATTCAGCCACATTCTGAAGAAAGGTAGTAACCACCTGTACAAATCTTGCTTGAGGAAAAAGAGGCTCTGATCGGAAAGGTGTTGAGGTGTTGTAATCCTTCCTGGACAATGCGTCTGCTTTAAGATTTGCTCTTCCTAGGATAAAGGTGAATACAATCTCATAAGGAGAAAAGAAGTGTGCCCATCGTGCCCAAAGTGTTAGTCGGCTATTCCGGGTCTGTGAGTATTGTAAGATGCGTAGATTACTGTGGTCTGTTAGAACTTCAATCGGGTGTCTCGCCCCTAATAGTAAGTGTCTCCACTCTTCAAATGCTCTCTTTATCGCCAATAATTCACTGAATAATTTATCTCTGAAGACGAATGTGTCTTTGAAAGATAGGCTACAGGGCATTCTACCCCTTGATCATTCTCTTGAAGCAGAACGTCCCCTAAAGCCTGATGGGATTCGTCTGATACGACAATTAATCTTTTGGATTGGTCCGGAGTAATCAGGATGGGTCCTGTGAGGAAATGCTTCTTTAGTCTCTCAAATGCTAGATGGGCCCCTTTCGACCAATGAAATCGTATATCTTTCTTAAGAAGGGCTGTCATGGGAAGAATCTCTTCAGAATAATGGGGGATGAAACGTCTATAAAAGTTTGCAAATCCCAGGAATCTCTGTAGATCTTTGATGCACAGTGAAATAGGACAATCAGTAATAGCTGATACCTTCCTAGGGTCCATGGCTACCCCCTCTGCTGATATTATGTATCCCAGATATGCCACCTGGTTCATGTGGAACTCGCATTTGTCCAATTTGCAATAAAGATGACTGTTGAACAGTCTCCGTAGGACTTCCTTTACATGATGACTGTGTTCAGATGGTGATGTAGAGAAAACCAGAATACCATCTAAGTAGACAATAACTGTGTGAAGAAGGATATCTGAAAATATGTGGTCCATAAAACTCTGGAATGGAAAACAGCTGGGGCATTGGACAGGCCGAATGGCATTACTTTATATTCATAATGTCCCAAGGGAGTACGAAAGGCCGTCTTCCACTCATCGCCAGCGCGTATACGAATGAGATGGTAGGCCCCGCGGAGGTCTAGTTTTGTGAAGATTGTAGCTCCCTTAACGGCCTCCAGAATATCCGGTATGAGAGGCATAGGATATCGATCAGGGGTCGTAATCTTATTCAAACCCCGAAAATCAATACACGGCCTGAGTTCCGTAGAATCCTTCTTGGGATGAAGAATAAGGAAGCCCCTGCTGAAGAGGTGGATTCCTGAATTAGTCCATTGCATAGGTTCTTTTGGAGGTATTCCTTAAGGGCTTCTCGTTCCCGGGTGGATAGAGCATACATGCGACCGAAAGGAATCAGTGCATCTGGAACGAGTTCTAAGGCACAGTAATCTCTACGATGCGGGGGTAATTCTGCATATTCTGAGTCAGAAAATACTGCCTGAAATTCCATGTATTAGTTGGGTAATTCTTGAATATTGTTCAACATAGAGGTGGAACAAGTCTTTTCTAATACTGAGAACGTAGGACGAAACCCCAAAGCCCCATCCGAGAGACAGTGCGCCAAACAGTGTTCTGACCCTAGAAAGACAGTGCCAGCCTTCCAATTGATGTAAGGATTATGGGCTCGAAGCCAAGGCAATCATAAAATCACAGGGTAGTGTGCAGTACGGATGACATCAAATACAATGGTTTCTTGATGGGAGGAAATATTCATCTGAATTTGTATTGTTTGTTCCTTGATGGGACCTGAAACTAGTGGACTACCATCCACAGATTCTATGGGTATTGCCAAGGATTTAACTGAACACAGTATTTCATGAGTTGTCTTCCAGAAGGTATCTATGAAATTTCCGGCGGCGCCACAATCTATTAAGGGCGTGACCAGAATGGAGTCTGAAGCACCCCATTCAATTTTGACTTGTAATGCCAGCATAGTGAGATCGGGACTGTCTGTTACTTGTGATGGCAATGTTGCTGATGAGGAACATGTTACTGACTCCCTAGCCGCGGTTCCCCTTGCGGTTGGGAAGTGGCGTTTCCCTGTCTCTTGACAGGGGTGATAGGGCAATCTTGCACTGTGTGGTCTTTAGAACCTCAGTACATACACAACCCCTTGACCCGACGTCTATTACGCTCTTCCGGGGTAAGTCGGCCTCTTGTAGTTCCTATTTGCATAGGTTCTTCCGCCTGTGTTCTCCCTGCACTAGGAGAATAAGTAACAGGCTGTCTCACAAGACGGCCTCGACGTCGTTCCTTTGGTCTTTCTTGCAATCGGTAGTCCATCTGCATTACCATTGTAATCAATTCTGCCAAATTGGGAGGTCTAGGAACTCGGGACACCTCATCCTTTAATTCCTCGTTCAATCCCCTACGGAATAAAGTGATCAGTGCATCATCGCCCCATGAAGTTCCAGCTGCTAACTGCTTAAAAGTGGTGATGTAAGAGAGTGGATCTTGAGATCCTTGTTTAAAGTCCAACAACTGTTCTTGGGCGGAGACTGTGAGTTCCTGGCGGCTGAACATAGCTCTGAGGCTGTTCAAAAAGGCGGGGTAGGAATCTAATAACGCGTTGTTAGTAGTAACGAGTGGTGTAGCCCAGGCTAAAGCAGGACCTATTAAATTCGTAATCATATGTCCTACCTTATCACGGTCGTTTTGGAAAAAGGCAGTCTTGAATGAAAATTTAACTGTGCAGGCTTCGATAAAGGCCTTAAGTTTATGTGGATTACCATCGTACAAACCCCCCGGAATTGGGCCTGGAGGTAACTCAGAACAACTAGGTACTCTTCCCACCTGTTGCCGGAGAAATGCATTCTCCTGTTTTAAAGCCTGCACTTCAGCAGTTAGTGCTTGTACCGCTGTAACCAACTACTGTTGTTGGGCCGGGTCCATATTTTTCCGTACAATGTAGCAATGAAACCCTGAGATAACCTGCTCAGAATTCCTGCTCTGAATCAGGAAAGTTCTGGGGCGTTGCTAACTGTAATAATTCATGGGAAAAATACCACTTAGAATACTGACATGTTATCCCAAAGACTCACCGATACATTCGTTCCTCTCCTTGTGGATGACACCTTCCAACAGGAGGATGAATGCGCGTGCTTCCAACAGGGGGGATGAATATGAACGCCTCTCCGATTCCCCTTCTCACCACTAGAAAACTAGAGAGGAGAAGAGATCTCAGGGAAACCCTCTGGGGAAGAAAACCCTGTGTCGACGGCTGCGGGATAGCTGTCTTCAATGCAGCGATGGTTCAGGTGAAGTCCGGTGAAAGGCGGTCTTCAAAGAGAAAGAAGATGGTAAGTATTCTACAGGTAAGTGATCAAGGAGGGATCTTTACCTGGAATGGGGTAAGGGCGGAGCTTGAAGGTATTTCCGCAATGTTGTGTTTGGAATGAGCGGGTGCGTAAACCGTATTGTGTATGCCTGGATATGTAAGAATGGGAGAAGGATGTTAAGTACGGATTAAGATCCGAAGGTGGGAGGATCAGTACGTCACTGTAACTGATCTCGGAGACCCCTGATTGTAGCTTACCGAGGTCCGGAAAGGAACCAGTGAGTGGTCTCGAGTGTGCAAGCATTGGAGTCCTTGAAGTCGGGAAAGGGAGGCGTGGTATGGTAGGCACTAAAGTCGGGAAAGACGAAGGACAGTTTTAGATTTAGTAAAGTTCAGTAGCATGAAAAAACGTATTAGAAGGATCCTAGATACGAACTCACGTAGCGTTGTTAGAAAGGAGTAGCAACGCACCCGTGCGTTGTTCACAGGAACTGATAAACCTTCTCTCGAGTAGGAGGACAGCACTTCCTGGATACTGAGTCGTGTATTGTCTAGACCTGCATCATTAGTTGCGGTGGCCATCTTGAAAGTAAAAATGGCCGAAACTCGTCGTCCCCGGGACCATCGATGCCACAAAGACCAACACCTTCGAAGAGGAATGACTTCTCCGCAATCAGGGCGAGGAGCGTTGTTGAAACTCCTCGACACTGATCTTCTGAAGTGCTACAAACTAGTAAATCATCCATGTACTGGATTACCACACTGGACACATGTAAATTCCCCAAACCCATCTGAAAAATCCTGCTTAAGATATTCAGAGATTCACAGTACCCCTGATACTCCCTCATGTGCTCAAATCTCTGACCACGATACATAAACACATAAACACTGTTAGGTACTGTGAATTGGGGTGTAAGGGGACCGAGAAAAATACATTTTTCAAATCAATCACTGTAAAGTAGTCAACACAGTAGGGATGTTACAGAGAATGTTAGCAGGATTTGGCACCCCTGGAAACTCTGCCTCAACAATATTACTCAGAGGGTGCAAATCTTGAACCATCATTCAACTGGACCCCTTCGTTTTCTTTACAAGATAGATGGTGTTGTTGCATGGGGACAGGGATGGATGGATTATGCCTTGCTTCAATAACACCAAAATGGTCTCATACATCCCTTGTCGTCAGCTTCTCTGAACAAGGAGTATTGCCTCACACATGGCAATATTGCACCAGGTTTCAATTTTATCTGCACTGATCCAACACTCTTTAACAACCCCACATCATGAGGATTGCTGTCCCACAAATGGTGCATCACCTTCTTAAAATCTTCCTTCTATTCTGGTATTGTAGTTTTAACAATGAACATGGTCTGTGGTACTTCATTTTGCTCTATCGCTATCTCACAAAGCACCCTAATTTGAAAAACCATCTCACCTATGTCTTGGGCATCCTCAAACAATTGCTCATCTGACACATCCTTTAGCGATGAGGTCAGATCGATGCACAAGACTGTGTGCCACTCTTCGCCTTCCTCGCCAGTGCCTGACAGAACCACCCTTTCCTGACTAATGAGCACCAATTCCAGAACAATTGTGACAATGGTGCCTGGTACAACCTCCTGCAACTCAGCAGGACGGAACAAAAATTCCATTGATATCCATCATGTCTGCTCTCTGATCCCAGGCACCCAACCCAAAACAAGCATCACTCCATATAGGAACAAAGCTGAATGTCCAGCCACCTCCTTATCATGCTGTCACTATAACATGCCTCAAGAGTGCTGCTTTTCTCACTGTATACAAACCTAGAGCATACTATACCTTACTCCATAAAAGCTATCATCATGTTCAGCTTGCTTAGGATATCTCTGGCCAAGAGATTCACCGGGGTATATGTACAATACAACAAGGGAGCAAATACGTTTTGTGTACCTACCTTAATACGTAGATACTTTGTGTAAGGAACCAACAGAATAGCCCGAGAGAATCCCTGTGTGTCCATTATTTTTCCTGCCAAGGGAAACTTACCTTCCTTGATGCAAGATTTCATAGCCCCTGTTCTATCATAAACTAAAACATTTCATCGCCTACCTTTACACCTATCCAGGGTTTCCCTCCAAAAACACTTACTCCAGTGTAATGAGTGACCGTTCCTTGTGGTAGAGGATTCTTTTTGCATGCCTGTACCGGTGCCTGTGCTGGCATAGTTTTCTGAAATGTATAGGTTTGTGCAGCCTCAGGTGGCGGTTTTTGTTCAAACCGTACCTGCTGTGGTTGTACAGAGCCTGGCCCATATGGCAGGGTCGAGGTTGCACTGGCAGAGCACATTAGTTAAAATACTGTGGCCTACTTTGACAATCCTGTGAGATATGTCCCATTCTGCCACACAACTAACACTGGATCCCATACAATACTCCATAATTACCTCCCAGTGGTCCATTGAACCGGAGGCTCATTCCTCCAAACCTCCCAAATGACCCACCCCCTCTCTGAAATCCTACCCTTCCCCTTCCCCTTGGAAACCCTCTCATTTGCCTTTGATCAGGAGCATACCCATCCATACAACCCTGTGCCATACTTGATTCAATGTGTCCCTGCTGTCTCAATTGTCCCTGTTGTCCCTCCATGGAGCTAGTGATTACAGCTCTCTCTAAACTGATTTTAGCAATTTTTTTCTGAACAAGCTTTGCTTCTGCTTTTTGCACCTGTTCAGTAATCTCCTTCTCTGTTTCCTGCCTTCTCTTTACAAAAATGCACAATGTACACCTGTATTTTTGGCCGCCCCTTGGCCTCCATTCCGACTACCTTAGCTAGATCATGATGAGCTTCTTTCGGCAGTCCCTTTTTTAACAATTGGTCAAAAATAGCCACATTTTTGTCCAAAGCTTCTCCTCTCTCAGCTCTCCACAATTGCTAATTGCTGAATCAGCTGGATATGCATGGCAGGGTCATCATCTAATTTCATGGTTTTAGCCATAATCTAATATATATCTGGCCTACCGGGATACATATCCCACAGTGCCCCCCTTCCTGTGCCCTTTAATTATTAAAGGGTGACCCATCGTGGGTGTTCAAATCTAACTGAACTCTCGGATACCTTGATCGCCTCCACAGTTCATTTGACTGTTCCCCCATTGGAACACCATTGGAACCATAAACAGGCTTTTCATGTTCTTTATGACCAACATGACACCGGCAGTCTGTTTCTCCAATTTATAATAACACTTCCGTGCCCCTGCAGTGAGCGAAGGGAGTGTCTTCATAAAATATATCCCAGTCCTTTCTGGAGCAACTGAAACTGTGTTACTCTCGCTTTCCTGGGCCTCTCCCTGTCTTTCCCTTCTTCTCACCACAGACATACGAGCACCACAGTGTGTCCTAAAACCCCATGGTGTAATTTCTGTAGCTGCTGGAGCGGGAGGAGGGGTTGCTGTACCCTGGTCTCCCTGCTCAATATCCGATTGCCATTTGTTCTCCTCGTTGGTACACAATCTATCATATGCCCTGGCCTTTCCATGGGTACATAAGCATACTCAGCACTACTGTAGTATGCTGGTTCTTGTTCTCCTCATTCAAGTCGTCTACACAGAGCAGCACTTTCCTCTTCAACATCCTTAATGACTGACTTATCAATCCTACCAAGGACCTGTCCATGTATCCAATTCCCTTCTTCTCCATCTTCTACCTGTCTATTCCCCCCTTCCCGCTCTTCACTTCTCTGCTGCCACAACAGTACTACCTCATCCTCTGCTAGTCTCAATGCTTCCTCCAAATTTCTCTACTCTTGATTTTCTATTACCATTCTCAACCTATCCTCGATTCTAGTAATAGGATGTATGATCCTTCCTTTGTCACCCATTCTCGGCCCTTCAACTAACCTCTCAGTTGACGGTCTCACTCTCTCTGCTCCACTCTTAAACACTCTGCAAGCCTAACAGTCAGTGGAGTCATTCCAACCCCGTTCTCAATCTCTCCATAGCTTTAACCATTGAAAGAGTTACTTTCCTCTGTTTCCCATCTTTCAGAACCCATAGCTGAAGAAGGCATTATCCGTTTCCCTCTCGTAACCACTTGAGTGGCCGCTGGAGAGAATGGGGGTTTGAACTCGGGGTTGGTATATCCCTCTGCAGGTGTTAAAGGATAGCACCCATATGGAGGGGGAGAGGAACCCTCCTTTCTCTGCCCTTTCTCCACTGTCTTAACACTGAGGGCCTTTTTGCCCTTCTCATGCATACTCGACAACTCTAAAATAGTTAGGCGTTTTTCTAACTTTGATCCCTTGTGCCTTCTAACTAAGAAGTTGTATAGATTTTACCCTTAGTTTCCCACAGCTATTTTCAATGATATTTCAAAATCTTTACCTTATACGCTGGAAGAACCTGACAAAAGTGGTCAAGTGTAGTCTCCATACTCCAAACCACTTAATTTTAACAATCTTATTTGTTGAAAAAAGCTAAACACGGAAGCCGAACCTGTGGCACAAAGTGTAAACCTAAAAAAGCCACGCATCTTGTTCACTTTCACCACGATTACCATGATCACCTAACTAGTTATTCACTTATTATACTTCCCTCTCCTAGACAAAAGAGCATATTATTTTTCTTACAAACACAATTCCAGCCCAAATCCACTTTCCTTCTTCTTCATCTCTTCATCTTTTTTCCAACATTTTTTACTACAATGTTGTCTTTTTCTGTCTACAGAAAGATACCCTTGACCACTTCAACTAACCAAGAAAAGAAAATAACAAACTAGGTAAAAAAAGATATTGCTCCAGTGGGGTTAGGGCTCTACCCACCCAGACAATCAAAATGAAGGGTGCCATGGCACACTCCACAAAGGTATCTACAGCATGACTTACTATGAAGATGCCACCTAACCACCCTTTGCAAAAAAAGGACATACAACACGGAACAGTTCATCCACTCCTCCAAAACACTCACCCTTTCAACCTACCTGACCTTATCTGATATCAGACATACACGCCTATTTTACCCTGCCAGAAAACCCCAGATCAAAGAAAACCCTCTTTTTTCCCAGATTACCCTCTTGCTTTACCTGACAAAGTGCACTCATGTACTCAATGTTCTCAAAGCGCTCTGAAGTGGTGCTCCCTCAATTCGCCCTGCACAACTAGACCACAGCACCACACCTTTGGGTAGCAGACAGGCCTTTAACTAATATGGCACATGTAAATGTCTCATTTTAACATACACAAAAGACAAGTCTCTGCAGAGATGTGCTGCAGCCGATTTGTGCGGACAGGAAACTCCCAGCATCTTGGAAAACCTGGAGATTACATAAGGGTCACCAAATGTGGGGGTGGTCCTCCAATATTCTTACCCAAAATAGGCACACGTCATAAGAAGTGAGTGCACGTTTGTCCATAAGGCAAGTAGGGGCTACATGACGCCGCAGTCACACTAACCCGATTCTCTCCAAACCACACAAAGTTTGCACATTATATACATTCTGCAACTTTTAACACACTCCCATATATTCTATTACAAAGTCATGCCCCCAAACATGATTGGTCAAACCTATACAAAGAAATCTAATCTCCTCCAAGTTCCCACATTCTTATTGGATGAATTCACTTAATCATCAACTCCTTTCAACACATATTTGCATGTACTCATATTAACAGCACACCCCTTTTCAGGATCTTTCCATAGTCAGTAATTACATCATTGCATGGTTACATATTCACGTACAACAAACCTTCTATTACAAGTTCCATCTTGTCAAGACCCCTAACCCTGGTCATGATGAACATGGCTTTACAAGGACACTTCAACAATGTGAGCAGGGAGAATAACAAACATGTTTCCAGGTGGCCGGACTTTCATGGTCACTGAATTACCAATGCACATCTACTCAGCAAGGTTATATCTCCTCTCCACAATAGCACCAAGTCGTAAACACTTTCCTGGCCGCAACTAACCATTTGATATTATCACAGCTGCCTGAATGCAGGTAGCCGCCTTCCCCCATCCTTCGTACTCGATCAATCAGCTTTCCTGGTTGCACAGAGTTTACCTTGCCACCCGAAATTGCTGCGGCCTATACTAACCCAAATTATGAGGGACACACTGTATACAGATTAATCTATTCACTATATGATCACTCAGTTCAGTATTTTTTGCGGTTACGCAAAGGTATCTATGGCTTGGAAATTCTATAGAGGTTGGCCATGGTGGGCTGCTGTGCCTTTCCTCTGCTGATCTCCTCGGCTGGTCTCTAGATAGTGACTATAGGATCACCAAGCCACAGATGCCTGTGGCTCGCTGCAAAACATTCAACTAAACCAAGGAACCGGCTTCACTTTGCCAATAGGATTGCCCAGCCAGCAAGCCAGTCACCCATCAAACATGAGCAGCCAAGAATCAGTTTAGCCTTAAGGAAGACCCTGATGGGTCGAAACACATGCCAGCTGACCTACTTAAATGACTAATTAAATCCTGTATATGAAAAACTAGAAAAACAACATCTTCCTTATTATCAACGCAAGAATTACGGGGTCCAACCCTTTCAGTCTTATATTTTTACACAGACATTACTGCATTATGGGCGGAGCGAACTTAAGCATGTTCTTACACATGGCTGCTTATATATGTTGGGGCAGCAAGCTGTAACAAAGTATAGGAAACCATCTCATCCTGGGGTGGGAGGCATACTAGGGTGGAAGCCAGAGAAAGTCTGACCTCAGAGGGGGACAGTGGGAGTAGAAAGGACCTTATTTCCTTTGCCTTCCCCAAATGCCTGTTTTTTACATGTGTAGTACCAGCTTGCTTCACCCATACCCTAAATCTTCTCTTTCTTTTCCAAAGTCCCCAGAGAAGCGCCAGCAGGACAAAGGGACCACTCACAGAAAAACCACCCACCAGTGACCATGCATCACTCCAGCAGTGACAGAGTCAACTCTAGAAGAGAGCTACAGGAAAGGAAGAACCTAAGAAGCTACATGGCTTCCCTTCCCAGAGCACAAAGCTCCACTGCCTTAATGCACAGATTCAACATGGAGGGTAAGCACCAGTACAGGAGAACGAAAAGAGCCTACACTTCTTTACCAGAAGGTTCACAGCACTCCCCAGCCTCAGCTTGCAATGCTGCTGCACTGACATCACCAGGCTGTACCACCAGGGTGTAATGAGGGACAACATCAACCTTGTGGGTCTCCGCACCACGGGACCCTAACAGAAACTCAGACACTTTGCAGCATAGGCCAACATAATTTCAAAATGGCAGCCAGGATGGAAAAAGGGAACAGGGCTTGATCCACTCTTTGTAACTTAACGGGTTTGTAACATCTTGCAGGTGATATGATATGATATGATAAGTCATTTATAATGCGCTTGTACACAAGTGTTTCTAGATGCGACAAGAAGGGGGAAACGGAAGGAGGACAAAACAACAATCTCACTAGGCCTTTGTATCATTCAGATCGCGCAAGTGCGAGGAAGCGGGAGGGGAGAAGTGTGAGGGGGAGGGAGAAGTGCAGGTAGCTCAGTAAGTGCTGTCGGAGGGTGGCTCATAAGTGCAGAGAGAAGGGACTGTAGGGTTACAGATACAGACCCTTATGTGCTGGGGGAGCTCGTAGGCAGTTCAAGGGCAGCCGGACAAGCAGGAGCCTGGGCCCGAGTTCAGTGGATGGCCAGGTGACCAGTGCGCAGAGCAGTCAGGGACATCAGCAGGGAAGAGGATTAGAGAAAGTGGAAGGTCTTGAGTTGCTTCCAGAACCAGAGGTGGTTCTACTCAAGTTTGAGAGAGGCAGAGAGGCTGTTCCAGAGGGAGGCCCAAGCAAAGGCAAGAGATATGCCCCCAGCTCTCTGCTTGGAGAAGTGTCTCAAGAGACGAAATGAGGGAGCAGGTATCCCAATGAGGAGGATCTCAGTCTTACTGGCATTAAGGCAGAGATCATTGGCGGCACCCATTCCTAAATTGCGGTCAGACAGTCTGGTATGAGAGAAGGAGCAGAGGTGGCTGAGGGGAGCATGAAGGAGAGCTCAGTGTCATTCGCATAACACAAGTTAGAGCTCAAAGTAGCGATGCAGTGGTCAACAGGCGTCAGGTAGTGGTTGAATAGCCAGAGACCCTGGGGAACACCACAAGTAGAGAGAGTGATAGAAGAGAGGAAGGACCCCACTTGTACCTGGGATAGCTGTTCAGTGAGAAAGGAGGTCAACCAGGCCAGGGCCTGACTAGTGATGGTGGGTGGGGAAGACAGGCCCAGACTGGCTAGGGCCAGTAAACTAATCAGGTGACGGGGAGGAAAATAAGCGAGGCAGCAGCATTCAGGATGTTGTGGGTTGTTCGATGAGGTCAGAGAAGGAGGAGGTATCAGAACAACAGACCATCGGAAGAAAGGACGGTGAGGTAGTCATTGGTGAGAGCAAGTGTTACATATTAGTGGGTGTGCTTGCGTGAGTAGCAAGTGAGATTGTTAGAGGGAGATTAGGCAGTGAGTGGGAACTGGTTGTGAGAGTAAAATGAGTGTGACTGGGAAAAAGTTGGGTTGGAGTGGCAGTAATAGTGCGGAGGAGAGAGTAGTAGTGTGGAGGAGTGAGTAGTGCTGTGAAAGAGGGAGCAGTAGTGTGGAGGAGGGAGCAGTAGCATGGAGAGGTGAGCAGTAGTGTGGATCAAGCACAGCAAAATAACATTGAAGGGTGGAGGCAAGCAGTAGGAGTGAGAGACATCGGAGGAGCATTCTCAAATGCACTTGAAAATGTTCCCATATACTGTTTGTTGCTTGCCATTTATTGGATGTTTTAATGTGCAACCATACAAAACTAACTGTACATTATATGGTGGTTTGCCATATTTATTTTACAAGTGTTCTATGAAATGCACTTATGAAATGCCATTATTTAAACAAATGCCTTGAGGGAAAAGCCCCTAACATCCAAACCCTTCCTTGCTATGCTCGGTCGCTCAAACATATTTGTGGGAAATATTTACACCTCTTCAAAGAAAATATGTATTTTCATGGGGAAGACTCTGCGATTGATCAAGCAGATTAGAGAATGGTTATTCTTTAGATGGACTACAGTGATTACAGTGATAGTCCCCACTTGCTGGGTCAGTAACCACCTACCATTCTGAGGTGCAAGAGCTCAGGGATGTTATTGGTTCTGTCCACCTCGAATGGTGGGGTTAACGCTATAAGCACCCCGGGGCACCCTATTGGGTGCTAGTCACCTTTTCCTTTTTTAACTAAATGCATTCAAACATATTGCATGTGCTCAATTTCTCTAAACAAACTTCAAAACAAGAAGGCTGACATGAAAAATAGTAAAGGGAGCAAGTCCTCTACTATTTTCATGGCACCCATGATGGGATCAGAGTGTGCTGGCATGCACACTGAGGTAGGAATGTAGCCAGGGAAGTGGGGATGGTGGTGGCCTGGTCACAGGAGCCGGGGGAATGGAATCTATTTATTTATTTATTTATTTATTTATTTATAATATGTTCACAGCCACAAGTGGCTTTACATATACAAACAGATTTAAAACACAAAATCACACAATCCACAATAATTAAAATTTTTCATACAAAAATATCCTCTGATAGATCCTTTAAAATTATTAGAATTAGTTCATAAAATTTCATCATATGGTATAACAAGTTAATATAGTTCCCTTCCATCAATCTTTTCCAAATAGTTTCAATATCCTCATTTAGACTGTAATTTTTATAGCGTAAAAGATATTTTTCACGAAGGTTTACTAGACCATCACAATAACATAGCAAGTGTTTGGCAGTTTCAATTTGTAGCATACCACAAAGTCTACAGAACCTTGTATTTCTCTCATATCCCAATTTAGCTCCTAGGATCTCCATTGTATCACAACGGTTACATTTGAACATGAAATACTGTCTCACAATAGCTGCAGTGGGAAAGGCATACAGATATTTTGGTTTCACAGAAACTAAAGACCAGTGTTCTAAAAAAAGACCGCTTGTAGATTTTTTGGCCAGAGTGATCATATCACTCTCCTTTGCATAGCTATATATTACTCCTTGTAGTAGTTTTTTAATCTTAGCTTGCTTTAGGAGTAGCCAACTCTTGGCATTAACAGTCGCCCATTTCTCATATACCATATGTAATCTACTTAGAGATCTAAACTGTTTTTTGTGACCATCCTTGATAAAAATATCCATCAGTTGAACCACACAAAAGTGCTAGTGGATAACATACTTAATTTTGCATATAACATTGCTGATTTATATTCCAGTATATCCTTTGCGAATCTAAAATAACCTCCCAATAAAATATATTCACATGATATTGCACTAGGTAACCTAAACAACATTTTCCTTCCAATTTGCACATTTAATTTGCAAATTTGCCTCCCCATATCTCGGCTCCATATAATAGACAGGATATTATTTTGCTAGCATATAATAGTAAGATGGTGTTTTCTGAAATTCCCCCTTGTTTCCCTATGAATTTACTAATTGCACCAGTGTTTTTCAAGCATGAAAGTTTGGTTGCCTTCCAATGATAATTCCACAGCAGCTTAGAGTCAATTATGGCTCCCAAATACTGATAACATTCAACATTTTCAAGCTTTTCTGAGTTCACCATCCACTTAAAGTTGTTAGACCAGGTTTGTTTCGTATTACCCAAAAAGGCCATTACCTTCGTTTTTGAGATATTCATTTTTAACCCATTCATTTCAGAGAATAGTAACAGGAAATTAAGCCTTGTTTGTAGTCCTGCCGGCGTATAGTCTAATAGGACCAGATCGTCAGCATAACCTAGCCATGGTAGATCGATCATGCCCAACTTCACTGGATTAACCATATTTTTATCTACCTCATTAATACAATCGGCCAGGTTAAGATTAAACAGTGTTGCTGCTAGTCTACAACCTTGTTTTACTCCACTTCCTGTGGGAATTGATTGGGAGAGCCGTCCTTCACCATCTAGACATACTCTAACTGAAGTGTTCGAGTATACTAACTGTATCATATACAGAAGCCCTTCAGGTATCCCCCACAGCTTCAATTTTTCCCATAGATTTTCTCTTATCACCTTATCAAATGCTGCGGAAAAATCTATGAACACCACATATACTGGCAACTGACGGACATTCCACGAGTATTCAACTGCTGATATTATATTAATTATATTGTGGGTAGTGAAGGATTTTGCTCAAAACCCTGCTTGGTAAATCGGCAGGATTTTATTCCTCTCGATCCATACATCTAGATCATCAAGTAGTACTTTTGCAAATATTTTTCCCTGATGTCCAGCATCGCCAGCATACGATAGTTTTTAGGGTCTTTCCATTCACCCTTTTTGTATATCGGTAATATTACACTTTCATGCCACGTTTTTGGAATCACCCCATTCATACCGATCCATGTAAACAGGAGAATAAGTACTTTTGCCCATACTTCTGGTGCTAAACGTAGGAGGGCATTACATGTCCCGTCAGGGCCAGTTGCTCTAGAGCGGGGTGCACAACTGATTTTGACAGAGGGCCGAAAGTACCTTACATGAGGGCTATAGTGGGCCGAAAAGTAAAAGTGGGCGGGGCGGTAGGCGGGACATGTCAGGAGGCTTTTTTAACCCCCAATTTGTATTAAACACATGGAAAAAGATATGTTTTTGAGGGGTAACGATTTTTATTGCATTTCAAACTTACATTTTGTAATACACATTTTCCATTGCTATCATTTATTTCGATTTAGTTATTGTATATCGTCTGTTTAATTAAATTATATATATTTTATTGACCCTTGATTGGACATTCCGTTATTTTGGACTGCTATAGTTTGCTGTTTGGGTTACCCAAGAGGAGTATGGCCTTCGTTGAGTCAGGTTTCCTCAAAAAAGCAAAGGATGTAAATCTCCTAACTGTGCCTGTTTTAGCTTTATTATTGAGTTCACTCTTGGAGTGCAACACTATGCCCCATGGCTCCCATCCCCAACCAAACACTATGCCCCATGGTCCCCTCACCCCCAACCAAACATTATGCCCCATGGCTCCCATCCCCAACCAAACACTATGCCCCATGGCCCCCTCACCCCCAACCAAACACTATGCACCATGGCCCCTTCACCCCCAACCAAACACTATGCCCCCTGTCCCTCACCGCCAACCAAACACTATGCCCCATGGCCCCTCACCCCCAGCCAAACACTATGCCCCATGGCCCCCTCACCCCCCTAACCCCAACCAAACACTATGCCCCATGGCTCCCACCTCCAACCAAACACTATGCCCCCTGTCCCTCACCCCCCAAGCAAACACTATGCCCCCTGTCTCTCACCGCCAACCAAACACTATGCCCCATGGCCCCCACCCCCAACCAAACACTATGCCCCCTGTCCCTCACCGCCAACCAAACACTATGCCCCATGGCTCCCAACCCCAAACAAACACTATGCCCCATGGCCCACTCACCCCCAACCAAACACTATGCCCCATGGCTCCCACCCCACCCAAACACTATGCCCCATGGCTCCCAACCCCAAACAAACACTATGCCCCGTGGCCCCCTCACCCCCAACCAAACACTATGCCCCATGGCCCCCTCACCCCCAACCAAACACTATGCCCCCTGTCCCTCACCGCCAACCAAACACTATGCCCCATGGCCCCCTCACCCCCAAACACTATGCCCCATGGCTCCCAACCCCAAACAAACACTATGCCCCCTGTCCCTCACCCCCCAAGCAAACACTATGCCCCCTGTCCCTCACCGCCAACCAAACACTATGCCCCATGGCCCCCTCACCCCCAAACACTATGCCCCATGGCTCCCAACCCCAAACAAACACTATGCCCCCTGTCCCTCACCCCCCAAGCAAACACTATGCCCCCTGTCTCTCACCGCCAACCAAACACTATGCCCCATGGCCCCCTCACCCCCAACCAAACACTATGCCCCATGGCCCCCACCCCCAACCAAACACTATGCCCCCTGTCCCTCACCGCCAACCAAACACTATGCCCCATGGCCCCCACCCCCAACCAAACACTATGCCCCCTGTCCCTCACCCCCCAAGCACACACTATGCCCCCTGTCCCTCACCCCCCAAGCAAACACTATGCCCCCTGTCCCTCACCCCCAACCAAACACTATGCCCCATGGCCCCCTCACCCCCAACCAAACACTATGCCCCCTGTCCCTCACCGCCAACCAAACACTATGCCCCATGGCCCCCTCACCCCCAACCAAACACTATGCCCCATGGCCCCCTCACCCCCCTAACCCCCAACCAAACACTATGCCCCATGGCCCCCTCACCCCCAACCAAACACTATGCCCCAAACACACTCAAGCATGCACCCATACAGACCTGAACCCCCCACCCCCCAAATCAGCACACACACAAACATGCACCCATACAGACCCAAACCCCCCACCCCCCAAATCAACACACACACAAACATGCACCCATACAGACCCTAACCCCCCACCCCCAACTCAGCACACACACTCAAGCATGCACCCATACAGACCCGAACCCCCCACCCCCCCAACTCAGCACACACACTCAAGCATGCACCCATACAGACCCGAACCCCCCACCCCCCCAAATCAGCAAACTCTCAAACAAACACCCATACAGACCCGAACCCCCACCCCCCAACTCAGCACACACACAAACATGCACCCATACAGACCCGAACCCCCCACCCCCAACTCAGAACACACACACACACTCAAACATGCACCCATACAGACCCGAACCCCCACCCCCCAACTCAGCACACACACAAACATGCACCCATACAGACCCGAACCCCCCACCCCCCCAACTCCAAACCCCCACCCCCAACTCAGCACACACACACTCAAGCATGCACCCATACAGACCCGAACCCCCCACCCCCCCAACTCAGCACACACACACAAACATGCACCCATACATACAGACCCGAACCCCCACCCCCCCAAATCAGCAAACTCTCAAAGAAGTACCCATACAGACCCGAACCCCCACCCCCCAACTCAGCACACAAAAAACATTCAAATCAAAACATTCATACACATCCGACACCCCCCGACCCCCGCATCTCAACATACACACAAAATACATTCAAACACAAACATTCATACACATCCGACACCCCCCCACCCGCGCATCTCAACATACACACAAAATACATTCAAATACAAACATTCATACACATCCGACGCACCCCCCCACCCCCGCATCTCAACATACTCAAAATACATTCAAACACAAACATTCATACACATCCGACACACACCCCCACCCCCGCATGTCAACATACACTCAAAATACATTCAAACACAAACATTCATACACATCCGACGCACCCCACCACCCCCGCATCTCAACATATACACAAAATACATTCAAACACAAACATTCATACACATCCGACACACCCCCCCACCCCTGCATCTCAACATACACTCAAAATACATTCAAACACTCAAATTACATTCAAACACAAACATTCATACACATCCGACACACCCCCTCACCCCCGCATCTCAACATACACTCAAATACATTCAAACACAAACATTCATACACATCCGACACACCCCCCCACCTCAACATATACACAAAATACATTCAAACACAAACATTCATACACATCCGACACACCCCCTCACCTCAACATATACACAAAATACATTCAAACACAAACATTCATACACATCCGACACACCCCCTCACCCCCGCATCTCAACATACACTCAAATACATTCAAACACAAACATTCATACACATCCGACACACCCCCCACCCCCGCATCTCAACATACACTCAAAATACATTCAAACACAAACATTCATACACATCCGACACACCTCCCCCACCCCCGCATCTCAACATATACACAAAATACATTCAAACACAAACATTCATACACACAAACATAAAGCAAAACAAACCCGACACACAAACACAAACAGACCACTTACCGGAGACGTGCTGGAAGGCAGGCAGGCAGGTAAACTGGAAGTCGCTGGAATCGCACTACGGCTGGCGTGGTCCAAGGCTGAAATGCCTTCCGGCATCAAGCCTTATGGGCCACGCCAGCCGTAGTGCTGGCCCTCCATTGGTGCAGCACACACGCATTACGTGGCTCGTAGGAGCGACGTGATGCGTGTGTGTGCTGAGCCAGTGAGGGCCAGTGTTTTCACCGGCCCGGAAGACAACAAAGACTTTCCTAATGTAGGGCAGCCGCGGGCCGCCCTCCATTAGGAAAGTCTTTGTGCCTCACGGGCCGGTCAAAAGGGCATGGCGGGCCGCAACTGGCCCGCGGGCCGTATGTTGTGCACCCATGCTCTAGAGGAATGCAATTTCACAATAATGTTAGCCAGAGAAGATTCAGAGAAATTGCCCACCCATGTTACCTGACTTGGCGTCAGCCCAACTTTTTTGCTCTCATCAGAGCCCAATGTATGTGTTACATGCATAATCCACTCTTTTTCTCCCACACTATTAATTGTGAGATTATGTTTTTTTACGTCATTTATAACTCTTCACATCCCTTGATCATTATTACTTCTTGCTTGAGCAGCAATATTTAACCATATTTCACATACTTTATTTTTCTTATGGTAACGCATCCACTTCTTATGTTGTTTTTTTAGCCATTTTATCTGTATAGTGTCATCGGTACACTTGGCCTCAGCAATTTGCTTAATAGCTTTCCTCAGTACATTTTTAGCTTTATTAATTGCTGGATCATAGGAATTGTGTTTGCCATGGGTCAGATTCCATTTTTCACCATTGCTGGAATACTTCCGTTTCATGGAGACAGCTTCTTTGATCTTACTTATGGTTTCTTCATATTTACCAATAAATTCGCTAGGATTTACTATTTGTCCGTTATCAATCGTATCCCACCACTTTTGTAGCTCATTAACGGCTACAACATTTACTTTTTCTAATTTAGAGGGATTCCAGGTGATCCGATTAATTGCATTATTTACTTTTATGTTACCAGCCATATGGTATTCTGCCTCCTCATTAGGGTATTCCAGCATTACAATAAGTGGAAAATGGTCGCTTTCTTCTCGGCTTCCTATTGCCATGTCAATAATAAAGCTATTGGCCTTTTCATTGACAATAATGTAGTCGATTGTAGATAGGCTACCCCAGCCTACTCTTGTAATCCCTCGTTTAGCATCATCTTTAGTCTGTCCATTTTGCATGGTGAGCTGTTGGCTAAGTATCAGCTTACACCAAGCTTCACCACTCTTATTGGAGAATCCCATTGCAATAGGACCAGAACTCTTACCCTCACACATAGGGTCCTCAGGTAAAATTATTTTAGCATTAAAATCTCCTGCAATAATAATGGGAAGCACAGCATTATATTCTGATATAATTTTAGTTAGCATCTCTACATTCTCTTTATTCTTAATTCCATTTGGTGGGTTGTAAATATTTATGAGTAGGAAGCTCGGGAGTCGGGCGCTGTTAGTTTTAACAAACACTCCGAGGACCATCTGATTGGACCAGCTAGATTTAACACCGGTCCATGGATGTTTGATAGCTGTTAGTAGTCCACCTTTAGGGCGACCTCTCAGACCTTTAGATGCCAAACTTTGAATAGAACACCACCCGTCTATATCACATGCATCACAAAGCCATGTCTCTTGCAATGTGACTAGACAAAAGCTATCCAAATTATTAAAGAGCCCATCTTTTTTCTCATAATGCAAGTTCCCTCTGGTATTCCATGAGATCATCATATTGGTGTCATCAGGAACTTTGTTCTAATCTAGATTTGAACTCTATTGGAAGCCATTGCCAGTAGGCAGCCATATCTAGATCATTGTTAGTCTCACCATGATCTTTTAAATTGCTGACTTTTCCAGATTGGATAGCATTACTTGTATAAATGTGTTTCACTGGCTCTTTTACACATTTGGACAATTTATGTGGGTTCATGTCCGTCGATATCACATTCATGTTTACAGTTCTTGAGTTCTCACATCTATTTATTTCAATAGTAGCTCTCTGATATTTTACTTTACGCATAGAGGTTTCTGTGCAGGTATGTCCTAGTTTTGTAAAATACTCATGATGGCTTAAAAGAACTTCAAGAGTAGTATCTTCTGTGCACCACACATTGGTCGTGACTAGTTTTGGAGTTACTAGTTGGTCTACGATCTTGAAATCGTTAGATTTTACAGCCCGCAACAGGACTACCAATGCACAGAGTTCAACGATTTGCTGTCTATTTAGTATCTCAATTGGGCCAAATTTATCAATTGCCTGAAACTGTAGTGCCTTAACAAAATTTAGAGGATCTCTCTTGTAAATAGGATCATGCACTTTATCATTACAATATTCACCAAAATGAACAGCCTTTCCAACCTGTTTCCCCTCCACATAACCTTCCTGGGAGGATTCTGGTTCCTGACAAAATACTGGAAATTCCATTTTTTCTTCTAAAAAGAGAGTTTTGATAGCTTTTAATACCTTGGTAGAGATTTCTTTATTATTAATAATCTTTTTTCCCCCTCTTTTCTTTTTGCTTTAATGGGACTACCCACTCATCTAGTGTCAGCACAACTAGCTTAGTGGGTTTTAATATCTTATGTACTTTACTTGAACCCTTATTCTTTTTGTGGCTATCATTTCCCATCTTGTCCACTGAAGTGTGGATTGTTACTATATGTTTACCTGAGAAGTTTGGCTCTTTGGTGATATGAATCGGTTTGGGTCTCGTAACTTCTAAGGTGACCTCACTAGAGCATGTAGATGTACATTTTTCTACATTGTTAGGCATGACTTCATCACTCACAATGCATCCATTAGTGATCACTCTCTCACAGACATCATATGGTAATGGGCTTCGTGTTTTCTTCAATTTTCTTTGTTTCTTTACTTTTTTCCCAGATCTCAACTTTTTCTTGTACCAACATACCGTAGCATTAGAGTCAACAGAGTACCCTACCACCTGGGGATACTGATCATTAATTGGCTTGGCTATGTTGGTTACAGAATCAGAACCACCTTGGGCATATGACTTTATAGACATTTCAATATTAGTACCTACTTCTCTAAATGACATGCATTCCTTAGTGGGAGTGGTGTGCAGTAAGACAGTGTGACTATCTAACTTACGTTCAATCGTGTCACATCTTTCAACAATCTCATTTAGCATTCGTTCTAGAGCTTCCCACAGTTCTTCATTTTTCATTAGAGTGAAGCTCTCATTTTCATCTGATTGTCTGCTATTTATAGAGATCATACTGGAGTTCATTCTAGAGTTTGGACAAACGTTTTTATGTTTTTCACCTTAGGTGAAGTGACAGCATACGTTATTAAGCCAGAGATAGGGTCAACAATAACTCTTTCTTTTACTTCTTCATCTAGTTCATTCAATTGGCCAACATTACGGCTATGATCCTCCTTAATAGCGTCGTCATAGTGTCTAGCTTTCTTTACTGTTTCATGCATCATGGAATCTAATTCATGCAAAGTTTTTAAATTACTAGAATTGTGCATTTTAGGCCGATGTACTTCTATGCTACTCCATATGGCATATCGGTACAGTTATTGCAAGAATCTGTAATACTTATTCTCTTATGGGCACTCACATCATCTCTGCTATTTTGAGATTCTATCAGCTCAGAGAGTAGTTTCGCACCGATACATGGCAGTCTATTGGAGAGATCATCTACAAGTTCGGCACTTATCTCTGATCTTACACTCTCTGCTAATTTAGTGTTAGCCGACTTTATGGACTCAATTCTATCAAAGAGAGTCATCATTTTAGCTAGTTTGGCTTCAGGTAAGAGACCGTGCTTGCTAATGATCTTTCTTTTACAGGCACGATTAGGACCATCTGGTCCTAATCAACCGAGTTATTTTTTTTACTTCAACATCTATACTACTATTAGATCTTAAATTCATCCTCAATTGCGATTTATTAAAATATCAACCAGATAGATGCTGAGTTACAAGACTAAATTCACTCACCTTTGACAAAGTTTCACTAGTGCCCACACTTTCAGCTATATTCTACACAGTATTAATAATAATCATGCAGACTCTGAAAGTCTCTCCACACGTAAAGCTATTTTATTCCGCTTATTGCTCTGCGGCATAAACCCCACGCAACGCACCTCACACCGCGAACAGCCAACAGCACACTTCCGTGCACTTACTGGTGCGCGCGCGTGGTGCGCTGCATGCTGGGGTTATGTCTCTGCTCAGGGGAAGTGGAGGGGAGAGGGCACCTGGAGCCGGCCAATCCTTGGCTGTGAGGATTTAAAAGAGAGATAAAACTGCAATTAGCGTCATGTAACTTCTCACTGGGCATGTCTGATCTGGCAAGGATCGAGGGAGGAACATAGAAAGTGGGTGTATCCAATCTGACACAAATCTAATCAGAAGCAAAGAAGGTGGGCGTATCCAATCGGACACATGGCTAAAGAGACACAAGTAAGGGAAAATTAAATGTCCTATTCAACTAATAACCATGAAACGCTCGTGGATATTTACAGCAAAGTCAGGCAGTGTCCGGGTGTAACAGCGTGAGACTTCCTCCAGGCACTCGCGGCTCGCAAGTAAAGTCCTCATATACTCGTTACTGCAGAAAGATTTCCAGGATCCAATTCGAGTCAATTACAGCCAACAGCACACTTCCGTGCACTTATTGGTGCACGCGCGTGGTGCGCTGCATGCTGGCGTTATGTCTCGGTTCAGAGGAAGTGGAGGGAAGGGGGCACCTGGAGCCGGCCAATCCTTGGCTAGCGAAGTCAGGCAGTGCCTGGGTGTAACAGCGTGAGACTTCCTCCAGGCACTCGTGGCTCGCGAGTAAAGTCCTCATATACTCGTTACTGCAGAAAGATTTCCAGGATCCAATTTGAGTCAATTACAGCCAACAGCACACTTCCGTGCACTTAACTGGGGAATGGAATCTAGCTGAAAAAATTGGTGGACACAGCAGGGGGAGGCATGCAGGTGGTCAAGAGAACGTGGGAGGGCAGTCACTGAAGGATTCTGCCCATATTCATTGCCACCTGATCAGCCAAACACTATCCCACAGGTACTAAGTGCTACCCAATTCAGATGACAATTATTATAATTTGTTTATGTAAAAATGTGTTACACAAAGTACTTTTACATTATCTCATAGTAACCTCTTCACATATGCAAATCACATAAAAAATAGCAAAGTATTTCAGTGCTTTCTTACAACTCCTACAATCCTTGTTACATTCCCACCTTGCAACAATATTTCTATATAGTAAGCCAACACAATGACACAACAGATCAACAAACGTGAAAGAAAATAATATACTCTTGTTAGATACCATTTAGCACCTCTAGTTGTGCCTGACCCATTATCCCTTCAATATTAGCAATGGCGGTCATCAAGAATTTAACTAATGGCAACATAAGTGACAAATGGTAGGTTGTCATTAGCCTATGATAAAATTCGGAGTATATCACTGCAGAAGGTGAGTTTATAAAGGGACTAAATTTTGCAATCCTTGTGGTCATCATCTCGGGAGAGCCCAGTACCAAGTGTTATAATGATTCAAACTCTTCTCCACACAATCTCCAATTTCGTAATTCTTCGGTGATCCCTAATTTGGGACCTATCACGTTAAGCGTTGGTAGGCAGTTAATTCTGAATTTCAAATACCAATCTCTATATTTGGCTGATGGAAATTTGTTTACATACAATTTGACTTCACTACTTGGTATATATTCTAGTAATCTCTCTATGTATAATTTTAGCCAGTTTAGATCTTGCATATCAGCAATGATGTCCCATCTTTTTATTGTTCCCTTTAATGTCTCTTCAGACACAAGTTCACTGTGACCAAGCTGTTCCATAAAAAAAACGCATTTTTTCTTAAATTTACATACAAATGGGTTTTGTACTTTTTGCATCATATTGTACAGATACAAATCAATGTGAGTTTTCACTGCTCTGGACAATTTGAAGAAAAGGGAGAGCACCCGCTTCATCATTTGTGCCAACCACCAAACCAGGCCCAATTCTTGCTGAATTATGCTCACCGGTACTGATCGTGGGAGACCCAAAACACTTCAAAATCCTACCTTCCATTCTGTCTAAGAATTTCCTATTCTTAATATTTAATTGTTCACAACCCTATAACACTGTTGCAGATGTTTCTGCTCTATAAAACACAATCATCAGGAGTAGCGAGAATGCGCAAAACTCATGTTTAACTGCCTTTAGTAGTGATATACAAGCTCCCACCTTCTCTTTGATCTTGAGTTCTTCAGTTCTTTTCGTTTGCTTATAGGAAACAAAGTATCCAAGATAACGTATGCATTCTACTTTCTCAATAGGTGCATCACTTATCTTCCATGTATAGTGTGTCTTTGTTTTATCCTTACTACAGGCCATTATATAAGATTTTTCTGGACTTACTGTCAAATGGTTATGAGCCAAATACTTCATCATGCCAGTTAGACAACGCAGTAAACCTGCGGGGGTGTAGTCTATCATAACTAAACCATCAGCGTATGCTATACAACCTACTATTAAGTCCATCCAACAAGGTACATACCCTTCCCACTTACTTGCCTCCTCCCACAAATCAGATAAGTACAAATTAAAGCGAGTGGCTGCAATTATGCAGCCCTGTCGTATGAGCCTAGTTACGGGGATGTTCCTAGACAGCTCTCCCGGTACTTAACCTCACTTTCGTGTGATTATCTGAGTATAGCATTCAAATAATTCCAAGCAAGCCTTTATCAATGCCCCATCTCTCTAGCTTTGCCCAAAGGCAAGGTATGTCAACATTGTCAAACGCTGCAGATAGATTGATGGCTGCAACATACAGGTTTTTCGGTTCTCTGCCATCAACTTCGAAGAGGCAGGCATGAAGTGTCATGCCACTCTGTATTGTACCTATGCCCCTCCTAAACCCAGATTGAAGCATGTGAAAATGGTTTGACACTTCTGCCCAGTTTTGTAATTCCTGCAGTATCAAAGAGGCAAACACCTTTGATGTAGTGTCCACTAGTGAGATTGGGCAGTAGTTCCTTGGTATTCATCTACCTCCCATTTTATATATTGGGATTATGATTGCATTATGCCATGACTCAGGGTAGATACCGGTTTTAGCTATTTGATCGAAAAGGTTACACAGTATCTCAATCCATAGGCTGAGATTATTTTTCATTAGCCTATTTGTCACTTTGTCTGGTCCGCTTGCTCGAGAATTGTTAAGCTTCCTAATCACTGACTCTACATCCTCAGTGTCAAAGCAGTAGTCCCACATTGGCAGCTTTCCTATAGGATCCCCACTCATCGTTGCCATCACTTCACCTCTGCTGAACTTAGCCTGAAGAAAGTTAACCCAATCCTGTTCCGAGACACCAGATACTTGTGCAGAGATCTGTGCTGTGCTCCTTCTATTTATAGTTCACAGATGGCCCTCAAATCCTTTTTAATTTTGATAGACATTAAATCTTGATGTTTTTGTGTATATTTCTCTACCTTCCGATGTCTCAGCCATAATCTATACTTTTGCTTTAGGGATTTTATATCTGCACTTGTCATTTCTTCACTTTTTTTAATGTTCTTCCTCACCGACCTAATTTCTGCTCTCAGCAGACCTCTTCTCTTAACAACCTCTCTATCATAAATATGCCGTTTACAATCCCGCCATGATTTTGATAGGGATTGACAGACTTCCTTTCTTACATTACCCAATTTTTCTGATAATACCAGTAATGAGCCTGGGGTAGCAACCCCTCTTCTTTCTCCCATGGGTAAACCATACCACCATCTTGCCAGCCTCAAATGTAGTATTTTAACATTATGACTACACTGTACCAATCTTCCTTTTGCTCCTAACACTCCCAAATCTCTCCTGCCCATGGAGTCCATTTTTACACATCAGACTCCTGTGACAATGACCAACAGAAGATCGAGTGGTCTCTTGGATTATTTTTTACTATTAGCTCTTTTATCCTTCCAGGTTCAATATTATTTGTAAAAATATAATCAATGGTTGAAGACGTCATGGCGTTGGTGTCAGAAGCTCCCTTCTTTCTCACCTTTTTATCCTTGTTGCCGTTCTTCTGGGTCTTGGCTTCTTTCTTTTTCACCGACCGTGACATGTATAAGCTGGAACGCGAGTCCTCAGGTTCCAGTGTGGAAGCCGACTGCCAAGCCGGTAGCGTTCGAATATCCAGGAACAATGGCGATTAATCCAGGAAGGAGGATAACGAAAGGTAAGGAATAGAAGGGGGGTTCCAGGAGTGAAGGAAGATAGAATGCACGATACACAGGGAGCGAACTCGAACACGTCTAGTAACTCGTAGGGGTAGAGTTGAGACGCGCGGAGCCGCAGGGGCGTGCCAGTTTTCTAGGAAGTTGGCGAGTGCACGCAAAGGCTAGACCGCCGCAGTTCTGTGTCGGTGGCCATTTCGGATGGGTTGCAGAGTTAATTCCGCAGTGCATCAAGGACCATGAAGTCCAGAAGGGTCGAACCCGGCCATTCATGACAGCATGCCTCCTCCTGAGCCCGGACCCGCCTGGTTTGCCTGGGTGTATTCGATGAAACCTTTGCAGTAGACGAGGAGCATTCATGTTAGAAAATGGTTCCCATATACGCTCACTAGGGGGATATCCTTTCCACTCCACCAAGTATTGTAATCGACCGTGTCTATACCTGGAATCACATATCCTGGAGACCTCAAATTCGACCTGATCATTGATGAGCACAGGATTAGGTCTAAGAACTGTCTGATTGGATTGTACATATGGCTTCAATAAGGAGGTGTGAAAGACCAGATGAATTATTTTCCAGGAGTCTGGGAGCTGAAGTCCATATGCCACTGGGTTAATGATTTCTTTCATGGTGAAGGGTACGTAATACTGGGGAGTCAGTTTGTTAGGCCGTAGATGTCGAGGAAGGAGTCTGGGGGATAGCCAGACTTCATCCCCTATTGAATAAGAAGGGCTAGGTCTTCGCTTAGCGTCTGCATATCATTGAACAGCTATCCTGGCCTTTTCCAAATGTTCTTTAGCATCCTTGTGAACGTTTACCAACTTTTCAATCCAGGAATCTACTGCAGGTACCGGGGTAGGATGTGGGAAAATTGATGCTAAAACCGAAGGATGGAATCCTTGTCTGCAGAAAAAGGGGCTTGTCTTGATGGCCGAATGGTCTGAATTGTTGTAAGCGAATTCAGCTACCGGAATCAATAGTGACCAATCATCCTGGACCTTGCTAGCAAAACAGCGTAGATATTGCTCTAAAGTCTGGTTGGTTCTTTCTGTGATCCCGTTGGTTTGCGGATGATATCCTGAAGACAATGCTTGCTGAATACCTAGTATTTGACAGCAGTGTTTCCAGAACTGGGATATGTACTGGGGACCTCTGTCGGAGCTGATCTTGGATGGTAATCCATGAAGTCTAAATATGTGTTCAATAAATATCCCGTCAAGTTCAAGTGAAGAGGGCAATTTGAACAGTGGTGTGAAATGAGCTGTATGGGTAAACGAGTCAATTGTAACCATTATGGTTGTATATCCCCGGGATGGTGGTAATTCCACAATAAAAATCGGTAGCGATGAACTCCCAAGGACGTGTTGGTAATGTAGGTTGATGCAGAAGACCGGCAGGTTTTCTATTATCATGTCTGTTTTGATTGCACACAGCACAGGATTAAATGTAGTCCTTTATGTCAGTGGTCATTCTTGGCCACCAAAATTGTCTCTGTATGAGCTGAAGGGTAGTAGTGATGCCTCGATGTCCTGAATGAAAGGTATCATGACAGAGGTTCATGACTTTATTTCTCAGTCCTTGTGCAGGGATGACCAGTCGTTGATCCTTGAAGAGATAACCATCCTTTGTATTCAAGTTCCAATGATTATTCTGGGTGTATTCCTTCCAGAGATCTGAGGAAGGAGTATGGGCATGGATGTCTTCCAGGAGGCCACACAGTTTTTGGAAACATCTTGGGAAATGCCCTGACCTCCACAGATTCATAGTCAGGACGTCTGGACAGGGCGTCAGCAACGATGTTATTGATTCCGGGAAGGTGGTTGATCTGAAACTGGTATATGCGCAAAAAAGAAGGCCCAACGGGCCTGGCGACTGTTCCTGCACTCCAGGGATTGTAATACTTGTAAATTCCGATGATCTGTTCTTACTTGCACTGGATATTTAGCTCCCAGGAGTAAATGACGCCAATCAGGGAATGCTTGTCGGAAGGCCAAAAGCTCCTTCTCCAGGACCGAGTAATGGCATTCACTTGGGGTCAAGGTACGGGATAGGTAGGCAATTGGATGTTCCATCTTGTCCTCAAATTCTTGTTTTAGGACTGCCCCAATAGCATAGTCAGAAGCATCGGTTTCCACCAGGAAGAAATTCGATCTATGTCGGGTTGGGCTAGGATAGGACCTTCAGTGAACTTCCTTTTTAGATGTTGGAAGGCCTTCTCTTGTTCTGTAGACCAAACAAACGGTGTATCCTTCTTTAAAAGAGCCACATGGGTTGTACAATTGCAGAAAATGTAGGAATTAATTTTCTGTAAAAGTTTGCAAGTCCCAAGAAGGATTGTATTTGCTTCACAGTGGTAGGTGCCGGCCACGAACGTATGGACTCTATCTTCCCAGGGTCCATTCCAATTCCTTCAGGACTGAGTACAAAACCCAGGTAGTGAATGGTTTGAGTATGGAAATAACATTTTTCAGGCTTGGCCAGGAGTTTGTTTTCTCGTAATCACTGTAGAACTGCCTTAACATGCTCTTCATGAATCTGAGGGTCTTTAGAATAAATCAATATGTCATCCAGGTATACAATAACAAAAAGGAACAACATATCCGAGAACACTCTGTCCATGAATCGTTGGAATACCGCAGGAGCGTTGGCAAGACCGAAGGGCATGACCAAATACTCGAAGTGGCCAAAAGGAGTTCTAAAGGCCGTCTTCCATTCATCACCCTTCTTAATTCTAATGAGATGGTAAGCACCCGTAAGGTCGAGTTTGGTGAAAATAACAGCTCCTCGAACAGCCTCCAGAATATCTGAAATGAGTGGTAATGGATAACGGTCCTTGAGGGTACATTGCTTAAGACCACGGTAATCCAAACAATGTCGTAACTCCCTTGTGTTTTTCTTGGGAACAAAACACAAGGACGTACCTGCGGGAGACTTTGAAGTCCGGATGGTTCCATTTACTAAATTGGTATCCAGGTACTCACGTAAGGCCTTCTTTTCAGGCTCGGATAATATAAACATTCTCCCAAATGGAATCACACCGGAAGGATCCGTTTCAATGGCGCAATCCTCAGGTCTGTGGAGCGGAAAAGCTTGAACAATGTCTGTTGAAAACACATCAGAAAATGCCTGGTAAGTTTCCGGTACTTGGATAATGTTGGACACGCTTAAGGAGGATTTTTCATGGAACTGAGAGTTTACTAGAGGGATCCGGGATGTGTCCTGACATAAACAGTGTGACATACAAAACTCAGAGCCAAGGAACAAGGTACCTGCTGTCAGATTGATGTAAGGGTTGTGCTTCTGTAACCAGGGCATGCCTAGTACCATGGGATAGTGGGCAGCCTTTATGATGTCAAACCGTATTCTTTCCTGGTGGTTGTTTATTGATACTTGTAGTTCCTTTGTTTGGTGACTAATAGGACCTGAAGACAAAGGTCTTCCGTCGATTCCCTCCACTGGTTGAATCACTTCTTTGAGCTCTCTCGGAATCCCATGAGCGGTGGCCCATTCATGATCAATGAAAATCCCCATGGCACCGCAGTCCACGAGAGCCAGGATGGGAAAGGATCCATTCTCTGTAGATGTCATTACAGTTTGTAGAAGTACTAAGGTGTTCTGTCCAGGAATATTCAAGGAAGGAATGGATGCGGAGCAGGCATCTCTCTCCCAAAGCTGTGCTCTGTTTAGGATCGGGAGCTGGCGTTTCCTGAAGGCTGGGGTGGTGCTATAGGAGATTCTCTGACCAAATGTTTGTCAGAGACACAGTACGTGCAGAGACCAGTATCGATTCTGCAGAGCCTTTCTTGTGGAGAAATTGGCCCCCTAAAGTCACCTAGTTGCATGGGTTGCGGATCAGGGGTTCGTGGAGCAACCGTCTCTTTGGTAGTTAAGTATTCCGTAGTTGTCCTTGGGGAGGTTTTCACCTTTCTTTTTTCAGCCTTTCTCTCCTGGATCCTGAAATCTATCTGCAAGGAAAGATCCATAAGGGCCTGAAAGGTTGCTGGACGAGCCACTCTGGCTAGCTAATCCTTAACCTCATCGTTTAAACCTCTTCTGAAGAGAGTGAAACTGGCTTCTTGCGACCAATCTGCTTCTTTGGCTAGCTGCTTGAAGTGAGTGACATAGGAGAGCATGTCCTGACTCCCTTGTTTAAATTCCAGAAGTCTTTCTTGTGCGCTGTAGACGAGCTCAGGTCGATCGAACATGGCTTTTAGGGCATCCACAAATCCTTCGTAGTCATCCAAAAGCTGATCTCCGGAATTAACCAAAGGAGTAGCCCAGGTTAATGCATTACCCGTTAAGTGGGATATCATGAATCCAACCTTTGCTCGTGGTGTTGAAAAATAGTAGGGTTTGAAAGTGAAGTGCACTAAGCATGAATCAAGGAAGGAACGTAGGGACCTAGAAGATCCATCATACTTATCCACAACTCCGCCAAGCAGAATGCTTTCCTTGACTGTGGAATCCCGGGATAGGACAGCTGTTTTAAAGATGCATTTTCGGCCTTAAAATTTTGAACCTCGGTAGTTAATTCTTGCATACCTCTCATGAGGTCTTGGACTGCCGCTTCCATATCAGTTTCCGTATCAGTTTCTGGGCGTCTCAATCTGTCAGAAGCTCCCTTCTTTCTCACCTTTTTATCCTTGTTGGCGTTCTTCCGGGACGTGGCTTCTTTCTTTTTCAACGACCGTGACTTGTATAAGCTGGAACGCGAGTCCTCGGGTTCGGGCGTGGAAGCCGGCTGCCAAGCCGGTAGCGTTCGAAAATCCAGGAACAATGGCGATTAATCCAGGAAGGAGGATAACGAAAGGTAAGGAATAGAAGGGGGGGTTCCAGGAGTGAAGGAAGATAGAATGCACGATACACAGGGAGCGAACTCGAACACATCTAGTAACTTGTAGGGGTAGAGTTGAGTCGCACAGAGCTGCGGGGGCGTGCCCGTTTTCTAAGAAGCTGGCAAGTGCACGCAAAGGCTAGACTGCTGCAGTTCTGTGTCGGCGGCCATTTTAGATGGGTTGCAGAGTTAACGCTGCGGTGCATCAAGGACCATGAAGTCCAGAAGGGTCGAACTCGGCCATTCATGACAGTTGGCCCAAGTCGGTACATCCTCTAAACCATAATTTCCCAGCAGATTAAACTGTAAAAAACTCCATCTAGACAAATATTGTGACCACTCCCGCCCACTATTTCTCCTTCTCGAGGATGACATCCTCATCCCATCTAATTCAAACCCTTCCAGATCTTCGAATTCAGCTGCGGTCACCTTACACTTGCAGTTGAAATCGCCCCCATGATAACATTTCCCCCCTTATTTTGCCAATCTATTAAGATGTTCTCTAGCTCATTCGTTATTTTCACGCAATCTCTACCAAGCAGATTAAAATAGATGTTGACTATAAGGGTAGTAGATGCTTTGCCGTCAATCGTATCCATCATGCTGGTTACTGGTAGACCATTGCAGCAAGTTTTTACATATTGGATTGTTAGTGAGTTCCAAGATCTTACGACTGTAATCAGGCCTCCTACAGGACGCCTTTTGAGACCTTTTTTTGCATTTTTATCAATGATCATATGACCATCAAATACATGCTTTTACCTTAGCCACGTTTCTTGTTTCAGGATTATTTTCAGTGCCATTGAACAAATCTTTCATGTCAACATTCAGAAAAGAATATGTATTCCAGATTTCAATTACAAATACATTTTCACTAGAATCTGGGTCATTTCTTTGAGCTAGCGGGGAGTGAGTTGGCAAGCCATGCCCAACTAGAGAGGGCTTCATCCTGGTTGATTATCCAAATCAGCATACGACTTTGAGGTTGACGCGTCCCATATCCTGCGAATTATTATTTGTATCTTTGCTGATGTATACACTACGGAAACCTGGTGGTCGTAAGGTAGCACTGCGCTAGTCAATACCACTTTTTAAATATAGTATGTGATACTGCTGCTTTGGAAACCTTTTTGCTGGTGCCCCCTAGCAAGCACCAGGACACATGAAACAGAAAAGATGAAGTAAAGGCATGTCCAATGAGCATTTTCAGATATTATTATGAGACGTTGGATTATGGTGCAAAGATCCTCTGCTTGAGCAAGATTGATTGGTCATAAACAGCCGATTTCAAGTTCATCTGCTTTGTGCAGGATTTATTGGTCATGAACACCCGACACGTGTTTCGACCAATCCGGTTGTTATCAAGGCTGTACATTTATATACACCAAATATCAACATTGCAATGCATGCAAAAGAAACAGTATGTGCCATTTTTTTAAAAGGATTTTAAAGAAACAAATGTGACAACAATGTCATCATTTTCAATAAAGTAAAAATAAGATAAAAAAGCAACATCATACCAGAATGCAGTGGTTGTTTGAGGCAAGTAGGGGAACCAATAGTAGTCCATAATCAGAGAAAAAATATAAATTCCGAGTTATTAAAAGACAACTTGCTAGTTGGCCATAATAAAAAGCCTCTGAAAATCAGCACGATACATGTATGCGCATGTTGGATATTAACACATACCGTGAGTCCAGTTGTGCAATGAGCAATTGTTATTTAGTAATTAATTAATACTAAAGCCGGATAGATACCTAAAAAAGAGAAGGAATGAATACAATTCTAAGTTGTACTCTTACGGTTGATGATGCTTGAAAAATCTATATAAAAACGGTCAAGGCAAAAAGAACTTACCAGTAATGTAAATCTTTATAAATGTCAATTGATATGGTAGTATAAAATAAAGATGAAAAAGGGGGGTTTGTCAGGCATTTTTCACATTCAAATGGAATATTTACAAAAATTATATTATTGTGAAGGTTTCTGAGCATATGATGCTTATAGAAAATATATATATATATTGAGAACGGACAAAATTAAAAAACTTACCAGCAATGGTAAATCTTTATGAATGTCATTCAGTAAGGAAGTCTAAAATAAAAATGGGAATGCATAAGGTACTGTTCGTATTCGAATGAAGCATATCCAAGTATTTGTATTCTTGATAAAGTTTATAAACATGTGCTTACCTAGATAGCTATAATGTTATTGAAAATGCAGGGGTCCAATCCCCATCACAGCATGAGTGCGCACCCGATTAGCAAGGCACCATATATGTGTGAGCTGAGTGAAATATGGCCGCCATCTTGCTCGCAGAACGCGTGTGACATCACACGAACGTTTTGCGCGTGACGTCACACATGCGTATCACGCAAGTGACGTCAGTCGTGTCATTACGGAAAAAATTTAAACAAAAGGAGGTAGGTAAACGGTAAGTATCTGTGGGCATTTTTTAGCATGCGATGCTAAATGTAAATATTTGGAGCACCCACAGCACATCATGTAATTTTGCAGATATATTTGAATATATTTGTTTGATGTAAATGGTCAAACAACTGAAACTAAAAAATGGATGATCATGTATTTGGGCAGTAAGGGAAACAGGCATTGTTTCAAGGAACATAATATAGCATTCATAATGAATTGATTCTTAGTTCACATTGCAAATTATGCATGTTTAGGATCCATATTTTGTAATATATGTCACTATTCGCATGAAAAAGTTGTGGTCACAAATTAAAGTGGCATGAGAATCAACTATTGTTGTGATTGACGGTAAAGTTCCTAATTCTGGATTTAAATAGTATTTTTTTCAGCAAAACAAGATTCTTACAAACATTTAATTTGAGGAGGCCTCTAACATATATATCAAAGGTCAATAACCTCACAAGTAATTCACAAAAAGATATGGCAAGGTATCTAAAGTATCCAAAACATGTAAATATCTTACAAAAAGACATGCATCTCGTGATCCGAATTCAAGCCAAGTAGGGTGCATCTGAAATAACAAATAAGCTTGCATTCTAATTGTCTCAGTTTCATACACACATTACCACCACGTTTATTGGCTGAGTCTTTGGCCAAGCCTATGAATCGTATATTCGATTTATTATCCAGTTGATGCTCGGTTTGCCATTGTAAGACCAACGGCAGATTAACATCGGTTTTGCTGAGACTGGAAAGGTGCTCATGAATGCGAACCCTTAGCTGTCTGATCGTGCTTCCTATATAAACATTTTTTGCAGACAAACATGATTGCATAAACTACAAATTTACTTCTGCAATTGATGAATTCTTTGATCACAATCTTTATCACATTTTGATCTGAGAAATTCTGACAATTAGAATAGGCATTTTGGCATAGATTACAATGGACACATTTGAAGAAACCCACAGAATGTTGCAACCAGGTTGTGGGCCTCATAGTGTTTGGAGGTTCAAAGAATGAGTGGCTTAATCTATTGCGAAGGGTATTTGCTTTAGTGAATGTGAATTTAGGCTTCAGTGTCTTTAAATAACTGGGAATTTATATTTTTTCTCTGATTATGGACTACTATTGGTTCCCCTACTTGCCTCAAACAACCACTGCATTCTGGTATGATCTTGCTTTTTTATCTTATTTTTACTTTATTGAAAATGATGACATTGTTGCCACATTTGTTTCTTTACAATCCTTTTAAAAAATGGCACATACTGTTTCTTTTGCATGCATTGCAATGTTGATATTTGCAGGGTAATTCATAGAAATTCGCACAAAAGTGGCGCACGCGGCTGGTGCACAGTGTCCCCGTGCGATACACTGCGCCAGCCGCGTGTGAAAAAATCCATTTCATCGCACAGCGTATTCATGGATTTTAGCCTCCAAAACCAGCCGTGGCGCAGAGTGGCGCAGCGACCCTGCAGCAGCGCCAGTTACGCCCCCAAGAATGCCCTCGCGCAAAAAAAAGCCATCAAAATTCCCAATTCATCGCAAATGTCTGCGCTAACCCTGGACCAGTCCACAGGGCTGCCAAACAACAAACGCCAAGCGGGGAACGTGTATTTCAGTGGTTCGTGGGAATTTTCACACACGAATGTCCTGGGTACCTGTACATCTAGGGTGCGCGTGAAGTAATACACGCGAATCCATCAGGGCACGTGTATTCCAGGGGTGCGTGGTAAGTATCACACACAAATTCAGCAGGGTACGTGTATTTCCGGGGTGCGCGGGAAGTATCACACGCGATTCCATCAGGGCACGTGTATTTCAGGGGTGCGCGGGGAGTACTACACGTGAATTGTCCGTGTGGGTCCTCCCAGGTGTTCCCTCTACACCCTCCACGGCCCTTGCAGGCAGCCCACACCACAGGGGACTACCCTGCACCCCTGCTCATGTCCCGCAGGTAGCCCATCCACCATGGGCATGCCCCCAGCCAACCCACAAGTCACCTTGCACCACTGATCAACAATGCATGTCTCCCAACACCCTCACCCCCAGCACTGTGGGGCACCCTCCACCAGGCCCCCACTCCTGTCTCCCTCCACTCCCATCCCCCTGCATCCAGGGGCACCCTCCACCAGGCCCCCACTCATGTCTCCCAGCACCCCCACCCCCCAGCATCCAGGGGCACCCTCCACCAGGCCCCACTCATGTCCAACTCATGTCCCCCTGCACCCCCACCCCCCCCAGCATCCAGGGGCACCCTCCACCAGGCCCCCACTGCTGTCTCCCTGCACCCCCACCCCCCAGCATCCAGGGGCACCCTCCACCAGGCCCCCACTCCTTTCTACCACCCCCCACACCCCAGCAGTGCGATCCACCTGGGTACGTGTATTTCAGGGGTGCGCGTGTAGTCTGACACGCAAATTCATCATGGTACGTGTATTATGGTTCCGCGTGAACTTCCACACACGATATCAGCAGAGTACGTGTATTCTGGGGTGCGCGGGAAGTTCCACACGCGATTGCCCTGGTTACGTGTATTTCGGGGTGCGCGGGAAGTTCCACACGCGATTGCCCTGTGTACGTGTATTTCGGGGTGCGCGGGAAGTTCCACACGCGATTGCCCTGTGTATGTGTATTTCGGGGTGCGCGGGAAGTTCCACACGCGACTTCAGCAGGGTACGTGTATTCCAAGGTGCGCAGGAAATTCCACACGCGATTGTCCGTGGTGCGTGTATTTCTGGTTGCGCGTGAAGTTTCACACGCAATTTCAGCAGGGTACGTGTATTCCAAGGTGCGTGGGAAATTCCACACGCAAATCCAGCAGCCTACGTGTATTCCGGGGGTGCCGTGAAGTCCTACACGTGAATTGGCCGTGTGGGTCCTCCCAGCTGTTCACTCTACACCCTCCACGGCCCCTGCCGGCGGCCCACACCACAGGGGACTACCCTGCACATGTCCCGCAGGCAGCCCATCCACCATGGCCATGCCCCCCAGCCAACCCACATGTCACCTTGCACCACTGCCCACCAACGCAAGTCTCCCATCACCCCCACCCCCCAGCACTGTGGGGCACCCTCCACCAGGCCCCCACTCCTGTCCCCCTGCACCCCCACCCCCCTGCATCCAGGGGCACCCTCCACCAGGCCCCCACTCCTGTCTCCCTGCACCCCCACCCCCCAGCACTGTAGGGCACCCTCCACCAGGCCCCCACCCCTGTCCCCCTGCACCTCCACCCCCCTGCATCCAGGGGCACCCTCCACCAGGCCCCCACTCATGTCCCCCTGCACCCCCACCCTGCTGCATCGAAGGGCACCCTCCACCAGGCCCCCACTCATGTCCCCCTGCACCCCCACCCCCTGCATCCAGGGGCACCCTCCACCAGGCCCCCACTCCTGTCTCCCTGCACCCCCACCCCCCAGCACTGTAGGGCACCCTCCACCAGGCCCCCACTCCTGTCTCCCACCACCCCACCCCCCTTTGGATTATGATTTGTGGTTTTACATTATTTTACGGACATGTTGTTTTTTATTTTTAATTCACATTTTCGTTTGTTTCTTTTTGACTCCATTTATGTTGCTTTTAATACATAATTTTTCATCATACTTCAATGTGTAGTATCGTCTCATTGGTTTCATGCATGTCATGATATGGGTTTTGACATTCCCTGACACCCATTGTGTGTATGTGAGGGAGATGTGTTCATTTACATACTTGCCATTGGGGTTGTATCATGTAATTGGCATTTCTAAGTGGGTGGATGCAATATTTGGGTGGGTGTTTGGCATGCGGAGGCTGCCCATAAGGGCCAGGGATCTAGATTGTGATGACGTGTTGGCTGGGGGACATGTGTGGGGGCCGGCTGGCAGGTGCCCCTGACTGCTGGGGGGTGGGGGTGCTGGGAGACAGGAGTGGGGGCCTGGTGGAGGGTGCCCTGCACTGCTGGGGGGTGGTGGTGCAGGGAGACAGGAGTGGGGGCCTGGTGGAGGGTGCCCTACAGTGCTGGGGGGTGGGGGTGCAGGGAGACATGAGTTGGACCTGAGTGGGGGCCTGCTGGCAGGTGCCCCTGACTGGTGGGGGGTGGGGGTGCAGGGAGACATGAGTGGGGGCCTGGTGGAGGGTGCCCCTGGATGCAGGGGGTTGGGGGTGCAGGGGGACATGAGTGGGGGCCTGGTGGAGGGTGCCCTACAGTGCTGGGGGGTGGGGGTGCAGGGAGACATGAGTTGGACCTGAGTGGGGGCCTGGTGGAGGGTGCCCCACAGTGCTGGGGGGTGGGGGTGCAGGGGGACATGAGTTGGACATGAGTGGGGCCTGGAGGAGGGTGCCCTGCACTGCTGGGGAGTGGGGTGCAGGGAGACAGGAGTTGGACCTGAGTGGGGGCCTGCTGGCAGGTGCCCCTGACTGGTCGGGGGTGGGGGTGCTGGGAGACATGAGTTGGACATGGGTGGGGGCCTGGTGGAGGGTGCCCCACAGTGCTGGTGGGTGGGGGTGCAGGGGGGCATGAGGTGGACATGAGTGGGGCCTGGTGGAGGGTGCCCTGCACTGCTGGGGGTGGGGGTGCAGGGAGACAGGAGTGGGGGCCTGGTGGAGGGTGCCCCTGGATGCAGGGGGTTGGGGGTGCAGGGGGACATGAGTGGGGGCCTGGTGGAGGGTGCCCTGCACTGCTGGGGGGTGGGGGTGCAGGGAGACAGGAGTTGGACCTGAGTGGGGGCCTGCTGGCAGGTGCCCCTGACTGGTGGGAGGTGGGGGTGCTGGGAGACATGAGTTGGACCTGAGTGGGGGCCTGGTGGAGGGTGCCCCCACAGTGCTGGGGGGTGGGGGTGCAGGGGGACATGAGTTGGACATGTGTGGGGCCTGGTGGAGGGTGCCCTGCACTGCTGGGGGTTGGGGGTGCAGGGAGACAGGAGTTGGACCTGAGTGGGGGCCTGCTGGCAGGTGCCCCTGACTGGTGGGGGGTGGGGTGCTGGGAGACATGAGTTGGACCTGAGTGTGGGCCTGGTGGACGGTGCCCCACAGTGCTGGGGGGTGGGGGTGCAGGGGGACATGAGTTGGACATGAGTGGGGTCTGGTGGAGGGTGCCCTGCACTGCTGGGGGGTGGGGGTGCAGGGAGACAGGAGTTGGACCTGAGTGGGGGCCTGCTGGCAGGTGCCCCTGACTGGTGGGGGGTGGGGGTGCTGGGAGACATGAGTTGGACATGAGTGGGGTCTGGTGGAGGGTGCCCTGCACTGCTGGGGGGTGGGGGTGCAGGGAGACAGGAGTTGGACCTGAGTGGGGGCCTGCTGGCAGGTGCCCCTGACTGGTGGGGGGTGGGGGTGCTGGGAGACATGAGTTGGACATGAGTGGGGCCTAGTGGAGGGTGCCCTGCACTGCTGGGGGGTGGGGGTGCAGGGAGACAGGAGTTGGACCTGGTGGGGGCCTGCTGGCAGGTGCCCCTGACTGCTGGGGGGTGGGGGTGCTGGGAGACATGAGTTGGACATGAGTGAGGGCCTGGTGGAGGGTGCCCCACAGTGCTGGGGGGTGGGGGTGCAGGGGGACATGAGTTGGACATGAGTGGGGCCTGGTGGAGGGTGCCCTGCACTGCTGGGGGTGGGGGTGCAGGGAGACAGGAGTTGGACCTGAGTGGGGGCCTGCTGGCAGGTGCCCCTGACTGGTGGGGGTGGGGGTGCTGGGAGACATGAGTTGGACATGAGTGGGGGCCTGGTGGAGGGTGCCCCACAGTGCTGGGGGGTGGGGATGCAGGGGGACATGAGATGGACATGAGTGGGGCCTGGTGGAGGGTGCCCTGCACTGCTGGGGGGTGGGGGTGCCGGGAGACAGGAGTTGGACCTGAGTGGGGGCCTGCTGGCAGGTGCCCCTGACTGGTGGGGGGTGGGGGTGCTGGGAGACATGGGTGGACATGAGTGGGGGCATGGTGGAGGGTGCCCCACAGTGCTGGGGTTTGGGGGTGCAGGGGGACATGAGTTGGACATGAGTGGGGCCTGGTGGAGGGTGCCCTGCACTGCTGGGGGGTGGGGGTGCAGGGAGACAGGAGTTGGACCTGAGTGGGGGCCTGCTGGCAGGTGCCCCTGACTGGTGGGGGGTGGGGGTGCTGGGAGACATGAGTTGGACCTGAGTGGGGGCCTGGTGGAGGGTGACCCACAGTGCTGGGGGGTGGGGGTGCAGGGGGACATGAGTTGGACATGTGTGGGGCCTGGTGGAGGGTGCCCTGCACTGCTGGGGGTTGGGGGTGCAGGGAGACAGGAGTTGGACCTGAGTGGGGGCCTGCTGGCAGGTGCCCCTGACTGGTGGGGGGTGGGGTGCTGGGAGACATGAGTTGGACCTGAGTATGGGCCTGGTGGACGGTGCCCCACAGTGCTGGGGGGTGGGGGTGCAGGGGGACATGAGTTGGACATGAGTGGGGTCTGGTGGAGGGTGCCCTGCACTGCTGGGGGGTGGGGGTGCAGGGAGACAGGAGTTGGACCTGAGTGGGGGCCTCCTGGCAGGTGCCCCTGACTGGTGGGGGGTGGGGGTGCTGGGAGACATGAGTTGGACATGAGTGGGGCCTGGTGGAGGGTGCCCTGCACTGCTGGGGGGTGGGGGTGCAGGGAGACAGGAGTTGGACCTGGTGGGGGCCTGCTGGCAGGTGCCCCTGACTGGTGGGGGGTGGGGGTGCTGGGAGACATGAGTTGGACATGAGTGGGGGCCTGGTGGAGGGTGCCCCACAGTGCGGGGGGTGGGAGTGCAGGGGGACATGAGTTGGACATGAGTGGGGCCTGGTGGAGGGTGCCCTGCACTGCTGGGGGGTGGGGGTGCAGGAAGACAGGAGTTGGACCTGAGGGGGCCTGGTGGAGGGTGCCCTGCACTGCTGGGGTGTGGGGGTGCAGGGAGACAGGAGTGGGGGCCTGGTGGAGGGTGCCCCTGGATGCAGGGGGGTGGGGGTTCAGGGGGACAGGAGTGGGGGCCTGGTGGAGGGTGCCCTGCACTGCTGGGGGGTGGGGGTGCAGGGAGACAGGAATGGGGGCCTGGTGGAGGGTGCCCCTGGATGCAGGGGGGTGGGGGTGCAGGGGGACAGGAGTGGGGGCCTGGTGGAGGGTGCCCCACAGTGCTGGGGGGTGGGGGTGATGGGAGACTTGCGTTGGTGGGCAGTGGTGCAAGGTGACATGTGGGTTGGCTGGGGGGCATGGCCATGGTGGATGGGCTGCCTGCGGGACATGTGCAGGGTAGTCCCCTGTGGTGTGGGCCGCCGGCAGGGGCCGTGGAGGGTGTAGAGTGAACAGCTGGGAGGACCCACACGGCCAATTCACGTGTAGGACTTCACGGCACCCCCGGAATACACGTAGGCTGCTGGATTTGCGTGTGGAATTTCCCACGCACCTTGGAATACACGTACCCTGCTGAAATTGCGTGTGAAACTTCACGCGCAACCAGAAATACACGCACCACGGACAATCGCGTGTGGAATTTCCTGCGCACCTTGGAATACACGTACCCTGCTGAAGTCGCGTGTGGAACTTCCCGCGCACCCCGAAATACACATACACAGGGCAATCGCATGTGGAACTTCCCGCGCACCCCGAAATACACGTACACAGGGCAATCGCGTGTGGAACTTCCCGCGCACCCCGAAATACACGTAACCAGGGCAATCGCGTGTGGAACTTCCCGCGCACCCCAGAATACACGTACCCAGGGCAATCGCGTGTGGAACTTCACGCGAACCCCGTAATACATGTACCCTGCTGATATAGTGTGTGGAAGTTCACGCGGAACCATAATACACGTACCATGATGAATTTGCGTGTCAGACTACACGCGCACCCCTGAAATACACGTACCCAGGTGGATCGCACTGCTGGGGTGTGGGGGGGTGGTAGAAAGGAGTGGGGGCCTGGTGGAGGGTGCCCCTGGATGCTGGGGGGTGGGGGTGCAGGGAGACAGCAGTGGGGGCCTGGTGGAGGGTGCCCCTGGATGCTGGGGGGGGGGGGGTGCAGGGGGACATGAGTTGGACATGAGTGGGGCCTGGTGGAGGGTGCCCCTGGATGCTGGGGGGTGAGGGTGCTGGGAGACATGAGTGGGGGCCTGGTGGAGGGTGCCCCTGGATGCAGGGGGATGGGAGTGGAGGGAGACAGGAGTGGGGGCCTGGTGGAGGGTGCCCCACAGTGCTGGGGGTGAGGGTGTTGGGAGACATGCATTGTTGATCAGTGGTGCAAGGTGACTTGTGGGTTGGCTGGGGGCATGCCCATGGTGGATGGGCTACCTGCGGGACATGAGCAGGGGTGCAGGGTAGTCCCCTGTGGTGTGGGCTGCCTGCAAGGGCTGTGGAGGGTGTAGAGGGAACACCTGGGAGGACCCACACGGACAATTCACGTGTAGTACTCCCCGCGCACCCCTGAAATACACGTGCCCTGATGGAATCGCGTGTGATACTTCCCGCGCACCCCGGAAATACACGTACCCTGCTGAATTTGTGTGTGATACTTACCACGCACCCCTGGAATACACGTGCCCTGATGGATTCGCGTGTATTACTTCACGCGCACCCTAGATGTACAGGTACCCAGGACATTCGCGTGTGAAAATTCCCACGAACCACTGAAATACACGTTCCCCGCTTGGCGTTTGTTGTTTGGCAGCCCTGTGGACTGGTCCAGGGTTAGCGCAGACATTTGCGATGAATTGGGAATTTTGATGGCTTTTCTTTGCGCGAGGGCATTCTTGGGGGCGTAACTGGCGCTGCTGCAGGGTCGCTGCGCCACTCTGCGCCAAGGCTGGTTTTGGAGGCTAAAATCCATGAATACGCTGTGCGATGAAATGGATTTTTTCACACGCGGCTGGCACAGTGTATCGCACGGGGACACTGTGCACCAGCCGCGTGCGCCACTTTTGTGCGAATTTCTATGAATTACCCTGCAAATATCAACATTGCAATGCATGCAAAAGAAACAGTATGTGCCATTTTTTAAAAGGATTGTAAAGAAACAAATGTGGCAACAATGTCATCATTTTCAATAAAGTAAAAATAAGATAAAAAAGCAAGATCATACCAGAATGCAGTGGTTGTTTGAGGCAAGTAGGGGAACCAATAGTAGTCCATAATCAGAGAAAAAATATAAATTCCCAGTTATTTAAAGACACTGAAGCCTAAATTCACATTCACTAAAGCAAATACCCTTCGCAATAGATTAAGCCACTCATTCTTTGAACCTCCAAACACTATGAGGCCCACAACCTGGTTGCAACATTCTGTGGGTTTCTTCAAATGTGTCCATTGTAATCTATGCCAAAATGCCTATTCTAATTGTCAGAATTTCTCAGATCAAAATGTGATAAAGATTGTGATCAAAGAATTCATCAATTGCAGAAGTAAATTTGTAGTTTATGCAATCATGTTTGTCTGCAAAAAATGTTTATATAGGAAGCACGATCAGACAGCTAAGGGTTCGCATTCATGAGCACCTTTCCAGTCTCAGCAAAACCGATGTTAATCTGCCGTTGGTCTTACAATGACAAACCGAGCATCAACTGGATAATAAATCGAATATACGATTCATAGGCTTGGCCAAAGACTCAGCCAATAAACGTGGTGGTAATGTGTGTATGAAACTGAGACAATTAGAATGCAAGCTTATTTGTTATTTCAGATGCACCCTACTTGGCTTGAATTCGGATCACGAGATGCATGTCTTTTTGTAAGATATTTACATGTTTTGGATACTTTAGATACCTTGCCATATCTTTTTGTGAATTACTTGTGAGGTTATTGACCTTTGATATATATGTTAGAGGCCTCCTCAAATTAAATGTTTGTAAGAATCTTGTTTTGCTGAAAAAAATACTATTTAAATCCAGAATTAGGAACTTTACCGTCAATCACAACAATAGTTGATTCTCATGCCACTTTAATTTGTGACCACAACTTTTTCATGCGAATAGTGACATATATTACAAAATATGGATCCTAAACATGCATAATTTGCAATGTGAACTAAGAATCAATTCATTATGAATGCTATATTATGTTCCTTGAAACAATGCCTGTTTCCCTTACTGCCCAAATACATGATCATCCATTTTTTAGTTTCAGTTGTTTGACCATTTACATCAAACAAATATATTCAAATATATCTGCAAAATTACTGCTGTGGGTGCTCCAAATATTTACATTTAGCATCGCGTGCTAAAAAATGCCCACAGATACTTACCGTTTACCTACCTCCTTTTGTTTAAATTTTTTCCGTATTGACGCGACTGACGTCACTCGCGTGATACGCGTGTGTTAAATCACGTGCAAAACGCGCGTGTGACGTCACACGCGTACCGCGAGCAAGATGGCGGCCATATTTCACTCAGCTCACACATATATGGTGCCTTGCTAATCGGGTGCACACTCATGCCGTGATGGGGATTGGACCCCTGTATTTTCAATAACATTATAGCTATCTAGGTAAGCACATGTTTATAAACTTTATCAAGAATACAAATACTTGGATATGCTTCATTCGAATACGAACAGTACCTTATGCATTCCCATTTTTATTTTAGACTTCCTTACTAAATGACATTCATAAAGATTTACCATTGCTGATAAGTTTTTTAATTTTGTCCGTTTCTCAATATATATATTTTTTTTCTATAAGCATCATATGCTCAGAAACCTTCACAATAATATAGTTTTTGTAAATATTCCATTTGAATGTGAACAATGCCTGATAAACCCACCTTTTTCATCTTTATTTAATAATACCATATCAAGTGACATTTATAAAGATTTACCATTACTGGTAAGTTCTTTTTGCTTTGGCCGTTCTTATATAGATTTTTCAAGCATCATCAACCTTAAGAGTACAACTTAGAATTGTATTCATTCCTTCTCTTTTTTAGGTATCTATCCAGCTTTAGTATTCATTAATTACTAAATAACAATTGCTCATTGCACAGCTGGACTGACGGTATGTGTTAATATCCCACATGCGCATACATGTATCATGCTGATTTTCAGAGGCTATTTCTTATGGCCAACTAGCAAGTTGTCTTTTAATAACTCAGAATTTATATTTTTTCTCTGATTATGGACTACTATTGGTTCCCCTACTTGCATCAAACAACCACCACATTCTGGTATGATGTTGCTTTTTTATCTTATTCTTACCTTATTGAAAATGATGACATTGTTGCCAAATTTGTGTCTTTACAATCCTTTTAAAAAAATGGCACATACTGTTTCTTTTGAATGCATTGCAATGTTGATATTTGGTGTATATAAATGTACCGCCTTGATAATGACCAGATTGGTTGAAACACGTGTCGGCTATTTATGACCAATAAATCCTGCACAAAGCAGATGAACTTGAAATCGGCTGTTTATGACCAATCAATCTTGCTCAAGCAGAGGATCTCCGCACCATAAACCAACGTCTCATAATAATATCTGAAACTGCGCATTAGACATGCCTTGACTTCATCTTTTCTGATGTATACACTATGTTGTTAATAAAAGGCAGCATTTCCACAATAACCTGCACATACCTTATTTATTTGATGCAATTATTTCTATGTGCTGGGCTGTAACTTGAGCCCTCCTAACAACCTCCTACAGAGTAATGTCCTCAATGCTAATCCAGGAGACCATAAGTAAGTCAGTGTTTCACAAAACCCCTTCTTTTCTATCAGAGAAAGGGTTAGGAATACGTAATCATTTGGCTAAAAGGCAATGAAAGGCCTGTCCAAATCTAAGAGTAAGACGCTGCTGCCACTATCAGAGTCTTACAATATGCACCCACATCACCAATTCTTTTGGGTATAGTGTATTTATTCTTTTATTTATTTTGAAGATTATATAGCGTGCCAAGCCCAAAGGCATCTGGGCGCTTTCTTTCAGAGTGTAGAGGTTACAGTTGTTACAAAGCAAGTACAAGACAGACACAGTGAAGATATGGCATTACAAATAGATGACGTGAACATAATAACATACACGGTTTTCGAGTACTGGTAGGAGCAGGAGGGGGTGGTGATGAGCTAAGTGAGAGGGGGTGCTTGGTTGCTTAAGGTTTGGGTGAAGAGGTGCATTTTGTGTTGTTTTCTGAAAATCCAGAAGGAGTCTTGAGCTCTGAGTGGGAGAGGCAGTGAGTTCCAGAGTTTGCTGGCGAATGTGGGGAAGCTGCCGCCGCCTGCCTTTTGGAGCTTGAATCTTGGAATGGCTAGGCAGTGCTGATAGATAGCTCAGGTGGGTCTAGAGCGTTGTGTTAGCGTGAAGCTGTTCGACAAGTAGGATGGGGCCATCTGGTGGAGACATTTGTGTGTGAGGGTGAGTGATTTGAACATGATGCGTTCCTGTACTGGGAGCCAGTGTTGTTGGCATCTAGTGGCTGAGATGTGTGCAAATCTGGGGATGTTGAGCGCAGCCCTGAGGGCATTATTTTGTAGGACTTGTAACTTTCGGATATTCTGTGTCTTCGTTCTGGCATACAGTACGTTGCAGTAGTCGAGGCGCGTGAGGTCTAAGGCTGTGGCTAGAGTAAGACAACTGTCAGGTGAAAGGAATTTTCTGCAAGCGCTAATGAGTCTGCATGTGTATGCGGTGGCTGAGGTGGTGGCATTTACTTGTTTGTTGAGATTGAGTGAGGAGTCGAGGTTGTTTACCTCATTGGTGGCTTTAATTGTGTGACCATCTATGATGAAAGACTTGAAGAGGTGATTAAGTTTGTTGATTTTGTGTTGAGAGCCGATGATAAGCAGCTCAGTCTTATCGTCCTTTAAACATAGCCTGTGCTGCACTATCCATTCTTAGATAGATCGGTATATGGCATTGAGGGTGGCCATGTCGGTGTCTTGGTCTCCTGAGATAGGTATGAGGACCTGGGTGTCATCTGCGTAGTTGGTGTAGATGACACCCAGCTCGTCGAGGCAGTCAAAAAGAGGCTTTGTGAATATATTATACAAGGTATCGGCCACACAGGATCCTTGTGGCACTCCACAGATGACTGGGTGGGGGGACTATGGCTTTGGGGGGGAAGACTTTCATAGTTCTGTTGCTGAGGAAGGAATCAATCCAGAGTGTGAAGGAATCAATCCAGAGTGTGACGTTAGGGGAGAGGTTTGCTGCTGATGTTAGGTGTTCACATAAAATGTTGTGGTCCACCAGATCGAATGCAGTGGAGAGGTCTAGGAGAAGAGGCACAACTAGTTTCCCATTGTCCCTCAGATTGTCCATTTGGATTTTTAAATCCAGTAATGCTGGTTCCGTCCCGTGTCTTGGACAGAAACCAGACTGACGTAACCCCAGGATGTAATTAGTGTCCAAGTTATTCTGAATTTGCAGATAAGCTACCCGATCCAGAATTTTCAATAGAAACGGTACCGTTGTTATCGGGCGGTAGTGAGTGGGAGTGTTGGGGTCCAGAGTGTTTTATTTAAGGGTTGTACCCAAGCTTTAATTAGGTTAGAGGGGCGCAGTTGCTTTTGAATGAGACATTGATAAGATTGGTGAGGAATGGAGCGAGTTGTGGTGAGCAGTCTTTGATGACTGTGGGTGGTCATGGGTCGCCTTGGCATCTTGAAGGTTTTAGGCTACGGATGATCTTCAGAACTTCTGGAATGGAGACCTCAGTGAATTCAAATTGAGGAAACTTCTTTGGGCAGGTGGTGTTGGCAGAGGGGGCTGGGGGTTTGTGTAATTTGTCTAGGTTGTTCTTTTTGCCGTTGATTGGAGGCACCTGATTTTGTTTTGGAGGGCATTTAGAATGTTGTCGCACCAGTCCACGTCTTTATTGCAGCTTTCTGGAGGTGGGATAGGGGTTTCTAGTTCTCTGAGGATTAGGAAAAGTTCCTTGGTGTTGGAACTAGCTTTGACTATTCTGTCATTGTATAATTTCCCTTTGATGAGAAGTACTTTTTGTTTGTAAGCCCTGGAGGCAGTGTCAAAGAGAATTTGTTAGTAGATATCTGTGTTTTTTTCCGGAGTGATTCTGATTTTCTTTTATTTATTCTTAGATCTTTTAACTCGGGGGTGAACCAGGCTTTGAGGTGGGCCGGTTGTTTTGCTTTGCGTAGCGCCAGTGGAACTATTTTGTTAATAGCAGACAGGATTGTGTCGTTGTAGAGACTGGTCATTATGGTGGGGTCGGTGGTATTGTCTGTGGGAGAAGCCAGGACGGGTTGCAGTAGTGGGAACAAGTTGTTGGCTGTGATGTTCTTTTTGTTTCTGAAGGGAGCGTCTGGAGCTATATTTGGAAGGTTAATAGGGCTGATCATAGTATTTATGTTAAAAGTGATTAGGTGTTGATCAGTCCAGGGGCAGGGAGAGTTAGATATGATGGTGGCAGTGCAGTTGATATCTGCAAGCCAGTCGATAGTGCAACCTTTCTCATGCGTGGGATTCTGGATTCTGTGCGCAAAGCCAAGTGCTGATAGGGTGTTGGCTGGGGAAAGAGCATTGGTGTTGAGTGGGTCCATCAGTCCTAGGATGAAATCCCCTAGTATGATGGTTTGAGATTTGGGTTTTGTGTTAGATGAGAAGAGTTGAGTGACCTTATTGTCAAAGGCATGTATGGGCCAAGGGGGATGGTAGATGAGGTGGATATTTAGTGTCGCTGTCGCTGAGAGATAGTTTCACAGAGAGGAGTTCACAGGAGGTATGGGGCATGGACGGCACTTCTCTCATCTTCAAGGAGGATTTAGCTATGATGGCCACTCCTTCCCCTTTGGCATTAGGTCTGTCCCTTCTGCAGATGGAGTAGTTGTCTGGGACAGCAAGGGACAGAGCTGGGCCTGAGGCTTCGTTGAGCCAGGTTTCCCATATAGCCAGGAAATCTAAACTGAGTCGAGTGATTATGTCTGCAATGTCAAGTGCGTGGACTGGAAGAGATCTGGCATTGATGAGGGCTCGCATAATGGTTTGGTTAGAAGTGTTGAGTTTGGAGTGGGTGGTGGTTTAGTGGCTCGAGAGTTGGTGCGAGGATAAGTGTGTGGTTGCACAGAAGTCCATCACAAAACTATAATCCTGAAGCAGGAGTCGACAGAAAATGTCTATCATTGGTCTTCCTTGCTACCCCTGTGTGCTCCCTTGCTACCCTTAAAATAATGTAGGCTCCTGGGCTGTGGCCAGCGCCAGGTGGTTCTTTGTTTCTGCAGTGGCTGGCTTTCTTGGTCAGGCCTCTTAAAGAAATACAGTAGGTGCCACAATTGTAACACTTTGGCCAGTGGCCTAAATAAGAAAGAATAGGAATAACAAATAATTTGTCTTTCTGGAATTCTATGAAATAATTGCTAGACTCATTAAAGGTTTATTTCAGGCGCACTTTGGGGGGTGAGTCACTGACGTAGTCTGTTCTTAAACACATCAACTCAGCCTTTCATCCTTCTGAGGTTGATAAATGAGTGCCAACACAGGTTAGGTGATATTGTGTTTATATTTGTTGTATATAAAGCGCTTATGCGTAAGAGCTATATAATAACACATCATTATCATTTGGCCTGGGACGTCTGCTTGCATTCACAGTAATTTGGTAGTATGGGCCTATACACACTGATCTTAAGAATACATATGGTGATCCATTCTTGTTTGAAATGTATATCACATTATAGCGATACTGTACCATACTTTTAGTAGTGTACTTAGGAACAATACTATGTGATGCCACTTCCTGTTTTGTCAAGAGGTGCAAGGTTGTGTTGCATCACTACCCATGATGTCACTTCGGGGTGGGTTCAAATGACATCACTTCATGTGATGTCATCAGAGGTCAAGGGACGTGTGATGTCACTTATGCTACCTGCTTTTTTGGCAAAATGATGTCCCTGTGTGCAACGCTGCAGATATCAGAGTTAAAAGAAGTATCAGCAATATTCACTGAAAAAAACAAATAAATAAGAACATGAAAAAATGCAGGTGTTCATAAAGGAAATCAGGAAACAGGAATTACATCAGTGCATATGGCTTATGTCCAAAACAAGCGGGAATACAAAACATGGCTTTTGACACTCATAGCTGATGAAATAACAATTCCTCGTTCAACTCATGAGTAATCTCAATGAATTTTTGCAACCTACCTCTGAATGTATGCAACTTTCTTCTGCAATAGCGCCACGATGCCATGGGTTGCTTGTGCGCTAATAGATAAATAAAGAAATAAATAAAACTGCGGAATAAACCGAAAATAAAGTTGTTTCATATTTTGCACAAGCAGAAGGACCTCCACAGTTTGTTTTTCATCTACATGTAACCTCACGCAGCGTCAAAACTGTTATACTTTGTAGACTGTGGAGGAAAGCACAGTGAAAAAATAATCACAGTCGATGGGCGCTAGAAACTGAATCAACTTGCGAAGCGCTTAGAAATTGGTAAATAGTTCGCAATTTTTTCCAATATACCTAGATGGGGTAAATCTGCTGCAAGAACACAGGAAGTTGAGGTGTGCACCACCGCTCATAGAACGACTAGTAAGGATTGCACCTGGATATCTTGCGCTCGTTATCCTAATCAATAGTCCCTAGAGGACGTTGTGCGAAGCCGAATAGGCACTGTGCCCACTTTGAGCCGAAAGGCTAGATGAGGACTGATCTCCAGGTCCCCACATTTTTTATGATAATTGCCTCTAACCCCCATAGGGCCCTTCTTTATATACACCTTGCTGGTGCCCCCAAACAGCTGGGCCAGCCATACACAAACCAGCGTGAGCAAAGCTGTGCATACTTTTGAACCTCCATCCAGGATATATTCATTTGCAGTGAACGACACACCCAGCTCATACTGGGAACCTCGATAAATTCCTTGCCTTGAGAAAGACCCATGAGGGTTGAAACACGAGTTGGCTGAGTCTCTCATCTTTCAATTACATTTTGCCTCAAATCTCTGTGACTATTGATTAGGATAACCTGTGCAAGATATCCAGGTGCAAACCTTACTGGAAAAATAATCACGTTTCGCGCCCCCCCTGTCTTCAAAGGAATTGAAAATGGGGCAGAGTGGGAAATCATGACATATATGCATTACGCCTTGCTCTTACAGCTTGATTTACTGCTATGCTACATTTAAAATGGCCTCAACATGGCAGTGCTGTCTATATGCATATCAAACATGAGCACTAAGGCACCCACACAAGGTCACCTCATTTGAGATCACGATGCCAGAGAAGTATCCTGTTCTATTCCTCATGATGAGCTCTATGCACTGCGAAACACGTGTAGAGGATAAAGATTATAAGAACACTCGTTTTGAAAATCTTATTTTACAAATGTTGATCAAAAAGTACATTGTTATGTTATGTAATGTTATTGTTCATTTGTATAGTGCCTTATATACCATTGGTATGATCTCTAAGCGCTGTGGGTTGAAAGCACTCAGGGACCGTGGTCCAGGTCAGTGGAGAGAGTAGGGTAGTAAATAGTTCTCAGGTGCACTCAGTATGTTTGCAGCCAGTGTGGTTTACGTGGTCTGCAGCTGCATTCTAATGCTAGGCGTGATGCAGTGGTTCTGTGAAGTCAGTAGAATGTGTGCAGCAAGGCGGTTGACCTCAGAGCTTGCATTTTGGCGGTGGTGGAGCTTGTGTATGAGATTATATGTGCAGCTAGACCGATTTATTTTCGTAGGGTATAGCTGCGTTCGAAAGACTGTTGAGGTGTTCATGGAGGGGTGTAGCTAGGCTGAAATTGAACGAGGGGTAGAGCTGCATTCTCTTGTTTGTCGGTGTAGAGGAAAGAGCGAGCATATCGGTATGTGTGAGTGTCTGTGTGAGTGTGTGAGTGTCTGTGCAGATTGGTGGGAGAGCCCTATTTGAGATTGCCTTCCAGTGCCCGCGGAGCTGACCATATCTATTCTAGAGGTTCGAGCATTGGTTCTCCGAGAGAGATTCTCAGTCTAGCGCAGAGGTTGTTCTAATAAGCAGGCTTGAGGTTGTCTTTCCCTGCTTGGTAGTGTTATTGTGTTGAGTTGCCCTATTCCTAATCTTTATTTAGTTAAGCGAATTGCAGGTCTATGTTCGTCCCTTTATCTCGTTGAGTCTGCCATTGTTTATTGAAAGATACATTCTTGTTGTACAGTTACATCCAATTCTGTTCTATCGTACTTAGGAGTACTAGCTACATTCGATGAATGGCATTCAGTGGACCCAGGAACAAGCAACAGCCACTGTGGTCATCCGTGTGTCTTGTTGGGTCGGCAGATTGCTTATAGGATGACACCTTCTCATTGTGCATTTACTTAAGTTCTGTTCTATCGGACATACGAGTATATCCTAGGCAAGAAGAGCGGCACTTGGTGAGCCTGAAGGTCAAACAACAAATCAGGCTGTGATGTAAGGGATGTGTCTGAACTGGCAGTGTTATATGCAGCAGTGGTTAGAGTGTTCCTGATCTGGTGTTTCTTTAGAGTATTGATGTCATGCGGCAGCACCTGGATATCCCTTGCAGTTGCTTGCTTTGCCAGATTCCTCGCCTGATTCAGAGCGTATTCCCTTGAGGTGGAACAGAGTCAGTGCATTGCTGAAGCTCGGTTATAAGTGTCAGTGAGCCCATTTTCCTTGTCCTGTGTAATTGTTTATAGTGGATGGATGGAAATTCCTTTCGTAGTTTATGGTTAGAATTGCTGAATTATATTGTGTCATTGTCCCTTTCGAGAGCTAAGCGTGCTCTCATCTGATTGGAGAGCGCAGTGCATATCTGCAAGAGAAAAAAGAGCAAGTCCAACCCAAGCATACTTGATACTGCACCCTGGGTCAAGGTGTTCAGGGCATCAGTAACCCAGGCAGATCAGGGTAGCATCACAATTCTACCTAAATGTGACGCATGGCTAATCTTCACAATTCTATCTAGATGGGACACATGGCTAATCTTCACAATTCCATCTAAATGGGAAGCATGGCTAATCTTCACAATTCTATCTAAATGTGACATGTCAATTCTTCGCAAATCTATCTAAATGTGATGCATAGCTAACCTTCACAATTCTATGTAAATGTGATGCATGGCAAATCTTCACAATTCTATCGGGATGTGACGCATGGCTGTTCTTCACAGATCTATCCAAATGAAAGGTATGGCTAATCTTCGTAATATGTCAGTTGTTACATTTCATGCCCCCAAAATACATCTGGGCGCAACACATTTAATTTCTCGCAAAATACATCTAAATCCTGCATGAAGTCTGCCCCCCAGTCTAAATGTAGAGGCAACACATTTCCTTCCACAATTCAGTACAATGACTAACTATGAGGCATATCGGAATGGCTGACTATGGAGGGTAGCACAATACAACTCAGAGGACAACTATGTCAGCACTGTTTACAGAGCAGTAATAGTGTAAGACTGGCTGGGTTTCTGGAGCACAGTAATGGTTGTGCTGCCCGCCCATATGGCCTTACGATGTCTAGTTGTATGGCGTAGCAATGTTCAACACAAATTAGATATGGTGCGGAACATAATGGCTAACGATGGGGCGCAGCAGAGTTATATATCAGAGCGCAGCAGGGCATATAACAAAGCTATACCAACAGTTTGGGTGTGAAGTATGGCTAGCGTACGTAATTTAGGCTCCATCTAGAGTATAGCTATTTTACACACTTAGACTGAGTGCCAAAATGGCTACCGTACACAATTAGGCTTGATAAAAGGTAATAAGAGTAGTGGGTTTTTTGGGGGTAGAGTAATGGCTGTTCTCCTCACACACACCACAGTTACCTTATCCATCGCTGTAAGTTGTCTGCGTCAGACATCCCAGGTGAACACGGGCAAACACGGAGTGGAACTGCTTCTTCAGGAGCTTTCCTTTGCCTCTCCAACCAGAGGGAGTGAAAGCAAGCTGGGGCCTATGGATTATTAAATGCAAGCCAGAGAAACTACTATCAGACAGACACCCCAGCAGAAAAAAACGTTTTGTAAATTCCACTTAAAACCCAGATACAAAAACCCCCAAAAGACCCCAAACAGGCTGGAAACATCTTTCCAGGTGCTTGCTGTACAGGATGCCTATGGATTACTAACTGCAATCCAGGGAAAACTACAGACAATGGACCGGCACCCCTGACTCCCTCAGCCACTTTTTATCTATACGAGAGGAGAAAGGAAAAAGGAACAGAAAATAACAAAGGACTACATCCTCCAAGGCACTCCTCCCTAGAGCAGAAAGAAAAATGACTTGTAAAATCCACTTAAAACACAGATAAAACCCTCCAAAAATAACCCAAACAGGCTGCAAATGTATTACCAGGTGCTTGCTGTACAGGATGCCTATCGATTACTAACTGCAAGCCAGGGAAACTACTAACAATAGACAGGCACCCCAGCAGAAAAAAACGAACATAATGACTAACTATGGGGCACAGCGCAGTTATATCTCAGCGCGCAGCAGGGCATATAACATTGTTACCTCTGAAAAAAACATTGCATACATTTGAATACATTCTTATGGACCCCAAGTATCAGAATATCTGAATACACGCAGGACTACTCTCTAATTAAGAACGTCATTTCTATTGCGGGGCCTCAAGCAGATAGACATGCAGATAATATTTACAAAAAATTGATATACACAATGCATACAAAGAGGCAGTGAATATCTGCTAACATTTCAAATTGTGAACATGTTCACCCACATCATTTCTTTAATTCATAAAAACATATTTTTAAACAGGGCTTCTAAACACTTGCCCGATGTCAATCCTTCATAAGCACTCTATAATTTAGAAAGTGATTTCCATTGTGATGCCTCATGGAGACAAGTATATCCAGAGGTCATGCAGCTAATACTTACCAAAAACTGATATACCCAGCGCAAACAAAGGGGTAGTGAATACCAGTTAAAATTTCAAATGTTATACATGTAATTTGGCAGTGCAAGAAAAATGGCGGTAATGCTGTTACTGCCAAAGTAAAATGCCTGGAACAGATATATCACCGTTTTTACAGTTTTTTTTACTGCTCCACCAAACTCCCCTGAGCCCCTTTAACCCTCATACCTCCACACTACCACCCTGCAATTCTAATCCATTTGGAACAGGGGAGGGATGAGAAAGGGATGTTGCGGATGGAATCAAACATTACATTATAAGGTCTATGCAGATACAACCACATCACCCTGACCCTCATTGACCTTCAATTGCTCCCACTGTACGCACAAATCACCTTCTTGCTGCATCTTTAGGCAGTCACCATCAAATCTTCTAGCTACCTGGAGGAGAAACTCAGCATCTGCAGTGGACAGCGCACCACCAGAAGCCAGGACACATGCAGACTTGAAATCCACCTCTGTATAAAGGAAAGGACCAGAAAACAAGCCTTCACTACCTACACCCCAAGACTATGGAAACTCCTCCCAGTCAGCATCAGACTGGTGCCCACGCTCCTACAATTCAGAAAATAGCTCAAGACCAACCTCTTCAAGGAATCTGTCTTCCTCAACACCTGTACCATCACGTCGCCCCTCGTGCCACCTAACTCGCTAGACGGTGCCCACCCCTCTTCTCCTCGCCACCCAGTATTGCTGTACCCCTCCTCTGTGCCTCTCTGTATCCTGTCCCCACTATACATCTGGCTTGTTGTTAACTCTGAAAATCTCTCTGTTATGCATCCACACTGTTGTATACCTCTGTAAAGCGCTCTGTTGTGTATCTGTATTGTTGTATATCTCTTTAAAGTGTGCTGTTGCTTCTCAAAGCTAGGTCCATGCTCAATAAATATATTAATATTATTATTATTATTATTAATAATAATAATAATAATAATAATAATAATAATAATAATACATGGAGTGCATTCAATTAAGGGGTGTATTCCATATCAGGGTTCCAATTTACATCATTGACTGTGCGAGGTACACTCGCATTGTCTAGCATATGTCCTTCGGAACCCATCTATTTATTTATTTTCTGATCTGTAAAGCAGTACATAGCACAGCACTGGCACAATTCATGCAATGGCAATGTAAAGCGCTACTGCCAGACTCTAAATAAAGGCAGATATCGCAGGCTTCCCATGGTCATGCGTGAAGAAGGCCATCCGGTCCTAAAAACTTGTAGTTTTTCATTTCCCATTTGAAATTTAGGACAACTACAAGTACCAGAATACAAAGCAAAAACAGGACTGGATGACCTTCCCATGCACAGGAAACCCGAGAGCTCTGGAAATGTATGGTTGATGAAACAGTTCAACTGACTGGTGCTGGGCACTAATGGTGTACTCTCAAGATGGAAGTCAAGTAATGGGGTCACCGTGTGCTATGTGTTTGGTTACATTGATGTTCTCAGTTTGATGAAAGGAGAAAGAAGAAGTACTGTATGGGGAAAACCAGCAACACGTTAAGTAGCAGGTGTTTACATTCGTGGGAATTGTTTGGTCTACAGAAGGGAAATTCCCCTGTGTATTCTTTAAACCATGGGGCTTTTTTGGGTGATGCACAGAAATATTCAGTGCAGGAAGTCGCTGTCAGCTAAGTATGTGTTCACGGCCTTAAGCATGTAATTAAAACGCACTTAGAAATACCCTGATGGAAAAATCTGTTGTGGAATGCTACCCTGCGATGACGCATTCTCGGGTTACAGCATATTTTATAGGCTCCCCCTCTGTGCCGAGTCTGTGAATGTCCTGCAGCTACTCTTGGCACGCGTTTACAGTGACACCCAAAGGCAGCAGCAGGAAAACCCTATTACTCCAAGATATGATTACACCACTGAACCACCAGTGCTGCCATCCTTACAGAAGAATAGTATGTTCAGCAAAGCCAATCTCTGGGAGGCAGGTAACGTGCGGCGTTCATCAGTCAGTCTACAATTTGGTACAAGAAGGCAAGGATGGTCCCACTGATCGAAGGGGATCCTGATGGAGAAGCACTCCCATCAATGGCACCCACCCTTTGGAGAAGTCTTTACCAATTCCCAAATCCTGGTCGGTGGTGTTAGAGAGTGTTCTCTCTCTCCTGCAGCGCCACTACAATGCTTTATGTCTCCCATGTGTGCCGCAATGAACGGGGAGGCCCACAAAGTGATAACCAGTCTCTACTCCTACTTTATTGTAACTGCCTTTCCATCCAGGCTTCCGGTCACTCCCCTCTAGTTCCTGTATCCCACCCCCACCCTAGCCCCGCCTTCCACATAACGATGAGGATCAACATGTACATGACAACCTTCCCCCTTTTTAAATACACAGGGCCTCATTACGACCCAGGCGGTAAGTTACCGCCTGGGCCGTGACTTTACCACCATGGCGTAAACTACGTTTACGCCATGGTGGTTGGCGGACTTACCGCCCCATTCCGACCTTGGCGGGGCGGTAAGTCCCCAATCCCCATTTACCCTTCCCCATTCCCATTTTTGCCCCATAGGGCATAATGGGAGTGGGGAAGGCGTTAATTACGCCACCGTAAATTACGGTGGCGTAATTAACTCCATGGTCCCTTAGCGCCATGGATTTTAACACCTGCTAAAAGCAGGTGTTAAAAGCACCATGGCGCTAGGGGACCTCGTAATTGGCGGTAAGGGGTCGGCGCAGCTAACGCTGGCGTAAACCCCTTACCGCCAGGGTCGTAATGAGGCCCACAGTCAGGTGTTAGCCCATTTCTTCAATGAGTCTCCTGGGTTAAATCTTTGCTCTGACTGGGCGGCCTTCCCTAGCCGGCTCTGGGCTGCGGTTAGGGGACAAGCCTGGTGCTTCCATGCCATTGTCACCGTAGGCTTCCCCATCCCCCAACTATGAATCCTCCAAATCTCCCCTGACCCAGATGTCATCACGGTCGACCCATGGAGCTTCCCCAGATGTCACATCACCATGACATTCTTTGAAGTGTGATACATTTTGTGTGATCTCTCGTCCTTTGACATCTGCTGCAGTGACCATTGTGCCTTTTACTCTTGTAACTATGAGGGGACCGGTGCAAATCGACAATCTTACTTCCTCCGTTGAGTCTGGTGTACTATTACTTTGTCACCCTCCTCAAAGCTGTGTTCTCAAGCACCTCTCTGCTCATCTGCTGCTATCTTCATTGTGTGCTTCTCTTCTGCATCTCTGGCCCAGACCTCCCTGTCATCTGGTATAGGGTTCCCCCCATGGGAGCCCTTGTGTCGGTCATGTCCGTAGCCTGCGGCCGAACAAGAGGTTTACTGGGCACTTGCCAGTGGTGCTGTGAGTAGTGTGTCGGTATTCCCGCAAGAGTTGATATAATGTCTGTTTGAAAGGTTTGTAGGATAGATGAGCAACTTACAGTACTCTCTTGAGGTTTCCAATGAAACTATCAACCATGCCATTGGCTTGGGGCCAGTGGTGCGTGATTTTTCGACGTTTGAACCCCACATATTATGCAAAGTTGGCAAAGTCCACACTGGTGAATGGTGGTCCGTTGTCAGACTTGATGACATCTGGGACACCATGGGCTGTAAGTATGCGGTCTAAGACCGGAGTAACAGCTGTTGCTGCTGTGGTTGGCACAATCAGTACCTCTAGATACCTTCAATATTCATCAATCATGACTAAGGCATATGTGCCGCCACAAATGTGTCCAAAGAAATCAACCGCTAGTTCTTCCAATACCCCAGGGAGTGGGGACATTAGCAAAGGGTTTGGGCGTGGTAGTGGAGCTATCACGCTGCAAATGGTGCAATCTTTCAGTGTCCTCCACCTGTTTTCTAAACCTGGAAACTTGATTTTCTACTGCAGCAGCTTTTTTCTGGAGACCACTGCTGGTGCCCCTCGTGGGCCAGGTCTATGACTTGCTGGTGTAGTGACTTGGGTAGAACAATCTTGCAGCCCTTCATAACCATTTGATCTTCAATGGTGGTGAGTTTGTCCTGTATCAATGTCATGGCTTTAATGTCACCTTGCAGTGTCTCATTAAGGTACCTGTCACTCTCCTTTGCATGCCTCATTATACCTTGGTTGATGCACTGTGCGACAATCTCCAGTACTGAGTCGACCGCTGACTCCTGTTGAAGTGTCTTCCACCCTACTGGGAACGGTTTCATTTGGTGGATAATGTATTGCAGGTGTGCATCCATGATTGAGTCCTTGTGATGTGGGGGTCCCGTTGGGTGGTGCGAGAGGTAGTCGGCCGGGTTCTTGTCCTTACCCAGTCTACGGCGGATGGTGAACTTATAGTCTTGGAGACAAAGTCCCCACCATTCAATTTGTGGTAGCATCCGGGCTTGTGGGTTTCCATAGACTGTGAAGAGAGCTTGGGGGTCAGTGACAACTGTAAAGTCTTTCAGAAATAGAAACAGGTGGAAGTGTTCGTAAGCCCAGACGACTGACTGGCTCTCCTTTTCAGCCTGCAAATATTTCTGCTCATTGGTGTTCACACTGCGGCTGGTATAGGAAACAACTTTCTTGATCTGTGGGCTACTAGGGTCATATTGCACGAGAATAGCACCTAGCCCCACCGGGTTCGCATCCACTGTCACTTCAGTGTCTTTGGCAGAGCTACGCCATGTCATTTGCTGAGGTGATGCATGCACGGATGTCAGCGAAGGAGGCTTTGCATTCAGGTGTCCAGATAAATTCTTGATTGTCTTTGGTTAGCTCACAGAACGGGATGCTTACAGTCGCAAAATTCTCCAGATAGCAGGAGCAGTAACTTGCGAGCCCCAGGAATGACCTGAGGTCCAACACGTTCACTGGGTAGGGGACTTCTTGTAGAGCTTTAACCTTACCTTGGTCAGGACACAGTCCTTGGTCTGAAAATATGTGTCCAAAGAACTTGAGAGTCTGCTTGCCAAACTTGCATTTGTCTTTGTTGAGAGTTATGTGGGGTGCTTCCAGGGCCATGCAGACCTTGTGTAGGGTGCCATCGTGCTCCTGGGTCATTTTACCAAATACCAGGATGTCATTGCTGTAGTTCAGACAACCTGGGATGTGTTTGATTACCTGGTGGATCTCCTCCTAAAGATTTTGGCTACTGAGGATATGCTAATGTTTAGACACTTGCAGCGAAATAGTCCCATGTGGGTCACAAGGGTGGTAATATATCAGGACTCCTGGGCTAGCTCCAGTTGGTGGTACCCCTTATTAAGATCGATTTTTGAGAATACGATCATTCTATTCAGGAGGTGGATCATGTCCGTTATTCTTGGGGCTTGGTGTCGCTCTCGCTGGATGGCCATGTTGGGGCAGGGAATATCTAAGCAAATGCAAATGGATCCTTCTGCCGATTTCTTCAGGACTGGTACAATCGGGGCACGCATGGGGTGGGTCCCACAACTGGCTTATTGATGTGAAGATCCAGTAGGTGTCATATTTCCTCCACCATCTGCTTTTTGTATGTTAATCGGAATGCCCCTGTAATGTTGGGCGACAGGTTTAACTTCTGGGTCAATATGGAGCCTTACTTTGCAATTCTGCATCTTGCCCAGTCCTTTGAAAAGGTTTGGAAATGCTTTTGTGACATCTCCCTCTGGGGCCAGGTATATGTGGGCTATCATGTGCTAGAGAATATGGACGAGTCCCAGATCTAAGGCCATTTTAAAGCTTAGGAAACACCCACTATTGGCTTCATTGGATAGTACATGTAGTTGGATGAGGGCTGTGTGTTATTTGCATGCACATATTGTTGTGAAGGTTCCCTTACATGGAAAAGGCATGTTTGAGCCATAGGGAAATATGTCCACCTGTGAGGATCTCAGTTTAGGCGGGTGTTGGAGTTGATTGTAGGCCTCCTCACTCAGAACATTCACCATTGTTCTGGTGTCGATTAGGAACTCTGTTGGAGTGTTGTGAACTTGGAGAGTCAAAATGGGGATGTGTTCCTTTGCTATCTCATTCCCCAGCGCCCACACGTACCGCTTCTTCCTCTGGCTGTCCTGGGAAGATGACGATTCACTTCCTGATGGTGAGCGTATTTCCACATATCGTACACTCCTTCGAGGCCTGTGCATGGTCTTCCAGTCTGGGGACCTGTGTGACAGTCTGGACTGTTGCCGGCCACTTTCTCCTTCCGTGGGATAGTGTCTCCTGTATTCACGGTGTGGCCTTCTATCATCTGCCGGTAATTGGGATGGTGCCTGATGTTCCTCGGGGAGGCAACCGGGTTGATTGGCGCAGGGGCGTTCCTGCAGACAGCCCTGAAGTGGTTGTGTCTCCCACATGCTGTGCACTTCTGACCCAAAGCTGGGTATGTGCCCTCATGAGGGAATTTGTAGCCGCACCTGTAGCACGATTTTGCAGAATGGCTGACCTTGTTGGGTGGTGTTGGTTTCAGATTCTTGATGACCGCCTGGTCTCTGGGCTCTGATGATATCTATACTTGTCCCACATTGACCACCTGTTGCGATACCGCTGAGTCGGTGCAGGCCATGGCCAGGATTTCATCAGGGGATTGTTGTTTCAGGAGGAGTGTCTTTTGAAATTCAGGGGACTCACACCCACAATGACTTGGGAGTGCAGTGCTTCCTCATTTGAGTAGCGATGGAATGTGCAATGTTTCATGCGAATGCAAAGTCTCATGACGTAGTTATCCAGGGGCTCGCCCCTCTCCTGCACGGTGGTGTGAAAGATATGTTTCTCGTAATCCATGCTAGTGTGTGGGGCAAAGTATGTCGCAAGTGCTTCTTAAATCTATTGAAACGTTGCTTTCTCATCGTCAACAAGCTCATATAGAATGTCCCATCCTGCTGCCCCACTGCCAGGGTCAATATGTTCTTATTAGGTTCTCATCCATGGGGCTCATTGCCCCCACATATTCTCTAAAGTCCTTCATCCATTTGACCCATTGGGCCCTATATTGCCTGTGTCTGTATGGTCAAATAATTGGGGCAGCTGACAAGGTGTGATGTGCCCCTGGACCTGGTGAAAGACATCTGAGAGCCTAGCAAGCACAGTGGCAGGAATCTCCTCCTCAGACATGTTGCCCTTTGTGACTTTGTGTTGATTCACTGCCTTCCCTCCTCGCTATGGCATGTGTCCCTTCCTGCCACTGCTCACCTCTTGAGCTTTGGAGTACTATTGTCAGCACTGGCTGGGCCTACGGCAGCCTAAATGTTGAGCCAGCAGGCTCCATTGGAATTTGCCTGCAGTATGGTGTGAAGTTTTAAGGGGGTCACAAGTGCCGAAAGGCTGGGGCTCAGCTACACCACACATCTGGGCTGAAGTTCTAACACATGCGCTGCATATCACACGACCACGCCTCCAAGCTGGATCACTGCCGCCGCCTGGGCTCACACACCCTTGTGGCCTGGGTCAGAATGGACAGCTGTGGTGGGCCGCTCCTGCTGTTCGCCTTCTCGGACGTGTGTGATGTTGGGACCTTGCCGGGTGGAAGGTCCCTTTTTGTGGAAGAGGAATCACTTCTTGATCCCTTTCAGTCTGGTTTCACCATAAATTTGGCACTGAGACAGCCTTATTAGCAGTCCAAGACAAGCTTCTGAAAGTTGCTGACCAGGGTGAACTTTCACTTTTGGTAAGGCTGGACCTGTCTGCCCCCTTCGTCACAGTCAACCTCTCCATTCTGCTTAACCGGCTGGCAGAGTATCAAAACATGCTATTAAGTGGTTTAAATCATTCCTGGAGAACCGTCAACAATATGTCAGACTTGGAGGCTTCACCTGAGATCCCATTATTATGGGATGTGGTGTGCCACAGGGGTCATCTCTGTCACCACTTCTTTTCAATGTATACCTTCAACCACTGATGGAGATCTTGAGGCATCATGGGATGAGCTGCCAGTTCTATGCCGATGACAGCCAGATCTTCATCAAAATTGGTAACTTTGAAGAAACCCTTTCTATGGTCAGCCAATGCCTGCAAGAGATTAGTGTCTTCAATCCAGCTCCAACTGAATGAATGCATCCAAAACATAGGTTATCCTGTTTGGGCCTAAACAACTACTCAAAGAACAGCCAGTTCATAACCTGTTGGGTGTAGGGCTGAGCTTTGTCCCAAGGTAAAGAATTTGGGATGTACCTGGCAGGACAACCTGGTCTGTAAAGGCCAGGTTGAAGCCAAGGTACATGCAATTTTTTACTCATTGAGATTACTTCGGCAGGTTTTGCCATACATCCCAGAAAAAGATCATGCAACGGTGGTGGGGGCTTTGATTAACTTCCACCTGGACTATTGTAATAGTCCTCTGATGGGCATTCCAGCAAAACAACTGTATAGGTTTCAAAAGGCACAGAATGCTGTGCTTAGATTGGTCTGTAGACTGAGTAAAGCAGCCCACGTATCCCCCTCCCGCTGAGAGTTACAAAGGCCTGCCGTGGAAGAATGCATTAACCTTAAAGTTGCATGCCTTATATTTAAATGCCTAAATGGATTGGCACCGGACTACTTGAGGGACACGATTAGCCACTATCAGCCTTCTAGATGACTATGATCACAGGATCAACTACTTTTGAGTATCCCCTCATCCGCCTGTGTATCAAGGGGGGATAGAAGATTTGCTGTCTTCAGCCTAAGGCTCTTGAATAGTATCCCTAGAGAGATTAGGGCCTTGGACACTCCCTATCAATTTCGTAGGGCACTAAAAACATATCTGTTCAGATAGCTGTCTACTATCTTATTCGTGGCATGAACCCTGTTTCAGATCCGATGGTGGTTACAATCTGTTTGCTTTCCTTCTTCAAATTTCCAGCTGCGCCACTATACAGTTTGGTCCGTCAGGAGCGCGATATAAATACTCAAAATCAAAATCAAAAAATCAATATGATCCTCTCGTCGCCAGAATTAGAAAGTGCATTCTCTCTCTCCTAGGTGCCACTACAATGCTTTATCACGTGCCAAGTGCGCAGCAATGAACGGAGGCCCACACTCGGTCTCAACTCCTACTTTATTGTAACTGCCTTTCCATCCAGGTTTACAGTCACTCCCCTCTACTTCTCGAATCCCATCTCCACCCTAGCCCCGCCTTCCACATAACGATGTGGATCAACATGAACACGACAGGTGGTTCTCTGAACTGGAATTTTAGATGCTACTTTTGGCATGCTGAAATCATGCTTACAATGCCTGGATTACAGTGTCCGTTTGGTGTGTTGCTACACCCACGACCTGGGGTGGCCCAGAGTATAGTGAGGCTGTTGCGTATTGCACAATAGTGCTATAGAAAAACATACTTGTGGAGGTGCAGGAAGGAATCTATTAGTCAGTTGCATGTTTCTGCTGTGTGTCAACGGCACCACTGTGTGGCCGTCAAGAAGTAGGTGACAGAGATGTCCAGCTCTTGAAAGTTGGATGCCTCTCAAGCAGAGAAATGGGTGTCAGTGTGGGACAGAGGCTGGTCTAAAAAGCCTGACACAACATCCAGTGATGTCCATGTCTGGATGTGGGGAGAATCGCAAACGGTGAGACACAAATCACCCGAATATTAATTTGCTCCACTCAGAGTATACCTACAGATACCAGTCAATACTTCATGGCAGCCCTGCTTGGGAGGACATCGGACCTCCATGCACAGGGTGGGTGACATGGATACTGCTGCTCAGCATGAGCCACACCTGGCAGGAAACCAGAATACTGCTACTGGCATGGAGGACACACTTTGGTTCCAGCATGGCAGGTCATATAAAGGTACAGTGAACAGGTATAAGTCAGTAAATACAATGAGGAGTAGGCAAAAACCAGTAGGTAGTGTGTAAGCCATGGGTGGACTGTCTGGTCGGTGTAGCAGGTAGGAGACGAGCGAGCCTAATGATCGGTGGACTTGAGCCAGTTGATATAGTTAAATCTGAAGTTCACCTAGATTTGGTCTTCTCTAATTGAAGGTGGCAAGGAGTTCCAGAGTTGTGCCGCTTTGACAGGGAAACTGCAGCCACCCACTTTCGAAAGCTTAAATCTGGGGATGGTGAGGCAATTGGTATTAGCTAGGCCCGTGGGACTGGAGGAGTTTCTTTTGCAGAATCGGTCTGTGAGATAACTGGGGCCGGTGTTGTTCAAGGCTTTGTGGGTAAGGGATGTGGTTTTTAGCTGGATTTTGTTGTAAGTTGATATCCAGTTGTTTTGACGTCTAATCTCGGACATATGGGTTCTTCTAGCCACGCTGAGGGCTGCTCTGAGGGCATTATTTTTGAGGATTTGGATCCTCTGGATGATTGATTTATTAGCTCTAATTTAGAGGGCATTACAATAGTCTAGCCTAGAGAGGATAAGGGCTCTGGCCAGGATAATGCAACTGTCATCGGATAGAAAGGGTTTGCCAGTTCTAATAAGCTTACAAGTGTAGGCGGTGGCTGAGGCCATGGAGTTCACTTGTTTGGTGAAGGAGGGAGTGGAGTCAAGGTAGAAGCCAAGGGTCTTTACCTCCTTGGCGACTTTGATGAGGTTACCATCGATTATGAAGGATGAGTAATCCTGACCTAGTTTATTGATGTTGGTAGGGGTACCCAGGATGATGAGCTCAGTTTTGTCATCATTCAGGCATAGACCGTGGGTCGACATCCATGCCTGGATGATGAGGTACACTCTGTTCAACAAGGCCAAATCCTTAATATAATCCCCAGAAAGTGGGAGGAGACTCCGAGGATCATCTGCATAGTTGGTGTAGGTGATACCAAGATGGTCCAGATCATCGAAAAGGGGATTGGTGTACAATGTGGGGGAGACGCAAGAGCCCTGGGACACCCCACAAGTGATAGGGATGGGGTCTGTCGCTGCTGAGGGGGAGAAGACCCTCATGGTCTTGTCACTTAAGAAGGACTCGATCCAGGCAATGGCCTCTTTGGAGAAATGGGCACCTGAGTCTAGGTGGCTGCATAAGACCGTGTGGTCCACAAGGTCAAATGCAGCCGAGAGGTCAAGGAGGAGAAGGAGGGCTGTTTTCCCCTTGTCCCTTAGCTCATCGACTTGGGTTTTCAAGTCGATAAGGGCAGTCTCCGTTCCGTGTTGAGGTCGGAAGCCTGATTGTCGAGCTCCTAGGAGTTGGTAAAGTTCCAGTTATTTTTGGATTTGAAGGTAGGCAACCTTGTCTAGTATTTTTAACAGGAAGGGTACTGTCATAATAGGTCAGTAATTGGTTAGTATAAGAGGGTCTAGGGTTTGCTGTTTTAACAGTGGGAGCAACCAAGATTGTTTGAGGTTCGAGGGAATAGTGCGGATGCAAATGAGGCATTGATAAGTTTGGAAATAAAAGGGGCCAGATCTCTCGCTGCATCCTTTATAAGCTTGGCTGGGCAGAGGTCACCCTGGCAATTAGATGGCTTAAGTGAAAGAATGACTTTTTCTACCTTAAGAATGGAGGTTTTAGTAAATTTGAAATGGGCAGGAGAGGTGATCGATATCGTATCCTTAAGGGGGAGGTCAGGAGTTGTATTATTAGGCGGTGATAGAGAGTTTAGAGATGCTTTTTGTTTGGCTATTTTATTTTGGAGGGTAGTTACTTAATTGGAGAGTGCTTATTGGATATATGAGCACCAGGTTTTGTCTTTGGTACAGGTGTCAGGTATAGGGTTAAGAGACTCTAATTCCTTTAGGATTGTAAACAATTCCTTCATACTGGAGTTAGCATTAGAGATGTGTTTGTTATAGGAATTACGTTTGGCCAGGCAGATTTCCTTTTTGTATTGGGATCAGCTTTCAGTCAGTTTGATTCTGTTAGCTTCTGAGGGAAGTAATCTCCAGGAGGTTTCACAGTTCCTTTTTTTTATGTAATTTTTTTAGCTGTGGGGTGAACCACTTGTTCAGGTGAGTTTTGGGTTTACTTGGTCTAAGTTTGACTGGGGCAATGGTATCAAGCGAAGTAAGCATGATTTTATTGTACTCATTAACAAGCGTTCCTGTATCCAGGTTGTCCACAAGTTAGTTAAGGGTGGGGAGAATGGCGGGAATACGTTTGTCCACCGTAACATTCTTTTTGTTCCTTGTTAGGCAAGGTGAGGCGGCTGGGGGAAGTGGTCTGGTAGTCGTGAGCACAAAAGACAGCAAAAGACAGGAGGGAGTGGTCCATCCAGAGTTGTGGGGAAATGGAGGTAATGTTAGCAGTACAGTTATAATCAGCCACCCAGTCAAGGGCTCTACCTTTGTTATGAGTAGGTGCGCTGATTTTTTGGGTTAGGCCTAGTTCGGACAGGATGTTGGCGGTGGAAGTGCCATATTTTTCCAATGGGTCGTTGAAGCCCAGGTTGAAATCACCTAATAGTAGTAATTGAGAGGAAGTTTTGAGGTTGTTAGAAAGGATAGTATAGATGTCCTCCTCAAAAGTCCTGATGGGCCGGGGGTCTGTAGATTAGATGAATAGTAACGGTCTGGGAGTTGACTAATAGCAGTTTAGCAGTTTAGCTGTGAGGACTTCGCAGGATTGGGTGGCTTGAGACAATCAAGATTTTCTGCCAAAACCAGGTCGGCAATCTCTGTAGCTCTGTAGCTAGGACCTAGCATTTATTAAAGCTCCTTTAAGAGGATGGGCGAAGGGGGCTGTGGCAGGGGTGAGGGAGGTATTGGAATCTGCTTTGTTTGATTGGTAGGCAGTGTGATGCTTGGTGGTGACATGGAGAGGTGGCCTATTGAGAGTAGGGTTGGTACTTGTAGTGTGTTGGCTAGTAGGGAGATTGGTTTTCTTGTTGGCCCCAGGCAGGGATATGGCAAGGGGTTCGAAGAGTTTAGTTAATCTAGATCTGGATCTAGTATTCATGGAGCCTGTATTGCACGGATTGCTAGGGAGTAAGCTCAGTGTGGAGGTGATAGATTGTACAGTATTGGGTAGATCATCAATCGTCATGTTGGTCAAGCTTAGCAAGACTCGAGGGTGTGAGGGAGTGGGCCTAGCAATGCACACTAGGAGGTTACGTATGAGTAGTGTGCCTAGGGGGCTGAGGTTGTAAGCTGTTGTGAGCATACTGGGTTAAGGATTTCAGTCGGTGCTGCAATAGGGAAGGCAAGTATGGTAAATAGGCTAAGCAGAACAACTGTAGTAGAATTCCCAGAGTAGGCTAGACCTGTTTTTGCATAGATAGGTACAGTTGGTTGTAATCGGCAGACCTAAGGGGTCAGTGTGCAGCTAATACCTTTAGCAAAATAGGCTAGTCCAGTGTTGGCATGTGAGAATTCAGTGCAAACAGTAGGGCTGAAGCATTTAGCATAATAAGCTGGTTCGGCAGGCTAGTACCAAGGCAATTACAGGCTAATCAAGGCACCAATAAATAGCAGGCTATTTACAAAAACAATTACAGGCTAGACATGTGGAGCATCAATGGAGGGGTAGTCCCAAAGCAATCACCGGCTAGACATGGGGAGCCTCAGTGGTAGTCTAGTCCCAAAGCAATCACAGTCTAGTCATGGGGAGCATCAGTGGTAGGCTAGTCCCAAAGCAATCACAGACTAGTTATTGGAAACATCAATGGAGGGCTACTCCCAAAGCAATCACAAGCTAGTCACGTGGAGCCTCAGTGGTAGGCTAGTCCCAAAGCAATCACAAGCTAGTCATGTGGAGCCTCAGTGGTAGGCTAGTCCCAAAGCAATCACAGGCTAGTCATGGGGAGCATCAGTGGTAGGCTAGTCCCAAAGCAATCACAGGCTAGTCATGGGGAGCATCAGTGGTAGGCTAGTCCCAAAGCAATCACAGGCTAGTCATGGGGAGCATCAATGGAGGCCTAGTCCCAAAGCAATCACAGGCTAGTCATGGGGAGCATCAGTGGTAGGCTAGTCCCAAAGCAATCACAGGCTAGTCATGGGGAGCATCAGTGGTAGGCTAGTCCCAAAGCAATCACAGGCTAGTCATGGGGAGCATCAGTGGTAGGCTAGTCCCAAAGCAATCACAGCCTAGTCATGGGGAGCATCAGTGGTAGGCTAGTCCCAAAGCAATCACAGGCTAGTCATTGGGAGCATCAGTGGTAGGCTAGTATCAAAGCAATCACAGGCCAAGTATGGGGAGCATCAATGGAGGGCTAGTCCCAAAGCAATCACAGGCTAGTCATGGGGTCAATTAGTGGTAGGGACAGCAATGAATCAGTACAGTGTGGGCCAACGTGGGACAATGACTCACATCATAACGGCATAGGTCAGATTAGGCAACAGTAAGTAAGCAACAGGGTTGGCCTGTATTACGTGGTCTAATGGCAGGAGCCACGATGAATCAGTGCAGTACAGAGCAACATGGGACAATGCAGCACAGCATAACAGCAGAGTACATGATTTCAATATCAGTAAAGGCATTAAGAGTGGTAGGGCCGACTCAAATAAAGCGAGCTGGCATTTAGGTGATACAACGGAATCATGTGGCGCGGGGCCATACACAGCCGAGCCGGCGGTAGATCTGTGTAATGCAGTCAGGCAATGGGAGCAATAGGTGGATGGGACGCTGGGGCAACACGGTCGATGGGTGTGGTACAGATGATGAACAGATTTTGACCCAATCAGAACGATGCATGCTGAGGAGCAGTACGGTGAGTCAGCATAATATGGGCAGAGCAATACAACAGTACAGTGATGTTATTGTGATTGCGATCATATGCTAAACATAGACATCGACAGTGAGGTTGCTAGTAAAGGTAAATCCTGTGATGTTTAAACAACGCAAGCGTGCCCAGTCTTACCGCACACGTCAATATTTATTTTTCTAAAGATGTGATCCGGCGCAGTTCAGCATGATGTGGTGAGGCAGGCTAGGGAGGGACAGGGGTGAGCGAGCATGGGGCGTCTTCTGGTCCTCCAGGCTCAAAATGCTTGGGACAGGAGCCTGCCCTGGGTAGTGCACCTTCGGTTGTGGGCCGTCGCTCACCTGCCAGCGAAGCATGATTGGCTATAGGTCTAGAGTCAGCCAATCCAGATGCAATGTGCAGTTTGTGGTTGCTATTGGAAATCAGGCAGATTTGGCAGTGGCCATCTTGGCCTCTGTTCCTCCTCGTGGTGAGTAATGGAGGGAAGCAGGGTGATGATAAAAATTAACAAATACGTTTAGATTCTCTGTATGTGGCAGGGGTGAAACAGGAACCAGGGGGTGTTGCAGAACTAATATGACGGAACCCTTCTCTCAGTAGAAAGATCTCTGGCCACACCATCTTGTGTTACTAAGTCCCATCCATCTTCCTGTCTGTTGTTGATCAAAGAGTATATCTGGCTAATGGTCCTCTCTATGTGGTCCATGTTACAGGGGCAGCTCTCCCTTGAAGCTGTGGTGAGACCAGATGCTCTGGCTCCTGCAAACCACATTCTCATACCTTATGAATGAGGCCCTCCTAACAGGGTAGCTTACTGTAAACAGCAGTCCCAGGCATGACAGCTCACTGTCATTGATCCTGAGGGCGGGAGCTGGCTTCGGGGTGGCATAGTTACATATGAAAGGTTGTTGGGTTTCCTGTCTCCTTTGTTAACCCTCTGCAGCCAGGCCCTATGTGGCCTATTTGAACTACCCTTTATTGGTATGTTAATCGCAGGGCCTAACAAAAGAGCAGGGCGGATCCATGGAGCCATTGTTAGTTAATCAGGCGGCCATTGCAGGAGGAAGGTTGGTCCTCCCCCTTCCTGGAGATGCAGTAGTGTACTCCTGGCTGTCACATTCCAACTAAATATGACAGGGAGGACTGTGCCTGTAGGCTGTGTTCACCCAGAGTACACAGGTCAATGCATTTGTCATGGTGTGAGCATAGGAAGCTGTGTGTGGATTAGACCCACACCTATTCTTGAGGTTCGTCTACCATCATTCCAAAATCAAAACTGTTAAAAATTCCAGGAGAGCGCACGCCACCCATCCAGATGGTCGAATTCCTCACAAGCAGGCTGCAGGCGGGATTAGTAGTTAGCGGACAGCAGACAGAAGGAGCAAGCAACAATCAGGAAGAACAGGCAACAGATTAAAACACAGAACAGAAACTGGAAAGACCTGGGTCATTTTCAGGAAAGGGCAAGCACTCCAAGGCTTGGATAGGCGAGCGAGAGAGACTGAGAGAGAGAGAGAGAGAGAGAGAGAAAGTGTGTGTGTGTTGTGGGATGTCTTAACCCACTTTTTCTCTGCCATGCAGCATCACTGTGTTCTGATGGTGCCAGAAACATCAAAATGGCCACAAAACCCTTGTGCGCGCCAAAACCTCTGAAAAACACGCTCTGCAAAACACAAAAAGATGGCGGCCCAATCTACCACGCATGTTGTCAGTGGTGGAACAGAGAGCCCACTCCTGAATCATGACACTGGGCGCCGCAACAAGTGAAAATGGAGTACAGAGGGAAAAGCAGTGCCCTGCTAAAGGAAATACAAAAATCTTGCTTTAAATCTTTTTCTTTGTTGCTGAAACTGCAGAATGCCAGCACAAAACACCCTCAAACATACAGAATTCTTGCTGGGTGCTACAATTCACTTAGTATAAGAAATCATGGTGAACATACAATGTTTTGAAAAGCTGGAAGTATCAAAGGAACATCCACAGCCAAAGTTGCCTGCCTGTGGAATCTGTCAAAATCTGGGCGCAATACCCTCGGCCGCCTGAATGACAGCTGTCAAAAGCCTGCATGATAAACTTTAAACTTGTACAAACTGAAATCAAATGTTTGAAAACTAAGTGGCCTGTTACTGAGAGTGACCTATGTTGTAATTGTTTAATCCCATGGTTTAGAATCGGAAATAAGTGTTCTAACTACTAGTTTGAAATCACAAGTTTGCTTTAAGCAAAGAAAAAATGCAACAGAATTAACATTTGAATTTAAGCAGCCAAACCAGTATAACAGCTTCCCCCACAGAGGCATGGCCTCTCCCTTCTGCTTCCATCCACCAGGAAATCACACCTAAGTGATGATTATAGGGTGGGAAGAGAATTTGGGCTGCAGTGGAAGGAGACAATGGATATCCTCCAGCTACAGGAACTGCCAAGTGTGAAGGGTCGTAAAATGGCCTGGGCCCAGGAGGAACTGGGAGGAGACTGCTTCTGAACTGCAGGGAGATAGAAGGAGGTGGATACAAACAACCTTGTGTTGCTTAACAAGGACCAAAGACACATTTTAAAAAGACTGATAACTTACTGTGTAAAATTGTCAAAAACACAAAAATGACAGCATTGTTAATGTAAATATTGGCTGCACATTTTAAAAGGTGCCAGAACTCTGTGACATGTTCTGGGAAGAAACAGCGGAAAATGTGACACGTGTAAAACAGCTTTTGATTGCTTCCGACCTCAATTTTAAGATTTCACATTGTTTCTTAGTATGAAACCATTGCTAGTGTTTATGTGCAACTATCCAAAGCGGCTCCTATAAGAATTTAAACAATTTCAGCAATTTAAACCAGATTTAGTGTTTTTACCCAATCCATTCTCAAGATAACTTTAAAACCATTTTGACAGCTTGCAAATCAATTCTGTTTTTCTCTTGTGTTGCTGGGGGAAATTGGGATTGTTATTTTGTTTGAATTCTGCCATTACTGAATACCGGCCCTCTCTCCTCCTATCTCTTTACATTGCCTGTTGGGGGGTTGAGGGGTGTACAGGGGGAAATAGTAACCACAATGCTATTTGATCTGAACACACACACACACAAAAGTATTATTTCTGTGCTGAATTGTTTTGCTCACTATTACTCCTTGTGCATTAAAGAGATTGCTTAGTGTTACATCACCCCAGTGGTGATTATTGTATACCCATTGAACATAGTGTGATTAATTGGTAACTACATAAATAAATATTTTCACTTTGCAAACCAGCTTGATTCCTGGTTCAGTGTGACCGGGGGGGCAGGGGTTCCAGGAGAGGGGCGTGATATGAGTGGTACATTGTTCAGAATAAAATAACTTTTAGACACAAATAAATAAGGATTTCACTCTTGCATTACACGATAGGCATTGACTTAGGTGAAGTGCCAGATTGAAATCACTTAAAGACTGGGGGCTCGTTGCAGGATCCTGAATTAGACATACCACTCTTGATAGTCTAACACAGCGTGCTAACTGATGGGGTACATACACCTTGTTGGGCTACCACACTGTGCTACACTGTAAAAACACCCTTCAATAGAAAAAACTCAAAGGAGTTTGGCCTGTTTTGCAAAGGTAAAAGTAACCCTGAGATAAGTCAGAAGGAAATTAATATTTCCGGAATGGCGACCCCAGTGGAAATTAATATGGAAAAGAACACCTACTGTACAAAATGTTTGTTAGGGGTGAATTGATTGAGCAGAATGAGAATGTTTGGCTGCAGGAAATCAAGCAACAAGCCACTGCCACGGAAATTAGATATATGGCAGGAACAGGGTCCATTACATCAGGCACTTAGTGAACTGTATATGGCTCCAAGGGTAAAAGAAGAGCAATGTAAAATTGCCAAAATAGCGGCGTACCTGTACCTCCACATTGGAGTAATACGGGAAAAATATGCCAAAAACCTAGAAAAAGCCCAAACTGATTTGGACCATGCAGAGCAAAGGCTACAAAAGAGCCAAGATTCAGAGAGTGAAACCAGACAACAAGAAGATCTGAATCTCCTGCAGCAAGAGAGGGTAGAGCAAGACACCAAATTACTGGCGCTGCAAGAAGAGTGTCAAGAAAGGTTGGACTCTTTAAAACAGAGCCAACAAAAACTGGCGCAACAATTAACTTTTAATAGAGTTTGCGCAGAACAGATGGTCGTCTTACAAGACCAGATAGACACATTAAAAGAAGAAAATAATAAATTAATTCCTAAGGACCTTGAATCCAAAACAGAATTTGATGAAGAGTGCCAGAAAGCTGGTGCATTCAAAAAACAAAGGGACGACCTGGCTGCACAGAGGGGTACTCTAATTCAGCAAAGGGACGCCTTATGCCAGGAAGTCAACTATTTAAAAACCAAGGTGGAAGAAAATCAGCTTTCCCTTCAGGGACTGGGTGAGCTCAAAATGGACTATGAAAAACTGTTAGAGCACACCACGAGGGTGGAAGATGCTCTGGCAAAGAATGACCAGGCAAGTAAGGACAGAACTCAGGAAGCGAGCCTCCTGTACCAACAATTGGCCCAATACTCCCAAATCAGACAGGAAGAAGCACAGATAGACAATGAGGCTCTCTGTGAGAAAAATGACAGGCTCCATAGACAGGTAGCCAGCCAGGAACAATTAAAAGAGTCAGTAAGGCCTTAATAGAAGAACAAAAGGGTCAGATTCTTGCAGGCCAACAGGGAGTAGGGGCTTAGAGAGATGAGGTCAGATGGGAGAGGGAAACCCCTGAGCATAACCTCAGGAAGCCTGGCACCAGAGATTTCAATCTCTTCAATTCCATGGACACTGCCACCCCCATGTCCACTGGCTCACATGAGCCAAGGGCCATGGGGATGGTGGACTTCAACCCAATGAGGAATATGGGGCTAATAGGTCAGCGCCTCCCGGAAATTGTTGGGCAGGCATCTGTGTATGGGTTCCCAAGTGCTAGGGCCATCTTCTCGGATCAGGGAGACTCCAGTGAGGGGAGAATCAGAGAAATGGATCCTTAGAAATATAACTTACCCAGAGATCAGACGGTAAAATTTAGTGGGGAATTCCATGAGAGTAGGACCACTAAGAGCATACTAAAAACCTATTCCCAGCTAGGACAGTGGGGGAGGGGGGTAATCAGCCAATCCTGGGAGCAAGGAAGAGTCAGAAGACTCTTCTGAGCGCCACAGGTCCCTAGAAACTAGGCCCCCACATTCTTCCAGCCATTTCCAAGCTTGCAGAATCCGGGAGAGTCTAGAAGACCAGACAGTCACCTCTGGTAGCAGTGCCTCTGAGTCAGAGGATGAGTGGACCAGGGTGACCCGAACTAAAAAAGCCAACAAAGTCAAGAGGGCTTTACTCAAGGATCCCTGAAACAAATAAAAGCTATTAGGAGCGTCATCACGCCCTACCACAAAAATGCAAAATATTCGGTTTGGGAGTACCTTGAGTTATTTGAACAGATGATGGAAACTTTCCATCTGAAGGACAGCCAAAGCTGTATACAGTATGTAAAGTGCACATTTTCTCCTGAGTACTCCAGCTTCTTTGCGGGGCTGGAGGATCAGAACCATTCTAGATGGTCCACCTATAGGGTGGCCATCCTGAAACACTTTTCCGTTCATAAGAACCCTCAAGAGGCTCGCAAGGCAGCCTACAACTTACAATGTGGGGAAGACCAGACCCCCACAAGAATTTGTTCAGGAATTAAAACGCGCCTTTGCCCAGACTACTAGAAGGGTGCGCACTGACAGTAAAGAATTTGTGAACACCTTCTTTCATGCTCTCCCTAAGTATATTATGACCCAGCTAGTGAGGGACTTTCACAAGAAAAGATCACTAGACTGGGTCACTGAACAAGCAACGCACATCTATGAAGTACAGAAGCCGTTGGAAAGTAAAAATAGTAGCAAAAACCCCAAAACAACCAACACCCCTGCTGCTGCTAAGGTGGCGAGGTGAAGGTTGCCCCCATTTTAGATCTGGAGATGGGGGGGCCTAAGAACCTTCCCGCGCAGATCCAACCAACCACAGACCCAGAAGGCCCTCAGGCCAATCACAAACAGGAAGCTAGGGTGGTAACCCCACAAATGGGACCCCTAACTCCCCTGATTACATCAGCCCACGCTACAAGGGAAATAGACCCATCCTGGGCTATGTGTGGACTCCTCCACCCCATGGGGGGGGTCCAACCAGACAGCAGGAAACCCAGGAAACTTCCCTCCTCACTTTACACAGGAGGGCGGTAATCCCCCAAATGCCAGACCAAATTTCTTTCCTAGGTACCTGCCAAATTTCAACCCCCAAAACAACCCATCCTTCTTTCCCTACTTTCCTGAGTCCAGATAGCACAAGGGTGGAGGGGTACCCAAACTTCCCTAACCAGGGGTATTTTGCGAGAAGGTATAGTTACCCTTCCCGGGATCAACCGAGGGGAGACTTGAGGACCCCGTACCAGCCAGAGCGGGTGTCCCAACTAGAGCGCCAGGCCCAGAACATGGCACAGGATCTGGGTCACATGCTGAGGGCTCAACAAAACCCTCAGATGAGCATGACAGCTCTGAACTCCTCGAATCCAGGGTCTGGTGCTCCAGAACAATGACGGGGAAGAACCCCGACAACCCACTGGTTCCCAGGGAGGAGGCACAAGGGGAAGGGGGGGTATAAAGCCTTGGAGGAAGCTTCCTTCCCCACTTGTGGAAAGCCCCTGGAAACACAGGAACCAGAACCAAAATCTCCTGCCCCGAAAGTCTGCAACCCAAGGAGTAGAGGGCGGGTAGGAGAAATAAAAAGCCCAAAAAGACCCATTTTGTGGAGGAGTGCAAATCTTCCAGTTTGAAGGAGAGGGGTCCTCAGAGGATCCTGGGAAAAGGATCTTCTCCTTCAGGGATGGGTGAACTCCTCCCAAAGTAAAATGGGTCCCAAAGGATCCAAATCCAGACGGGGTAGATGTGGGGACCGAGTTAGAATTGCCCATCATTAGTACCCAGAATAACCAGCATGGAAATCCCTTGGTTCAAACCCACTCTGGTGAATGCCTCCAAAAAGGGGGAGGGGGCAGCCCAGAATCACAACCAGGGGAATCCAAAACTTCCCCCATATCTAGCTGTCACCTTTTTCTTACAGGTTCCCAAGATCCCTAAAAAAATCCTCACCAAATCACCTCTCTGTCAGTATCCAAAGCCAGGAAATTAACCCACCAGTTGACCAAAAAATGTGCATTATCTTTGCCCCCTTGAGGAAAAGCGGGAAAGATTTTATGCCCATGTCCAAATACAGGGACAATGTACAATTTTGGCACTGGTGGACACTGGATCCCAAGCTACCCTTCTGTCAAAAAGGGCCGTTGATCAACTGAATTTGGGAAGGGGGGAGAAATACAAAATTCCTCTCACCCCTCTTCCTGGACAACTTCAGAACTTCGACGGGAAGGAAATTCCCATTGAGGGACTGCGGATTTGGACATTAAAATTGGGCGACACAAGGTGAAGCACCCGGTCATAGTTGTGACTCCAGAGGGCACATCTTGTTTACTAGGGAATGACATCCTGCGTAGGTTGTCCACCCTCATAGATTGTGTAAACAAGGTCCTCTGGACCCAGACTAACCGCCCAATAAAATTAAAACAGAGTGTCAATCATGTTAGTTTAAATGGCACATGCCCCATGGTTGAACAAAAACCTGACCAAATAGAGTTTGACTTCCAGAATAATCAAATCCCAGACGTGACAGTAATTGCAGTAGGACAACAAACTGGTGATGGGGAGTCCTCTCTATTTCTGAAAATCAACCTTCCTTCCAGTCTAAGGTGGCATTCCACACTGGAAGGAAACACTCTGAAATTCTATACCAATTAACAATCAGAAAAACCCATTCCTATAGTCCAAAAAGATCAGAAATCAGCTCAAAGCTTGGCTGATATTCAGAAAATTGGAGAGCAGTTGTTCATCCCCCTTCAGTTAAATGAGTGGAAGGACTCTGTTCTCGCCCGAGTGTGTGTGAACAATGGTAAGTACTTCATCAGCGAGGACATGTCCCACAAACTCCCAAAAGATCTAGCCATTCCCACATTTAAACTGTTAGACAAATGGGAAATGGACCTGGAAACACCCAATTCCAAACATCTCCTGCCTAGCAGGTATATGCTCAAAATTTCCATAGGCAGTAAGAGCATAGTCCATAATTGTTGGGTCGCGTGAGATGTCCCTGCTGCATTTTATTTAGGCAGTGACATTCTCAATTGCTTTGCCATTAGTTTGGACCTAATAAACTTCAAAGGTTGGTCCCGATTAGCGGGTAATCCCATGGACTTTGATCACCCATAGAAAACATTTCGGTCAGCTCAACTGCTGCCATATGCATTTGAAATTCAGATTTGAGAGGAAGTCACCATCCCAGAACAGACCCAACAATTCTCACTGAAAGTAAATTTAAAAGAGGACAGAAACTGAAAAACCCTGCCGCCTATGTCCATCTTAATGCTCATTTTCAACAGCAAGGTTTGGGGGTAAACCCAACACCACTAGTCAACATAGAACACAACACCATTCCAATAGAGGTGGATAACAGCGACCTAAAGAGTATCACTCTGGGTGTAGGCACCATTATTGGAATGGCAGTTGATGACCAACATTTTTCCATAGATCCATGTAATTAACAGTTAGGACCAATCCCCAAGAACTGTTTTGACAGTGATAGCGACGATGACACAACACCAGACAGGATCTTCGCCCGGCATGGGGGGAATTTCCTGGTGTACACTTCGTGCCCCTATGGTAAGGAAGATGTGACCTGTGACTTCAGGAGGGATGAGGTGATCTTTCAAGTCCACGAGGACTGCCTTCCCCACCTGAAGCCATCAGTCCAAACCAGCACTTTGACCAGGGACTTCTCCAACCAGCTGGAGGATGCCGCTGAGATAGCCAAACATTGCAGTCTTTCCAGGCGTCAGGTAGATGGTTGAAGAGAGAGGCAACTTAGCTGATGCCTGTGAGACTCTGGAGCAAAAGCAAAAATTGAAACAAGTTTTCTTAGATTTTCAAGATCTCTTTGTGGTGGACTCATATGACTGTGGTCGCACCGACATCCACACAACAACAATTCCCTCGGACCCTAGCATGACTCCAGTGTTTGTGAAGCAATATCGCTTGCCTCTCGCATCAATGAGTCCCTTACTGAAATAATTAAGAACCTTGAGTCCAATGGGATAATTCGTCCAGTCCACAGCACCTTCAATAATCCGGTGCTGGGGATTTTGAAACCAAACGGCCAGTCGATACTCTGTGCTGACCTAAGGGAGCTCAACAAATGGGTCCATACTTCCCGATGGCCTCTTCCCTACATTGACCAAGGGCTGGCCCAGATCCAGGGGTCAAAGGTATTCACTGCCATTGACCTGACCAATGGGTACTGGACTGTAGCTGTCAGTAGGGAGGAATACAAGCTGGCCTTTACATTCGGGGGGCAGCAGTACACATGGACCCAGACTCCCTTCGGATACATCAACTCCGGCAATGAATTTAACATTTTTCTACCGAAGGCCATGCCCAACCTCGATAGGAAAGTGGTAACCTGGCCTATGTAGATGATGTTTTAGTCAAAAGCTCAACTGTGGAGGAACACATGGCAGAGATCTGTTATGTCCTGACACAGTTGAGGGCTGCCGGAACAAAACTCTCCTTTCAAAAAGCACAGTGGTGTAGGACCCGTGTGAATTTCTTGGGGCATGAGATAACTCCTCAGGGTCTGTATCCCCAGGAAAAGAAAGTGGAAGCACTCCAGAAAATAAAAGACCCCACAACTCTGCCAGAACTAAGGAGCCTCCTTGGACTGACTAATTATAGCAGAAAGTTCATTGAGGACTACGCAGAGATCACAAGACCCCTGATCCATCTGTTGAAGGGGGGTCAAGTAGGGGTCCAGAACAAGCCGAGGCAGTAAGACAACTCAAAAGAAGTCTCTCACAAGCACCTTGCCTAGCTTACCCTGTCAAAAATAAGGAGTTCTTCTAGGAGACAGGGTTCTCAAATACATGCTTGACTGCAGTATTATATCAAAAGCATAACAAGGTCAATAAAGTAATCTCCGATGCGAGAAAGACTTTATCCTCTGTGGAGGAAAAATGTGAGAAGGCACTCCTGGCAACGGTGTGGGCATTGAAGAATTACCTCCCATTTATCCAGGGGGAACACATCATAGTGGAGACTCCACACCAACCTTTGCAATATCTCCAGAGTGACAGAATCCGTGCCGGAAATGTGAGTTACTCCCAAATTACTTCCTGGATTCTGTCAATGCAAGGCTTTCCTGTGGAGGTCAGATATGGCCAAAACAAGAAGAGTCCCCTCGCGCAAGGTCTGGCTGACTTGCATGATTGTGCCAGAGAAAACTGTCTTGAGGATGAAAGTCTTAAAATCAAGGACAGCATGGAGGGATACCTTAATTCCCCACACAAAGTCTATGAAGAAGACCAGTGTGAGGGAATGCCCACTATTTATGTGGATGGGTGCTCCTACCATGTTGACAACAACAGGGAAAAAGAACTTGTGGCCGGCGTAGGGAATGCATGGGTGAAGGAAGCCCCAGAACCCTCCGCTGGGTACAAAATCAGTCCCTGAAGTAGTCAAGTGGCAGAGCTGATGGTTGCGCATCAGGCCATCCTCACTGCTGTCCAACACCAACTCCACAAACTGGTCATAATCACTGACTCAGATTATGTATGGAACGGGTTTATGGAGCGCCTGCTTAACTGGAAAACCAAAGACATGCTATGTGCTAATAACAAACCATTGAAACATGGGAAATTTATACAAAATATTGATGATCTGGTCACCTCGAATGGGATGACCATCTACTGGAAAAAGATCAAGGGTCATTCTAAAGTAGAGGGACCAGACAAAACTGGAAATGGCCTAGCTGATCAGCTGGCCAAAACCAGAGCAATCCAAGGGGATCTACTTCAGATCGAGTCCCTGTTGGGGGAAGTCCAGGTCACTGCTTTCACTAGTTCCCAGACAAATGCTCACAATGAACTCTCAACTGCACAATGGATTAAGGAGACCCCAGATGCTGATTTGATTACGGCTCAAAAAGGGGATCCAATAATTGGTAAATGTTATTAACACATTGAGGACCCTGAGAACTTTCCATTGACGGATACCGATTACATTGGGAAAGAGGTCTTCAGAGTGTTGATGAAATGTCCAAAAAATGTTCCGAGTCCAATACGGTTTGTTGGTAAGGAGATCCATAGCTGGCCATGACCAGTGGGTGGTCCCCACCTCATTCCAAAGCCTGATGCTAAGTCACCCCAATAATGCGGCCACAGCCGGTCATCGGGGGTTTCATACGACACTCGAAATCTTGCGAGAGGTTGCATACTGGACACACATGGGGCAGGACTTCGACGAATACTTGAAGGGGTGTCTTGTGTGTGCACAATTTCAGCCAACATCACTCACACACTGTGCGCCCCTGCAAAAGAGGGGGATGACACTACCTTTGTCAGATTTACAAGTCGCTTTTATTGGTCCCGTGATTTGCTCCTCTAGAGGGAACAAGTACATGTTGACTGTGACATGCTTGTTCACTAAATGGGTGGAATGTCTCCCGGCCCCAAATTGCAAGGCAGAAACAGCAGCTGCCCTGATGATCAATCATATCTTCTCGCGTTTTGGACTACCCCAAAGGATTGAGTCAGACTGAGGTAGCCACTTCACTAGCAAAGTGATGACAAAGATGTGGGAGATACTTGGGGTCAAAAGGAAACTACACATTGCCTACTGGTGAGCCTCTAGTGGTGGAGTTGAGAGATACAACAAGACTATTGTGAGCATATTAAAAAAGTTTGAGGCAGATTCTGGGCCAAGTTGGGACATTCAATTACCTCTTGTCCTGATGGCCATCAGATCTACCCCTTCTTCTGCAACAAAAATGTCTCCATTTGAGCTGATGACTGGATGAAGGATGGTGCTTCCCCAGCATCTGCTCTACAGAACCCAAGAGCAGACCTTGATAAATGCCTCCACAACTCATGAGTATGTTGAGAATCTGAGAAAACACCTTCAACATGCTTTTGCCTATGCTCAGCGAAATCTAGAAAGATTTGAAGACAGTATGAAGACCCACTAACAACTTAAAACAACTACAAAAGAATACCAAATGGGAGACCGGATATACTTGTACAATTTCCAAAGGAACCAAGCCAAACAGCACAAATTCCTACCTAGCTGGCGTGGTCCTTTTGAAATTGTAGACAGAATCTCACCAGTCGCCTAAAAAATCCGTATCCCCAAGGGCAGTTTGGCAGAAGGCGAAGATAAGTGGGTCCACATCAACCAGCTGAAGGCAAATAGAGGAGCCAACCGGAAACCCTGAGGGGGACATTCTGGCCCCCTAGAAAATTCCAACTGTTAAAAACCATTCCACCTGTTAAAATCATTAGGAATTACAGGCGGGGAATATTGTAAATTATATGTCAAATATATGCATCTGCCCCACTGCATGAATAGTGGTGGGGAAATGTCCATAACCATGCTCTGTTCTGTCTCATAGTACTGAAACCATGTATTCTAAGCACCAAGGAGGACCACTCGGGGACCGAGAGGAAAGACTCAAGGGGCCCAGAGTATCGCTCCATACTCCCATCCAGAACCGGCGAGGCGAACGTGTCGATCCAGCACTGATGGGAGAAGCAGACGACCTTCTCCATCTGGACCAAAAAGAAAGAAGGAACATCCCAATCTCCCGACTTCCCCTTGATGGACGGTCAACCTCAAGTCGTAAAGGGGGCTCTGTGAGATGTCTTAACCCACTTTTTTCTGCCATGTGGCATCACTGTGTTCTGATGGTGCCAGAAACATCAAAATGGCCGCAAAACCCTTGTGCGCGCCAAAACCTCTGAAAATCACGCTCTGCAAAACACAAAAAGATAGCGGCCCAATCTACCACGCATGTTGTCAGTGGTGGAACAGAGAGCTCACTCCTGAATCATGTCACTGGGCTTCACAACAAGTGAAAATGAAGTACAGAGGGAAAAGCAGTGCTCTGCTAAAGGAAATCCAAAAATCTTGCTTTAAATCTTTTTCTTTGTTGCTGAAACTGCAGAATGCCGGCACAAAACAACCTCAAACATCCAGAATTCTTGCTGGGTGCTACAATTCACTTCGATTAAGAAATCATGGTGAACATACAATGTTCTGAAAAGCTGAAAGTATCAAAGAAACATTCACAGGCAAAGTTGCCTGCTTGGGGAATCTGTCAAAATCTGGGCGCAGTACCCTCGGCCGCCTGAATGACAGCTCTCAGAAGCCTGCATGATAAACTTTAAACTTGTACAAACTAAAATCAAATAGTTGAAAACTAAGTGGCCTCTTACTGAGAGTAACCTATGTTGTAATTGTTTAATCCTATGGTTTAGAATCTGAAAGAAGTGTTCTAGCTACTAGTTTGAAATCACAAGTTTGTTTTAAGCAAAGAAAACATGCAACAGAATTAACATTTGAATTTAAGCCTGACTAAAAGCAACTTAACCAGTATAACAGCTTTCCTCACAGAGGCAATGCCTCTCCCTTCTGCTTCCCTCCACCAGGAAATCACACCTAAGTGATGATTATAGGGTGGGAGGAGAATTTGGGCTGCAGTGGGAAGGAGACAATGGACATCCTCCAGCTACAGGAACTGCCAATTGGGAAGGGTCGTAAAATGGCCTGGGCCCAGGAGGAACTGGGAGGAGACTTTTTCTGAACTGCGGGGAGATAGAAGGAGGCAGAGACAAACAACCATGTGTTGCTTAACAAGGACCAAAGACACATTTTAAAAAGACTGATAACTTACTGTGTAAATTGTCAAAAACACAAAAATAACAGCATTGTAAATGTAAATATTGGCTGCACATTTTAAAAGGTGCCAAAACTCTGTGACATCTTCTGGGAAGAAACGGCGGAAAATGTGATATTACTCAAAATGTATTTTTGATAGAAGCATGAAACTTCATACACTTATGCCCATGTTCAATGCGCACATTTGTAGAAATTTGCTCCTAAATTGACATTGTGTTCCGGATAAAAACTTCAAAATTCTGTAAAAAGCAGACACAAGATCTTACAGTGACGGGGTTTGGTGGAGTATCTGATACACAAAATATGTAATCTGTATATATGATTGTATAGCGGTTACACACATGGAAATATATAGTGTACCAAAATTAGATTTTGTGTTCAAGAGGCTTGGGGTGGACTCTAGGCCTCATAAACCCACATCATCAAGATGACACACTGTTTTTCTCCTATCAAGGAGGAGAGGAGACCCTGACCAATCCCTGTCCAAGGGCCGTGCTTAGGATAAACCAGCACACACACCCCTTTATCATAAGCATAAATAGAGACAGCTCAGCACTCAAAAGACGACACACAGATTCACCCAATATCCCGATGCTGGTGAAGCAACCTGCAGCAGAATTATCTATTTTACTTGCTCCAGACTCCAGAAACTTGGCAAAGCAGAAAGGCCCATTATATAGCTGAACCATTCTCAGCTAGGCCTTAAATTACAGAACCAGAATCCCACCACCAAAGGGAAGCATCAAAATATATACAGCCGGGCTGTGCTGTACTGCTTGCCTGCGAAAAGAATTATCATCAGAACCAAATGATGCAATCCAGTTGTGCTGTGACCAGAGCCATTGCAGATCAGATCCAGTCCAGTTGTGCCGTGCAGTGTCCAGATCGCCTTGACGCTGCCCAAATCTGATGTGCCCAGCAGTCTGTCTTGACCAGAATCCCTGACCAGAATCCTGACGGTTCCGTTCAAAACATATCTAGTGAGTATCTATAGAATAGAACTGTGTCACTAGCCTATGTACCTGGCTTAGTCCAATCCCTATCTTAAATCCATCCTATCTTGTCTTCAGAACCTGCATTGTTAGAAATATGTTTCAATTGCCTGAACTCTCTATCCTATCCATTCTATCTTTCCTCCTGTGTTAGTGTTGCTAAAACTATCTCTGCGCTGATATTTTTCATCTGAAGAAGGCAAACTCCTCGGCAAGCAGTCATCCTGATCAAGTGGCTGTTTCCTGTGTGCTATTCGTTTATTCATAGTCATCCTATTGTGTTAGAAATCCCATTTGTCACTTTAAAAGCGCATTCCCGTTTTTCCATTCTTGCACCTATCTCGAAAAACGACCTCCACTAAAACGTTCATAACTTTGTCAGTTCTTCTGCTTGCAGCTAACATCCACAGCTTTGATTTGCATCCAAAACCGCATTCCAAATCCATATAGTTCTCCCATAACCACGATTATCGCACATGGAAAAGTTTGCCGCAAATTTTTGTTTAGGGAATTTCTGACATGTGTAAAACAGCTTTTGATTGCTTCCAACCTCAATATTAAGATTTCACATTGTTTGTTAGTATTAAAACATTGCTAGTGTTTATGTGCAACTATCCAAAGAGGCTCCCATTAAAATGTAAACAATTTCAGCAATTTAAGTCATATTTAGTGTTTTTACCCAATCCATTCTCAAGATAACTTTAAAACCATTTTGACAGCTTGCCAATCAATTCCGTTCTTCTCTTGTGTTGCTGGGGGAAATTGGGATTGTTACTTTGAATTCTGCCATTCCTGAATACTGGCTCTCTCTCCTCCTATCTCTTTACATTGCCTTTTGGGGGGTTGAGGGGTGTGCAGGGGGAAATAGTAACAACACTGCTATTTGATCTGAACACACACTCAAAAATATTATTTCTGTGCTGAATTGTTTTGCTCACTATTACTCTTTGTGCATTAAAGAGACTGCTTAGTGTTACATCACCCAAGTGGTGATTATTGTATACCCATTAAACATAGGGTGATTAATTGGTAACTACATAAATAAATATTTTAACTTTGCAAACCAGCCTGATTCCTGGTTCAGTGTGACCAGCGGGGAGTGGGGGGGTATTCCAGGAGAGGGGCGTGATATGAGTGGTACATCGTTCAGAATAAAAGATCTTTTAGACACAAATAAATAAGGATTTCAGTTGTGCATTAGACGCTAGGCGTTGACTTAGGTGAAGTGCTGGATTGAAATCACTTACAGTGTGTGTGTGTGTGTGTGGTGCCTTGGGAAAGAAGTACAGGTTTCCTTGACTTGCTTTGTTGATTTGAAGTGCTACATAACTACGATCCTGCCATTGGGCTTGTACCATGCAGTAAGTGGGTGAGAAGAGCAACTCAGCCTTTTGCTGTAAATGCTAGTTTGAATCGTGTGATAGGCTTTACAGCCCCCAGGGATTTCAAGTAGGGAAATTCCCGTACCCCTTGAGTCTAAGTTTACAGACATATTAATTCTGCACTTCCTAGTCAGCAGTGGAAGATAAGGAGTGGTGGTGATAGTTGTTGGGTTGGGAGATGTGTGACAGTATGATGTGAACCAATTGTTTCCACCCTGTTGGCCTGGATTGTCTGACCTGGCCTGCACAGGCTGCCTTTTCACTACGTATTAACATTTTTTGCATAGAGTTTCAAAGCAATCTATATGGCAAGATTCAATAATGTTTGTGCATATCATTGAGTTTTTTTCCGTCATTGATATATAACTAGGGGAGTTTCCAGAGTCCAGAAGGGGGCGGAAGGTACAGGAGCGAGCCTGCATCTCAGGTTTGAAGAATTCAGCAAGCGTGCCAAAAAGGGCAAACATCTACATACCAGCATTGATTGGCGGGAACTCGCAATGTGCCCTGGAGGCACTTAGAACCTGTTGCTTAACATTAGAGACTCAAAGTGAGAGCACAGGTCTTTGAAATGGCAAGACAAGCTCTTGTGGAACTTGGCAAACAACTGCAATAACCACACGCTACACTCAGTCAGTTTGTCACAATTTGTATAATAGACAAGCAAATTAAATGTCTCATGTAATTCCTGAGTGTATTTTGAAAAAAGGCTTTTTTGTTGAAAATCTCCTAGAATACAATCTATGCATGTGCTAAAATCCATCTTTTTCGAACTGCCTAATGATTTGGGGTGGGTCAATGCACGGTTCTGTTCACTCTGGTCCTCCCAAGGCTGGACTGTGGTAACACTCTCCTGAGGGGCCTTCCAAAAGCCTGATTGTCCCCTTGAAAGGCAGCCCAACACACATTGGCCACATTGCTCTCCGAAACGCAACACTTTGATCACATGTCCCCAATCCTAATGTCTCTTGATTGGCTCAATTTTGAAGGCTTTTGCATGTTCAAACCGGCATGCACAGATACACAGCACTAGCTCTCTGTTTGCCCAAGTACTTGGTGGGCCAACTCTTCAACTCTGGGTGATTGGGGGACCTAATCTTCAAAAAGGAGCCTCAACTGGGAACCCCCTGCTGCAAAAGAATTCAAGCCTTAAAACAATCCCTGATGGGTGCACCCTAAGGAATTTAAATTCTCCAGACCTGCACTCTGCCCCACCCCTCGCCATTTTCCAGAAAGACATGGTAACAAGTTTTAATAAACAATACTCAAAAAGTGAGGCCTGACTCTCCTGAACTCCTGTACTGGATTTACGTGTGTTATGTTTTTTTAACCTCACTGCCCATATGTTGCAGGCTTTATTTTGCAGGCTTCAGTCAAGGTTCAATACACCCCATGGTGGTCTGGCACTTCTAACACAGAGACTTCGCATGCTGGCGTATTTCCGCCTCTATTTTACACCCCTCCACCTCTTGCTATTTAACTTCTATGATGTTTAACCATCAGCTAGCATGGTCCTCTAGGCACACTTGCACTCTTTCTCTTTACACTCTATCAATTACGCCTGTGCTGTGAGGCCCAGCCTTCTTTTATACTGGCCCCCTAAGAATGTTTCCCTCCCGTTTCCCTTCACCCAGGAGCTCCTTAAGTCCCCTTAAAGGCAATATCCTTGCAAAGCTCCCTCTTTCTCATAGTCACAAGATACAATCTGATTTTGACTAAGCCATATTTCAAAAGTATATATTATATTGCAGTCAATATACCTAATTCCCAATAGTAGGCTTTCATGGTGATCAGAACTGCAGCTATTAGCGCTAATTCCGTCTCCGAGGTAAGGATCCACTCTCCCCTCACAATGGCATCATGGTGGCAATGGCTCTACTGCCAGCTTTCGCCCAACCTTATGAAACTAAGCCTGGATTAGTTGGGCCTAGCAGGAGATAAACCTGATCAGGAATTCTTCTCATCGTTGTGTTTTAATGTATGAGACGTCTTCCCAGTGGACACTCCTGGTAATCAACATGTAGGATGTTTATGTATTCCATAATTCTTATAACACTTTCAAGTCAAATACAGTTTAAATGCTAAAACCATGCTAATTAAACTCGACCTTCATGGATCCGCTTTGTAATTGTGTTATTTTTCTCTCTAATTGTTGCCAGAAACACTCTTTCGCTGTGAAGCGTTCTGAGGCCGACAGGGATCAGGTTTGCAGTATAGCAAAGTAAAATAAATAAATACATACATACATCTGTTACTGTCTGTTTGCTATTGCAGAACAATTTAAGTTGAGACTATATTTGGGCTATTGGTCATGGACAGAACGTGAAATCTAGAAACTAAAAAAGAGTCTAAATTATCAAACGCTTGCAGTAAAGTATATCTTTATGCATGCAAACAACTCACATATTTTCAGGTGGCGTGCCAATGTCTACTTTTGTTAACTATTTATTTATTTCCCTTCTGACAGAACAAAATGCCCCATAAAACCAAGATGGATTGTTGCAAAGATTAAAGATTATGCGTGTGTCTCATGATTCTGTACTTCCCATGACAGATTACAGGCAGCAATATTACACTGTATTTTAAAAATATAATGTTTGACCCTGATGGATGCACATGCTTAATTTGCTAGGTGTGGTTTCAAATATGCAGGGTGATTGTTTATTAATGTATCTTTGCAAATGTAGCCAGGTTCATTGTTCCTCCCAAAATTTAAATTACAGAGCAATTTATCAGTTTATAATTATTTAAAATGATCTGTTATGTTTCGTCGTAACTTATTTGCCCAATGACACTTTGCCACTTTTTCCTAGCTGATTTTTCAATTTCTGCACCTTCTTTTACCGCAAAAAAGATGCGCGGGGGCCGGTGCGGCATTTAAAATAAGTGTTTTTGAAAATAATCTTTCTCTTTCATTGATGATGCCTTTCCTCTGTCCTTGACGGAATTATTTTTAGTTTGGTGCAAAAAGTGACTATTTACACAAAGAGAACAAATACCAGAGCCCAAATCACCCCCAAAAATGTTGCTGAAAATGGTGAGCTGTGCTTGAACAGGGGTCTGCAATCTTTGGCTCTCCAGATGTTTTGGGCTGAGAATCTCATGATGCCTTACCTTTATATTCTGGCTAATAGGAGTTGTAGTCAAAAACATTCTAAGAGCCAAAGGTTTCAGATCAGTTTTTTGTGCCACAAAAACATATGCACTATTCGAAAAGGGCATTTGAACGTGTGCATTATATATGTTCATATTCAAATGCTCGCTTTAACCCCTGTGCACATTTGCTCAAATCAGGGGGCATTTCTCAGTATTTTAAAACTCATCCCATATTCAGAAACCTAATGCCCTTCAACATGCTCAGAAAACAAAAACATTCTGCTGTGCTGACAGTGGAAAAGGCTCATGGGGGTGTGCATTTCAAGACAGGATCATGAATGACCCAGTCATGCATCTTTTTTTAGGGGGACCAGTAGCAGTATGCACCGCTGCTGTCCCACTTGCAATTCTATCCCTCAAACTGGTATAAAATGCTTTTTTTCCAAACGCAAGTAAAATAAGTACATCCCCAGTGTTTTTTTTCTCCATTTACATTACTTTTTAAGAATCTTCCGTGCAGATGCAATTTTAGAAAAAAACGGATCTAGTGCAAAAGGCACATTCTTCCAATGGATTTTGCACTAGAGAGATGTTTCTTCTAGTCCTCGTCCTTTGGCCATGTGCAAAAATGAATGTTTTTTTTTTAACTCTGGCCATTTTTGCCCTAGTGTTATTTACACTTCCCGCAGTGCAAAGTTTCTGTAATTCCACCCCATTTGTGAAAGGCATTCACGCACACATTTCATCATCATTCGAATTTTTGCTCTGACAATGCACAAGACAGAGAATGAGCACATTCAATTACCATCAGAGCCACAATGAAGAAAAAGGCTTTGAGGCTGGATTGGGCTCCACCTGTATTCACTTAGATTTTGGCTATGGTCTTGTATGAAGTTATGTCAGTGTTGTAAAATGCAATTTATCTTCTGTCATTCTGTTGTGTGTAGAGGTTGTACGTCTCTACTTTAGTGTGTCAGCTCAGAGATGTACACATTCCTTGCACTTCATCTGTGGCTCTCCCATGAGCTCAGACCCCACAGCACTGACCCCTGCCTTCTTCCTTGCGGCACTTGCACGTTCGGAATACTCACAAGGCATAGTAGGTTCGACCTTTAAAAAAACAAAATTCCTTTCCCCCCACTGCTCTTATTTTATTGTGTTTTTACTGTATTTTAATGTATCTCCCACTCCTGCTCCCTCCCTTGCCCTGTGGGCACTTGGAAACAGTACATTCTCTTTGTATAAGCGCCTAAAAAGCAAACAATAAACAATAACTTGACCTAACGAGGAAGAAGGGGTGGTGCTTTCTGTCCACCCTTGTGGTGTCAGCAAGACGTTGCTGACCTGGTGCATGTGGGAAAGGGGAAAACAAGTGAGGGGCACTGGGGAGTTTAAGATTGGGGACTCATCCTTGCATGGGAAAAAGAGGATACAGGCCCTGAATCATGGAACAATTTGCACGGTAAATAGGGACTATGAGCGCCAAACAGCGCTCAAAACTCTGTCGATTCATGGAATCGAATGCACAGGACTTTTTCGTAGATTGCGGGGACTTCACGCAGGCTCGGGACGTCTCTGCAAGTGGCCGAGTGCTTTGTGCGAGACACCTCACCGAGCGTGGTTGTGGCCTGCGCATTTACCAGAGTAGGGGGCGGAACATGCAAAATGGGGAAGAAGAAGGGAAAATGTCAACGTTCCAAGGGACGGCCTGTGCGAGGCGATCGTACGCCCACAACTGTGCAGGTCAAATCGTATTCATGGATCTGACCGCGCAACCTCACGTCAGGAAAATGACCACGCAAAGCACTCAATGTAACCGCCACCGTAAGGCACTTGCGCCACCCGAAGACACTTGCGCATAGGAATAACTGCGCTGAGGTAAGATTGCATGCTGGATTTAGGGGTGCGTGCATGCAGTTGGGGTTCCGATCAGACTTGAGGTGCACGTAAGCAGTGTAGCGGGGTGCAGGCATGGTTTACGGGTATTCTCACGCACAGGTGCTGGGAATAGTTGCAGCGGACCCCACACACCCCCACGAGGGTGCTGCTCTGGTTGTGGGGAATCGCAGGCTGTTTTTACACTGTGCATTGCATCGCAGACAAGGAATGCGTAACAGTCTGTTTCCATGGCTAGAAAGGCTCTGAATGTGTCATGGGTGTTTCCGCCACGATTTGCGCATGGGGTTACTTTGCATAGACAATTCAATGAATACGCACAGCGCACAGATTTTCTTATGCGTGAGGGCTGCGCAGAGTCGTTCTCGGCACACAGGCTTTGCGTTATCTCTGCGCACTTTTCCATGAATCAGGCCCACAGTGTGGCCATAGAGCAGGTGAGCCTGAGACCAAGATAAGTATCAGTGATGGGACAGGTAGGCATGCATTCAATGGAATCTGTGTAAATCAACAAATTGCATATGGTGACCTATCATGCTTATGCGATTTTAAGTGCCATTAGATGTCATTGCTAAGGCATTTGAAGCTATGATTGGCATATGGAGGCAGAAACTGCATATGTGTGATTACACATTACATATGGGACTATAATGTTCATGTGAGGCATTTAATGGCATTACTGATGTTTTTGAGGCTGCATTTAGCATTTTTGACAGGTATTAATGCAATTTCCGCATGGGGTTTTAAAGTGTGGGTGCAGGGTTTCCAAATGTATCAGCTTCCCAGATCACCTTTTCTCCTGTACCCATTGTTAAGGATCTCAATCTGGCCACACACACCTTGGTCTCGGCCTAGTATGTAACGCACGACCGAGATGCCTTTCTCCTTATTTTATGCAGACTCAATTTGAGATAGTACACAACACATATCACACCACCTTTTTAAATTACCCCGGGTCACAATGGACCATGAACCAGGCTGGTTTGTGAAATGCAATATTTATTTATTTATTTTAAAATTCAAAGAAATCATGCCATTTTTAATTTGGGGCTGCAATCATCTATGGGGTGATAATCACAATGAAAATAGAATCAGGACACTTGATTAACCTCCTCCTAGAACATATACACAGAACAATTGAATAGGAGCACTTTTTGGCTTAGGAAAGATAGCACCCCAGTTAACGTTTCCCCCTGCAATGTTCCCTCAATCCACAGATAATCGAATTCTGGTTGGATAGAAAGAGGCAGCAGGTAACCAGGAATAAAAGGCAGGAGATAGAATAATAATCCGACCTTCCCTCAAAGAATAAGAGGCAAACACTTTAAACCCTTAACAAAGGCCTAAAATAACACTCGGAAATGGCAAATAATTAATGTGTGGTTAAATTATAATATACATATGTTTTATCACAATAGCATGTATGTATATCACTGCCAATCACAAGGGAATGGATCAGCAAAAGGCATACAATTCGAAATTGAGTGGAAAGTTTAGAGCATGCTGCATCCAAATGACATGTGGGAAGACTTGCAATTTTCTCAATTCGCGCTTTAAATTACCCAAACGGTTTCTTTGAAAAACGGGTGAAATGCTCTGATTTGGAGTGCTGGGTTGGGGGATAGATATATATCACAGGGATATTATATAGTTGAAAATAGGTATCTAGCTATGAAACTGGATGAGTTATGCAGAATATAAAAAGGTGCGCTTTGAGTAAAATGAAGCCGTGAAATAGGAAAGGAAATCAGTTGTGACAAGAACAGTTTTACTTTAAACTAGAGTATTCAGACTAGACCACCAAAGACGTACACAGTAAGATCCAAGGTTGATTCGCGAGTTCAACCCTGTCACCCCAGCACCCAACCCCAGCGGAAACCAGTCCGATCACTCAAAATATGAATAATGGCTTAGAATTACACAAGACAAAATTGAAAAGAGATGGCGCTATTAAAAAATTAAGGACAGGCTGCGAGGATAATTCTAACGGTTTTAACAAGTTATTGGGGTATTGGGGTAATTACTTAGAGAGTTGGATAAGGACAAAGGCAAGACAAGATAGGCTATGTATTTCTAAGGGGTAGGGATTATACTCACAGTCCACTTTCTAGTTTTGGGATTTTTGGACAGTCAACAGGGTTGGGTCACCACACGGCTGGCGCGCCCGGCAAAAGACATCTGGGCAAGGTCTGGTCACTGGGTAGCGAACAGCTGGACAATTCAGATCACTGGATGGTAATTAACCTGGCAAAGGACAGCTGAATGGCAGGATTGCAGTGGGCATGCAGGTAGTGGGCAGCAAGCCAGCCTGATTTCAGGATGCAAAAGGTACCACAGCTTTCCCTTTTGGTTAATGGGAGATTAGTGGGATTTCAGAATCGAGGCCTTGCTGGAAGGGTCAGCAGTGCTTAGGCCTTGTAGTTGGAATTAGCAAGATGGATGGAGCAGATCAGGAACGCAGCGCAGGAACTTCAGGAAGAGTGTCTGTCTGGAGTCGTGTCAGGGACTCTTATTTATAATGCATAGTGACATCATCAAAGCATATGGCTTGGCAGGCTTAAGTAAGCACACCTCTAACCGACTGGATCGGTCAGGGGTGCTAATCCCCGCCTCGCTCTCAACTGGTTGGATTTCAAGGGAAGCATGTCAGATTTATGATGTGAGTTTTACAATGTTCAAAAACCTCCCACAGTTACTTTAGCTAAAATCCGATTTTGCCACAAATGGAACATTTATACAGTTGAAGTATTTTAGCAACTTACATAAACAGGTTACATATTTTATGCAGACCATTCCACTCCAACTATGAAATCTGTGAGACATTGTTTCGCCCTTCTAATACTTTTTGGTAATTGGGAGTATGAAAGACTGTAACTTTATACACATGTGTGGATTATCATAAGGGAGGTAAGTATTAAAATGTGCAATGACACCATGGATACGTTCCTTATAATCCCCAATTCCTTGCCATTTCTGTCCCCAAGGTGTCAGTGAATTCTACAATGTCTCAAATTATAAATCACAGCATCACATTTAAAAATGTGAAAGTCCTGCTGCAGAGATAAAAGACTTTACATTTTTATTAATAAATAGTCTTTGGAGGCAAATGTTCAATCCATGTGTGGGCCTGCCTACCAAGGCTACCCCCCTTCAGGGTCAGGGTCATCATGGAGATTCCCTTGAAGCTTCCTGTAGAAATCACATGGAAGTGTGACTTTCTATTCACATGTCCTTGTCCTGGAAATTCCATTGTCAGAGGGTTCAGCCTAGACCAGATTCGGTCCAACCTAATAATTATCACTGGGGTGTAAGTATCTACTGAGGGACCCTTTTGTTTCTGTCATCCCCTCAGCAGAAACCTTAAGGTTTATGGTGGTTCCTTTTCTTCGGGGGAAGCCTTAGCTCTGCCAACTGGAATAACCTGTTTTTGGGAGCTTGCAAAATCTAGCCAAGGCTGTTTAAAACCTATATTTTCTTTTATTTGGTCCTGAATCGAAAAAACAAGCCTGTTGAATAACCAGCCCATCTGTGTTTCCCAGCATCAAATCCCTTCACATTGCTAGGCACAGACAAGCTTTCATTCAACATTTTACTTTTTAAAACGGGCATTTTTTTTCTTTAGTTTGCACAGCCCATTTTGACACATGGGGTGAAAGTTGGCATTTCTTTTTAAATTTTGTTTTTGCATCTGCCTTCCCAATATGGTTCTGTAGCTGTAGCCAACTTGTTTTACACAACAGTCTGTATAAGACAGAGGTCCCCGTGAAATTGACATGTGCACAGAAAGCTATGATTTCTTTTCAAACAGTGATTTTGATGCTTGGTAGCAAAAGTTAAGCACTTTTTCGTGTTGCTGAAATAAAATTTGTGTGGATTTTTCTCAGATTTGGTTTGACAAGGCCTGTCATTCAGAAGTCATGCTTGTCTTCTGGAGCGCAATGTGAATGTGGATATGCATAGCAGGGTTTTATTAATAACATGTTGTGATAAGGAATCAGAGGAAAAGAGCATCAGAGCAGCATAATTTTTAAATGTGAATAATTCCCTTTTTCTATGGAATTTTGGCCTGGCAACAAAACAGCACTGCTTTTCAATCTATTTCCTATATGTAAGAACACACTGGCACGCTTTCTCAGTCTGCCCCCTTGTTCCACCCTGCCCAATATGTGCTTGGCAAGACGGTGCAGCCATCTTTTTGTTGCTGCAAAACGCAGTTTTGGTGCAGTGGTGTTCACTGGAGCCAGTGAAGCCATTTTACTGTTTCTGCTGATGCGCAGCTTTGTTATGGATGGGAGGAATTCTGTTCAGTGGGTCAATGTAGCCCACACCATCGAAGGTACAATATTTGTGAGTCTGATTTGGGGCAAATACATTTTTATCGGGTTTAGGATGCTTTTCCAAGGGTATCAGATGCCCAAATGAACGTGTTTCCTTTCGGGAGGAAAGGGAGCCTTGTCTATGAGTTTGCTTTGGGCACATTTATTTAAGTTGAAATCCAATTTCACCCATTTCTGGGCCTGAAAACTGTCCTGCTTGCACCCCTTTCCAGCATACTTGGAATTCCCACCAGATATAGAAGAACAGTGCATTCCTGTACAAAGAGCTGATTGCCCAGTAAACCTAGTCATTTTTCCCCAAAGTATTTGGTTTCTCCATACTGCCCCCTGTTAGCCTAAGTAGGCAACTGCAGCTCAAGGCAATGGCTGAAAAAGGGTGCTATGAATGCAGATGAATCACATAGGAGACAGAAGCTGCCCGAGAGGGGCCCAAATCCCACTACACCTGTAGTGTATTGTGTGGGCCCCAATGACAGCTAAGCCCACCCTAACATGAAAATGTCTACAGCCCCCCACTCCCACACTCCTACTACAAGACTGGCACTTTGTGACCCTTCAGTGCTAGATCTTTTGTGCACTGTTGGTGGCATTGTTGGTCTCAAAGGTTCCCTCTCAGCATGGCCCATTGCCCCAGCACTGAATGGCTTTACTGTGGCACAATGCCCAATAACTGATTAATGGTGCTAAACAAGTTACATTTTTAAGTTAGTCTTCTTCTCTTAATAGTTACACTAGCTAACACACTTTGGGGACAGTGTTATTTTTTCCCTCGCTTAGTAACAATTAAGTCCCTACAACCCCCACATCCATCCATCCATCTATCACTGCTGCTATTCTTAGTTTAAGTAATCCCCCTGAATGTTACTCACTAAAACATTTCACACAGTATGCTCCAAGCATATACGACTTCTGAGTAATAGGGTGGCAGACTTTCACTGCATAAAAAAGGACAGACACCCGTCCTTCCCCTCTATTCTTCTTCCCTCTCTTTTCTATCCAGATCCTGCAAGTGTCTCCATTTATGATATGTTACAGAATACGATATTACATTAATTGTTTTTCTTAGGAAGTGCTACGGAATATGATATTTCAGAATGTGTTTTTCCTATTATTCTCATTGTTACATTGCCCATTAATGTTATGCTACAGAATTTGAAATGAAGTGATATGTTATCCCCACTGTGATATTGCTTCCAGTAGCTGTACTATCCTATACTATTCTATAGCTCTTGTGTGGGTGACCTCTGATCTCCTTGCCCCGAATAGGCCCACCTCATAAGAATTGAGTGCATGTTTGTCTGTAAAGCAAGGTTATTGTAAACTAATGGCCGGGAGGTGTTATATGACGCTATAGAGTCAAACTAAACCAATTCTCTCCAAACCACACAAGGTTTGCACATTGTATACATTATGAAACATTTAACACACTTCCCCATATTCTGTTACAAAGTCCTCCCCCGAAACATGATTGGTCAAACCTATACAAAGAAATCTAATCCCCTCCAAGTTCCCACATTCTTATGGGATGCATTCAGTTAATCATCAACTCCTTTCAACACATATTTGCTTGATCTCATATTAACAGCACACTCCTCTTCGGGACATCCATTATGACTGAAAAACCAACTCCCATGTACTCAGGAAGATTACATCTCCTCTCTGCAACAGCACCAAGTCATAAACACTTGCCTGGCCAAAACTGGCAATTTAAAGTTATTGCAGCTGCCTTCCCCATCCTTCATACTCAATAAACCAGCTTCCCAAGTCGCACAGAGTTTATATCGCCACCTCAGGTTTCTGATGCCTACACCAACCTCAATTATCAGGGACTTGTGGTATACAGGTTCATGTATTCACTATGTACCCCTTGTGCCCCAAATGTAAAACTCCTGTGCATATCTGTCTGTGCATGTACGTCCCCTCACAGTGGCTTCTGCATCCGCAAATCTCCTTTCTTGCATGTGCATATGAAGCTCCTTGCTTCCCATCTTTTAGATGCTATGTTGCACAACACACAATGACACTGTGTTCACATTGTATCAGCAGACTTGCATTATGTTCCTGCTCACATGCAAATCTAAAATTAATCAACTATACACAAAGGTACACTAATAGTAACACTCATCCCATTCTTATTAAGTACAATGGATCTATGCTAAATTGCAACCTCACGCTAACATTGTGTCTACCGACATCACCAATATGGCATGCACAACGCAAACACGTGTTTCCCATTGAAACCATTATCGACTACCCCAACGTTCCCCCTTTAATTAATTCATTAACTAATAAAGCAATCCCTTGTCCTACTAAAATATCTTCTTGGGGAAACAAGACTCTAAAAACATCTCTCATGCTAGTCCCACTATGGGCATACTCCTCAGCCAAAAAGCCCCAACTAGTCCCCCCACCAGTTCTGCAATCTACCTACTGTTCAATACAATGATTCCAATCTGGTGGGGGACATAAAACCGAACCTAGAGTCCCAACCAACCTTGGATCTATTTCTAACTCACTCTGAGTACCCATGTGATATTAAATGGCAGTGGTCCTAGTCTTGGACAGAGACAAAGTCATTATGGCAGCTGCTGTTGGTATTTTAGTAGAACAGCATTGTGAGAGTATCTGACAGGTACAAAAGATACAAAAAGACAAAAATTGAGGATCTTCACAGCTATGTGCATTGATGACGGCACCCAGGAGAAAAGAGAGTCCAACCAAGAGTTATTTGTAATACCTGCTTCCTTCTCCATGACCCCCCCCTTAGGATATGTAATACATCGATTGTCTGTGTCAGAATCCCATTTTTCAAATCATTAGGAGGCCTGAAAGTACAGCACATGCTCCCCATTTTCTGACACACACCCCCGTCCATAGCTGTTAGGAGGTCAAGTGTGTACCTGTTTTGGAGGGACATGAGCCTCAAGGCCCACAGTTCTTCTTTTATTGTAGTGAAAGCTGACTAAGGAGAATTTACAAACAGCAAAAGGTCATTGTAGGTGACCTGAAGCCATTCGCTTTCACGATGGCTTGAACACCAGTGACCAAAAGAGAAGAAAAGAACCTCTAAGTTCGGCTGAACAGTCGGTACTGCTCAGGAAAGTTCATCAGAGGTTCTGTAGATGCTGGGGATATATAGTTTGATCTTTTAGTCTGTCTTAACGATTTTGCTTCTTCATGTTCAGGCAAAGGGCCTCATCATGACTTGGGCGGTAACGGTAACGCTATTAGCGCGGGTGGTATTAGCCCTACCACCGAACTCCCCGGCACTAATAGTGCCGGATCACGAGTGCGGCGGTAATGTAAGTCCCCATTCCCCACTGAGCCCATTCAGGAATGCCCCATTCCACGATGGGCTCAATGGGGAATCTTCGCGCTAATACCGCCGGCGGATATCCCGCCGGCGGTAATAGTGTGAATTTTCGGCGGATTTCCCCCCCCCGCTCAGAGCTGGGGCGGAATCCGCCGAAGCCCTGATTCAGCAGACCCTTAAATCCGGCGGTAATAGCGTTACCGCCGGATTTAAGGGTTACCGCCGAAGTTGTGATGAGGCCCAAAGTCACTTGGGTGTCCATATCTGATGACACAAGGGATGCAGGAGGCACAGGGGACAACATGGGCACAGATGTGGCTTTTGGTGTCGGGCTGACAAGTATCAAATGACTCTGGGGAACAATAAGAACAGGCTGGTGCAGTATAGTAAGGTTGCACACACCACACAAGGCTGGGGGTAATTGTTGATATGAAAACTGTACACAAGACCAAACACATCAAGGAGTGCAGATGTACCTCGAACCAGATCAGCAATGCGCAGCGTATGACTGCAGTTTGCCTTTGTGCCAACAGGCACTGTGCTATCACCCTTAAAACACAGAGAAAAACGTGCAACTAACTGGATCTTAACAGGTTTCTATGGCTCCTTGAACCATGTCAGATATTTCAAGTACGTATTCCAGACATTTCCACACTCTTCATTAATCTGTGCCACCCATTCTTCCAAAAATCCCCTCATTCCTCCAGCTCTGCAACTCTTCACCCCTTGCTCCCATCGATTATTCACTAGAACAGATCCTTCCAAGTTCAACTGGACTATTAACGTACAGTGTACATCCTTCTGATCTTTACATTCTATGCTTGAATACTCCTCGTCAATAGGTTGGAGAAAAGCTGTGACCGACTGCTCTTGAAACTGCCCTTGGAGCCTGCTCAGTGCTAGGTGCACCAGGCACAGTGCTTCTGTTAACTCTATCTGGGGAGGAAGGATAGCTCAGGGGCAATGTGTTTGTCTTGGAAACAAGACAATACAGCGGAACACAGATTTGAATCCTGATCCCATGCTTAGAAACCACTTATTGGTATTAAGTGCGTTATAAATTAACAATTATATTATAATTATCTCATCAGGAATCAACAGTCCGGGGACACCAGAAGCACGGGGGATAAGAAAGCAACTGTAGCAAGACTCTGTAGAGCTCTCTCTACCCACCTTCCTCATATGTCTGTACCAGACATTGGGCCTCATTACGAGTTTGGTGGTAACTGTTCCCTTAACAAGGGCACGGCTACCGCCAATCTCGCTACCGGCACCGGCAGCCGCAAATGAGCCATTACCGGCCCATTACGAGTTGAATGGGCCGGTAATTGCCCATTCACGAATTCCGGTATGGCCGGGCTTGTGATCCCCATTCTGCCCCATAGGGCTGAATGGTGGTGGGGAGCATGGTTGCACCGGCACCGTTAATAATTCTGTCTGACCAGGCATGCAGAGCAGAACTCGGAATGTGGCGGTATTGTAACAACAGCACCGGTAGCACTACCAGCGCCATTGTTGCCTTACCGCCATATTCATAATGAGGCCCATTATCTGCTGCAAAGCCATGTGCATCTACTATTTCATCTGAATTGACATTGTTGTAATCTCTCATGAATTCCGAATCAATACTTCTTCACAGTCTAAGTAACACTTTATCTTATCCTACAGTACTAGACAAGTTAAAAATATTCACATTTATATTGTCTGCCACGCCTGAACAGAATAACAAGGAAAACGAGAAAAACATACAAGCAAACATCCCAATATTCATTTTAAATCCATTGTCTTGTTAGTATTTCCCTAGGGCATATTTAAATTTGAACTTGCTCTTGCATCTGTGCCGGTGGAGGGGCACCGGTATCCCTTCACACGTCACTGATATGAATCTAGCTCTTGGTGCCCTCCACCTTCACAGCAGTCATATTTGCAAAAATCACACAGTGCAGCCCATGGAAACGCCTCTCGTTCCACAATCCTACGAAGAATCAAACATACACCAGGTCCTCAGGGAGCAAAAGTGCATGATGTTCATCTTCAGATTCTTTGATGTTTTCTCCTGTTGACTATTAAGAGAGCACAGAACCTGTGAAGATACAAGTCTGACACTTTTTGTTAAAGCCCTAAGGTATTCCCTAAACTCCTCACCAAGAATCTCTGCTGACTTGTGTGCCTCTGATACTGTAAATGAAGGTGCTAATGGTGTATGTAATATGTGCCCTGTCACTCTCTCGTGAGAACTGAGATGGTGTTCCTTCCCTGGCTGATTGCTCAAATAAAACAAGGCTAGCAGTAAGCAGTACAGCCAATTCTTCCTTAGATCACTGCACATCTTTGAAAAATGAACTTTAAGAATTCTATTTAAACGCTCCATGATTCTGTTGGCCAGAGGGTGGTACACTGAACAAAACCTGTGCCTAATTCCAAAAAGCAAAGTGATTTCTGAAAATAAGGCATTAAAGAAGTGTGTCCCATTATCAGACCTGAGGACTTCACAAATTCCCCACCATCAAAATACTTCCCTCACCAAATACTTTTCTGCAGGGGCCAATCTCAAGCCATCGGCAAAATGGGCAAACTCCCACAATGAGATATCAAAAATGATTACATTATTGCATCATATCCACAAAATCTATATGGAGCTCCCCAAAAGGCCCCGAAGGCCGGGGCAAAATTCTGCGTACTGTTTTTATGGTATTTCCTAGATTAAATTCTCTGCAAATTATACAATTCCCTACAAACCTACTTACCTGTTCTTGTAAGTTTGGTATAAACCATTCCTCCTGGACCTCTGCTGCTATTTGTCACTGAGAATTATGTGACAGGTAGTGTAGTTGCTCTAGAGCCAGAAGAAGTAGCTACAGAGGCATTGCTACCTTTCCTGTAAGATCCTGTCTCACCAGCAAATCCGTGGGCGAGAGGGCACATCCCCTCTTTGCTCAGAGCTCCTTTTTATTCTTAAATGCTCTTTCCTGCATTTCCATAATCTGAAGCAAAGGGGCTGCAGTCTACAGGGCTGGCAGCGGTACCTACTGGGATACGGTTTCCATTTTCTGGGAATCTGTAAATAACAACTATGCATGCTTATTTCGCTTCTCAGTCTGCGGCATCATTTCCAAGCACTACTGGGTTAGTACGGTTATTATGCACAGCACATTTGACAATTCCTAACTCTGTGGGCAGTGTTAGTGCTTTGATGTATCTGGTTAACAGCACATAATGCTGGGCAGGGGTCTCATCAGAACGCCTAACACCCCTTCTCTGTCACCTTGATGAGCCTTAATGTACAGTGGAATTTACATACGCAGAGTCAGAATAAAAAGTGACTGCCTTCCCCTTACTCATTTCCAGCGCCTCTATAAGTGCCACTGGTTCTGCTGTTTACACGGGTAATGTGAAGGTGACTGTTAATTCATCCTGACCCAGGATTCCCCATCCACAAGGCACACAATGGCCCTTCCCATGTGTCTCTCACCAATGTCCTGATTAATTGTCAAAGAAACATCGACAAAGAGTACCTCACCTCCTTCCAAGAATCCACCTTAACATTTATCCTCTCTTCCTTTCTCCCCCTTACATCATGCAGTCATGGACAATGTCATCAGCTCACACTGGTTCAGCCACGAATGTCGCGGGATTGACTAGGTGGCACCTTACTGGATGTAACGCCATACCTCAAGGCTCTTTGTGTCATCAAGGTCAATTTGGACTTTTCTATGATCGCAAAAACAGCATGCTCCACATACAGTGTTACTGGGCAAAACATGGTAATGGTTGAAGACTTTTGTATTGCAAAAGCCGCTACTGCTAGAGCTCGTACACACGGGAACCGGCTTTGCATAACTGGGTCTATGGGTCCACTGTAGTAAGCCAAAGGTTTGAGACCTAATGATATTTTCTGGGTCAGAACCACTGTCACCATCTGCCCATCCGAATGTGAGAATAAATAAAATGGCTTTTGGTAATTCGGAGTCACATTGCTGATCGCCGCCTTATGCTCCAGAAAACAAGCCACTGTCTCATCTGACCATTCAATTGGACCTTTCACCTTCTGCACTCCCTTAAGTCCTTGCAGTAGGGGCCTCATGTAACTAGAGTAGTCAAATACCCATGATCTACAATAGTTACAGAGTCCCAAGAACTGCTGCATTTGTTTCACAGTAACTGACTGAGGGATATTCTGAACTGTGGTGCTCTCTCAGGCATTACCTTTTGTCCTGTGGGTGATATTACTTGCCTCAAAATATAATACCTCTACCTGGCAGTAGTACAATTTTTATTTGTCCGCTATGTAACCCTTCTCCTGTAATAGTTCACGGGAAAAATACCACTTAGAATACTGGCAGGTTATCCCAAAGACTCACCGATACTTTGTTTCCTCTCCTTGTGGATGACACTTTCCAACAGGAGGATGAATACGCGTGCTTCCAACAGGGGGGATGAATATGAACGCCTCCCCGATACCCCTTCTCACCACTAGAAAACTTGAGAGGAGAAGAGATCTCAGGGAAACCCTCTGGGGAAGAAAACCCTGTGTCGACGGCTGCGGGATAGCTGTCTTCAATGCAGCGAAGGTTCAGGTGAAGTCTGCTGAAAGGCGGTCTTGAAAGAGAAAGAAGATGGTAAGTATTCTACAGGTAGGTGAGAGATAGATATTGTACAGAGGTCTTTATTCAGATTACCCTTATGAAGGAGTAGGAGGCGTGTCAGGTTGAAACCCGGAGACTTCTGAGAGACCCCTAGGGTAGCATGGAAATAATGAGATTAGCACTAGGAAGAAGACTGAAATGAGTCGGGCTTGATCAAAGAGGGATCTTTACCTGGAATGGGGTAAGGGCGGAGCATGAAGGTATTTCCGCAATGTTGTGTTTGGAACGAGTGGGTGCGTAAACCGTATTGTGTATGCCTGGATATGTAAGAATGGGAGAAGGATGTTAAGTACGGATTACGATCCGAAGGTGGGAGGATCAGTAAGTCACTGTAACTGATCTCGGAGACCCCTGATTGTAGCATACCGAGGTCTGGAAAGGAACCGGTGTGCGGTCTGGAGTGTGCAAGTGTTGGAGTCCTTGAAGTTGGGAAAGGGAGGCGTGGTATGGTAGGCACTAAAGTCGGGAAAGACGAAGGACAGTTTTAGATATAGTAAAGTTCAGTAGCATGAAAAAACGTATTACAAGGATCCTAGATACGAACTCACGTAGCGTTGTTAGAAAGGAGTAGCAACGCACCCGTGCGTTGTTCACAGGAACTGATAAACCTTCCCTCGAGTAGGAGGACGGCACTTCCTGGATCCTGAGTCGTGTATTGTCTAGACCCGCATCATTAGTTGCGGCGGCCATCTTGAAAGTAAAAATGGCCGAAACTCATTGTCCCCGGGACCATCGATGCCACAAAGACCAACACCTTCGAAGAGGCGTGACAGTATGCCCCCTCCAACGTCCCGGGCCACCCGGTTTATCCGGATGTGATCGAAAAAACCGGCAGACCAGAGCCGGAGCATGAACTGCTGAGGCAGGTTTCCATGAGCGATCGGCCTGAGAATACCCCTTCCAATCAACCAAGAACTGGAGACGACCCTGAAAAAGGCGAGAATCGCAGATGCCAGCCACTTCATATTCAGGTCCCGTCGGGGTGATGACAGGAGGGGTGGAACCAATCCTTATCCTGGAAAAGCGATCCAAAACATCTTTCTTCAGTTGGGACACATGGAATACAGGGTGAATCCTGGACCAAGACGGAGGGAGCTTGAGTCTGTAAGCAGACGATCCCAATCGTTGCAAAATGGGAAAAGGACCGAAATATCTAGGGGACAATTTGGAAGGAACCAGATGACGAGGCAAAAATCGGGAAGCCAACACTAAATCACCCGGCACTAATCTTGGCGCAGGAGTACGGTGTCTATCTGCAAAGCGTTTGACTCGACTCTGAGCTTCCAATAGAGACGTCTTAGCTGCTCGATGTCCCGCCTGAAGAGTGTCGATGAGATTGTTCACATCTGTAAACCTGGATGAGGATGCAGGACCAATGGGGAAACATGTAGGATGATAGCCGTATGAGCAAAAGAAAGGACTGAAACCCAAGGCAGAGTGACGAGAGTTATTGTAAGCAAACTCTACCAAGGGTAACAAAGAACACCAGTTGTCTTGCGAAGCAGAGATGTAACAACGCAAATACCCCTCTAGAGTCTGATTCAATTGTTCTGTCTGGCAATTCATTTGTGGATGGAAACCCGAACTCAGCGCTCGGGAGATGTTCAAACTTTTGCAAACTTGCTGCCAATATCGAGACGTATATTGTAAACCACGATCAGAGACGATCGTTTCTGGAAGCCCATGAAGAGAGAATATCCGTGAAAGGAAAGTCTTTGCCATCTGGGCTGCTGTGGGAATCCGAGGAAGCGGAACAAAATGTGCCAATTTTGTAAAGTAATCTACTGTAACCATGATCACAGTACAACCGTCAGATAATGGTAGTTCAACTATAAAATCTGTTGAAATCATTTGCCAAGGACGGTCAGGAACAGGCATCACAGATAGGAGACCTGAGGGGGCAGACCGAGGGTGTTTAGATTGTAAACATATGGCACAAGCGGAAACATAGTCTATAATGTCTCGAGTCATTTCCGGCCACCAGAAATTGCGCTGAATCAATTCCTTGGCATTTGTCACACCTCTGTGACCAGCTAAGTGGGAGTCGTGGCATAGCTGTAGAACCGTTCTTCTTAGTTCCTCAGAAGGTAGAAAGAGCTTCTTATCTCTATAAGCACATCCTTGGGACAATGTCAGCTTCCAAGTGGACAAACACCTAGGATTCAACTGGATGAATTGAGAGGTCGATTCAGCCACATTCTGAAGAAAGGTAGTAACCACCTGTACAAATCTTGCTTGAGGAAAAAGAGGCTCTGATCGGAAAGGTGTTGAGGTGTTGTAATCCTTCCTGGACAATGCATCTGCTTTAAGATTTGCTCTTCCTGGGATAAAGGTGAATACAATCTCATAAGGAGAAAAGAAGTGTGCCCATCGTGCCCAAAGTGTTAGTCGGCTATTCCGGGTCTGTGAGTATTGTAAGATGCGTAGATTACTGTGGTCTGTTCGAACTTCAATCGGGTGTCTCGCCCCTAATAGTAAGTGTCTCCACTCTTCAAATGCTCTCTTTATCGCCAGTAATTCCTTTTCGAGCACTGAATAATTTATCTCTGAAGACGAAAGTGTCTTTGAAAGATAGGCTACAGGGCATTCTACCCCTTGATCATTCTCTTGAAGCAGAGCGGCCCCTAAAGCCTGATGGGATGCGTCTGATTTGACAATTAATCTTTTGGATTGGTCCGGAGTAATCAGGATGGGTCCTGTGAGGAAATGCTTCTTTAGTCTCTCAAATGCTAGATGGGCCCCTTTCGACCAATGAAATCGTATATCTTTCTTAAGAAGGGCTGTGATGGGAAGAATCTCTTCAGAATAATGGGGGATGAAACGTCTATAAAAGTTTGCAAATCCCAGGAATCTCTGTAGATCTTTGATGCACAGTGAAATAGGCCAATCAGTAATAGCTGATACCTTCCTAGGGTCCATGGCTACCCCCTCTGCTGATATTATGTATCCCAGATATGCCACCTGGTTCATGTGGAACTCGCATTTGTCCAATTTGCAATAAAGATGATTGTTGAACAGTCTCCGTAGGACTTCCTTTACATGATGACTGTGTTCAGATGGTGATGTAGAGAAAACCAGAATATCATCTAAGTAGACAATAACTGTGTGAAGAAGGATATCTGAAAATATGTGGTCCATAAAACGCTGGAAAACAGCTGGGGCATTGGACAGGCCGAATGGCATTACTTTATATTCATAATGTCCCAAGGGAGTACGAAAGGCCGTCTTCCACTCATCGCCAGCGCGTATACGAATGAGATGCTAGGCCCCGCGGAGGTCTAGTTTTGTGAAGATTGTAGCTCCCTTAACGGCCTCCAGAATATCCGGTATGAGAGGCATAGGATATCGATCAAGGGTCGTAATCTTATTCAAACCCCGAAAATCAATACACGGCCTGAGTTCCGTAGAATCCTTCTTGGGGATGAAGAATAAGGAAGCCCCTGCTGAAGAGGTGGATTCCTGAATTAGTCCATTGCATAGGTTCTTTTGGAGGTATTCCTTAAGGGCTTCTCGTTCCCGGGTGGATAGAGCATACATGCGACCGAAAGGAATCAGTGCATCTGGAACGAGTTCTAAGGCACAGTAATCTCTATGATGCGGGGGTAATTCTGCATATTCTGAGTCAGAAAATACTGCCTGAAATTCCCTGTATTAGTTGGGTAATTCTTGAATATTGTTCAACATAGAGGTGGAACAAGTCTTTTCTAATACTGAGATCGTAGGACGAAACCCCAAAGCCCCCTCCGAGAGACAGTGCGCCAAACAGTGTTCTGGCCCTAGAAAGACAGTGCCAGCCTTCCAATTGATGTAAGGATTATGGGCTCGAAGCCAAGGCAATCATAAAATCACAGGGTAGTGTGCAGTACGGATGACATCAAATACAATGGTTTCTTGATGGGAGGAAATATTCATCTGAATTTGTATTGTTTGTTCCTTGATGGGACCTGAAACTAGTGGACTGCTATCCACAGATTCTATGGGTATTGCCAAGGATTTAACTGAACACGGTATTTTATGAGTTGTCTTCCAGAAGGTATCTATGAAATTTCCGGCGGCGCCACAATCTATTAAGGGCGTGACCAGAATGGAGTCTGAAGCAGCCCATTCAATTTTGACTTGTAATGCCAGCAAAGTGAGATCGGGACTGTCTGTTACTTGTGATGGCAATGTTGCTGTTGAGGAACCTGTTACTGACTCCCTAGCCGCGGTTCCCCTTGCGGTTGGGAAGTGGCGTTTCCCTGTCTCTTGACACGGGTGATAGGGCAATCTTGCACTGTGTGGTCTTTAGAACCGCAGTACATACACAACCCCTTGATCCGACGTCTATTACGCTCTTCCGGGGTAAGTCGGCCTCTTGTAGTTCCTATTTGCATCGGTTCTTCCGCCTGTGTTCTCCCTGCACTAGGAGAATAAGTAACAGGCTCTCTCACAAGACGGCCTCGACGTCTTTCCTTTGGTCTTTCTTGCAATCGGTAGTCCATCTGCATTACCATTGTAATCAATTCTGCCAAATTGGGAGGTCTAGGAACTCGGGACACCTCATCCTTTAATTCCTCGTTCAATCCCCTACGGAATAAAGTGATCAGTGCATCATCGCCCCATGAAGTTCCAGCTGCTAACTGCTTAAAAGTGGTGATGTAAGACAGTGGATCTTGAGATCCTTGTTTAAAGTCCAACAACTGTTCTTGGGCGGAGACTGTGATTTCCTGGCGGCTGAACATAGCTCTGAGGCTGGTCAAAAAGGTGGGGTAGGAATCTAATAACGCGTTGTTAGTAGTAACGAGTGGTGTAGCCTAGGCTAAAGCAGGACCTATTAAATTCGTAATCATATGTCCTACCTTATCATGGTCGTTTTGGAAAAAGGCAGTCTTGAATGAAAATTGAACTGTGCAGGCTTCGATAAAGGCCTTAAGTTTATGTGGATTACCATCGTACAACCCCCCCGGAATTGGGCCTGGAGGTAACTCAGAACAACTAGGGACTCTTCCCACCTGTTGCCGGAGAAATGCATTCTCCTGTTTTAAAGCCTGCACTTCAGCAGTTAGTGCTTGTACCGCTGTAACCAACTACTGTTGTTGGGCCGGGTCCATATTTTTCCGTACAATGTAGCAATGAAACCCTGAGATAACCTGCTCAGAATTCCTGCTCTGAATCAGGAAAGTTCTGGGGCGTTGCTAACTGTAATAATTCACGGGAAACATACCACTTAGAATACTGACATGTTATCCCAAAGACTCACCGATACTTTCTTTCCTCTCCTTGTGAATGACACCTTCCAACAGGAGGATGAATGCGCGTGCTTCCAACAGGGGGGATGAATATGAACGCCTCTCCGATTCCCCTTCTCACCACTAGAAAACTAGAGAGGAGAAGAGATCTCAGGGAAACCCTCTGGGGAATAAAACCCTGTGTCGACGGCTGCGGGATAGCTGTCTTCAATGCAGCGATGGTTCAGGTGAAGTCCGGTGAAAGGCGGTCTTGAAAGAGAAAGAAGATGGTAAGTATTCTACAGGTAAGTGATCAAGGAGGGATCTTTACCTGGAATGGGGTAAGGGCGGAGCTTGAAGGTATTTCCGCAATGTTGTGTTTGGAACGAGCGGGTGCGTAAACCGTATTGTGTATGCCTGGATATGTAAGAATGGGAGAAGGATGTTAAGTAGGGATTAAGATCCGAAGGTGGGAGGATCAGTACGTCACTGTAACTGATCTCGGAGACCCCTGATTGTAGCTTACCGAGGTCCGGAAAGGTACCAGTGAGTGGTCTCGAGTGTGCAAGCATTGGAGTCCTTGAAGTCGGGAAAGGGAGGCGTGGTAAGGTAGGCACTAAAGTCGGGAAAGACGAAGGACAGTTTTAGATTTAGTAAAGTTCAGTAGCATGAAAAAACGTATTAGAAGGATCCTAGATACGAACTCACGTAGCCTTGTTAGAAAGGAGTAGCAACGCACCCGTGCGTTGTTCACAGGAACTGATAAACCTTCTCTCGAGTAGGAGGACAGCACTTCCTGGATACTGAGTCGTGTATTGTGTAGGCCTGCATCATTAGTTGCGGTGGCCATCTTGAAAGTAAAAATGGCCGAAACTCGTCGTCCCCGGGACCATCGATGCCACAAAGACCAACACCTTCGAAGAGGAATGACTTCTCCGCAATCAGGGCGAGGAGCGTTATTGAAACTCCTCGACACTGATCTTCTGAAGTGCTACAAACTAGTAAATCATCCATGTACTGGATTACCACACTGGACACATGTAAATTCCCCAAACCCATCTGAACCATCCTGCTTAAGATATTCAGAGATTCACAGTACCCCTGATACTCCCTCATGTGCTCAAATCTCTGACCACGATACATAAACACATAAACACTGTTAGGTACTGTGAATTGGGGTGTAAGGGGACCGAGAAAAATACATTTTTCAAATCAATCACTGTAAAGTAGTCAACACAGTAGGGATGTTACAGAGAATGTTAGCAGGATTTGGCACCCCTGGCAACTCTGCCTCAACAATATTACTCAGAGGGTGCAAATCTTGAACCATCATTCAACTGGACCCCTTCGTTTTCTTTACAAGATAGATGGTGTTGTTGCATGGGGACAGGGATGGATGGATTATGCCTTGCTTCAATAACACCAAAATGGTCTCATACATCCCTTGTCGTCAGCTTCTCTAAACAAGGAGTATTGCCTCACACATGGCAATATTGCACCAGGTTTCAATTTTATCTGCACTGATCCAACACTCTTTAACAACCCCACATCATGAGGATTGCTGTCCCACAAATGGTGCAGCACCTTCTTAAAATCTTCCTTCTATTCTGGTATTGTAGTTTTAACAATGAACATGGTCTGTGGTACTTCATTTTGCTCTATCGCTATCTCACAAAGCACCCTAATTTGAAAAACCATCTCACCTATGTCTTGGGCATCCTCAAACAATTGCTCATCTGACACATCCTTTAGCGATGAGGTCAGATCGATGCACAAGACTGTGTGCCACTCTTCGCCTTCCTCGCCAGTGCCTGACAGAACCACCCTTTCCTGACTAATGAGCACCAATTCCAGAACAATTGTGACAATGGTGCCTGGTACAACCTCCTGCAACTCAGCAGGACGGAACAAAAATTCCATTGATATCCATCATGTCTGCTCTCTGATCCCAGGCACCCAACCCAAAACAAGCATCACTCCATATAGGAACAAAGCTGAATGTCCAGCCACCTCCTTATCATGCTGTCACTATAACATGCCTCAAGAGTGCTGCTTTTCTCACTGTATACAAACCTAGAGCATACTATACCTTACTCCATAAAAGCGATCATCATGTTCAGCTTGCTTAGGATATCTCTGGCCAAGAGATTCACCAGGGTATATGTACAATACAACAAGGGAGCAAATACATTTTGTGTACCTACCTTAATACGTAGATACTTTGTGTAAGGAACCAACAGAATAGCCCCAGAGAATCCCTGTGTGTCCATTATTTTTCCTGCCAAGGGAAACGTACCTTCCTTGATGCAAGATTTCATAGCCCCTGTTCTATCATAAACTAAAACATTTCATCGCCTACCTTTACACCTATCCAGGGTTTCCCTCCAAAAACACTTACTCCAGTGTAATGAGTGACCGTTCCTTGTGGTAGAGGATTCTTTTTGCATGCCTGTACCGGTGCCTGTGCTGGCATAGTTTTCTGAAATGTATAGGTTTGTGCAGCCTCAGGTGGCGGTTTTTGTTCAAACCGTACCTGCTGTGGTTGTACAGAGCCTGGCACATATGGCAGGGTCGAGGTTGCACTGGCAGAGCACATTGGTTAAAATACTGTGGCCTACTTTGACAATCCTGTGAGATATGTCCCATTCTGCCACACAACTAACACTGGATCCCATACAATACTCCATAATTACCTCCCAGTGGTCCATTGAACCGGAGGCTCATTCCTCCAAACCTGCCAAATGACCCACCCCCTCTCTGAAATCCTCCCCTTCCCCTTCCCCTTGGAAACCCTCTCATTTGCCTTTGATCAGGAGCATACCCATCCATACAACCCTGTGCCATACTTGATTCAATGTGTCCCTGCTGTCTCAATTGTCCCTGTTGTCCCTCCATTGAGCTAGTGATTACAGCTCTCTCTAAACTGATTTTAGCAATTTTTTCTGAACAAGCTTTGCTTCTGCTTTTTGCACCTGTTCAGTAATCTCCTTCTCTGTTTCCTGCCTTCTCTTTACAAAAATGCACAATGTACACCTGTATTTCTGGCCACCCCTTGGCCTCCATTCCGACTACCTTAGCTAGATCATGATGAACTTCTTTGGGGAGTCCCTTTTTTAACAATTGGTCAAAAATAGCCACATTTTTATCCAAAGCTTCTCCTCTCTCAGCTCTCCACAATTGCTAATTGCTGAATCAGCTGGATATGCATGGCAGGGTCATCATCTAATTTCATGGTTTTAGCCATAATCTAATATATATCTGGCCTACCGGGATACATATCCCACAGTGCCCCCCTTCCTATGCCCTTTAATTATTAAAGGGTGACCCATTGTGGGTGTTCAAATCTAACTGAACTCTCGGATACCTTGATCAACCTCCACAGTTCATTTGACTGTTCCCCCATTGGAACACCATTGGAACCATAAACAAGCTTTTCATGTTCTTTATGACCAACATGACACCGGCAGTCTGTTTCTCCAATTTATAATAACACTTCCGTGCCCCTGCAGTGAGCGAAGGGAGTGTCTTCATAAAATATATCCCAGTCCTTTCTGGAGCAACTGAAACTGTGTTACTCTCGCTTTCCTGGGCCTCTGCCTGTCTTTCCCTTCTTCTCACCACAGACATACGAGCACCACAGTGTGTCCTAAAACCCCTGGTGTAATTTCTGTAGCTGCTGGAGCGGGAGGAGGGGTTGCTGTACCCTGGTCTCCCTGCTCAATATCCGATTGCCATTTGTTCTCCTCGTTGGTACACAATCTATCATATGCCCTGGCCTTTCCATGGGTACATAAGCAGACTCAGCACTACTGTAGTATGCTGGTTCTTGTTCTCCTCATTCAAGTCGTCTACACAGAGCAGCACTTTCCTCTTCAACATCCTTAATGACTGACTTATCAATCCTACCAAGGACCTGTCCATGTATCCAATTCCCTTCTTCTCCATCTTCTACCTGTCTATTCCCCCCTTCCCGCTCTTCACTTCTCTGCTGCCACAACAGTACTACCTCATCCTCTGCTAGTCTCAATGCTTCCTCCAAATTTCTCTACTCTTGATTTTCTATTACCATTCTCAACCTATCCTCGATTCTAGTAATAGGATGTATGATCCTTCCTTTGTCACCCATTCTCGGCCCTTCAACTAACCTCTCAGTTGACGGTCTCACTCTCTCTGCTCCACTCTTAAACACTCTGCAAGCCTAACAGTCAGTGGAGTCATTCCAACCCCGTTCTCAATCTCTCCATAGCTTTAACCATTGAAAGAGTTACTTTCCTCTGTTTCCCATCTTTCAGAACCCATAGCTGAAGAAGGCATTATCCGTTTCCCTCTCGTAACCACTCGAGTGGCCGCTGGAGAGAATGGGGGTTTGAACTCGGGGTTGGTATATCCCTCTGCAGGTGTTAAAGGATAGCACCCATATGGAGGGGGAGAGGAACCCTCCTTTCTCTGCCCTTTCTCCACTGTCTTAACACTGAGGGCCTTTTTGCCCTTCTCATGCATACTCGACAACTCTAAAATAGTTAGGCGTTTTTCTAACTTTGATCCCTTGTGCCTTCTAACTAAGAAGTTGTATAGATTTTACCCTTAGTTTCCCACAGCTATTTTCAATGATATTTCAAAATCTTTACCTTATACGCTGGAAGAACCTGACAAAAGTGGTCAAGTGTAGTCTCCATACTGCAAACCACTTAATTTTAACAATCTTATTTGTTGAAAAAAGCTAAACACTGAAGCCGAACCTGTGGCACAAAGTGTAAACCTAAAAAAGCCACGCATCTTGTTCACTTTCACCACGATTTCCATGATCACCTAACTAGTTATTCACTTATTATACTTCCCTCTCCTAGACAAAAGAGCATATTATTTTTCTTACAAACACAATTCCAGCCCAAATCCACTTTCCTTCTTCTTCATCTCTTCATCTTTTTTCCAACATTTTTTACTACAATGTTGTCTTTTTCTGACTACAGAAAGATACCCTTGACCACTTCAACTAACCAAGAAAAGAAAATAACAAACTAGGTAAAAAAAGATATTGCTCCAGTGGGGTTAGGGCTCTACCCACCCAGACAATCAAAATGAAGGGTGCCATGGCACACTCCACAAAGGTATCTACAGCATGACTTACTATGAAGATGCCACCTAACCACCCTTTGCAAAAAAAGGACATACAACACGGAACAGTTCATCCACTCCTCCAAAACACTCACCCTTTCAACCTACCTGACCTTATCTGATATCAGACATACACGCCTATTTTACCCTGCCAGAAAACCCCAGATCAAAGAAAACCCTCTTTTTTCCCAGATTACCCTCTTGCTTTACCTGACAAAGTGCACTCATGTACTCAATGTTCTCAAAGCGCTCTGAAGTGGTGCTCCCTCAATTCGCCCTGCACAACTAGACCACAGCACCACACCTTTGGGTAGCAGACAGGCCTTTAACTAATATGGCACATGTAAATGTCTCATTTTAACATACACAAAAGACAAGTCTCTGCAGAGATGTGCTGCAGCCGATTTGTGCGGACAGGAAACTCCCAGCATCTTGGAAAACCTGGAGATTACATAAGGGTCACCAAATGTGGGGGTGGTCCTCCAATATTCTTACCCAAAATAGGCACACGTCATAAGAAGTGAGTGCACGTTTGTCCATAAGGCAAGTAGGGGCTACATGACGCCGCAGTCACACTAACCCGATTCTCTCCAAACCACACAAAGTTTGCACATTATATACATTCTGCAACTTTTAACACACTCCCATATATTCTATTACAAAGTCATGCCCCCAAACATGATTGGTCAAACCTATACAAAGAAATCTAATCTCCTCCAAGTTCCCACATTCTTATTGGATGAATTCACTTAATCATCAACTCCTTTCAACACATATTTGCATGTACTCATATTAACAGCACACCCCTTTTCAGGATCTTTCCATAGTCAGTAATTACATCATTGCATGGTTACATATTCACGTACAACAAACCTTCTATTACAAGTTCCATCTTGTCAAGACCCCTAACCCTGGTCATGATGAACATGGCTTTACAAGGACACTTCAACAATGTGAGCAGGGAGAATAACAAACATGTTTCCAGGTGGCCGGACTTTCATGGTCACTGAATTACCAATGCACATCTACTCAGCAAGGTTATATCTCCTCTCCACAATAGCACCAAGTCGTAAACACTTTCCTGGCCGCAACTAACCATTTGATATTATCACAGCTGCCTGAATGCAGGTAGCCGCCTTCCCCCATCCTTCGTACTCGATCAATCAGCTTTCCTGGTTGCACAGAGTTTACCTTGCCACCCGAAATTGCTGCGGCCTATACTAACCCAAATTATGAGGGACACACTGTATACAGATTAATCTATTCACTATATGATCACTCAGTTCAGTATTTTTTGCGGTTACGCAAAGGTATCTATGGCTTGGAAATTCTATAGAGGTTGGCCATGGTGGGCTGCTGTGCCTTTCCTCTGCTGATCTCCTCGGCTGGTCTCTAGATAGTGACTATAGGATCACCAAGCCACAGATGCCTGTGGCTCGCTGCAAAACATTCAACTAAACCAAGGAACCGGCTTCACTTTGCCAATAGGATTGCCCAGCCAGCAAGCCAGTCACCCATCAAACATGAGCAGCCAAGAATCAGTTTAGCCTTAAGGAAGACCCTGATGGGTCGAAACACATGCCAGCTGACCTACTTAAATGACTAATTAAATCCTGTATATGAAAAACTAGAAAAACAACATCTTCCTTATTATCAACGCAAGAATTACGGGGTCCAACCCTTTCAGTCTTATATTTTTACACAGACATTACTGCATTATGGGCGGAGCGAACTTAAGCATGTTCTTACACATGGCTGCTTATATATGTTGGGGCAGCAAGCTGTAACAAAGTATAGGAAACCATCTCATCCTGGGGTGGGAGGCATACTAGGGTGGAAGCCAGAGAAAGTCTGACCTCAGAGGGGGACAGTGGGAGTAGAAAGGACCTTATTTCCTTTGCCTTCCCCAAATGCCTGTTTTTTACATGTGTAGTACCAGCTTGCTTCACCCATACCCTAAATCTTCTCTTTCTTTTCCAAAGTCCCCAGAGAAGCGCCAGCAGGACAAAGGGACCACTCACAGAAAAACCACCCACCAGTGACCATGCATCACTCCAGCAGTGACAGAGTCAACTCTAGAAGAGAGCTACAGGAAAGGAAGAACCTAAGAAGCTACATGGCTTCCCTTCCCAGAGCACAAAGCTCCACTGCCTTAATGCACAGATTCAACATGGAGGGTAAGCACCAGTACAGGAGAACGAAAAGAGCCTACACTTCTTTACCAGAAGGTTCACAGCACTCCCCAGCCTCAGCTTGCAATGCTGCTGCACTGACATCACCAGGCTGTACCACCAGGGTGTAATGAGGGACAACATCAACCTTGTGGGTCTCCGCACCACGGGACCCTAACAGAAACTCAGACACTTTGCAGCATAGGCCAACATAATTTCAAAATGGCAGCCAGGATGGAAAAAGGGAGCAGGGCTTGATCCACTCTTTGTAACTTAACGGGTTTGTAACATCTTGCAGGTGATATGATATGATATGATAAGTCATTTATAATGCGCTTGTACACAAGTGTTTCTAGATGCGACAAGAAGGGGGAAACGGAAGGAGGACAAAACAACAATCTCACTAGGCCTTTGTATCATTCAGATCGCGCAAGTGCGAGGAAGCGGGAGGGGAGAAGTGTGAGGGGGAGGGAGAAGTGCAGGTAGCTCAGTAAGTGCTGTCGGAGGGTGGCTCATAAGTGCAGAGAGAAGGGACTGTAGGGTTACAGATACAGACCCTTACGTGCTGGGGGAGCTCGTAGGCAGTTCAAGGGCAGCCGGACAAGCAGGAGCCTGGGCCCGAGTTCAGTGGATGGCCAGGTGACCAGTGCGCAGAGCAGTCAGGGACATCAGCAGGGAAGAGGATTAGAGAAAGTGGAAGGTCTTGAGTTGCTTCCAGAACCAGAGGTGGTTCTACTCAAGTTTGAGAGAGGCAGAGAGGCTGTTCCAGAGGGAGGCCCAAGCAAAGGCAAGAGATATGCCCCCAGCTCTCTGCTTGGAGAAGTGTCTCAAGAGACGAAATGAGGGAGCAGGTATCCCAATGAGGAGGATCTCAGTCTTACTGGCATTAAGGCAGAGATCATTGGCGGCACCCATTCCTAAATTGCGGTCAGACAGTCTGGTATGAGAGAAGGAGCAGAGGTGGCTGAGGGGAGCATGAAGGAGAGCTCAGTGTCATTCGCATAACACAAGTTAGAGCTCAAAGTAGCGATGCAGTGGTCAACAGGCGTCAGGTAGTGGTTGAATAGCCAGAGACCCTGGGGAACACCACAAGTAGAGAGAGTGATAGAAGAGAGGAAGGACCCCACTTGTACCTGGGATAGCTGTTCAGTGAGAAAGGAGGTCAACCAGGCCAGGGCCTGACTAGTGATGGTGGGTGGGGAAGACAGGCCCAGACTGGCTAGGGCCAGTAAACTAATCAGGTGACGGGGAGGAAAATAAGCGAGGCAGCAGCATTCAGGATGTTGTGGGTTGTTCGATGAGGTCAGAGAAGGAGGAGGTATCAGAACAACAGACCATCAGAAGAAAGGACGGTGAGGTAGTCATTGGTGAGAGCAAGTGTTACATATTAGTGGGTGTGCTTGCGTGAGTAGCAAGTGAGATTGTTAGAGGGAGATTAGGCAGTGAGTGGGAACTGGTTGTGAGAGTAAAATGAGTGTGACTGGGAAAAAGTTGGGTTGGAGTGGCAGTAATAGTGCGGAGGAGAGAGTAGTAGTGTGGAGGAGTGAGTAGTGCTGTGAAAGAGGGAGCAGTAGTGTGGAGGAGGGAGCAGTAGCATGGAGAGGTGAGCAGTAGTGTGGATCAAGCACAGCAAAATAACATTGAAGGGTGGAGGCAAGCAGTAGGAGTGAGAGACATCGGAGGAGCATTCTCAAATGCACTTGAAAATGTTCCCATATACTGTTTGTTGCTTGCCATTTATTGGATGTTTTAATGTGCAACCATACAAAACTAACTGTACATTATATGGTGGTTTGCCATATTTATTTTACAAGTGTTCTATGAAATGCACTTATGAAATGCCATTATTTAAACAAATGCCTTGAGGGAAAAGCCCCTAACATCCAAACCCTTCCTTGCTATGCTCGGTCGCTCAAACATATTTGTGGGAAATATTTACACCTCTTCAAAGAAAATATGTATTTTCATGGGGAAGACTCTGCGATTGATCAAGCAGATTAGAGAATGGTTATTCTTTAGATGGACTACAGTGATTACAGTGATAGTCCCCACTTGCTGGGTCAGTAACCACCTACCATTCTGAGGTGCAAGAGCTCAGGGATGTTATTGGTTCTGTCCACCTCGAATGGTGGGGTTAACGCTATAAGCACCCCGGGGCACCCTATTGGGTGCTAGTCACCTTTTCCTTTTTTAACTAAATGCATTCAAACATATTGCATGTGCTCAATTTCTCTAAACAAACTTCAAAACAAGAAGGCTGACATGAAAAATAGTAAAGGGAGCAAGTCCTCTACTATTTTCATGGCACCCATGATGGGATCAGAGTGTGCTGGCATGCACACTGAGGTAGGAATGTAGCCAGGGAAGTGGGGATGGTGGTGGCCTGGTCACAGGAGCCGGGGGAATGGAATCTATTTATTTATTTATTTATTTATTTATTTATTTATTTATAATATGTTCACAGCCACAAGTGGCTTTACATATACAAACAGATTTAAAACACAAAATCACACAATCCACAATAATTAAAATTTTTCATACAAAAATATCCTCTGATAGATCCTTTAAAATTATTAGAATTAGTTCATAAAATTTCATCATATGGTATAACAAGTTAATATAGTTCCCTTCCATCAATCTTTTCCAAATAGTTTCAATATCCTCATTTAGACTGTAATTTTTATAGCGTAAAAGATATTTTTCACGAAGGTTTACTAGACCATCACAATAACATAGCAAGTGTTTGGCAGTTTCAATTTGTAGCATACCACAAAGTCTACAGAACCTTGTATTTCTCTCATATCCCAATTTAGCTCCTAGGATCTCCATTGTATCACAACGGTTACATTTGAACATGAAATACTGTCTCACAATAGCTGCAGTGGGAAAGGCATACAGATATTTTGGTTTCACAGAAACTAAAGACCAGTGTTCTAAAAAAAGACCGCTTGTAGATTTTTTGGCCAGAGTGATCATATCACTCTCCTTTGCATAGCTATATATTACTCCTTGTAGTAGTTTTTTAATCTTGGCTTGCTTTAGGAGTAGCCAACTCTTGGCATTAACAGTCGCCCATTTCTCATATACCATATGTAATCTACTTAGAGATCTAAACTGTTTTTTGTGACCATCCTTGATAAAAATATCCATCAGTTGAACCACACAAAAGTGCTAGTGGATAACATACTTAATTTTGCATATAACATTGCTGATTTATATTCCAGTATATCCTTTGCGAATCTAAAATAACCTCCTAATAAAATATATTCACATGATATTGCACTAGGTAACCTAAACAACATTTTCCTTCCAATTTGCACATTTCATTCGCAAATTTGCCTCCCCATATCTCGGTTCCATATAATAGACAGGATATTATTTTGCTAGCATATAATAGTAAGATGGTGTTTTCTGAAATTCCCCCTTGTTTCCCTATGAATTTACTAATTGCACCAGTGTTTTTCAAGCATGAAAGTTTGGTTGCCTTCCAATGATAATTCCACAGCAGCTTAGAGTCAATTATGGCTCCCAAATACTGATAACATTCAACATTTTCAAGCTTTTCTGAGTTCACCATCCACTTAAAGTTGTTAGACCAGGTTTGTTTCGTATTACCCAAAAAGGCCATTACCTTCGTTTTTGAGATATTCATTTTTAACCCATTCATTTCAGAGAATAGTAACAGGCAATTAAGCCTTGTTTGTAGTCCTGCCGGCGTATAGTCTAATAGGACCAGATCGTCAGCATAACCTAGCCATGGTAGATCGATCATGCCCAACTTCACTGGATTAACCATATTTTTATCTACCTCATTAATACAATCGGCCAGGTTAAGATTAAACAGTGTTGCTGCTAGTCTACAACCTTGTTTTACTCCACTTCCTGTGGGAATTGATTGGGAGAGCCGTCCTTCACCATCTAGACATACTCTAACTGAAGTGTTCGAGTATACTAACTGTATCATATACAGAAGCCCTTCAGGTATCCCCCACAGCTTCAATTTTTCCCATAGATTTTCTCTTATCACCTTATCAAATGCTGCGGAAAAATCTATGAACACCACATATACTGGCAACTGACGGACATTCCACGAGTATTCAACTGCTGATATTATATTAATTATATTGTGGGTAGTGAAGGATTTTGCTCAAAACCCTGCTTGGTAAATCGGCAGGATTTTATTCCTCTCGATCCATACATCTAGATCATCAAGTAGTACTTTTGCAAATATTTTTCCCTGATGTCCAGCATCGCCAGCATACGATAGTTTTTAGGGTCTTTCCATTCACCCTTTTTGTATATCGGTAATATTACACTTTCATGCCACGTTTTTGGAATCACCCCATTCATACCGATCCATGTAAACAGGAGAATAAGTACTTTTGCCCATACTTCTGGTGCTAAACGTAGGAGGGCATTACATGTCCCGTCAGGGCCAGTTGCTCTAGAGCGGGGTGCACAACTGATTTTGACAGAGGGCCGAAAGTACCTTACATGAGGGCTATAGTCGGCCGAAAAGTAAAAGTGGGCGGGGCGGTAGGCGGGACATGTCAGGAGGCTTTTTTTACCCCCAATTTGTATTAAACACATGGAAAAAGATATGTTTTTGAGGGGTAACGATTTTTATTGCATTTCAAACTTACATTTTGTACTACACATTTTCCATTGCTATCATTTATTTCGATTTAGTTATTGTATATCGTCTGTTTAATTAAATTATATATATTTTATTGACCCTTGATTGGACATTCCGTTATTTTGGACTGCTATAGTTTGCTGTTTGGGTTACCCAAGAGGAGTATGGCCTTCGTTGAGTCAGGTTTCCTCAAAAAAGCAAAGGATGTAAATCTCCTAACTGTGCCTGTTTTAGCTTTATTATTGAGTTCACTCTTGGAGTGCAACACTATGCCCCATGGCTCCCATCCCCAACCAAACACTATGCCCCATGGTCCCCTCACCCCCAACCAAACATTATGCCCCATGGCTCCCATCCCCAACCAAACACTATGCCCCATGGCCCCCTCACCCCCAACCAAACACTATGCACCATGGCCCCTTCACCCCCAACCAAACACTATGCCCCCTGTCCCTCACCGCCAACCAAACACTATGCCCCATGGCCCCCTCACCCCCAGCCAAACACTATGCCCCATGGCCCCCTCACCCTCCTAACCCCCAACCAAACACTATGCCCCATGGCTCCCACCTCCAACCAAACACTATGCCCCCTGTCCCTCACCCCCCAAGCAAACACTATGCCCCCTGTCTCTCACCGCCAACCAAACACTATGCCCCATGGCCCCCACCCCCAACCAAACACTATGCCCCCTGTCCCTCACCGCCAACCAAACACTATGCCCCATGGCTCCCAACCCCAAACAAACACTATGCCCCATGGCCCCCTCACCCCCAACCAAACACTATGCCCCATGGCTCCCACCCCACCCAAACACTATGCCCCATGGCTCCCAACCCCAAACAAACACTATGCCCCGTGGCCCCCTCACCCCCAACCAAACACTATGCCCCATGGCCCCCTCACCCCCAACCAAACACTATGCCCCCTGTCCCTCACCGCCAACCAAACACTATGCCCCATGGCCCCCTCACCCCCAAACACTATGCCCCATGGCTCCCAACCCCAAACAAACACTATGCCCCCTGTCCCTCACCCCCCAAGCAAACACTATGCCCCCTGTCCCTCACCGCCAACCAAACACTATGCCCCATGGCCCCCTCACCCCCAAACACTATGCCCCATGGCTCCCAACCCCAAACAAACACTATGCCCCCTGTCCCTCACCCCCCAAGCAAACACTATGCCCCCTGTCTCTCACCGCCAACCAAACACTATGCCCCATGGCCCCCTCACCCCCAACCAAACACTATGCCCCATGGCCCCCACCCCCAACCAAACACTATGCCCCCTGTCCCTCACCGCCAACCAAGCACTATGCCCCATGGCCCCCACCCCCAACCAAACACTATGCCCCCTGTCCCTCACCCCCCAAGCACACACTATGCCCCCTGTCCCTCACCCCCCAAGCAAACACTATGCCCCCTGTCCCTCACCCCCAACCAAACACTATGCCCCATGGCCCCCTCACCCCCAACCAAACACTATGCCCCCTGTCCCTCACCGCCAACCAAACACTATGCCCCATGGCCCCCTCACCCCCAACCAAACACTATGCCCCATGGCCCCCTCACCCCCCTAACCCCCAACCAAACACTATGCCCCATGGCCCCCTCACCCCCAACCAAACACTATGCCCCAAACACACTCAAGCATGCACCCATACAGACCTGAACCCCCCACCCCCCAAATCAGCACACACACAAACATGCACCCATACAGACCCAAACCCCCCACCCCCCAAATCAACACACACACAAACATGCACCCATACAGACCCTAACCCCCCACCCCCAACTCAGCACACACACTCAAGCATGCACCCATACAGACCCGAACCCCCCACCCCCCCAACTCAGCACACACACTCAAGCATGCACCCATACAGACCCGAACCCCCCACCCCCCCAAATCAGCAAACTCTCAAACAAACACCCATACAGACCCGAACCCCCACCCCCCAACTCAGCACACACACAAACATGCACCCATACAGACCCGAACCCCCCACCCCCAACTCAGAACACACACACACACTCAAACATGCACCCATACAGACCCGAACCCCCACCCCCCAACTCAGCACACACACAAACATGCACCCATACAGACCCGAACCCCCCACCCCCCCAACTCCAAACCCCCACCCCCAACTCAGCACACACACACTCAAGCATGCACCCATACAGACCCGAACCCCCCACCCCCCCCAACTCAGCACACACACACAAACATGCACCCATACATACAGACCCGAACCCCCACCCCCCCAAATCAGCAAACTCTCAAAGAAGTACCCATACAGACCCGAACCCCCACCCCCCAACTCAGCACACAAAAAACATTCAAATCAAAACATTCATACACATCCGACACCCCCCGACCCCCGCATCTCAACATACACACAAAATACATTCAAACACAAACATTCATACACATCCGACACCCCCCCACCCGTGCATCTCAACATACACACAAAATACATTCAAATACAAACATTCATACACATCCGACGCACCCCCCCACCCCCGCATCTCAACATACTCAAAATACATTCAAACACAAACATTCATACACATCCGACACACACCCCCACCCCCGCATGTCAACATACACTCAAAATACATTCAAACACAAACATTCATACACATCCGACGCACCCCACCACCCCCGCATCTCAACATATACACAAAATACATTCAAACACAAACATTCATACACATCCGACACACCCCCCCACCCCCGCATCTCAACATACACTCAAAATACATTCAAACACTCAAATTACATTCAAACACAAACATTCATACACATCCGACACACCCCCTCACCCCCGCATCTCAACATACACTCAAATACATTCAAACACAAACATTCATACACATCCGACACACCCCCCCACCTCAACATATACACAAAATACATTCAAACACAAACATTCATACACATCCGACACACCCCCTCACCTCAACATATACACAAAATACATTCAAACACAAACATTCATACACATCCGACACACCCCCTCACCCCCGCATCTCAACATACACTCAAATACATTCAAACACAAACATTCATACACATCCGACACACCCCCCACCCCCGCATCTCAACATACACTCAAAATACATTCAAACACAAACATTCATACACATCCGACACACCTCCCCCACCCCCGCATCTCAACATATACACAAAATACATTCAAACACAAACATTCATACACACAAACATAAAGCAAAACAAACCCGACACACAAACACAAACAGACCACTTACCGGAGACGTGCTGGAAGGCAGGCAGGCAGGTAAACTGGAAGTCGCTGGAATCGCACTACGGCTGGCGTGGTCCAAGGCTGAAATGCCTTCCGGCATCAAGCCTTATGGGCCACGCCAGCCGTAGTGCTGGCCCTCCATTGGTGCAGCACACACGCATTACGTGGCTCGTAGGAGCGACGTGATGCGTGTGTGTGCTGAGCCAGTGAGGGCCAGTGTTTTCACCGGCCCGGAAGACAACAAAGACTTTCCTAATGTAGGGCAGCCGCGGGCCGCCCTCCATTAGGAAAGTCTTTGTGCCTCACGGGCCGGTCAAAAGGGCATGGCGGGCCGCAACTGGCCCGCGGGCCGTATGTTGTGCACCCATGCTCTAGAGGAATGCAATTTCACAATAATGTTAGCCAGAGAAGATTCAGAGAAATTGCCCACCCATGTTACCTGACTTGGCGTCAGCCCAACTTTTTTGCTCTCATCAGAGCACAATGTATGTGTTACATGCATAATCCACTCTTTTTCTCCCACACTATTAATTGTGAGATTATGTTTTTTTACGTCATTTATAACTCTTCACATCCCTTGATCATTATTACTTCTTGCTTGAGCAGCAATATTTAACCATATTTCACATACTTTATTTTTCTTATGGTAACGCATCCACTTCTTATGTTGTTTTTTTAGCCATTTTATCTGTATAGTGTCATCGGTACACTTGGCCTCAGCAATTTGCTTAATAGCTTTCCTCAGTACATTTTTAGCTTTATTAATTGCTGGATCATAGGAATTGTGTTTGCCATGGGTCAGATTCCATTTTTCACCATTTCTGGAATACTTCCGTTTCATGGAGACAGCTTCTTTGATCTTACTTATGGTTTCTTCATATTTACCAATAAATTCGCTAGGATTTACTATTTGTCCGTTATCAATCGTATCCCACCACTTTTGTAGCTCATTAACGGCTACAACATTTACTTTTTCTAATTTAGAGGGATTCCAGGTGATCCGATTAATTGCATTATTTACTTTTATGTTACCAGCCATATGGTATTCTGCCTCCTCATTAGGGTATTCCAGCATTACAATAAGTGGAAAATGGTCACTTTCTTCTCGGCTTCCTATTGCCATGTCAATAATAAAGCTATTGGCCTTTTCATTGACAATAATGTAGTCGATTGTAGATAGGCTACCCCAGCCTACTCTTGTAATCCCTCGTTTAGCATCATCTTTAGTCTGTCCATTTTGCATGGTGAGCTGTTGGCTAAGTATCAGCTTACACCAAGCTTCACCACTCTTATTGCAGAATCCCATTGCAATAGGACCAGAACTCTTACCCTCACACATAGGGTCCTCAGGTAAAATTATCTTAGCATTAAAATCTCCTGCAATAATAATGGGAAGCACAGCATTATATTCTGATATAATTTTAGTTAGCATTTCTACATTCTCTTTATTCTTTATTCCATTTGGTGGGTTGTAAATATTTATGAGTAGGAAGCTCGGGAGTCGGGCGCTGTTAGTTTTAACAAACACTCCGAGGACCATCTGATTGGACCAGCTAGATTTAACACCGGTCCATGGATGTTTGATAGCTGTTAGTAGTCCACCTTTAGGGCGACCTCTCAGACCTTTAGATGCCAAACTTTGAATAGAACACCACCCGTCTATATCACATGCATCACAAAGCCATGTCTCTTGCAATGTGACTAGACAAAAGCTATCCAAATTATTAAAGAGCCCATCTTTTTTCTCATAATGCAAGTTCCCTCTGGTATTCCATGAGATCATCATATTGGTGTCATCAGGAACTTTGTTCTAATCTAGATTTGAACTCTATTGGAAGCCATTGCCAGTAGGCAGCCATATCTAGATCATTGTTAGTCTCACCATGATCTTTTAAATTGCTGACTTTTCCAGATTGGATAGCATTACTTGTATAAATGTGTTTCACTGGCTCTTTTACACATTTGGACAATTTATGTGGGTTCATGTCCGTCGATATCACATTCATGTTTACAGTTCTTGAGTTCTCACATCTATTTATTTCAATAGTAGCTCTCTGATATTTTACTTTACGCATAGAGGTTTCTGTGCAGGTATGTCCTAGTTTTGTAAAATACTCATGATGGCTTAAAAGAACTTCAAGAGTAGTATCTTCTGTGCACCACACATTGGTCGTGACTAGTTTTGGAGTTACTAGTTGGTCTACGATCTTGAAATCGTTAGATTTTACAGCCCGCAACAGGACTACCAATGCACAGAGTTCAACGATTTGCTGTCTATTTAGTATCTCAATTGGGCCAAATTTATCAATTGCCTGAAACTGTAGTGCCTTAACAAAATTTAGAGGATCTCTCTTGTAAATAGGATCATGCACTTTATCATTACAATATTCACCAAAATGAACAGCCTTTCCAACCTGTTTCCCCTCCACATAACCTTCCTGGGAGGATTCTGGTTCCTGACAAAATACTGGAAATTCCATTTTTTCTTCTAAAAAGAGAGTTTTGATAGCTTTTAATACCTTGGTAGAGATTTCTTTATTATTAATAATCTTTTTTCCCCCTCTTTTCTTTTTGCTTTAATGGGACTACCCACTCATCTAGTGTCAGCACAACTAGCTTAGTGGGTTTTAATATCTTATGTACTTTACTTGAACCCTTATTCTTTTTGTGGCTATCATTTCCCATCTTGTCCACTGAAGTGTGGATTGTTACTATATGTTTACCTGAGAAGTTTGGCTCTTTGGTGATATGAATCGGTTTGGGTCTCGTAACTTCTAAGGTGACCTCACTAGAGCATGTAGATGTACATTTTTCTACATTGTTAGGCATGACTTCATCACTCACAATGCATCCATTAGTGATCACTCTCTCACAGACATCATATGGTAATGGGCTTCGTGTTTTCTTCAATTTTCTTTGTTTCTTTACTTTTTTCCCAGATCTCAACTTTTTCTTGTACCAACATACCGTAGCATTAGAGTCAACAGAGTACCCTACCACCTGGGGATACTGATCATTAATTGGCTTGGCTATGTTGGTTACAGAATCAGAACCACCTTGGGCATATGACTTTATAGACATTTCAATATTAGTACCTACTTCTCTAAATGACATGCATTCCTTAGTGGGAGTGGTGTGCAGTAAGACAGTGTGACTATCTAACTTACGTTCAATCGTGTCACATCTTTCAACAATCTCATTTAGCATTCGTTCTAGAGCTTCCCACAGTTCTTCATTTTTCATTAGAGTGAAGCTCTCATTTTCATCTGATTGTCTGCTATTTATAGAGATCATACTGGAGTTCATTCTAGAGTTTGGACAAACGTTTTTATGTTTTTCACCTTAGGTGAAGTGACAGCATACGTTATTAAGCCAGAGATAGGGTCAACAATAACTCTTTCTTTTACTTCTTCATCTAGTTCATTCAATTGGCCAACATTACGGCTATGATCCTCCTTAATAGCGTCGTCATAGTGTCTAGCTTTCTTTACTGTTTCATGCATCATGGAATCTAATTCATGCAAAGTTTTTAAATTACTAGAATTGTGCATTTTAGGCCGATGTACTTCTATGCTACTCCATATGGCATATCGGTACAGTTATTGCAAGAATCTGTAATACTTATTCTCTTATGGGCACTCACATCATCTCTGCTATTTTGAGATTCTATCAGCTCAGAGAGTAGTTTCGCACCGATACATGGCAGTCTATTGGAGAGATCATCTACAAGTTCGGCACTTATCTCTGATCTTACACTCTCTGCTAATTTAGTGTTAGCCGACTTTATGGACTCAATTCTATCAAAGAAAGTCATCATTTTAGCTAGTTTGGCTTCAGGTAAGAGACCGTGCTTGCTAATGATCTTTCTTTTACAGGCACGATTAGGACCATCTGGTCCTAATCAACCGAGTTATTTTTTTTACTTCAACATCTATACTACTATTAGATCTTAAATTCATCCTCAATTGCGATTTATTAAAATATCAACCAGATAGATGCTGAGTTACAAGACTAAATTCACTCACCTTTGACAAAGTTTCACTAGTGCCCACACTTTCAGCTATATTCTACACAGTTGTTAATAATAATCATGCAGACTCTGAAAGTCTCTCCACACGTAAAGCTATTTTATTCCGCTTATTGCTCTGCGGCATAAACCCCACGCAACGCACCTCACACCGCGAACAGCCAACAGCACACTTCCGTGCACTTACTGGTGCGCGCGCGTGGTGCGCTGCATGCTGGGGTTATGTCTCTGCTCAGGGGAAGTGGAGGGGAGAGGGCACCTGGAGCCGGCCAATCCTTGGCTGTGAGGATTTAAAAGAGAGATAAAACTGCAATTAGCGTCATGTAACTTCTCACTGGGCATGTCTGATCTGGCAAGGATCGAGGGAGGAACATAGAAAGTGGGTGTATCCAATCTGACACAAATCTAATCAGAAGCAAAGAAGGTGGGCGTATCCAATCGGACACATGGCTAAAGAGACACAAGTAAGGGAAAATTAAATGTCCTATTCAACTAATAACCATGAAACGCTCGTGGATATTTACAGCAAAGTCAGGCAGTGTCCGGGTGTAACAGCGTGAGACTTCCTCCAGGCACTCGCGGCTCGCAAGTAAAGTCCTCATATACTCGTTACTGCAGAAAGATTTCCAGGATCCAATTCGAGTCAATTACAGCCAACAGCACACTTCCGTGCACTTATTGGTGCACGCGCGTGGTGCGCTGCATGCTGGCGTTATGTCTCGGTTCAGAGGAAGTGGAGGGAAGGGGGCACCTGGAGCCGGCCAATCCTTGGCTAGCGAAGTCAGGCAGTGCCTGGGTGTAACAGCGTGAGACTTCCTCCAGGCACTCGCGGCTCGCGAGTAAAGTCCTCATATACTCGTTACTGCAGAAAGATTTCCAGGATCCAATTTGAGTCAATTACAGCCAACAGCACACTTCCGTGCACTTACTGGGGAATGGAATCTAGCTGAACAAATTGGTGGACACAGCAGGGGGAGGCATGCAGGTGGTCAAGAGAACGTGGGAGGGCAGTCACTGAAGGATTCTGCCCATATTCATTGCCACCTGATCAGCCAAACACTATCCCACAGGTACTAAGTGCTACCCAATTCAGATGACAATTATTATAATTTGTTTATGTAAAAATGTGTTACACAAAGTACTTTTACATTATCTCATAGTAACCTCTTCACATATGCAAATCACATAAAAAATAGCAAAGTATTTCAGTGATTTCTTACAACTCCTACAATCCTTGTTACATTCCCACCTTGCAACAATATTTCTATATAGTAAGCCAACACAATGACACAACAGATCAACAAACGTGAAAGAAAATAATATACTCTTGTTAGATACCATTTAGCACCTCTAGTTGTGCCTGACCCATTATCCCTTCAATATTAGCAATGGCGGTCATCAAGAATTTAACTAATGGCAACATAAGTGACAAATGGTAGGTTGTCATTAGCCTATGATAAAATTCGGAGTATATCACTGCAGAAGGTGAGTTTATAAAGGGACTAAATTTTGCAATCCTTGTGGTCATCATCTCGGGAGAGCCCAGTACCAAGTGTTATAATGATTCAAACTCTTCTCCACACAATCTCCAATTTCGTAATTCTTCGGTGATCCCTAATTTGGGACCTATCACGTTAAGCGTTGGTAGGCAGTTAATTCTGAATTTCAAATACCAATCTCTATATTTGGCTGATGGAAATTTGTTTACATACAATTTGACTTCACTACTTGGTATATATTCTAGTAATCTCTCTATGTATAATTTTAGCCAGTTTAGATCTTGCATATCAGCAATGATGTCCCATCTTTTTATTGTTCCCTTTAATGTCTCTTCAGACACAAGTTCACTGTGACCAAGCTGTTCCATAAAAAAAAAGCATTTTTTCTTAAATTTACATACAAATGGGTTTTGTACTTTTTGCATCATATTGTACAGATACAAATCAATGTGAGTTTTCACTGCTCTGGACAATTTGAAGAAAAGGGAGAGCACCCGCTTCATCATTTGTGCCAACCACCAAACCAGGCCCAATTCTTGCTGAATTATGCTCACCGGTACTGATCGTGGGAGACCCAAAACACTTCAAAATCCTACCTTCCATTCTGTCTAAGAATTTCCTATTCTTAATATTTAATTGTTCACAACCCTATAACACTGTTGCAGATGTTTCTGCTCTATAAAACACAATCATCAGGAGTAGCGAGAATGCGCAAAACTCATGTTTAACTGCCTTTAGTAGTGATATACAAGCTCCCACCTTCTCTTTGATCTTGAGTTCTTCAGTTCTTTTCTTTTGCTTATAGGAAACAAAGTATCCAAGATAACGTATGCATTCTACTTTCTCAATAGGTGCATCACTTATCTTCCATGTATAGTGTGTCTTTGTTTTATCCTTACTACAGGCCATTATATAAGATTTTTCTGGACTTACTGTCAAATGGTTATGAGCCAAATACTTCATCATGCCAGTTAGACAACGCAGTAAACCTGCGGGGGTGTAGTCTATCATAACTAAACCATCAGCGTATGCTATACAACCTACTATTAAGTCCATCCAACAAGGTACATACCCTTCCCACTTACTTGCCTCCTCCCACAAATCAGATAAGTACAAATTAAAGCGAGTGGCTGCAATTATGCAGCCCTGTCGTATGAGCCTAGTTACGGGGATGTTCCTAGACAGCTCTCCCCGGTACTTAACCTCACTTTCGTGTGATTATCTGAGTATAGCATTCAAATAATTCCAAGCAAGCCTTTATCAATGCCCCATCTCTCTAGCTTTGCCCAAAGGCAAGGTATGTCAACATTGTCAAACGCTGCAGATAGATTGATGGCTGCAACATACAGGTTTTTCGGTTCTCTGCCATCAACTTCGAAGAGGCAGGCATGAAGTGTCATGCCACTCTGTATTGTACCTATGCCCCTCCTAAACCCAGATTGAAGCATGTGAAAATGGTTTGACACTTCTGCCCAGTTTTGTAATTCCTGCAGTATCAAAGAGGCAAACACCTTTGATGTAGTGTCCACTAGTGAGATTGGGCAGTAGTTCCTTGGTATTCATCTACCTCCCATTTTATATATTGGGATTATGATTGCATTATGCCATGACTCAGGGTAGATACCGGTTTTAGCTATTTGATCGAAAAGGTTACACAGTATCTCAACCCATAGGCTGAGATTATTTTTCATTAGCCTATTTGTCACTTTGTCTGTTCCGCTTGCTCGAGAATTGTTAAGCTTCCTAATCACTGACTCTACATCCTCAGTGTCAAAGCAGTAGTCCCACATTGGCAGCTTTCCTATAGGATCCCCACTCATCGTTGCCATCACTTCACCTCTGCTGAACTTAGCCTGAAGAAAGTTAACCCAATCCTGTTCCGAGACACCAGATACTTGTGCAGAGATCTGTGCTGTGCTCCTTCTATTTATAGTTCACCAGATGGCCCTCAAATCCTTTTTAATTTTGATAGACATTAAATCTTGATGTTTTTGTGTATATTTCTCTACCTTCCGATGTCGCAGCCATAATCTATACTTTTGCTTTAGGGATTTTATATCTGCACTTGTCATTTCTTCACTTTTTTTAATGTTCTTCCTCACCGACCTAATTTCTGCTCTCAGCAGACCTCTTCTCTTAACAACCTCTCTATCATAAATATGCCGTTTACAATCCCGCCATGATTTTGATAGGGATTGGCAGACTTCCTTTCTTACATTACCCAATTTTTCTGATAATACCAGTAATGAGCCTGGGGTAGCAACCCCTCTTCTTTCTCCCATGGGTAAACCATACCACCATCTTGCCAGCCTCAAATGTAGTATTTTAACATTATGACTACACTGTACCAATCTTCCTTTTGCTCCTAACACTCCCAAATCTCTCCTGCCCATGGAGTCCATTTTTACACATCAGACTCCTGTGACAATGACCAACAGAAGATCGAGTGGTCTCTTGGATTATTTTTTACTATTAGCTCTTTTATCCTTCCAGGTTCAATATTATTTGTAAAAATATAATCAATGGTTGAAGACGTCATGGCGTTGGTGTCAGAAGCTCCCTTCTTTCTCACCTTTTTATCCTTGTTGCCGTTCTTCTGGGTCTTGGCTTCTTTCTTTTTCACCGACCGTGACATGTATAAGCTGGAACGCGAGTCCTCAGGTTCCAGTGTGGAAGCCGACTGCCAAGCCGGTAGCGTTCGAATATCCAGGAACAATGGCGATTAATCCAGGAAGGAGGATAACGAAAGGTAAGGAATAGAAGGGGGGTTCCAGGAGTGAAGGAAGATAGAATGCACGATACACAGGGAGCGAACTCGAACACGTCTAGTAACTCGTAGGGGTAGAGTTGAGAGCGCGGAGCCGCAGGGGCGTGCCAGTTTTCTAGGAAGTTGGCGAGTGCACGCAAAGGCTAGACCGCCGCAGTTCTGTGTCGGTGGCCATTTTGGATGGTTTGCAGAGTTAATGCCGCAGTGCATCAAGGACCATGAAGTCCAGAAGGGTCGAACCCGGCCATTCATGACAGCATGCCTCCTCCTGAGCCCGGACCCGCCTGGTTTGCCTGGGTGTATTCGATGAAACCTTTGCAGTAGACGAGGAGCATTCATGTTAGAAACTGGTTCCCATATACGCTCACTAGGGGGATATCCTTTCCACTCCACCAAGTATTGTAATCGACCGTGTCTATACCTGGAATCACATATCCTGGAGACCTCAAATTCGACCTGATCATTGATGAGCACAGGATTAGGTCTAAGAACTGTCTGATTGGATTGTACATATGGCTTCAATAAGGAGGTGTGAAAGACCAGATGAATTCTTTTCCAGGAGTCTGGGAGCTGAAGTCCATATGCCACTGGGTTAATGATTTCTTTCATGGTGAAGGGTCCGTAATACTTGGGAGTCAGTTTGTTAGGCCGTAGATGTCGAGGAAGGAGTCTGGGGATAGCCAGACTTCATCCCCTATTGAATAAGAAGGGCTAGGTCTTCGCTTAGCGTCTGCATATCATTGAACAGCTATCCTGGCCTTTTCCAAATGTTCTTTAGCATCCTTGTGAACGTTTACCAACTTTTCAATCCAGGAATCTACTGCAGGTACCGGGGTAGGATGTGGGAAAATTGATGCTAAAACCGAAGGATGGAATCCTTGTCTGCAGAAAAAGGGGCTTGTCTTGATGGCCGAATGGTCTGAATTGTTGTAAGCGAATTCAGCTACCGGAATCAATAGTGACCAATCATCCTGGACCTTGCTAGCAAAACAGCGGAGATATTGCTCTAAAGTCTGGTTGGTTCTTTCTGTGATCCCGTTGGTTTGCGGATGATATCCTGAAGACAATGCTTGCTGAATACCTAGTATTTGACAGCAGTGTTTCCAGAACTGGGATATGTACTGGGGACCTCTGTCGGAGCTGATCTTGGATGGTAATCCATGAAGTCTAAATATGTGTTCAATAAATATCCCGTCAAGTTCAAGTGAAGAGGGCAATTTGAACAGTGGTGTGAAATGAGCTGTATGGGTAAACGAGTCAATTGTAACCATTATGGTTGTATATCCCCGGGATGGTGGTAATTCCACAATAAAAATCGGTAGTGATGAACTCCCAAGGACGTGTTGGTATTGTAGGTTGATGCAGAAGACCGGCAGGTTTTCTATTATCATGTCTGTTTTGATTGCACACAGCACAGGATTAAATGTAGTCCTTTATGTCAGTGGTCATTCTTGGCCACCAAAATTGTCTCTGTATGAGCTGAAGGGTAGTAGTGATGCCTCGATGTCCTGAATGAAAGGTATCATGACAGAGGTTCATGACTTTATTTCTCAGTCCTTGTGCAGGGATGACCAGTCGTTGATCCTTGAAGAGATAACCATCCTTTGTATTCAAGTTCCAATGATTATTCTGGGTGTATTCCTTCCAGAGATCTGAGGAAGGAGTATGGGCATGGATGTCTTCCAGGAGGCCATTAGCTTGTGCCACAAACACAGTTTTTGGAAACATCTTGGGAAATGCCCTGACCTCCACAGATTCATAGTCAGGACGTCTGGACAGGGCGTCAGCAACGATGTTATTGATTCCGGGAAGGTGGTTGATCTGAAACTGGTATATGCGCAAAAAAGAAGGCCCAACGGGCCTGGCGACTGTTCCTGCACTCCAGGGATTGTAATACTTGTAAGTTCCGATGATCTGTTCTTACTTGCACTGGATATTTAGCTCCCAGGAGTAAATGACGCCAATCAGGGAATGCTTGTCGGAAGGCCAAAAGCTCCTTCTCCAGGACCGAGTAATGGCATTCACTTGGGGTCAAGGTACGGGATAGGTAGGCAATTGGATGTTCCATCTTGTCCTCAAATTCTTGTTTTAGGACTGCCCCAATAGCATAGTCAGAAGCATCGGTTTCCACCAGGAAGAAATTCGATCTATGTCGGGTTGGGCTAGGATAGGACCTTCAGTGAACTTCCTTTTTAGATGTTGGAAGGCCTTCTCTTGTTCTGTAGACCAAACAAACGGTGTATCCTTCTTTAAAAGAGCCACATGGGTTGTACAATTGCAGAAAATGTAGGAATTAATTTTCTGTAAAAGTTTGCAAGTCCCAAGAAGGATTGTATTTGCTTCACAGTGGTAGGTGCCGGCCACGAACGTATGGACTCTATCTTGCCAGGGTCCATTCCAATTCCTTCAGGACTGAGTACAAAACCCAGGTAGCGAATGGTTTGAGTATGGAAATAACATTTTTCAGGCTTGGCCAGGAGTTTGTTTTCTCGTAATCACTGTAGAACTGCCTTAACATGCTCTTCATGAATCTGAGGGTCTTTAGAATAAATCAATATGTCATCCAGGTATACAATAACAAAAAGGAACAACATATCCGAGAACACTCTGTCCATGAATCGTTGGAATACCGCAGGAGCGTTGGCAAGACCGAAGGGCATGACCAAACACTCGAAGTGGCCAAAAGGGGTTCTAAAGGCCGTCTTCCATTCATCACCCTTCTTAATTCTAATGAGATGGTAAGCACCCGTAAGGTCGAGTTTGGTGAAAATAACAGCTCCTCGAACAGCCTCCAGAATATCTGAAATGAGTGGTAATGGATAACGGTCCTTGAGGGTACATTGCTTAAGACCACGGTAATCCAAACAATGTCGTAACTCCCTTGTGTTTTTCTTGGGAACAAAACACAAGGACGTACCTGCGGGAGACTTTGAAGTCCGGATGGTTCCATTTACTAAATTGGTATCCAGGTACTCACGTAAGGCCTTCTTTTCAGGCTCGGATAATATAAACATTCTCCCAAATGGAATCACACCAGAAGGATCCGTTTCAATGGCGCAATCCTCAGGTCTGTGGAGCGGAAAAGCTTGAACAATGTCTGTTGAAAACACATCAGAAAATGCCTGGTAAGTTTCCGGTACTTGGATAATGTTGGACACGCTTAAGGAGGATTTTTCATGGAACTGAGAGTTTACTAGAGGGATCCGGGATGTGTCCTGACATAAACAGTGTGACATACAAAACTCAGAGCCAAGGAACAAGGTACCTGCTGTCAGATTGATGTAATGGTTGTGCTTCTGTAACCAGGGCATGCCTAGTACCATGGGATAGTGGGCAGCCTTTATGATGGTGGTTGTTTATTGATACTTGTAGTTCCTTTGTTTGGTGACTAATAGGACCTGAAGACAAAGGTCTTCCGTCGATTCCCTCCACTGGTTGAATCACTTCTTTGAGCTCTCTCGGAATCCCATGAGCGGTGGCCCATTCATGATCAATGAAAATCCCCATGGCACCGCAGTCCACGAGAGCCAGGATGGGAAAGGATCCATTCTCTGTAGATGTCATTACAGTTTGTAGAAGTACTAAGGTGTTCTGTCCAGGAATATTCAAGGAAGGAATGGATGCGGAGCAGGCATCTCTCTCCCAAAGCTGTCCTAGTTGCATGGGTTGCGGATCAGGGGTTCGTGGAGCAACCGTCTCTTTGGTAGTTAAGTATTCCGTAGTTGTCCTTGGGGAGGTTTTCACCTTTCTTTTCTCAGCCTTTCTCTCCTGGATCCTGAAATCTATCTGCAAGGAAAGATCCATAAGGGCCTGAAAGGTTGCTGTACGAGCCACTCTGGCTAGCTCATCCTTAACCTCATCGTTTAAACCTCTTCTGAAGAGAGTGAAACTGGCTTCTTGCGACCAATCTGCTTCTTTGGCTAGCTGCTTGAAGTGAGTGAGATAGGAGAGCATGTCCTGACTCCCTTGTTTAAATTCCAGAAGTCTTTCTTGTGCGCTGTAGACGAGCTCAGGTCGATCGAACATGGCTTTTAGGGCATCCACAAATCCTTCGTAGTCATCCAAAAGCTGATCTCCGGAATTACCCAAAGGAGTAGCCCAGGTTAATGCATTACCCGTTAAGTGGGATATCATGAATCCAACCTTTGCTCGTGGTGTTGAAAAATAGTAGGGTTTGAAAGTGAAGTGCACTAAGCATGAATCAAGGAAGGAACGTAGGGACCTAGAAGATCCATCATACTTATCCACAACTCCGCCAAGCAGAATGCTTTCCTTGACTGTGGAATCCCGGGATAGGACAGCTGTTTTAAAGCTGCATTTTTGGCCTTAAAATTTTGAACCTCGGTAGTTAATTCTTGCATACCTCTCATGAGGTCTTGGACTGCCGCTTCCATATCAGTTTCCGTATCAGTTTCTGGGCGTCTCAATCTGTCAGAAGCTCCCTTCTTTCTCACCTTTTTATCCTTGTTGGCGTTCTTCCGGGACGTGGCTTCTTTCTTTTTCAACGACCGTGACTTGTATAAGCTGGAACGCGAGTCCTCGGGTTCGGGCGTGGAAGCCGGCTGCCAAGCCGGTAGCGTTCGAAAATCCAGGAACAATGGTGATTAATCCAGGAAGGAGGATAACGAAAGGTAAGGAATAGAAGGGGGGGTTCCAGGAGTGAAGGAAGATAGAATGCACGATACACAGGGAGCGAACTCGAACACATCTAGTAACTTGTAGGGGTAGAGTTGAGTCGCACAGAGCTGCGGGGCGTGCCCGTTTTCTAAGAAGCTGGCAAGTGCATGCAAAGGCTAGACTGCTGCAGTTCTGTGTCGGCGGCCATTTTAGATGGGTTGCAGAGTTAACGCTGCGGTGCATCAAGGACCATGAAGTCCAGAAGGGTCGAACTCGGCCATTCATGACAGTTGGCTCAAGTCGGTACATCCTCTAAACCATAATTTCCCAGCAGATTAAACTGTAAAAAACGCCATCTAGACAAATATTGTGACCACTCCCGCCCACTATTTCTCCTTCTCGAGGATGACATCCTCATCCCATCTAATTCAAACCCTTCCAGATCTTCGAATTCAGCTGCGGTCACCTTACACTTGCAGTTGAAATCGCCCCCATGATAACATTTCCCCCCTTATTTTGCCAATCTATTAAGATGTTCTCTAGCTCATTCGTTATTTTCACGCAATCTCTACCAAGCAGATTAAAATAGATGTTGACTATAAGGGTAGTAGATGCTTTGCCGTCAATCGTATCCATCATGCTGGTTACTGGTAGACCATTGCAGCAAGTTTTTACATATTGGATTGTTAGTGAATTCCGAGATCTTACGACTGTAATCAGGCCTCCTACAGGACGCCTTTTGAGACCGTTTTTTGCATTTTTATCAATGATCATATGACCATCAAATACATGCTTTTACCTTAGCCACGTTTCTTGTTTCAGGATTATTTTCAGTGCCATTGAACAAATCTTTCATGTCAACATTCAGAAAAGAATATGTATTCCAGATTTCAATTACAAATACATTTTCACTAGAATCTGGGTCATTTCTTTGAGCTAGCGGGGAGTGAGTTGGCAAGCCATGCCCAACTAGAGAGGGCTTCATCCTGGTTGATTATCCAAATCAGCATACGACTTTGAGGTTGACGCGTCCCATATCCTGCGAATTATTATTTGTATCTTTGCTGATGTATACACTACGGAAACCTGGTGGTCGTAAGGTAGCACTGCGCTAGTCAATACCACTTTTTAAATATAGTATGTGATACTGCTGCTTTGGAAACCTTTTTGCTGGTGCCCCCTAGCAAGCACCAGGACACATGAAACAGAAAAGATGAAGTAAAGGCATGTCCAATGAGCATTTTCAGATATTATTATGAGACGTTGGATTATGGTGCAAAGATCCTCTGCTTGAGCAAGATTGATTGGTCATAAACAGCCGATTTCAAGTTCATCTGCTTTGTGCAGGATTTATTGGTCATGAACACCCGACACGTGTTTCGACCAATCCGGTTGTTATCAAGGCTGTACATTTATATACACCAAATATCAACATTGCAATGCATGCAAAAGAAACAGTATGTGCCATTTTTTTAAAAGGATTTTAAAGAAACAAATGTGACAACAATGTCATCATTTTCAATAAAGTAAAAATAAGATAAAAAAGCAAGATCATACCAGAATGCAGTGGTTGTTTGAGGCAAGTAGGGGAACCAATAGTAGTCCATAATCAGAAAAAAAATATAAATTCCCAGTTATTTAAAGACACTGAAGCCTAAATTCACATTCACTGAAGCAAATACCCTTCGCAACAGATTAAGCCGCTCATTCTTTGAACCTCCAAACACTGTGAGGCCCACAACCTGGTTGCAACATTCTGTGGGTTTCTTCAAATGTGTCCATTGTAATCTATGCCAAAATGCCTATTCTAATTGTCAGAATTTCTCAGATCAAAATGTGATAAAGATTGTGATTAAAGAATTCATCAATTGCAAAAGTAAATTTGTAGTTTATGCAATCATTTTTGTCTGCAAAAAATGTTTATATAGGAAGCACGATCAGACAGCTAAGGGTTCGCATTCATGAGCACCTTTCCAGTCTCAACAAAACCGATGTTAATCTTCCGTTGGTCTTAAATTGGCAAACCGAGCATCAACTAGATAATAAATCGAATATACGATTCATAGGCTTGGCCAAAGACTCAGCCAATAAACGTTGTGGTAATGTGTGTATGAAACTGAGACAATTAGAATGCAAGCTTATTTGTTATTTCAGATGCACCCTACTTGGCTTAAATTCGGATCACGAGATGCATGTCTTTTTGTAAGATATTTACATGTTTTGGATACTTTAGATACCTTGCCATATCTTTTTGTGAATTACTTGTGAGGTTATTGACCTTTGATATATATGTTAGAGGCCTCCTCAAATTAAATGTTTGTAAGAATCTTGTTTTGCTGCAAAAAATACTATTTAAATACAGAATTAGGAACTTTACCATCAATCACAATAGTTGATTCTCATGCCACTTTAATTTATGACCACAACTTTTTCATGCGAATAGTGACATATATTACAAAATATGGATCCTAAACATGCATAATTTGCAATGTGAACTAAGAATCAATTCATTATGAATGCTATATTATGTTCCTTGAAACAATGCCTGTTTCCCTTACTGCCCAAATGCATGATCATACATTTTTTGGTTTCAGTTGTTTGACCATTTACATCAAACAAGTATATTCAAATATATCTGCAAAATTACATGATGTGCTATGGGTGCTCCAAATATTTACATTTAGCATTGCGTGCTAAAAAATGCCCACAGATACTTACCGTTTACCTACCTCCTTTTGTTTAAATTTTTTCCGTGATACGCGTGTGTGACATCACGTGCAAAACGTGCGTGTGACGTCACACGCGTTCGGCGGGCAAGATGGCGGCCATATTTCACTCAGCTCACACATATATGGTGCATTGCTAATCGGGTGCGCACTCATGCTGTGATGGGGATTGGACCCCTGTATTTTCAATAACATTATAGCTATCTAGGTAAGCACATGTTTATAAACTTTATCAAGAATACAAATACTTGGATATGCTTCATTCGAATACGAACAGTACCTTATGCATTCCCATTTTTATTTTAGACTTCCTTACCAAATGACATTCATAAAGATTTACCATTGCTGGTAAGTTTTTTAATTTTGTCCGTTTCTCAATATATATATATTTTTTCTATAAGCATCATATGCTCAGAAACCTTCACAATAATATAATTTTTGTAAATATTCCATTTCGATGTGAACAATGCCTGATAAAGCACCCTTTTTCATCTTTATTTTATACTACCATATCAATTGACATTTATAAAGATTTACCATTACTGGTAAGTTCTTTTTGCCTTGACCGTTTTTAAATAGATTTTTCAAGCATCATCAACCTTAAGAGTACAACATAGAATTGTATTCATTTCTTCTCTTTTTTAGGTATCTATCCGGCTTTAGTATTCATTAATTACTAAATAACAATTGCTCATTGCACAACTGGACTCACGGTATGTGTTAATATCCCACATGCGCATACATGTATCTTGCTGATTTTCAGAGGCTTTTTCTTATGGCCAACTAGCAAGTTGTCTTTTAATAACTCGGAATTTATATTTTTTCTCTGATTATGGACTACTATTGGTTCCCCTACTTGCATCAAACAACCACCACATTCTGGTATGATCTTGCTTTTTTATCTTATTTTTACCTTATTGAAAATGATGACATTGTTGCCATATTTGTGTCTTTACAATCCTTTTAAAAAAATGGCACATACTGTTTCTTTTGAATGCATTGCAATGTTGATATTTGGTGTATATAAATGTACAGCCTTGATAATAACCAGATTGATCGAAACACGTGTCGGCTATTTATGACCAATAAATCCTGCACAAAGCAGATGAACTTGAAATCGGCTATTTATGACCAATCAATTTTGCTCAAGCAGAGGATCTTCGCACCATAATCCAACGTCTCATAATAATATCTGAAACTGCGCATTAGACATGCCTTTACTTAATCTTTTCTGATGTATACACTATGTGGTTAATAAAAGGCAGCATTTCCACAATAACCTGCACATACCTTATTTATTTGATGCAATTATTTCTATGTGCTGGGCTGTACCTTGAGCCCTCCTAACAACCTCCTACAGAGTAATGTCCTGAATGCTAATCCAGGAGACCATAAGTAAGTCAGTGTTTCACAAAACCCCTTCTTTTCTATCAGAGAAAGTGTTGGGCACACGTAATCATTTGGCTAAAATGCAATGAAAGGCCTGTCCAAATCTAAGAGTAAGACGCTGCTGCCACTATCACATTCTTACAATATGCACCCACATCACCAATTCTTTTGGGGATAGTATATTTATTCTTTTATTTATTTTGAAGCTTATATAGCGCGCCAAGCCCAAAGGCATCTGGGCGCTTTCTTTCAGAGTGTAGAGGTTACAGTTGTTACAAAGCAAGTACAAGACAGACACAGTGAAGATATGGCATTACAAATAGATGGCGTGAACATAATAACATACACGGTTGTCGAGTACTGGTAGGAGCAGGAGGGGGTGGTGATGAGCTAAGTGAGAAGGGTGCTTTGTTGCTTAAGGTTTGGGTGAAGAGGTGCATTTTGAGTTGTTTTCTGGAAATCCAGAAGGAGTCTTGAGCTCTGAGTGGGAGAGGCAGTGAGTTCCAGAGTTTGCTGGCGAATGTGGGGAAGCTGCGCCACCTGCCTTTTGGAGCTTGAATCTTGGAATGGCTAGGCAGTGCTGATAGATAGCTCAGGTGGGTCTAGAGGGTTGTGTTAGCTTGAAGCTGTTGGACAAGTAGGATGGGGCCATCTGGTGGAGACCTTTGTGTGTGAGGGTGAGTGATTTGAACATGATGCGTTCCTGCACTGGGAGCCAGTGTTGTTGGCATCTAGTGGCTGAGATGTGTGCCAATCTGGGGATGTTGAGCGCAGCCCTGAGGGCATTATTTTGTAGGACTTGTAACTTTCGGATATTCTGTGTCTTCGTTCTGGCATACAGTGCGTTGCAGTAGTCGAGGCGCGTGAGGACTAAGGCTGTGGCTAGAGTAAGACAACTGTCAGGTGAAAGGAATTTTCTGCAAGCGCTAATGAGTCTGCATGTGTATGCGGTGGCTGAGGTGGTGGCATTTACTTGTTTGTTGAGATTGAGTGAGGAGTCGAGGTTGTTTACCTCATTGGTGGCTTTAATTGTGTGACCATCTATGATGAAAGACTTGAAGAGGTGATTAAGTTTGTTGATTTTGTGTTGAGAGCCGATGATAAGCAGCTCAGTCTTATCGTCCTTTAAACATAGCCTGTGCTGCACTATCCATTCTTGGATAGATCGGTATATGGCATTGAGGGTGGCCATGTCGGTGTTGTGGTCTCCTGAGATAGGTATGAGGACCTGGGTGTCATCTGCGTAGTTGGTGTAGATGACACCCAGCTCGTCGAGGCAGTCAAAAAGAGGCTTTGTGAATATATTATACAAGGTATCGGCCACACAGGATCCTTGTGGCACTCCACAGATGACTGGGTGGGGGGACTATGGCTTTGGGGGGGGAAGACTTTCATAGTTCTGTTGCTGAGGAAGGAATCAATCCAGAGTGTGACCTTAGGGGAGAGGTTTGCTGCTGATGTTAGGTGTTCACATAAAATGTTGTGGTCCACCAGATCGAATGCAGTGGAGAGGTCTAGGAGAAGAGGCCCAACTAGTTTCCCTTTGTCCCTCAGATTGTCCATTTGGATTTTTAAATCCAGTAATGCTGGTTCCGTCCCGTGTCTTGGACAGAAACCAGACTGACGTAACCCCAGGATGTAATTAGTGTCCAAGTTATTCTGAATTTGCAGATAAGCTACCCGATCCAGAATTTTCAATAGAAACGGTACCGTTGTTATCGGGCTGTAGTGAGTGGGAGTGTTGGGGTCCAGAGTGTTTTATTTAAGGGTTGTACCCAAGCTTTAATTAGGTTAGATGGGACGCAGTTGCTTTTGAATGAGACATTGATAAGATTGGTGATGAATGGAGCGAGTTGTGGTGTGCAGTCTTTGATGACTGTGGGTGGTCATGGGTCGCCTTGGCATCTTGAAGGTTTTAGGCTACGGATGATCTTCAGAACTTCTGGAATGGAGACCTCAGTGAATTCAAATTGAGGAAACTCCTTGGGGCAGGTGGTGTTGGCAGAGGGGGCTGGGGGTTTGTGTAATTTGTCTAGGTTGTTCTTTTTGCCGTTGATTGGAGGCACCTGATTTTGTTTTGGAGGGCATTTAGAATGTTGTCGCACCAGTCCACGTCTTTATTGCAGCTTTCTGGAGGTGGGATAGGGGTTTCTAGTTCTCTGAGGATTAGGAAAAGTTCCTTGGTGTTGGAACTAGCTTTGGCTATTCTGTCATTGTATAATTTCCCTTTGATGAGAAGTACTTTTTGTTTGTAAGCCCTGGAGGCAGTGTCAAAGAGAATGTGTTAGTAGATGTCTGTGTTTTCTTCCGGAGTGATTCTGATTTTCTTTTAGTTATTCTTAGATCTTTTAACTCGGGGGTGAACCAGGCATTGAGGTGGGCCGGTTGTTTTGCTTTGCGTAGCGCCAGTGGAACTATTTTGTTAATAGCAGACAGGATTGTGTCGTTGTAGAGACTGGTCATTATGGTGGGGTCGGTGGTATTGTCTGTGGGAGAAGCCAGGACGGGTTGCAGTAGTGGGAACAAGTTGTTGGCTGTGATGTTCTTTTTGTTTCTGAAGGGAGCGTCTGGAGCTATATTTGGAAGGTTAATAGGGCTGATCATAGTATTTATGTTAAAAGTGATTAGGTGTTGATCAGTCCAGGGGCAGGGAGAGTTAGATATGATGGTGGCAGTGCAGTTGATATCTGCAAGCCAGTCGATAGTGCAACCTTTCTCATGCGTGGGATTCTGGATTCTGTGCGCAAAGCCAAGTGCTGATATGGTGTTGGCTGGGGAAAGAGCATTGGTGTTGAGTGGGTCGATCAGTGCTCGGTTGAAATCCCCTAGTATGATGGTTTGAGATTTGGGTTTTGTGTTAGATGAGAAGAGTTGAGTGACCTAATTGTCAAAGGCATGTATGGGCCAAGGGGGATGGTAGATAAGGTGGATATTTAGTGTCGCTGTCGCTGAGAGATAGTTTCACAGAGAGGAGTTCACAGGAGGTATGGGGCATGGACGGCACTTCTCTCATCTTCAAGGAGGATTTAGCTATGGTGGCCACTCCTTCCCGTTTGGCATTAGGTCTGTCCCTTCTGCAGATGGAGTAGTTGTCTGGGACAGCAAGGGACAGAGCTGGGCCTGAGGCTTTGTTGAGCCAGGTTTCCCATATAGCCAGGAAATCTAAACTGAGTCGAGTGATTATGTCTGCAATGTCAAGTGCGTGGACTGGAAGAGATCTGGCATTGATGAGGGCTCGCATAATGGTTTGGTTAGAAGTGTTGAGTTTGGAGTGGGTGGTGGTTTAGTGGCTCGAGAGTTGGTGCGAGGATAAGTGTGTGGTTGCACAGAGGTCCATCACAAAACTATAATCCTGAAGCAGGAGTCGACAGAAAATGTCTATCATTGGTCTTCCTTGCTACCCCTGTGTGCTCCCTTGCTACCCTTAAAATAATGTAGGCTCCTGGGCTGTGGCCAGCGCCAGGTGGCTCTTTGTTTCTGCAGTGGCTGGCTTTCTTGGTCAGGCCTCTTAAAAAAATACAGTAGGTGCCACAATTGTAACACTTTGGCCAGTGGCCTAAATAAGAAAGAATAGGAATAACAAATAATTTGTCTTTCTGGAATTCTATGAAATAATTGCTAGACTCATTAAAGGTTTATTTCAGGCGCACTTTGGGGGGTGAGTCACTGACGTAGTCTGTTCTTAAACACCTCAACTCAGCCTTTCATCCTTCTGAGGTTGATAAATGAGTGCCAACACAGGTTAGGTGATATTGTGTTTATATTTGTTGTATATAAAGCCCTTATGCGTAAGAGCTATATAATAACACATCATTATCATTTGGCCTGGGACGTCTGCTTGCATTCACAGTAATTTGGTAATATGGGCCAATACACACTGATCTTAAGAATACATATGGTGATCCATTCTTGTTTGAAATGTATATCACATTATAGCGATACCGTACCATACTTTTAGTAGTGTACTTAGGAACAATACTATTTGATGCCACTTCCTGTTTTGTCAAGGGGTGCAAGGTTGTGTTGCATCACTACCCATGATGTCACTTCGGGGTGGGTTCAAATGACATCACTTCATGTGATGTCATCAGAGGGCAAGGGACGTGTGATGTCACTAATGCTACCTGCTTTTTTGGCAAAATGACGTCCCTGTGTGCAACGCTGCAGATATCAGAGTTAAAAGAAGTATCAGCAATATTCACTGAAAAAAACCCAAATAAACAAGAACATGAAAAAATGCAGGTGTTCGTAAAGGAAATCAGGAAACAGAAATTACATCAGTGCATATGGCTTATGTCCAAAACAAGCGGGAATACAAAACATGGCTTTTGACACTCATAGCTGATGAAATAACAATTCCTCGTTCAACTCATGAGTAATCTCAATGAATGTTTGCAACCTACCTCTGAATGTATGCAACTTTCTTCTGCAATAGCGCCACGATGCCATGGGTTGCTTGTGCGCTAATAGATAAATAAAGAAATAAATAAAACTGCGGAATAAACCGAAAATAAAGTTGTTTCATATTTTGCACAAGCAGAAGGACCTCCACAGTTTGTTTTTCATCTGCATGTAACCTCACGCAGCGTCAAAACTGTTATACTTTGTAGACTGTGGAGGAAAGCCCCGTTAAAAAAATAATCACAGTCGATGGGCGCTAGAAACTGAATCAACTTGCGAAGCGCTTAGAAATTGGTAAATAGTTCGCAATTTTTTCCAATATACCTAGATGGGGTAAATCTGCTGCAAGAACACAGGAAGTGGAGGTGGGCACCACCTCTCATAGAACGACTAGTAAGGGTTGCACCTGGATATCTTGCGCTCGTTATCCTAATCAATAGTCCCTAGGGGACGCTGTGCAAAGCCGAAAAGGCACTGTGCCCATTTTGAGCCGAAAGGCTAGATGAGGACTGATCTCCAGGTCCCCACATTTTTTATGATAATTGCCTCTAACCCCAATAGGGCCCTTCTTTATATACACCTTGCTGGTGCCCCCAAACAGCTGGGCCAGCCATACACAAACCAGCGTGAGCAAAGCTGTGCATACTTTTGAACCTCCATCCAGGATATATTCATTTGCAGTGAACGACACACCCAGCTCATACTGGGAACCTCGATAAATTTCTTGCCTTGAGAAAGACCCATGAGGGTTGAAAAACGAGTCGGCTGAGCCTCTTATCTTTCAATTACATTTTACCTCAAATATCTGTGACTATTGATTAGGATAACCTGTGCAAGATATCCAGGTGCAAACCTTACTGGAAAAATAATCACGTTTCGTGTCCCCCTGTCTGAAAAGGAATTGAAAATGGGGCAGAGTGGGAAATCATGACATATATGCATTACGCCTTGCTCTTACAGCTTGATTTACTGCTATGCTACATTTAAAATGGCCTCAACATGGCAGTGCTGTCTATATGCATATCAAACATGAGCACTAAGGCACCCACACAAGGTCACCTCATTTGAGATCACGATGCCAGAGAAGTATCCTGTTCTATTCCTCATGATGAGCTCTATGCACTGCGAAACACGTGTATAGGATAAAGATTATAAGAACACTCGTTTTGAAAATCTTATTTTACAAATGTTGATCAAAAAGTACATTGTTATGTTATGTAATGTTATTGGTCATTTGTATAGTGCCTTATATACCATTGGTATGATCTCTAAGCGCTGTGGGTTGAAAGCACTCGGGGACCGTAGTCCAGGTCAGTGGAGAGAGTAGGGTAGTAAATAGTTCTTGGGTGCACTCAGTATGTTTGCAGCCAGTGTGGTTTACGTGGTCTGCAGCTGCATTCTAATGCTAGGCGTGATGCAGTGGTTCTGTGAAGTCAGTAGAATGTGTGCAGCAAGGCGGTTGACCTCAGAGCTTGCATTTTGGCGGTGGTGGAGCTTGTGTATGAGATTATATGTGCAGCTAGACCGATTTATTTTCGTAGGGTATAGCTGCGTTCGAAAGACTGTTGAGGTGTTCATGGAGGTGTGTAGCTAGGCTGAAATTGAACGAGGGGTAGAGCTGCATTCTCTTGTTTGTCGGTGTAGAGGAGAGAGCAAGCATATCGGTATGTGTGAGTGTCTGTGTGAGTGTCTGTGCAGATTGGTGGGAGAGCCCTATTTGAGATTGCCTTCCAGTGCCCGCGGAGCTGACCATATCTATTCTAGAGGTTCGAGCATTGGTTCTCCGAGAGAGATTCTCAGTCTAGCGCAGAGGTTGTTCTAATAAGCAGGCTTGAGGTTGTCTTTCCCTGCTTGGTAGTGTTATTGTGTTGAGTTGCCCTATTCCTAATCTTTATTTAGTTAACCGAATTGCAGGTCTATGTTCGTCCCTTTATCTCGTTGAGTCTGCCATTGTTTATTGAAAGATACATTCTTGTTGTACAGTTACATCCAATTCTGTTCTATCGTACTTAGGAGTACTAGCTAGATTCGATGAATGGCATTCAGTGGACCCAGGAACAAGCAACAGCCACTGTGGTCATCCGTGTGTCTTGTTGGGTCGGCAGATTGCTTATAGGATGACACCTTCTCATTGTGCATTTACTTAAGTTCTGTTCTATCGGACATACGAGTATATCCTAGGCAAGAAGAGCGGCACTTGGTGAGCCTGAAGGTCAAACAACAAATCAGGCTGTGATGTAAGGGATGTGTCTGAACTGATAGTGTTATATGCAGCAGTGGTTAGAGTGTTCCTGATCTGGTGTTTCTTTAGAGTATTGATGTCATGCGGCAGCACCTGGATATCCCTTGCAGTTGCTTGCTTTGCCAGATTCCTCGCCTGATTCAGAGCGTATTCCCTTGAGGTGGAACAGAGTCAGTGCATTGCTGAAGCTCGGTTATAAGTGTCAGTGAGCCCATTTTCCTGGTCCTGTGTAATTGTTTATAGTGGATGGATGGAAATTCCTTTCGTAGTTTATGGTTAGAATTGCTGAATTATATTGTGTCATTGTCCCTTTCGAGAGCTAAGCGTGCTCTCATCTGATTGGAGAGCGCAGTGCATATCTGCAAGAGAAAAAAGAGCAAGTCCAACCCAAGCATACTTGATACTGCACCCTGGGTCAAGGTGTTCAGGGCATCAGTAACCCAGGCAGATCAGGGTAGCATCACAATTCTACCTAAATGTGACGCATGGCTAATCTTCACAATTCTATCTAGATGGGACACATGGCTAATCTTCACAATTCCATCTAAATGGGAAGCATGGCTAATCTTCACAATTCTATCTAAATGTGACATGTCAATTCTTCGCAAATCTATCTAAATGTGATGCATAGCTAACCTTCACAATTCTATGTAAATGTGATGCAATGCAAATCTTCACAATTCTATCGGGATGTGACGCATGGCTGTTCTTCACAGATCTATCCAAATGAAAGGTATGGCTAATCTTCGTAATATGTCAGTTGTCACATTTCATGCCCCCAAAATACATCTGGGCGCAACACATTTAATTTCTCGCAAAATACATCTAAATCCTGCATGAAGTCTGCCCCCCAGTCTAAATGTAGAGGCAACACATTTCCTTCCACAATTCAGTACAATGACTAACTATGAGGCATATCGGAATGGCTGACTATGGAGGGTAGCACAATACAACTCAGAGGACAACTATGTCAGCACTGTTTACAGAGCAGTAATAGTATAAGACTGGCTGGGTTTCTGGAGCACAGTAATGGTTGTGCTGCCCGCCCATATGGCCTTACGATGTCTAGTTGTATGGCGTAGCAATGTTCAACACAAATTAGATATGGTGCGGAACATAATGGCTAACGATGGGGCGCTGCAGAGTTATATATCAGAGCGCAGCAGGGCATATAACAAAGCTATACCAACAGTTTGGGTGTGAAGTATGGCTAGCGTACGTAATTTAGGCTCCATCTAGAGTATAGCTATTTTACACACTTAGACTGAGTGCCAAAATGGCTACCGTACACAATTAGGCTTGATAAAAGGTAATAAGAGTAGTGGGTTTTTTGGGGGTAGAGTAATGGCTGTTCTCCTCACACACACCACAGTTACCTTATCCATCGCTGTAAGTTGTCTGCGTCAGACATCCCAGGTGAACACGGGCAAACACAGAGTGGAACTGCTTCTTCAGGAGCTTTCCTTTGCCTCTGGCCCTTAGCCAGGGGCTGACTGGGCAAGTCTGCCCTGGTAGGGCTGGTGAAGAACAGTGTTTTGTGGTCATGTGACCAAGGACACAATCCAACCAGAGGGAGTGAAAGCAAGCTGGGGCCTATGGATTATTAAATGCAAGCCAGAGAAACTACTATCAGACAGACACCCCAGCAGAAAAAAACGTTTTGTAAATTCCACTTAAAACCCAGATACAAAAACCCCCAAAAGACCCCAAACAGGCTGGAAACATCTTTCCAGGTGCTTGCTGTACAGGATGCCTATGGATTACTAACTGCAATCCAGGGAAAACTACAGACAATGGACAGGCACCCCTGACTCCCTCAGCCACTTTTTATCTATACGGGAGGAGAAAGGAAAAAGGAACAGAAAATAACAAAGGACTACATCCTCCAAGGCACTCCTCCCTAGAGCAGAAAGAAAAATGACTTGTAAAATCCACTTAAAACACAGATAAAACCCTCCAAAAATAACCCAAACAGGCTGCAAATGTATTACCAGGTGCTTGCTGTGCAGGATGCCCATCGATTACTAACTGCAAGCCAGGGAAACTACTAACAATAGACAGGCACCCCAGCAGAAAAAAATGAACATAATGACTAACTATGGGGCACAGCGCAGTTATATCTCAGCGCGCAGCAGGGCATATAACATTGTTACCTCTGAAAAAAACATTGCATACATTTGAATACATTCTTATGGACCCCAAGTATCAGAATATCTGAATACACGCAGGACTCTCTAATTAAGAACGTAATTTCTATTGTGGGGCCTCAAGCAGATAGACATGCAGATAATATTTACAAAAAATTGATATACACAATGCATACAAAGAGGCAGTGAATATCTGCTAACATTTCAAATTGTGAACATGTTCACCCACATCATTTATTTAATTCATAAAAACATATTTTTAAACAGGGCTTCTAAACACTTGCCCGATGTCAATCCTTCATAAGCACTCTATAATTTAGAAAGTGATTTCCATTGTGATGCCTCATGGAGACAAGTATATCCAGAGGTCATGCAGCTAATACTTACCAAAAACTGATATACCCAGCGCAAACAAAGGGGTAGTGAATACCAGTTAAAATTTCAAATGTTATACATGTAATTTGGCAGTGCAGGAAAAATGACGGTAATGCTGTTACTGCCAAAGTAAAATGCCTGGAACAGATATATCACCGTTTTTACAGTTTTTTTTACTGCTCCACCAAACTCCCCTGAGCCCCTTTAACCCTCATACCTCCACACTACCACCCTGCAATTCTAATCCATTTGGAACAGGGGAGGGATGAGAAAGGGATGTTGCGGATGGAATCAAACATTACATTATAAGGTCTATGCAGATACAACCACATCACCCTGACCCTCATTGACCTTCAATTGCTCCCACTGTACGCACAAATCACCTTCTTGCTGCATCTTTAGGCAGTCACCATCAAATCTTCTAGCTACCTGGAGGAGAAACTCAGCATCTGCAGTGGACAGCGCACCACCAGAAGCCAGGACACATGCAGACTTGAAATCCATCTCTGTATAAAGGAAAGGACCAGAAAACAAGCCTTCACTACCTACACCCCAAGACTATGGAAACTCCTCCCAGCCAGCATCAGACTGGTACCCACGCTCCTACAATTCAGAAAATAGCTCAAGACCAACCTCTTCAAGGAATCTGTCTTCCTCAACACCTGTACCATCACGTCGCCCCTCGTGCCACCTAACTCACTAGACGTCGCCCACCCCTCTTCTCCTCGCCACCCAGTATTGCTGTACCCCTCCTCTGTGCCTCTCTGTATCCTGTCCCCCACTATACATCTGGCTTGTTGTTAACTCTGAAAATCTCTCTGTTATGCATCCACACTGTTGTATACCTCTGTAAAGCGCTCTGTTGTGTATCTGTATTGTTGTATATCTCTTTAAAGTGTGCTGTTGCTTCTCAAAGCTAGGTCCATGCTCAATAAATATATTAATAATATTATTATTAATAATAATAATAATAATAATAATAATAATAATAATAATAATAATAATAATAACAATAATAATGTTAATACTAATAATGCATTGAGTGCATTCAATTAAGGGGTGTATTCCATATCAGGGTTCCAATTTACATCATTGACTGTGCGAGGTACACTCGCATTGTCTAGCACATGTCCTTCGGAACCCATCTATTTATTTATTTTCTGATCTGTAAAGCAGTACATAGCACAGCACAGGCACAATTCATGCAATGGCAATGTAAAGCGCTACTGCCAGACTCTAAATAAAGGCAGATATCGCAGGTTTCCCATGGTCATGCGTGAAGAAGGCCATCCGGTCCTAAAAACTTGTAGTTTTTCATTTCCCATTTGAAATTTAGGACAACTACAAGTACCAGAATACAAAGCAAAAACAGGACTGGATGACCTTCCCATGCACAGGAAACCTGAGAGCTCTGGAAATGTATGGTTGATGAAACAGTTCAACTGACTGGTGCTGGGCACTAATGGTGTACTCTCAAGATGGAAGTCAAGTAATGGGGTCACCGTGTGCTACATGTTTGGTTACATTGATGTTCTCAGTTTGATGAAAGGAGAAAGAAGAAGTAGTGTATGGGGAAAACCAGCAACACGTTAAGTAGCAGGTGTTTACATTCGTGGGAATTGTTTGGTCTACAGAAGGGAAATTCCCCTGTGTATTCTTTAAACCATGGGGCTTTTTTGGGTGACGCACAGAAATATATGAAGTATGTGTTCACGGCCTTAAGCATGTAATTAAAACGCACTTAGAAATACCCTGATGGAAAAATCTGTTGTGGAATGCTACCCTGCGATGACGCATTCTCGGGTTACAGCATATTTTATGGGCTCCCCCTCTGTGCCGAGTCTGTGAATGTCCTGCAGCTACTCTTGGCACGTGTTTACAGTGACACCCAAAGGCAGCAGCAGGAAAACCCTATTACTCCAAGATATGATTACACCACTGAACCACCAGTGCTGCCATCCTTACAGAATAGTATGTTCAGCAAAGCCAATCTCTGAGAGGCAGGTAACGTGCGGCGTTCATCAGTCGGTCTACAATTTGGTACAAGAGGGCAAGGATGGTCCCACTGATCCAAGGGGATCCTGATGGAGAAGCGCTCCCATCAACGGCACCCACCCTTTGGAGAAGTCTTTACCAATTCCCAAATCCTGGCCGGTGGTGTTAGAGAGTGCTCTCTCTCTCCTGCAGCGCCACTACAATGCTTTATGTCTCCCATGTGTGCCGCAATGAACGGGGAGGCCCACAAAGTGATAACCAGTCTCTACTCCTACTTTATTGTAACTGCCTTTCCATCCAGGCTTCCGGTCACTCCCCTCTAGTTCCTGTATCCCACCCCCACCCTAGCCCCGCCTTCCACATAACGATGAGGATCAACATGTACATGACAACCTTCCCCCTTTTTAAATACACAGTCAGGTGTTAGCCCATTTCTTCAATGAGTCTCCTGGGTTAAATCTTTGCTCTGACTGGGCGGCCTTCCCTAGCCGGCTCTGGGCTGCGGTGAGGGGACAAGCCTGGTGCTTCCATGCCATCGTCACCGTAGGCTTCCCCATCCCCCAACTATGAATCCTCCAAATCTCCCCTGACTCAGATGTCATCATGGTCGACCCATGGAGCTTCCCCAGATGTCACCATGACATTCTTTGAAGTGTGATACATTTTGTGTGATCTCTCGTCCTTCGACATCTGCTGCAGTGACCATTGTGCCTTTTACTCTTGTAACTATGAGGGGACCGGTGCAAATCGACAATCTTACTTCCTCCGTTGAGTCTGGTGTACTATTACTTTGTCACCCTCCTCAAAGCTGTGTTTTCAAGCACCTCTCTGCTCATCTGCTGCTATCTTCATTGTGTGCTTCTCTTCTGCATCTCTGGCCCAGACCTCTCTGTCATCTGGTATAGGGTTCCCCCCATGGGAGCCCTTGTGTCGGTCATGTCCGTAGCCTGCGGCCGAACAAGAGGTTTACTGGGCACTTGCCAGTGGTGCTGTGAGTAGTGTGTCGGTATTCCCGCAAGAGTTGATATAATGTCTGTTTGAAAGGTTTGTAGGATAGATGAGCAACTTACAGTGCTCTCTTGAGTGCTCTCTTGAGGTTTCCAATGAAACTATCAACCATGCCATTGGCTTGGGGCCAGTGGTGCGTGATTTTTCGATGTTTGAACCCCACATATTATGCAAAGTTGGCAAAGTCCACACTGGTGAATGGTGGTCCATTGTCAGACTTGATGACATCTGGGACACCATGGGCTGTACGTATGCGGTCTAAGACCGGAGTAACAGCTGTTGCTGCTGTAGTTGGCACAATCAGTACCTCTAGATACCTTCAATATTCATCAATCATGACTAAGGCATATGTGCCGCCACAAATGTGTCCAAAGAAATCAACCGCTAGTTCTTCCAATACCCCAGGGAGTGGGGACATTAGCAAAGGGTTTGGGCGTGGTAGTGGAGCTATCACGCTGCAAATGGTGCAATTTTTCAGTGTCCTCCACCTGTTTTCTAAACCCCGAAACTTGATTTTCTACTGCTGGTGCCCCTCGTGGGCCAGGTCTATGACTTGCTGGTGTAGTGACTTGGGTAGAACAATCTTGCAGCCCTTCATGACCATTTGATCTTCAATGGTGGTGAGTTTGTCCTGTATCAATGTCATGGCTTTAATGTCACCTTGCAGTGTCTCATTAAGGTACCTGTCACTCTCCTTTGCATGCCTCATTATACCTTGGTTGATGCATTGTGCGACAATCTCCAGTACTGAGTCGACCGCTGACTCCTGTTGAAGTGTCTTCCAGCCTACTGGGAACGGTTTCATTTGGTGTATAATGTATTGCAGGTGTGCATACATGATTGAGTCCTTGTGATGTGGGGGTCCCGTTGGGTGGTGCGAGAGGTAGTCGGCCGGGTTCTTGTCCTTACCCAGTCTACGGCGGATGGTGAACTTATAGTCTTGGAGACAAAGTCCCCACCGTTCAATTTGTGGTGGCATCCGGGCTTGTGGGTTTCCATAGACTGTGAAGAGAGCTTGGGGGTCAGTGACAACTGTAAAGTCTTTCAGAAATAGAAACAGGTGGAAGTGTTCGTAAGCCCAGACGACTGACTGGCTCTCCTTTTCAGCCTGCAAATATTTCTGCTCATTGGTGTTCACACTGCGGCTGGTATAAGAAACAACTTTCTTGATCTGTGGGCTACTAGGGTCATATTGCACGAGAATAGCACCTAGCCCCACAGGGTTCGCATCCACTGTCACTTCAGTGTCTTTGGCAGAGCTACGCCATGTCATTTGCTGAGGTGATGCGTGCACGGATGTCAGCGAAGGAGGCTTTGCATTCAGGTGTCCAGATAAATTCTTGATTGTCTTTGGTTAGCTCACAGAACGGGATGCTTACAGTCGCAAAATTCTCCAGATAGCAGGAGCAGTAACTTGCGAGCCCCAGGAATGACCTGAGGTCCAACACGTTCACTGGGTAGGGGACTTCTTGTAGAGCTTTAACCTTACCTTGGTCAGGACACAGTCCTTGGTCTGAAAATATGTGTCCAAAGAACTTGAGAGTCTGCTTGCCAAACTTGCATTTGTCTTTGTTGAGAGTTATGTGGGGTGCTTCCAGGGCCATGCAGACCTTGTGTAGGGTGCCATCGTGCTCCTGGGTCATTTTACCAAATACCAGGATGTCATTGCTGTAGTTCAGACAACCTGGGATGTGTTTGATTACCTGGTGGATCTCCTCCTGAAGATTTTGGCTACTGAGGATATGCTAAAGTTTAGACACTTGCAGCGAAATAGTCCCATGTGGGTCACAAGGGAGGTAATATATCAGGACTCCTGGGCTAACTCCAGTTGGTGGTACCCCTTATTAAGATCGATTTTTGAGAATACGATCATTCTATTCAGGAGGTGGATCATGTCCGTTATTCTTGGGGCTTGGTGTCGCTCTCGCTGGATGGCCATGTTGGGGCAGGGAATATCTAAGCAAATGCGAATGGATCCTTCTGCCGATTTCTTCAGGACTGGTACAATCGGGGCACGCATGGGGTGGGTCCCACAACTGGCTTATTGATGTGAAGATCCAGTAGGTGTCATATTTCCTCCACCATCTGCTTTTTGTATGTTAATCGGAATGCCCCTGCAATGTTGGGCGACAGGTTTAACTTCTGGGTCAATATGGAGCCTTACTTTGCAATTCTGCATCTTGCCCAGTCCTTTGAAAAGGTTTGGAAATGCTTTTGTGACATCTCCCTCTGGGGCCAGGTATATGTGGGCTATCATGTGCTAGAGAATATGGACGAGTCTCAGATCTAAGGCCATTTTAAAGCTTAGGAAACACCCACTATTGGCTTCATTGGATAGTACATGTAGTTGGATGAGGGCTGTGTGTTATTTGCATGCACATATTGTTGTGAAGGTTCCCTTACATGGAAAAGGCATGTTTGAGCCATAGGGAAATATGTCCACCTGTGAAGATCTCAGTTTAGGTGGGTGTTGGAGTTGATTGTAGGCCTCCTCACTCAGAACATTCACCATTGTTCTGGTGTCGATTAGGAACTCTGTTGGAGTGTTGTGAACTTGGAGAGTCAAAATGGGGATGTGTTCCTTTGCTATCTCATTCCCCAGCGCCCACACGTACCGCTTCTTCCTCTGGCTGTCCTGGGAAGATGACGATTCACTTCCTGATGGTGAGCGTATTTCCACATATCGTACACTCCTTCGAGGCCTGTGCATGGTCTTCCAGTCTGGGGACCTGTGTGACAGTCTGGACTGTTGCCGGCCACTTTCTCCTTCCGTGGGATAGTGTCTCCTGTATTCACGGTGTGGCCTTCTATCATCTGCCGGTAATTGGGATGGTGCCTGATGTTCCTCGGGGAGGCAACCAGGTTGATTGGTGCAGGGGCGTTCCTGTAGACAGCCCTGAAGTGGTTGTGTCTCCCACATGCTGTGCACTTCTGACCCAAAGCTGGGTATGTGCCCTCATGAGGGAATTTGTAGCCGCACCTGTAGCATGATTTTGCAGAATGGCTGACCTTGTTGGGTGTTGTTGGTTTCAGATTCTTGATGACCGCCTGGTCTCTGGGCTCTGATGATATCTGTACTTGTCCCACATTGACCACCTGTTGCGATACCGCTGAGTCGGTGCAGGCCATGGCCAGGATTTCATCAGGGGATTGTTGTATCAGGAGGAGTGTCTTTTGAAATTCAGGGGACTCACACCTACAATGACTTGGGAGTGCAGTGCTTCCCCATTTGAGTAGCGATGGAATGTGCAATGTTTCATGCGAATGCAAAGTCTCATGACGTAGTTATCCAGGGGCTCGCCCCTCTCCTGCATGGTGGTGTGAAAGATATGTTTCTCGTAATCCATGCTAGTGTGTGCGGCAAAGTATGTTGCAAGTGCTTCTTAAATCTATTGAAACGTTGCTTTCGCATCGTCAACAAGCTCATATAGAATGTCCCATCCTGCTGCCCCACTGCCAGGGTCAATATGTTCTTATTAGGTTCTCATCCATGGGGCTCATTGCCCCCACATATTCTCTAAAGTCCTTCATCCATTTGACCCATCGGGCCCTATATTGCCTGTGTCTGTATAGTCAAATGATTGGGGCAGCTAACAAGGTGTGATGTGCCCCTGGACCTGGTGAAAGACATCTGAGAGCCTAGCAAGCACAGTGGCAGGAATCTCCTCCTCAGACATGTTGCCCTTTGTGACTTTGTGTTGATTCACTGCCTTCCCTCCTCGCTATGGCATGTGTCCCTTCCTGCCCCTGCTCACCTCTTGAGCTTTGGAGTACTATTGTCAGCACTGGCTGGGCCTCCGGCAGCCTAAATGTTGAGCCAGCAGGCTCCATTGGAATTTGCCTGCAGTATGGTGTGAGGTTTTAAGGGGGTCACAAGTGCCGAAAGGCTGGGGCTCAGCTACACCACACATCTGGGCTGAAGTTCTAACACATGCGCTGCATTTCACACGACCACGCCTCCAAGCTGGATCACTGCCGCCTGGGCTCACACACCCTTGTGGCCTGGGTCAGAATGGACAGCTGTGGTGGGCCGCTCCTGCGGTTCGCCTTCTCAGACGTGTGTGATGTTGGGACCTTGCCGGGTGGAAGGTCCCTTTTTGTGGAAGAGGAATCACTTCTTGATCCCTTTCAGTCTGGTTTCACCATAAATTTGGCACTGAGACAGCCTTATTAGCAGTCCAAGACAAGCTTCTGAAAGTTGCTGACCAGGGTGAACTTTCACTTTTGGTAAGGCTGGACCTGTCTGCCCCCTTCGTCACAGTCAACCTCTCCATTCTGCTTAACCGGCTGGCAGAGTATCAAAACATGCTATTAAGTGGTTTAAATCATTCCTGGAGAACCGTCAACAATATGTCAGACTTGGAGGCTTCACCTGAGATCCCATTATTATGGGATGTGGTGTGCCACAGGGGTCATCTCTGTCACCACTTCTTTTCAATGTATACCTTCAACCACTGATGGAGATCTTGAGGCATCATGGGATGAGCTGCCAGTTCTATGCCGATGACAGCCAGATCTTCATCAAAATTGGTAACTTTGAAGAAACCCTTTCTATGGTCAGCCAATGCCTGCAAGAGATTAGTGTCTTCAATCCAGCTCCAACTGAATGAATGCATCCAAAACATAGGTTATCCTGTTTGGGCCTAAACAACTACTCAAAGAACAGCCAGTTCATAACCTGTTGGGTGTAGGGCTGAGCTTTGTCCCAAGGTAAAGAATTTGGGATGTACCTGGCAGGACAACCTGGTCTGTAAAGGCCAGGTTGAAGCCAAGGTACATGCAATTTTTTACTCATTGAGATTACTTCGGCAGGTTTTGCCATACATCCCAGAAAAAGATCATGCAACGGTGGTGGGGGCTTTGATTAACTTCCACCTGGACTATTGTAATAGTCCTCTGATGGGCATTCCAGCAAAACAACTGTATAGGTTTCAAAAGGCACAGAATGCGGTGCTTAGATTGGTCTGTAGACTGAGTAAAGCAGCCCACGTATCCCCCTCCCGCTGAGAGTTACAAAGGCTTGCCGTGGAAGAATGCATTAACCTTAAAGTTGCATGCCTTATATTTAAATGCCTAAATGGATTGGCACCGGACTACTTGAGGGACACGATTAGCCACTATCAGCCTTCTAGATGACTATGATCACAGGATCAACTACTTTTGAGTATCCCCTCATCCGCCTGTGTATCAAGGGGGGATAGAAGATTTGCTGTCTTCGGCCTAAGGCTCTTGAATAGTATCCCTAGAGAGATTAGGGCCGTGGACACTCTCTATCAATTTCGTAGGGCACTAAAAACATATCTGTTCAGATAGCTGTCTACTATCTTATTCGTGGCATGAACCCTGTTTCAGATCCGACGTTGGTTACAATCTGTTTGCTTTCCTTCATCAAATTTCCAGCTGCGCCACTATACAGTTTGGTCCGTCAGGAGCGCGATATAAATACTCAAAATCAAAATCAAAAAATCAATCTGATCCTCTCGTCGCCAGAATTAGAAAGTGCATTCTCTCTCCTAGGTGCCACTACAATGCTTTATCGCGTGCCAAGTGCGCAGCAATGAACGGAGGCCCACACTCGGTCTCAACTCCTACTTTATTGTAATTGCCTTTCCATCCAGGTTTACAGTCACTCCCCTCTACTTCTCGAATCCCATCTCCACCCTAGCCCCGCCTTCCACATAACGATGTGGGTCAACATGAACACGACAGGTGGTTCTCTGAACTGGAATTTTAGATGCTACTTTTGGCATGCTGAAATCATGCTTACAATGCCTGGGTTACAGTGTCTGTTTGGTGTGTTGCTACACCCACGACCTGGGGTGGCCCAGAGTATAGTGAGGCTGTTGCGTATTGCACAATAGTGCTATAGAAAAACATACTTGTGGAGGTGCAGGAAGGAATCTATTAGTCAGTTGCATGTTTCTGCTGTGTGTCAACGGCACCACTGTGTGGCCGTCAAGAAGTAGGTGACAGAGAAGTCCAGCTCTTGAAAGTTGGATGCCTCTCAAGCAGAGAAATGGGTGTCAGTGTGGGACAGAGGCTGGTCTAAAAAGCCTGACACAACATCCAGTGATGTCCATGTCTGGATGTGGGGAGAATCGCAAACGGTGAGACACAAATCACCCGAATATTAATTTGCTCCACTCAGAGTATACCTACAGATACCAGTCAATACTTCATGGCAGCCCTGCTTGGGAGGACATCGGACCTCCATGCACAGGGTGGGTGACATGGATACTGCTGCTCAGCATGAGCCAAACCTGGCAGGAAACCAGAATACTGCTACTGGCATGGAGGACACACTTTGGTTCCAGCATGGCAGGCCTAACAGATGGAGTGGCCAGGCAGAAAGGCAGTTGAACAACACCTGGTAGGGTACGAAAATGAAAAGCAGAAAGGGTTGCACGTCATAGAATTGGCACTGAGCAAATGACCAAAGGGATGAACCTGGGAAGGGGACAAGATCTCCAAAATCCAAAAATCCAAACAGGGTAAACAGAATCCATTATGGAAAGGCAAAGAGAACAATCGCAAGCACAAATATACACAGGTCACTTTAATATTCGTGGCCAGCCCTCTCCCTGCCAGCACTGGGATACAAGATGGCTTCCATTAAAAAAATGCTTTCTCATCCAGACCGCAATCCAAATGACATTTTAGGAAGTTAGGTAACCTCTTCCTCTTAAAAAGGAGAGATGTGCTCATCCCGGCCTGTGTATGCTAGTGGACAAAGAACGAGGATACAAGAAGGACAAAAATGGCCTGGAAATCAAGTGATGTGCTTGTGACCATCTTCTCTACTGTTTGCAGGTTCCGGATGGATCAAGGACACCCTGTGAATGGCGTGAGGACTTCCTACGCCTTGTACTGGACTCAAGGTCATCCTCCAAAGGTCAGTGCACCACTTCCTGTGTGTAGGCTGCTCCCACGGCAGCCTGCGCACACTGAGACCTCCCTACATGAACAGGTTCCCTGTCTTGAAGCTGTTTGTGAGCTAACAAACAGTAAATCATTGGCTTGATTTTTTTCCTAACCAATAAAAATCCTCCCTGCCTCAGGCCTCTTGCTTGTGGGGGGCGTGGCCGCTCCAACTCTTAAAGTCAAACAGGCTCATTGCATAGAACAGCAGCACCCCAATGAGGCATTGTTATACAAGGTCCTGTGATGGCCACAGCCCTACATCTCAAATATGTGCACAAATCAAAGGCTATTTTGCAGAATAGAAATACAATCGAAGTGCAAGCACTGATACAACACCACATTTCCAGGACATTAAAGTGCACGTACCGACCATTGTGTATAGGAAATGGCAGGTGGCGAGTTGAAAGTGTGTTAGTGACGCGGGCGGCCATGGCCAGACTGATGGGCAAGCAAGCCAGGAGTGCCAGCTAACGCATCCTATTGTACCTCTGCAATTGGTTCTGGTGCCCTGTGGCTTGGAGAAGACTGCTCTCCCTAAAATGGCCCTGCCACATATGTTGTTGGGGCTATTGTCCAAGCCGCACACTGCTCCATGGATCCAACCATGAGGTCCAACTGTAATATCCCGCCATTAAGAAACACACTAGCATTGAACGTGTGCATATGCAACAAGCAGCAAATAGTATGTGCGTTGATACAGAGAATGCAACGTTATACTTTATCATTTGAACGAATTACATTGACGGGGGGAGTGGGAGGAGGGGAAATAATAAAGGACGCCTTTCAGTTGCAAGATGCATTGTACTAACATTTAAAACACGACATGAAGAATATCACATACAACCAAGTCATACACTAAACGCAGAGGTGCTCATTTTTAAGGCGCTGTGATCGAAATGAAGCATGTAAAAGACTTGCATAAGCAGTGGTAGAAGTGCACTGAAAAAAGTAGTGGAACACTGCTCCCGACCGTTCCCGCTCACTTCGATCACTGTGCATAAGGCTTGTTTGCATCCTATTACCGGTACCACTCATTGGCGCAGAGAAAGGGGGGAACATAACTTACATTTGCGCCGCTCCCTTCCTCTCTGTCAAACAAAAGGTCCAGCATTTGCGCTGACATGGGTTTATGCTGGGGATTCCGATTGAGTGTGCCTGCGCTTTACTGGACTCCATAGGAAAGCATTGTTAAATGCTGCCTGCATAAATGCATGGCAGACATTATTTGCTCAGTTTGCACACCGAAGTGCAAAAGGGTGGTGGTGCACATTTGTGTACCCTTTTGCACTCTGCCTTGTAAATGAGGACAATATGGTGGCAGGGACCCTGTACGTGAAAGTGTACATGTAACGGGTAAGGCCCCACCGTCAAATTACAGAAGACTCGAATATGCAGAGCATACATGGAAGTGCTAAAGACACGCGTAATAGTGTTATGCCTGTTTTAACGGCTCCATTCATGCGCAGGGTGATTTTCATTGTTTTTGAAGGCAGGCGGCAGGTGTAGAACAGGAGTTATGTTTCAGCCTCCCATTCGCCCTCTGCCTTCAAAAAACGTGGTTTTACCCCCGCACGAGATTTTGAAGCGGAGGTAAAACCAATGATTTCCTATGTAATACCACTGCTTTTAAAAACAGGTGGATTAAATGAGAAAATATTGTAAACGCTGCCTTCGCAGGCAGCATTTCCTCTATTTGCACTGTGGAGTGCAAAAGAGAGGTGTAAAGTGACTTCTGCCATCTCTTTGCACTCTGCAGCCCAAATGACGAACATTGCACGGAAATGCAAATCTAAATGGTCCTCTGAGAGCAATTTACATTCAAAAAACGAAACAGGGTGCGATGGATGCGTAATAACAAGGCATCACAGAGAGAGGCAGGGGCAAGCATGAAAGGAAACGAGTTAGTAATCAGTGCTGTAGTCTAACATAATCTAAACGTACACATTGCAAGTGATTCCATGCCGCGTCCGAGGAAAGACCACTCTTGTGCTCATCCTTTCCGTTTCAGTATTTTAACAAGAATGAGCAAAACCAGAAGTACTAAAATGCAAAGAAAACACGCTCTCCCTCAATTGCACTTTACACTGACCCGGGCCGGTGATCATGACAGTCTGGCGCCTTTCCCGGTTAGCTCCAGTTATAGGGCATCTTCCACGGGTGCATGGTCCAGCAGGGGGGGGGGGGGGGGGGGGGGCGGGAAGGGACACTGTCAGCCTCACCTCTGCCCCGCCGGAAAAGGTCTAAGCCTGCAGGAAACAGCTAAGAGGTGGGCCTGGAGTTGAACCCTCCTGGCAGAAATGGGCCCCAAACAGCGTGGAGCAGCAGCACCAGATGGGGCTTTAAAGGATAGTTCCGGGACTTTTTTTTTATTGTCCCTACGGTTCGGCTATGTGTTTTTAAGCATAAATCGGTAGATCGTAGAAAACTTTCCTATGGACCTTACCCGACTTTTCGTCCATTAACGCACTCGAAATCAGCCGCCATTTTGTGATAATCCTATCATTTCCCCCCATCGACCTGGCTCACCTGCGTTTGCGGCACTAAATCATATCCCCCGCCCCTGAAACAGACTTTATCAAAACATTCATATTCCCCGCCTCTATCCGTGACGTGACTGTGCTGCGTAGGCAAACGCGCCCAGGCGTCTTCTACGCGACTCCACACAGAACCCGGAAACCAACACAGATCAGCTCACAACACAGCGCGCCACAATTCGGAATATGAAACTGTACTTTAAAATGAAACAGCAACACAGTACATTTGGTAAAGTACATTTATTGGACATCAAATGTTTAGAGAATATTCAGCGATTTGCATTTTTCTTTGCTCTCGATCCAAAATAGTTCGTCTTGAGGAAAGCGATGTTCGTGTGCAGTACACAGGGTGTTGGTTTACGATAAAATAAGCTCTTTGGTCGCACTGATAATCGCATGGCTGTTCCAACAACGAGGCACTAGGCCACCACAACGGTATGTATGTTGCATCTAGCCATTAGTACCGCGTAAGGGCATACTTGTACTTGGCGATCGTCCCATAAAATGGTCAGGGTGGTAACGTTGTTCACGCGGAGAAGCAACTGGCGGTTGTAAAAGCCATCCGCCGGTGTCTGGTACTCGTGACACAGACAATAATGAAGGATGTACCTGTTTTAAAAACATAAAAAATGAAATTAGTCTCACCATCAGATCTTTATTAAAATGATTCATTTTATATATTAGGTCGGGAAATTATTTCATAGCTAGGACAGTGCAACTGGGTATTATACGTCATTTCCAGTAACCCACCCCCTCTCCTCCGCCTTTTTCAGAGCCGCCTGAGCGCCAGTGGACCACTTCGTCACTGATATGATATAATATGGCATTTGCAACGCGCCTATACACAAGTGTTTCAAGGCGTGGCGAGGCGGGGGGGGGAACAAGGAGAAGACAGACAACGATCCTACTAGGCCAGGTGTCATTCAGATCGCGCAAGTGCAGGGGTAGGGGGAAGGTAAAAGTGCAAGGGGAAGGGGAGGGGGGAAGTGGAGTACAAGGTAAGTAGCATAAAATAATAAATACATAGGGCCAGCTGGTGGCGAGTGCAAGGTAAGTGCAGAACAAGTGCTGGGAAGGGGGGGCTGTAGGATACTGAGACAGTCCCCCAGTGCAGGGGTTGACAGGGAGGCAGTGCAGGTGGAGAGTGGAAGGGTCCAGGACCGAGGTCGCAGACAGTGGACCAGTTGTAGCAGGGGAGAGGGAGAGAGAAAGCAGAAGCAAAGAGGAAGGTTTTGAGGTGCTTCCGCAAAAGGAGATGGTTCTCCTCAAGATAGTGCGCGGTACAAAACAATATGCCACATAGAACGAACAAGTACAACTTAACCCGTCTTTAAAGCTACTGTATAGTAATTAAATTGCGGTATAAACTCATCTAAAGAGTTACTTACATTATATTTGCATTTTCCATTGTGTCTGTGCGTAGGGCAGCCCCGAAATACCACTCCTTCTATGCCGACATTATTTCTTCTAATGAACGAACATTAAATGGCTATCGTTTCTGAAATTTTATTCATTATCGTTTCTTACGTTATTGCACCACACCCCCAAAAAGAAGTCTTTCGGGATGGTCCCGGCCTGTCAAGGTCAAATAACAATAGAACCTTATACTGAGTAGTGGGCCATTCCGGCACCCGAGCAAAAAATCAAAGCAGCTGACCTTCACTTTGAACGAGCACACATTCCTAGTTAGCTACATTCAGTGTAAGGCCATCTCACAGGACTTGAAATTTACACTCCATCTTTGCATTTTGTCTGCGGGCTTTGCAGCCCCAGAGAACCATAAATACGGAGACATTCTATATTTTTTGAAAAATGATTTATATTACTGTTTGGTTTAATTTAATGCGCAAATGAACAAGGTTGGATAGACACATTGCATGTACACTGAGCAATCACTTTTATTTACACAATACATAGCTACACATATTCAATGGGCCTGCGACATGAGGAGACTCAAGAGCAAAGTCACAGGTGACACCCGGGTGGTTCGCACTACTGCACGGTGAAGGGAGGGGCAAGGGTGGAGAGACACATTGCATGTACACTGAGCAATCACTTTTATTTACACAATACATAGCTACACATATTCAATGGGCCTGCGACATGAGGAGACTCGAGAGCAAAGTCACAGGTGACACCCGGGTGGTTTGCACTACTGCACGGTGAAGGGAGGGGCAAGGGTGGAGAGACACATTGCATGTACACTGAGCAATCACTTTTATTTACACAATACATAGCTACACATATTCAATGGGCCTGCGACATGAGGAGACTCGAGAGAACAGACAATCAAATTACAATCATTTAAACCGTGATGTGTATTTCTCAATGAGCTCTGCTTTAGGTGGACATGGAACAGAGGCAATGTTGGGTGGCAATGCAGTTGTCCCCTGCACAGGTTCGTTCCCAACTCCATGTATGTGCCTATCTAGGACATCAACAATAAGTGTCTCAATAAACTCATATTGCATATGCTCAAACACTGGTTTGATCACCCATTGTTTACTTCTTTAAGTGAAGGCCTTATTGTAGCGAAGCGTCCCTAAAGTTCCGGTCGTCCTACTTTGTTGACGGCCAACATTATGGTTATGTGCCAAGACCGCTAGAAGAGTCCGATTTATCATGCCCTCCATGCCAAAATGCAATCGTTTTGGCCTGTACTTCAGGCACATATTGTGGAACACCTCCAAATCTCCTGTGTGGCAGAATTCCGTGAGTCCTCTCAAATCTCTTGTTATAGTTTCATCAAATACAATCTTTTCAATGGCTTTGTGAGTGGGTGATGAAGGAATCAACCACTTCTTCTTCCGTGCCTCCTCTGTGGACAAATGGCCATGTTCACAATTGTGGAAATGTTGGTTCGTGGTCCAGCGGTGAACGTTGCTACAGTGTAGCATTACTGACCGCCATTTTTCCAGTAGAATTTCCAACGACCCTTCACATGTTTTTGAGCTCCACCAAAGATGGTTGCTGATTGACTTGGACCACTGTGAAATACCTTGCATATCTTTTTTTTTACCTGCAGCCGACATTTTTTTATTGATTGTTTTTGCAAGATGCCATACGTCAAATTGGTGATTTATATTTTTGTACTCTTCTCTCATTGTCTTGGCAATTGACACGTGTCTGTCTGTGGCTATCAGGTCGATCACCATTCCCCGCGATTGTAGTTCTTGCAATGATGCTACAAAGCCAACTTTCTCCATGGCGACTGAGGATGTACTTTGTGACACCTGCACGACCACCGAACTCACAATTTTCTTACTTTCCATGTCCTGAAAGTGGTAGGTGCAGTACTTGGCTGAAAATCCTGGGCTGTCGCACTGTCCATCACCGGCTAGCCTGAACCGTTTGCCCGCAAATGTACTTTCAATAGACATTTTTTCCATTCTCCAAGCTTCGCTAATGGCTGGAAATAGATAATCGGTTTGGTATTTGTAGAACTGAGTTTTCGCAATGAAATGGATTCCCACAAACTGAAAGAAATACTCTAACTTTTTAAAACTTGAACCACTAAAAAGTGCAGCCGCTGCACAAAGTAGATTGCCTGCTGGCAGTTGCCCCAGCATGGGTTGTGCAGACCATGAGAACGGATGATATTGTGTACAGGTGGCATGTATTTTAAGGTTAGTGCCTCGAATTGCACGAGTCACATTAATCAATGGCTCCCCACATACTTCCCCACCAACCGAATGCCCACATTTCATCATAATAATAATATCAATCAAACAACTATCGAATACAATGAATTTGGCCTCTTTCCTTATACTGTCACTCTGCATCCCAGCTGGTTCGTCCTGTAACGTTGAGGACATGTCACTCACATTAAAGGTACAATCTCTGATATCGTCTTCCGCTATGTTCAGTGATATTGATGGTGTTTCATTGTCGTCCATTTCATTCTCTTCCATTGCAACATCTGTTCCTTCTCCGGCGATGGGAGAATAAAACAATTTCTTCAACTTTCTCGCGGTCTTAGTTTTTGCGGGTGTGGATTCTGTGAATTGATCTCCGACTGCATCCGAACTACCAGGAGGACATTCACTATCAATGGCTGGTGGTGGCATAGCTCCGTTGTCAATCACTTCATATTCTTCCCATTGGCACGATGCATCTCCAGTCTCAAGTCCCTGCCAAAAGGTTTGACAAGCAACATCTCTCGTTCGCTTCACTGTCTGTGTAGATTTAGTTCGTACACCCACTCGCAACTAGAGGACAGATTGGAAAAGGGATGTTCAGTTTAAACACAACTTACAGTATTGAACTATTAACAGTGAAAAACAACATAATATAGTGACCAGGACACTAACCTTCTTTTGCTTTCTTTTCTTTGAAACTTTCTTGCCTCGAACTTCAACATCTGGACGCTGTTGCTCCGACTCGTGTGTGCATGTCTCCACTTCCTCTTGCGCTGCAACGACTATATTTTCATGATAAGCACATCCATCACGCACTGACGCTCCATCGACTCCCTGAAACATAGAACTTTCATTAGTATGTATAATAATATTGAAAACACAAAATGTACTTGGGGACCAATACCCACGTACATCTCAATAGCAAAACACGAATGAACGCATTGTGTAGAACATTCAAACGACAATTATTCACGCATTGTTGATCTAGTTAGATGGAACTGTCAAGATCCATACCTCGAGCTCCGCATAGACTTCCATTGATGATATTATTGAAGATGACGCTTCAGCAACTCCCTGAAACACAGTAATTGCATTAGTATGGTTTTCTATTTTGTTAAAAAGAACATAAACTTTGTGCAGGCAACAACGGCTCATCTAAATAGACCTGCACAAATGATCAGTTGTCTAAAATAAATAATGGATATCTAAATATGATTCGATTTGCTCGATCGTAGGAAGTGTCACCACCCAGAGATCTGCATCAACTACTAGGGGTGATGTTCTTGTAGAAGAAGCTCCGTCATCTCCCTGAAACATAGTACTTGCGTTAATAAAGAAGGAAGTATAGCGGATGTAATCACGTCATATGATATAGCTTGATCGAACTGTCAGTATCCATACCTCGAAATGCATAAGAACATCAAGGGACGCTGTAACTGCGGTGCACACTTCTGCAAGCTGTTGCGCCGACCCGTAACTGCATGCTCCCCCTTCTTCTTGGACTAATGCTCCATCGACTCCCTGAAACATAGGACTTTCATTAGTAATGAACACAATATTGAAAAAAGAAGACACATAGGAGGGCGACGACAGAAGGACATATCAATGGCTAAAAACGAAAGAAACATTGTGTGTAACAATCACGCTACAAGAACGCAAGATCCGATGATCTCCATCGATGGAACTGTCCGGAAACGTACCTCGAGCATCTGAGTGACATCAACGGTTGTCGTCAATGCGTTGGACTCCTCAGCATCTCTCTGAAAGACAGTACTTGCATTATTTTGGATATCAATAATTATAACTGAAAACAAAGACTAGAGGACGAGTACTAGGGTGTACCATTAGGTAGAATAATTACACGATAAATTAAAACTATTGATTTACATGCCTAAAACAAGTCAGTGGCAGAATAGCTAAGTAAGATTACCCGATAGGCGCTTGAAGTGGCTGATGACTGCAATAACGACACGGATGGAGAATCTTCCGCCTTCATATTGAGTGGATACATAAATGGGGAAATTATTGTTAGCTAATGCTACACACTACCGCAAGGCCGAGAGCTAAATCCGTAAACTTGACTCACCAGTGGAGGGATGTGGACGAATAGAGTGGGAATAGCGGTTGAGAGCAATTTTCGCGTCGCTCGCGGTGTTTTCTTCTTTATTAGCAATGATGTGGAGTACATGTCTGAGCTAAAGTGCCTGCTGCAGATGCGGTATCGATCACCCCTCTTGTCCGCAAAGACTTCTATGACTCTACTTTCAAGCTCAGACGGTGGATATCCGCAATATCGGACCCATTCTCTTATCTGATCTATTGTCTTAGGGAAAACATGCATTATAGTACCTTCAGATTTATTATGGGTCTTCGAAGGGCAACCGCCAATGGAACAGGCAGGCATTGTGGAAAGTTCTGAAAAGTAAAGATCAACAATTCTCAATGAATATCAATGTGTTAAAAAATTAAATGACACATAAAAGGTCCAATGCAAGGTTCGTTTTGGTTCTTGGAACTATACACGTTATTCACATGCGGATAAGTATTTGAATAACTTTAAAAAAATAGAAAAATAATTTGACTAAACTCAGAACATGTGACTAGTTCCTTGCATGTACTGTCTTGAACGAAAAGAAAACATGGATGCAATTTGATGACCACTAGCAAATAGATATAAATTAAAAAATTGGACGCAAAATGGTTATGGTACATGGCCTTACCTTGACGAACAAACAGTTAGATGCAGGGATCAGAGTAGTTTCTTGTCGTAGAACAGGGAGCAGTTCACAGGTTGCAAACTGACGAGTTTGCTCGAAGTGGTCACGGAAGTTCACAGAGACGAAGAGCAGATAACCAGCACCTTCACGGGTTGACTAGCAAAGCGCAAAGAAGTTCTCATTAGAAATATGAAGTGGGTTATAAAGAATTCGAAACAGGGGTGTGTTTGTGAATGAATGACGTGTATATGTCGTGGCATTATGCGGTTTGCAGGGGGGCGTCCAGCGTGAGGGGGGATGCTTGGCAGGAGACACGGGGTCTGGAGGTAGACATGGGAACAACAACCCATGCTCTATAGACCACTTTGAAGTGTACATGGTCTTTGGCACCTCTTGGCCTTTATCGCTCCCTGACAGCTCCACTTGCCAGCGCAAGTACCCCGGTGCGAACTGCCTTTGATAGGGCGGGGGGTGGATTGGGGCGGTGGTCATGCAGACAAGACACAGGAAGACTCGTGAATGGAGACACACTTATGTGGATTGAAGGTGGGCGGCCAGCGTGAGGGAGGATGCTTGGCAGGAGACACGGGGTCTGGAGGTAGACATGCGAACAACAACCCATGCTCTATAGACCACTTTGAAGTGTACATGGTCTTTGGCACTTCTTGGCCTTTATCGCTCCCTGACAGCTCCACTTGCCAGCGCAAGTACCCCGGTGCGAACTGCCTTTGATAGGGCGGGGGGTGGATTGGGGCGGTGGTCGTGCAGACAAGACACAGGAAGACTCGTGAATGGAGACACACTTATGTGGATTGAAGGTGGGCGGCCAGCGTGAGGGAGGATGCTGGCCGGAGACATGTGGTGTGACAAGACAAGGCACAGGAAGACTATTCAATGGAGACACACTAGATTCATTTAAAAAATCAAAACAACCATTGTTAAAATATATGTTGGGTTTTATTTTAGATCTTAATTTCAATTGAACATAAATAATAAACATTACACATTGTAAAGTTCCGGTTGCAGCATATCCAGGGAAAATCTGCGGTATTGTCCACTGTCGCTGGGGAAATGTTGTCTAATGGCAAGTACCGCACAGGCAGGTATTACTCTCCGAACGCGGTGTCCGAGCCTCCCGTGAAGCCACCAAGTGAAGCAACGATAGGCCACCAGCCTGTACCACCTGTGAAAAAGAAAGATGCAAACTGTATTAAAATGACAAAACTTTCTTATCAATGTCGATTCAGGTAAAAAATGTCATTCTGCTTTGAAAAAAATTCTATCTAGAAAATGCACAATATGGAACCAATTTAAATGCGTTCGAATGATATGTAGATGTAATTTTATATGTGGGAGACGACCATGAAATAGTAGTGGCATCACTGACATCACAACCAGAGTATACTTACTCGTTACTCGGATTACGCGGACGAACAGTGCCGCGAAGTTCGTGCATAAGCACCATCATCATCCTCAACACGGTCCGTGAGAGGCAGGCTTCCCTGAACTCTGGCAGCTCGGTGATGCATTGCGGACTTGGCTCGCCTTCCGAAATGTAGGCCAAGCACCCGGAATTTTCACGGCAGCAGCAGTTCTCCTCCTCAGTTGGCATTAGCTCGCACCGATTGCACGTGCACCAGGTGGAGACGCCGTCCATGCGACATGGTCCAGGCTCTTCATCCGTTGACTGGTCCTACCAACTGCCGTCCGAATCCCCATCGTTTTCGCGTGCTTGCCTTTCCAGTAGTTCCTCCTCGGTGTACTCGGCCTCGTACATATACGGCATTATTGTAGCCATTGTTTGGTAAAGAAAGTAAAATAATTTACAGAGCTGGTACAGGTGTTCACAAGGCCTAGAAGCGGCGAAGGTAGCTGACCAGAGCACAGAAACGAGTCACAGAATACTCAAAGTAACACAGAGAGAGTAATGGAATCGAAAATCTGCTGCTGTGTGTTGTGAAACGGTGTGTTTATACTTATTGAGGAAAGAGGCGTCCTGCCATTTCCATGGCGACACTTCATTAGCTGAGGCGCAGCGATTGTTGACACGAAACATGCTTTGGCGTTGGGAAATGGGCGGTACGCGTCTGCTGATGTCAGGCTCAGGGGCGTGGGGTTTGATTTAGTGCCGCAAACGCAGGTGAGCCAGGTCGATGGGGGGAAATGATAGGATTATCACAAAATGGCGGCTGATTTCGAGTGCGTTAATGGACGAAAAGTCGGGTAAGGTCCATAGGAAAGTTTTCTACGATCTACCGATTTATGCTTAAAAACACATGGCCGAACCGTAGGGACAATAAAAAAAAAGTCCCGGAACTATCCTTTAAGTAGAACTGTTATGAAAAGCCCAATGATTTGAAATAAAAATACTTTGAAAGAGCAATATCATCTTATTTTGAATGTAACAAAAATCAGATTAAATGCAGCCATTGAGGCGAGGGCCACTAAATTGCTGATTGTGAAAGCAGAGACCTGGGTTGAGCATGTGTGATCCTGTGCAGATAAAAACAAAACGTAATTTAATGTCTGAGATGTCTGTGGGTAAATAATAATAATAATACAAATTATCCACAGGCCCAAGTCGATGACACATCATGGCTGGGTATGACAGAGAGGAAGCTCCTCTCTCTGTTGTGCAGCGGGTCCCTTTTCCAGCACAGCCCTATCCTTAACCCTGCTGAAAGGATGGAGGAGGATCAATGCCCAGCCTGGGATCGGATGCCGGCACGCACGTAACGGAGCTCCCTATTGGTGCAAACATTGTTACAGAATCACCCATTGGTTCATATGGAAGCAGATGACAAATGAAACGCTCAGTGCTTTGCAAAATTCATGCCACAAGAGCTGCCACTTGTCATGGCAACACGATGCTGCACCTGAACCCGCTCCTCTGTAGCAACGGGTTTGTAAACATAGTGGCGTCTCACTCACGCCACCAGAATGACTCAAAACCAAAAGTAACCTGTAGCCATTAGGTCAGTACATGGAACACCGTTAACATCACAAGGTGTGCAGTTGGAGACACATGGCCACATTCTCCAAAAATGGGCCATCTAAAAATAGCAGAGAAGACGCCCTTATTTTAAATGCGCCATTGTTGGAAATGCACAGATCCCCTTATCCATATAGAAGACCTGCGCATTTCCAAGTGGCTCAGCTGTGGCGCAAACTGGCCAGCCCTTTTGCCCACATTATTGTACAGAGCAAGAATGTATAATGATGCTTATTATACAATAACTGACTCTCAGCACCCATATGGATGGTAAAAGCACATTATCGTGCTTTAAATAAAGTAACAACTGAGAACAGATTTCCCTTGCCATTGATTGCAGTTCTCTTGGACCAAGTGAGGACAGCCAAGATGTATACTAAGTTGGATTTAAGAGGAGCATATCACCTGATAAGGGTTAAAGAGGGCGATGAGTGGAAAACCGCTTTCAGGACAAAGTTTGGGTTGTTTGAGTACTTGGTTATGCCCTTTGGTTTATGTAATGCTCCGGCGGCTTTTCAGTTTTTTATGCAAGAAGTATTGCATGATTTCATTGATGTTTTTGTTATTTTTTATATTAATGATATTTTAATTTATTCAGACTCATCAGAACAACATGTACAACATGTACAAAAGGTATTGCAACGGTTGCAAGAGCATCTTTTGTGTGTTAAATTGGAGAAATGTGCCTTCCATGTGACTCAAGTAGAGTTTTTGGGTTTTATTTTAACTGCAACAGGAATTGTGATGATCCAAAGAAAGTGCAGGCAGTAAGAGAGTGGCCATCACCAAACTGCATAAAAGACATTCAGTCATTTCTGGGGTTTGCCAACGTTTATAGAAGATTCATTGGCAATTTCTTGGAAATTGTGACACCCATTACACAATTGCTTACGAAAGCAGTGCGTTTTACGTGGAGTGCTGAGGCAGAAAAAGCCTTTCAGGAATTAAAGGTAGCGTTTACTACTGCACCAGTATTAAGACATCCAAACACTGAAAGGGTTTTTCAGGTGGAGACAGATGCCAGTAACGTGGCCATAGGAGCTATTCTGTCTCAAAAGGATGAGACAGAAGTATGGCATCCGGTGGCATTCTATTCTAGGAAACTGTCCGGGTGTGAACAAAATTATTCCATCACTGATAATGAACTATTGGCTATCCGATCAGCATTTCTCGAGTGGAGACATTACTTACTGGGAGCACGGCATCAGGTGGTGGTGGTAACGGATCACAAAAAATTGCAGTACTTTAAGACAGCTCAAACCTTAAGTCCGAGGCAATTAAGGTGGTCTCCGTATTTCAATGAATTTGATTTTGTGGTGACATTCAGACCAGGAAATAAGAATGGGAAGGCGGATGCCTTAACTCGGCAACAGAACTTAGACAATATTGTCGGTGAAAAGAAAGCAATAATTGCGCCTGACAAGATCATTGGGTCTATAACTAAGTAATTCATTGAGCAGGTGAAGAAGGCGTTACCAGCTAGACAATTGAAGGAGTGGCAGAATAGTCATCCGACAAGAACAGTACAGGAAGGATTACCATACCATCACGGTAGATTGTATTTACCAGCAAAAATGCTACAAGACAGGGCGTTATTCTGGTGTCATAAATCTACCTTGGCGGGACATGCAGGTCAGAAAAAAATGAAGATGATGTTGGAAAAATATTTTTGGTGGCCCACATTAACATAAGATATAATGACTTACTTGGTGAAATGTGAACATTGTTTACGAAATAAGGCAGATCATGTTAAAAAGAGGGGATTGTTACAGCCATTACCCACTCCTGAGAAGTCACGGACTCACATTTCCATGGATTTCATAACAGATTTGCCTTCTGGCAATCAATTTGACACCATTTTGGTGGTAGTGGATTACTTGTCCAAACAGGCTCATTTTGTGCCTTGTGCTGGTATACCAGGAGCAGGTCAGTTGGCAGAGTTATTTCTGCAACATATAGTGAGATTACATGGTCTCCCAAAGAGTATAGTTTCAGACAGGGGTTCTCAGTTCATTTGCAGGTTTTGGTGTGCTTTTTGTCGACTTTTAGGAATCAACTGTGCTCTATCCACCAGCTATCACCTTGAAACAGATGGTCAGACAGAAAGGGTGAATCAAACCCTTGAGTAGTATTTGCAAGGGTATTTGGGAGATGGAAGAGAATCCTGGGTTCAAGCCTTATAGTTGGCAGAATTATAACAACACCTTTCATAGTTCACTGGGAATGGCTCCTAATGAGTGTTTGTATGGTCATGAGCAGAATATGATACCTGAACATTTGCCAGAGGTAAACAGCATGCCCGCATTACAGGAGCGAAAACAGTTGCTTCTGGAAGTCAGACAAAGAGCACGGGCCAATTTGGAGTATGCTAAAAGACAATACAAAATACAAGCTGATAAACATAGTCAGGGCAGTCCTAAATATCAAGTGGGGAACAGAGTGTGGTTATCGACTCGAAATTTATCTATGATAGGATCACGTAAATTCATGCCTAGATTCATTGGGCCCTATACCATTATTCAATGTGTTTCTGAAACTGCTATGAAATTACGTTTGCCTAAAAATTTGGCCATACACCCAGTGTTCCATGTATCTTTACTTAAACCCGCAGATTCCAGGATGACGACTAAATTGCCTCCAGCAATACTGAAAGAAGGGCATGAAGAATATGAAGTAGAACGAATCTTGGATGTCAGGAAAACGGGGCCAGAAGGTTTGGTATTTGGTTAAATGGAAGGCTATGGACCGGAGGATTGTTCTTGGGAGACGGCAGGAGCTGTGCATGCTCCTCGGCTGGTCACACAATTTCATAAGAAACGTTTGGCAAAAACCGGTCTGAGGAAGGGCCGTGGGAGAGGAGGTAATGTTAGGATTTAGGGCTGGAGCAAGAAAGGTGTGTGTAAAAACACACAGAAAATGGAAAGCTGGACTAAAACTACAACTCACAGCAGCACCTGGGAAGGGTGTAGTCTTAAGCCGTGTGCCCGTTGGAACAGCTGTGAACAATTAGCACATAGCACTAAATGAGCACACAGCATATGGCAGGTGTGGCTTATTTTGTATCGGCAACAGGAGACGGGTGTGTGAGATGGCGGCTGCAACACGCTCTATGAGAGAGCTCGGACGATTTGCAGCGGTGGTGAGTGAACGGTGAAAACATCATCTGCTGTGTCCGGGACAGCAAACAGGTCTCCCGGACATGAGATAAGTATGGGGCGGCAGCGGGCGGTTTTGTTTTCCTTGCCTGCCAGGTCCAGGCGAAGTACTGTGGTGTCCGGGACGACCTGCGGGTCTCCCGGACTGAAGATAAGCGCACACAAGTTCCTTTAGAATTTGTTTCTCTTTTGAACAGCATGCTGAATATTCCGCACAGCATTTCTTGTATTGAAGTCTAGGGCCCGATTTTGCATGTGTTCCGTCTCAAGGGCGGATTGGGGTTTAACCCGTTCATAACACGACAGGACTCTGCTAGATGTGTAGGGAAGTCACTGCATTCTGAAAAGGGTTATGGTGCCGTCATTATGTTTTGAAAGTCCACATTGCATGTCAAGTTTTATGTTCATTGCTTATACGTGCCTGATGGCCATGTGTTTGTGTTTATCATTGTGATCCATTGGTGAATGGCAATATATTTACATGTTGTTAGGAGACGAGTGCTATCAAGCTGGCACCCCATGAATCAGATATACAGAATCAGGTGTATGTAGTCTTGGCAAGCTATTTACATGTAGTTAGAAGATGAGTGCTATCAAGCTGGCACCCCATGAACCAGATATACAGAATCAGGTGTATGTAGTCTTATGCTGTTAGCACCCTGGGGTTGACACGTATTAAGAATTGTCAAGCCTTAGGGAGAGATATGTATGACTTGGTATGAATGCTACAGGTACAGTGTGTTACAAGTAGAGAAGCAGGTAGGGATTTTTCCCTGTGGTTTCCCCTCGTCCTATCCACCTTAGGTTTTCCCTCATCCTCTTTCCGGTGTTCCTATACTCCCCAACCCATTCACAACCTCTCCCTAACTCCTCTTCCCCCCATAGGCTGCCACGTGGTGTCCTGTTTTCTATTATCAGGCACCTGTGCCAACCACGGGTGGAGGGTCGACTTTCATTCGGCTTCTGTGGTTCGGGAGAGAGTGTCGAATACTCTCCCTTCGCATTGACAATATCTTACCTGACTATTCTAACATTTCAGTCATTTCACGAGCAGAAAGAAGCAGGCAAATTGTAAAGGTTTCAGAAGAAAAATCTCATACTATACAGATATCAATGGGTGCAACTTTAGCAACAACGTAGGACAGTGAGGGATGAGGTGTAGACGGGGCGTGACAGACTCTTTCTTCTATGCATATCATATAACACATTAGCTATGCAGTTCTGCTATGATAACCCTTTGGCAGGACTCCCAGGTCTAAGAAAGACCATCAAATTAGTTATATATACGTCTTGTTGGCCTATACAACACAGAAAACCACCAATGTAAAGTCATGTGTGGTGGGTGCTTGGGTTAAGAATAGCAGGGCAGCCTTACCTGTAGTGAATGGCTATCACCTACACCAGAATACCCTTCGCAAAGAGATCTATGGATTTTAATGTGAAATTACAAGAATCACAAGTGTTTACTTCTAATTTGGTAGTGGTGGATTTAGTGACTAAATTGGCCCATTTTATTAGATTAAGAAGTGGCCCGCGGGCCACCAGGGGGAGCAGTTGGAATGGTGCCCTGATCCACCGTCTACCTTGCCCTATGAAAATGAACACATGAAATATGCAAAAACTCGAACAAAATCAGGTGAAATTAAAACAACTGGATTATTATAATGTTTGTAATTTTTTTATTATATTTGTTTTTTATAACACACTTAATACCAACAAGTGGTTTTGAAGCACAAGGTCGAGCTTCTAACCTCTGTTGGGCTGCTTGTCTTGCTTCCAGACAAATGTGTTGCCCCTGAGCCAGTGTCGGATTGGCCCCTCTGCCTTTTGGCCCGTGGCTGGGCCGAAATCGTCCCTCTGGAGTGGGGACTGGTTTCTGGACATGTCTGGGCTGGTTTGGAAGAAAGAAATGTGAAAAAAGATATATTATTTTTTTCATTTTTTTTTTTCTTTTCAAAAAGCCTTTCATCCTTCTTAGGTCCATAAATGAGTACCAACACAGGTTGGGTGATTTTGTATGCATATTTGTTCTATAAAAAAGAGCTTAAGCATAAGTGCTATACAATAACATATTTTCATTTGGCCTTGGACGTCTGCTTGGATTCACAGTAATTTAGTGTACTTAGGAACAATGCTATTTGATGCCACTTGCTGTTTTGTCAAGGGGTGAAAGGTTGTGTTTCATCGCTTCCCGGGAAGTCACTTTGGGGTGCGGTCAAATTACATCACGTCCGGTGATGTCATCAGAGGTGAAGGGCCGTGAGGCGACAGGTGGGTCTCTTTTTTGAGCCGAGGGGTGGGCCACTTTTTTTTGGGTGACCGGGCCTATTTCTCTTCCCAGTCCGACTCTGCCCTGAGATATCCTTGCTCGCCTTTATACAGTGAACTTGCAGTGGCCGGCCGAAAATCGTCATCATCCATGGTAGGATGACCAAGATATCTGCATAAGAACATTGAGGCCTGCATAGCTGCTACTGCTGTGGGGAAACGGAGCTCGGCGGCTGGGCAACGTCGCACATCGCGAGACGCGCCTTGCCACTATTAAACCAATCCCAGGCAGTCGAATGCACACAAGGGCCTGTGGCTCGAAGGACACAGTCTTTCCAGAACAGCTACCAGCGAAGCTACATTGGGCTCCTGAGTCTGCAGTGACAGAGGGAGCCCCACCTGCACCGGACACAGATCTGTCCTGCCCCACTGCAATTGGAGGACCAGGAGGGCCGACGCAGGTGGAAACCAGCCGGCGAGGTTAGAGAAACTCCTTCCCCCCGAGCCCCCAGCCCCTTTCCTGCCATCCCACAGAGTCCAGTGGGCCATCCACCGGGTGCTGTGCTCAGAAGTGCCCTGGCGGCTGTGACATAGTCATCCAACAGGCCCTCACTGCACTGGGCAAATGGCCAGTGAACCTTCCCCACATTGGGTGCTGATAACACGCTTGTTTGTGTAAATGTTCTAACGCTGCTGTGCCGCTAAGAGGAGGATTAACTGCAGAGGCCACAACGGGGGGGAAAATTATACAACAAGGGGACTTAGCGATCCCACCAACACAACAGGCTGCCGGAATATACCCCACTACCCCCCGGTGGGAGTAATTCCTGGAATTCCACCCCAGGGCCACAGTACCAGCCCCATTTGTGAGAGATCAACGTGCATAGGGACTGTAAGGAAAGGAGAGACGCAGTGCCTCTGCAGTCCCAAAAGCTCTTTCCAGCTCAAACGACACCAACCTTAGGCCTCTACCGATTCAACATACTCTACGTGCCACCCTGGCTCTCTGGTGGTGCTCCTAGTAATAAGGTCACCCTGCGCATCAGCCACTAGCGCCTCACATTTAGAAAAAAGTTGAGCCATTCGGGTACAGCTCGCAACGTAAGCACCATCACCCACGGAAGTACAAATAATAGGAGGCAATGTACGGACCTTCACTGACATCGGATGTTGGATTCCCACACTTCCTACTTGCTGAACAGCTTTCGGAGAGAGACGGAGATGTCCACAATGGCCAAATCAGATGCTGGATCAGCCGCTGTAAGGGATTGTCAAGAAGTATCTACCAAAGCTGATATACGTTTACTCCTGGAGGAGATCAAATCAATCAAAAGTGGCCTCTTGGTGGCAATCTCGGATCTACAAGGAAGAGTCGACAAGGTCCAGGAAAAACTGGAATCAATTGAAAATGGTCAACAGTCGGCAGACCTGACGGAAACGAAAACAGAAGGTCCTATGCAGGAACTGGAGCAGAAAGAGAGGGACCCTGCCTTGAAGGTCGATGACCTGGAAAAATGCGCAAGACGATCTAACATACAAATTATGGGCCTCTGTGAACCGCAGGGGGAATTCAATATTACCCTTGAGCATCAAGTAAAATCACTTATCAACAGCCCACCCCAATCCTGACATAAGATTTGATAGAATTCATTGTGGAGGTGGCCCGCCCCAAGGCCGCGCTCAGTCCTTGCGAAGCTCCACCATAACAGACAAAAGACAGACATAATCCAGAAGGCTAGAGAGAAGGGGGAAATACTCATCAAAGGTTTGAAAGTCCTGAGCTATCAAGACCTCTCAGCATTCACACTGAACAAAAGAAGAGAATGTCACCCACTGACACAATGGCTGCAAGAAAGGGACATACGATACCACTGCGGGTTTCCATTTGCATGCCACAGAGAGGATTACAGGGTTACATCACAGGAAGAAGCAGAAGGGGTCCTGCAGCAACTGACATCAGTGGACCGAACTTCAGAAGTGGTAGGCATAGACAAGGTGTCACGCATCAAGAACAACAGGCAAATCGCCCACCCAAGGCGAGGTCAACATGCAGGCATAAGAAAATGTCGCAGATTTAACGCCTCCTGATGGGCTAACGAAAGCTGCACTATTGCTGTGGGGACTAGGAAACAGGTAGAACTCATTGGATCTAGCCAAGATGAGTCACGGTCGGCGGCCTGCAACAGCGGGCCGCAGGATATTTACTGGCACAATGTGCACAGTTGTGTACAGTTCTATTAGTGTGTTGGTTCATGTTTACAAAACAGTTACAGTGTTTCTTTTTTCTCTTGGGGGATAGGAGCCTCTGTTCGCTGGTCCTCAGCATCTCCAAGAAGGGGGAGTGGCACTCCCATCCATTGCGATGGGGGGATATGACACGACCTAGATTTGGGTACTGTATGAAGAGGAGGGTATTTTATGGGTCATGAGGGTGCTCGATGTTTGGGGAAAGAGGGTGAGGAAAGGCTGCAGTCACGGTGGGCATGAACTTTAGGGTGTGGAATAATATTCAGTCATAGAGTGCCAGAGACAGTTAAATACTATATCACAACAGTATTAAGGTTGGGTCCTAAAATGTGAAATGTCTGAATTCGCTCCAGAAGCGATCCATGGTGTTGTGTGAATTTAAGCAATCAGGTCTCGACATTCCTTTCCTCCGGGAGACCACATTTAGGAGAAGGGAGGTATAGTTGAGGTGTCGGAAGGATTGCAGAATGGCTCTCTGGTCATCAGGCCCGACAGAAAAAGCAGGAGTGGGAATCCTAATCAGAAGATCATTGCCTTTGAAATTATGCAAGTTAAAAGGGGAATGGAAGGGAGATTGCTTGCAGTGAATGGCAACATAGGCCGCACTGTGGCCACCCTTTGCTCTCTGTATGCACCCAAACAACAGCAAATATCAATTTGCTCTGATGCGCTGACAACACTCAACACTTGGAAAACAGGACACCTCATTTGTGGCTGGGATCTGAACCTGATTACAGACTGCCTCGAGGATTGGTCATCAGTGAGGCCAGGGGCAGCCCCACCGACAACCCGCGATGGGGATGCTTTGCAGATCCTAATGCAAGATCACATTGTAATTGACACATGGAGAACCAAACATTCGCGATCGCGTGTGTTTACTTTTTATTCTCCCCACACCAAACATTCACAAGGATGTATTAAATACTGATAGAAGCATCCCGAGAGTACACAATGATTGACACTAACATACAAATCGTAGGATGGTCGGACCATTATATGTGTGTACTGACACTAGACATTGTTCCCCATGCACCTCTTGACAGACAATGACTGTGCATTGATACATTGTGTAGGGACCAGGCATTTGGAGATTCATGCCGAATGAAAATCAAAGAATTTTGCCAACACAACGTCAAAGGTGATACCCCCTTCATATAAGGTAAAGAGGCTAAGGCCACATTTCAGGAACTCCTGATCTCTAAAGGCTCAGCGAAAAAAAGAGAGCGAATGCTACATGAATCTAAACTGACACATCTGATTAAGGATAAAGAAAGTGGCCTTGTTGGTAATGGGGTGGGTGACTCAGAGGAGCAACTGACAGAAATTAGAACCCTGAGAAGGGAAATTAGGGATATCTGGAGGGGGAAAGCAATTGTGCCGTTTTTCTATGTTAAGCAAAAATATTATGAGAAAGGGGACAAAGCCCACGTTATACTAGCAGCCCGTCTAAGGGGACACAGAGAGCGGAAAGCTCAGTATATGAAATCAAAGATGAGACAGGCACACTTTGCAATAATCATGAGAACAGTGCATCGCACTTCAACGAATATCTATACATCAGAGAGTAACATTCCAGGAACAGAAACACAAGGATACCTTGAAATGTGTTTGCTCTCCATTGTCACAGGAGGACAGAACAACACTTGAGTCCCCCATAAGCAATGAAGAAGTTCTTAAAGGCTGTCCTTACAGGCATGGGGAGGGGCTATCACGGATTGGCCTATGCACAAGGCGTGAGCTGCCTCCACAGGGGGTCTCTTGGAGCCAGGAATGTAATGTAATGGAATTGCATTTATAAAGTGTGACACTATGGCCAGAAGGCATCTAGGTGCTAAGAAACAGCCTGCGAGAATGTCCACTCCGAGAGTCTTCTAATCAAAACCAGAAACTAAAAAAGATATGTCTTGAGAGCTTTCTGAAATGCTAAATAATCATTAATGCTTTGCAGATAATTTGGTAGTGAGTTCCACCTACCAGGAGGAAGGGTGGCGAAAGCACGCTCACCCACTCATGCTTTTCGAAAGTGTCGGACCGTTAAGAGTTTCTGAGATTCCGAATGTAGAAGCCTTGAGGGAGTATAAGGAATAAGCTTTGTCTGTAAAACTCAGGACCAAGCTGATAAAAGGCCTGATGTGTAATAGAGAGAGTTTTAAACTCAATACGACTCCACACAGGAAGCCAGGGCAGTTGACAAAGAAGATCTTGGGAATGGGACATTCGACCAGCTCCAAGGGTCGGCCGAGTTGCAGCATTCTGAAGAAGCTGCATCCTATGGACCCAGAAAATTGGTTGGTCAAAATAGATTCCATTGCAGTAATCAATAGAACAGAGAATCAACACTGCAACCACCTTTGCTGGAGACTCAAAGGGTAAGAATGGCAGCGTCTTCCTCAGAATTCTAAGCTTTACAAACCCAGAGTTGCATACTGATGCAATCTGCAGCTACCGAGAGCCTGAGGACTGAACTTGAACACCAAGACTTTTAACAGAATTGACAGGGGCCGGGCATGGGCCAAGAGAATCTGTCCAAAGGTCAGTGGTCCAGGCTGACTTTGATTCAACAGCACCTGTCACCATGAACTCGGTCTTCACAACATTCAACTTAAGCCAGTCCTTGCCCATCCAGTCCCCCACAGCTGTAAGGCAGTTCCTCAGTCGGGACGGGAGAATCTAGCCAGAAGAGTAACTGTGTATCATCGGTACAGGTATAGAACCTTACTTTTTTCTCCTGAATTAAGTCTGCCAAAGGACGTAGCTATAAATTAAAAAGCAGCAGGGACAAATATAACCCCGGGAACCCCACAAGTCATGGCCCTTGGAGAAGATTGAAAAGGAAATAACGACACTACTGTCTGAATGCAATTCGAGAGAAAAGATGTAAACCAGGCAAGTGGTGCCCCAGCAATTCCTATCCCCTCCAGGCCCTTACCATGGTCAATAGTGTAGAAGGGCACAGAGAGGTCGAGCAAAATAAAACTGTGACTGGGTCTTCAGAAAGGGTTTGAAAACATGGCTTTTCACCGAATGCCTGACTCTCTCACCACTTGCCATGAACTTGTTCTCTTTCATTCATGTAAAAGTACCTGGTTGTAACAGCGCCAAGATGCCTTAGGGTTTTGCGCACTTAATAAATAAGAAAAATAAATAAATAAACCTCCCTGTGGTCTTGGAGGCATACCAGGTCGTCCAAGACTGAAATCATTACCGATTTCGTACCCCTCAAGGGGCACAAGCCAGATTGAAACAGATGTAACAAGGATCTATTTACTAAAAAACCTCAAAGTTGAGGGGTAACAGTAGCCTTTGTAAGTTTCATGGCACAAGGTAAAAGTGAGATTGGCCGGGGGTGTGGGCGGAGGTACTGCATAATGCATGAACAGCTATTTTGTGCTAAAGAAAAGAGGGGTTCCGGGTTATCTTCCTGGAGTAGCATGGGGTTGATTTATTTGTGCTCTAGTATTTACGACTTTTACCCATTTTGGTAACATTTCTGTGATGAATATCAGAGTATTATGTTGGCGTAGTTTTGAAGCTAATTCCAGAAGCTATGAAAAGACATATGTTTTGGACATGTGGGCTCGATTTGGTTGCCTGGTCATTTTCTACCTTCTAGGAGGATGTTGGTTCTTCATTTAGAGGGATAGTTCTGCTGTCTTAAGCTTGAGCTTCTAAAGTACAGTGTATGCAATTTATGCACACAGATCTGTCACTAAACCTGAATCCTGATTCGCAGCATTCCCTGCTCATCCAGCACAAAGTAATAGACAACTCTGCCAATACACCTCAATCCTGATCTGTAGCAGACCCTGCTGTTCCAGTACTAAGTGAAACAAAGAGCGGCCCATACTCCTCAATCCTGACCCTTAGATTCCCCTGCTATTCCGGTGCCAAGTAACACAATGCAATGCCAGTACAACTAAATGCTGACCTGCTGCACCCTCTACTATTACGGTAACACACAGCTCCACCAATGCACCTCAGTACTGATCATCAGCATCCCCTGCTGTTCCAGTACCATGTATCACACAGCTCTACCCATGTACGTCAGTCCTGTTCTGCAGCACACCCTAATTTTTCAGTCCAAAGTAACACACAGCTCTGCCCATACATGTCCATGGTTCATGGACTGGAAGGTCTTGGGAGTGGGTGAGAAGAAAGCAGAGCTGAGCGGATATCAGTGAGAGGCAAGGGGCTAATGGGAGGCATCCTACAGATGAGGTGTGAACTGATAAAATGGGATATATGAAGAAATGGAGTGTGCGCCTCGCCTTTGGATTTAATCTATTGTGAGAGGACAACGAGCGAATAAACCTGAATGCAGAAAACCTAACCTCTAGAGGAGTGTTTGCAGAAATAGGCCAGGTACTAAATTAGCCTAGCATCAAGATCGCTCAGAGATTTAATGACCTTTGAGAGAAGCCCAAGAATAGCTGAACAGATTTTTTCAACAACCTCAATGCAGGATTCCAAAAATAGAGCAAGAAGCACATGCCTGGTCAATCCCTGTCTTGAACCTTTCAAATTGTGTGGGGTTGAGTTAGGTATCATTTTGCAATTCCCATAAATGCATCCAGTCTTATTTAAGAGTGGTGTCGGTCCCTGTGCCGATTTACTAAACCCCATGTCCACTTGACAAAATCCATTCACAAACATTCAAGGTTGGGTCTATAATTATTCTGAAACCTTTTGTGCAGATTCGTCAAACATTGCCAAAGTTATAAGCCATCTAAAAATGTAGACCCCTCTTGACAAAATCCCACCAAAACTTTGCAAAAACATTCAAATCTGGGTCTAAAATTATTTTTGCAAACGTTTGTGTAGATTTGTCAAATAGCACCAAAGTTATAAGTCTTTCAAATATGTTGGGACCCCGCCTCTAATCTTGGCCCTCTTTTGGCACCAGACATTGCAGAACCATTAAGGGTCAGGTCTAAAATGATATTGCAAAGTTGTAAGCCATCCAAAAACTGCTTTTCTCCTAACCTGTAATGCAGAAATATGCATGGATGTCCCCGAACATCGGACAGTAATTTTCAGTTTTGTCACAGTTCACATAATCACTGACATACATCATACAAACATGGCCCATTCAGTTTAGGAGGTGTTTGTCAGGTTTCTCATTTTTTCTTTTCATTCTGGGATTTCTAGTCCTGGATTTGTGATTAGAAATATAAGACTACAAGTCCCAGAATGGCAATAAAAACAGCATTGACTAAGTCAACAGTTGAGTCTTTTGTGTAGGCATAGGTTAGGAATGTGCTAGGCAGTGCCAAATTGGTACTACCTGGCCATAAAACAATGTGAGTTCCTTGCCATACGATGACAGTGCCTGTCAAATGCCCATCTAATACCTATATGCAAGCACAAAGCTTGTAGGTGTTGTTTGGTTATTTGTGGGTGGTTTGGTTATTTGCCCACCCAATGACTGCGCATGTCCATGGCCATGCTAATCCCTATGGCCACCCAGTTCCTGCCTGTCAGCACCCAAAAACCCTCCTATTGGAAACTTTGAGCTCGCTTTCATCAAGCTATATCATCAAACTTTGCACTAAAAGTGCCTTCCAGTTAATTCTAAAGGCAGTCTTCTGAGAGTTAATGACTTAATTAAATCAGTCAAGGTGCTACTGATGTAATGAAAATGTCTTAACCAGGTCTGCCTTAAGGGGTTTATAGGAAAAATGCAGGTCCTTCACCAAAGTCCTGTAAAAACAAGCATTGGAAAGCCAACAGTTTTTGTTTGCATACCAGTCTTAGGCATTTGCTAGGCACTGCTATTAGATGCCCAGGTACTCACACCATTTTGCTCTACTGCCAGCATCAATGACCAGTTAATATAAGCACAGCAGTGCCTGACAAATGCCTTTCACATATCTAAACAAAATCCCAAACTGTTGACAATGCCAATGCTTGTTTTAAATACTCCTGGATGGATTTACACCAAATTTGCAAAAGGCTGCTTTCAGGACCAAGCCGAATCCACCCAAAAAGTGCTCTTTCTATGAGTTGATCCACTTAATCATAACTACAAGGCTGCTACCGCAGGCCCTGTAATAAAACGTCAGATTACAGAATCACAGATGAGTGCTTTTAGAAAACACTGTGCTTGAAAAGTATGCATATACCTCCACTGATTTCCTCTCTGTGTTAAAACAAAAATGGTTAAGGACTCCTCAGCAACTCTATCTCATAAGCTGGTGTCCTCTGTCCTACCCCGCCCCTGCTCAAAATTAACAGCCAGAGGCTATAGGTACATGTTATGTAATGTTATGTTACCGGGACATATACTACATGCCACTACCATTTTCATGGTCTCTAGGTGCTCTTGCTGACAACAGCCAAATCAAACAAGCCACGCTGTAAATGTGTATAGGTACATGGCAGTGGTCAGGCATAGACCACTAAAGTGAACACATAATACAGTAAAACATTATTCCAACAACCCAACACATTGTCAACATAGACAATTCACTGTGATGCTAAAACTCACTCTAGTAGAATTGGAGGAATACCCACATATGTTCGTCAAGGATATCTGTCCCCAGGACGAAGAGCCATACGACTAATAAGAACTGTACATGTGGACAAGAGAGCAAGCAGTTGTGCGTCAAAACACATTACACAGCAGATCCCAAATGTGTAGCGGCACAGTTCTATGTCATTCTATTCATTTTCTTGCTGAAAAAACTAATTATAAAATTATTTTTATTTACATGTGGGGCATTCCCCCTCAAAACCCTTCACAGTTTTTTTTAAATGCCTATTCCCCACACCTCATACCCCTTATATTCCTTTACCCCACCCCATATATTTTGATGAGTTTTTTCAGCTGAAAATCAGCGGCAAAAATCTCTGCGAAAAAAAACCTGCCAATGAATGAACGTTGTACCTAGCTGCACAGCCCTGAGCTTCCAACAACGCAACGGATCACCAACGCTGCAGCAGCATTTCTCACAACAGCATCTCAACTACCACCTGAACTGCAGAAATGTCGGGTGAAGCACCACCATGCTGGGTAGGTACCTTCCTCAAGCAACAGCACAAATTGAGCACTTTGATGGGCCAGCTCGCAGAGGCTTGATGGGCGTATACATCATTAGTACCGGCGAGGGACACTCAGGTTGTAACAATCAATCTGCTTGGCCCTCCCCGGGTCACTATCAGCCGACAAAGACTTACCTACTAACCCTTCCACCTGTCGCGTCCCTCAGAGTTCCTTCCCTTTCTCTGACTGGCATGCCATGGAAAGGGAGAAGGGACTACGTGTTGTCCCTTCTCCCTGATCTATGCCGGCTATTTTTTTCCCCGTTTTTCTCCAGTTGCAAAACGGTTTCCACGCCGTCTCCCAACTCCAGTAAAAAAACTATTAGTACCCCGGTACAATGTGCCGGGGTACTAATAGCAATAGAACCCTCAGAGGGAGGGCTTTACCGATCTGCTAATGTCCCAGGGCTTACGTTAAAGCCCTTGCATTGCTCAGGCCTGTAACTGACTCCCCGGGATATTACCAGACCGGTAATGACCCCCTTCTTGGGTTCTATTGCTTTAATATGACTGCTCACTGAGTAGGTGACAAAAGTAAGTGCCTTTGTGTCAGATGTCTCACACATCATTGACCACCATCTTGAGTGGCACAACCAAATGCTCAATCAGCTATTAAATGGCATGACCTGTATAGTGGGTCCTCGTCAGCCCACTCCTCCTCCTGTGTCCCAGACAAGGTTTTCAGTGCCACACAGACCCACTGCCTCTCAGCCTTTGACACAAGAAGAATCGAAGGAGTAACAACCAGAGGCATCTCAGGCTCAATGTCCACAGACACGCTGACATGGCCAGACGAGGAAGTGACTGCTGACATCACAAAGATCAACACAATCTCCTGATGAACAATCACCTCATCCACCTCAAACACAAGCCTTTGGGGTGGCTGCATGAACGATCAGCACAGCCCACAAACTGTGCATGCAGTCTCTTGTTGTTAAGTCCAACGGTGGCAACCACCTCACCTGCTCTCATCCCCTTCACCCCGAGCGGATTGCACAAAGCATCAATAATGTTAATAGATGGGTATAGTCATATCAGAAGTGTTATCACGTTCTGCTTTGTGTGTGCATGCCTTAGCCATGTACTATACTTGAACAGGAACATACACTGGAATGGGATTGTTCCCCACTGTACTACTTTTGGGAGTCATACAATTGTAGGATATTATACAATTGTACACTATGTATTCAATTTGTTTTTACTTCTGTCTAGACAAAGCTTTAACTTTCACAAATGCAGCATTTACCTTTTTTTTAGAGGAGGTAGCTCTCAACTCAGCAATTTGCATGATAGTGCATGTATCCCACAATTGCACACAATGTCTTTCGTTCTCGTCCGACCCTTCAGCTTCTCCAGCATTAGTGAGGTACTTTCAAAATGTGCACAGCAAAACGAACTCCAACAAGTGAGAAAATATCGGCAAAAGTCAATGCCTAGATTAACTTGTGTAATCCCCATTCCAGCACAGCCGAGGCACTAACACTGGGCTTAAAGGGCCGTCCTAAGGACTGAGACCAAGAGGAGTAGAACTGGAGGTAAGTGCAAATGTGATTTCCCGAGATAATCCAAGCATTGCCCTTACAACGCTCCTCTTCGTCACAGTCCCTTACCCTATGAGTGGGGTCTGCAACCTTTGGCTCCCCAGATGCATTAGCCATCAGCAGAAGCCAGCATAGTCAGTGGTGAAAGGCCATGGATATACTAGCTCAAAACATTTGGAGAGACATAGGTTGCAGACCCCCTGTTATGGCGACAGTAAATGCCGTGCCCCCTCCTGCGCACATTCCTGCAATGTGACACAGGAGCCGGTAATTGCAGTTTCGAACTGGGACACGAGAGTGGTGCACACCCTTTTATTGGCTCATGTCACATGGTGCTACATGTGACTAACCACACAACTCACGCCTGCCATGGAGTGGCGGCTTACATTATAACATCCCTTGCCAAGGGCAACAACAACAAAGCAATCCACTAAACTTTCATTTACAACAACAACACAATGGACTGCACCTCCAAGCTCCATCGCTCTCTGCTATCCTTGTCCTATAACATTCCTGTGCATCCGCGCCACCACTTTGTTCCTCCTTGTACCGTTGCCCGCAACACCAGTGCTGCACACCGGAGCAGCGGTGCCTCTTCTGACAGAATGAACATGTCCTCATCCTCTTGCTCGTGTACAGCCGCCACACCACCATCACTCACATAGCCCCCTTGACCTTTATCACCTCGTCGCTCACGCTCCTCTGCAATGAGTCTTATGTTGGCATCCACCTCGGAGCGCCTTCTCTCCGATTGATCTGCGCTCTTAGTAGCTCCTATGGATGGCCATGGCGTCTTGCAAAGAGTGTCAAAGTGTCCTGACTTGTGACATCTACCGCACTGCTGACCCATTGCCGGGCACGCTCTGAGGTGCGGCATGACTCTGCCACAGTACTCACATGCCTGAGGGGGCTCTTCCTCTGTGTTCATTTTCAGAGCTGCACTACTTTCCGTTCCACTCTTCTTATTCTGCGCTCAGACCACATGTACTTCTCCCACCTTCAAACCTTTGATGGCCTCCTCCATCATCGCTGATCTTGTGGCCAGCTCATGGGTTCTAACTAGCTCTAACATCTTTGCTGGGGCTGTTCCCGGGTCTTTCAGAATCTGGGTGCGCAGCTTGTTAGAGCGGCATGCCTGTATTATTTAGCCGTAGAGTCCGCCATCTTCATCCATCAAGGCAAACGTAGCAGCTAGCCAGCTGAGCCTAATGTAAAATGAGTCAAGGGACTCATCTGGGCCTTGGGCAACTTGCCGAAGCCATTCAAAGTCAATGTTTACCATTGGCACGAAGTATTCAGTGAGCGCTTTCCTCGCATCATGATATGTTCCGTCCCCAGGGGCAACGTTTTATAGAACTTATGCACATCGATCTCAGCATAAAATAACAGCAGGATCTTCTTTCCCTTATCTCAGCTGCCTCATAGATCGTTTGCAGTCTCTCGAGCCAATGCACCCACCTCGGGCCGAGGGACACAAGGCCCCCTTTTATATCAAATTCTGGCACTGGGTGGCTATGAAACAGGGGCCCTTAGGGCTGTATCAGTCTACTCATTCCCTGTATCAGGGCCTGAACATTACTTGCCCTCTGATCGGGCCCTTGCCTGTTACCTGGCCCCACAGTACTGAACAATGCATTGCTGGCAACTCCTGTTTTCCTGCTAAATCCGGGGTGTCTGTCCATTCTCTCTCTCTCTCCATTCCTGTGCCTTTTCTCTTTAACCTGGGGCTGCCCCGGGGCCCCTGGACCAAACTGCATGGTGAGATCTGCAGCAGGCGGGCTGAAAGAACAACACGGAGTTCGCGCGGAGTGCTGTTTGGCTGTGTGCTGTGGGAGAACTTTGTTTCTGGGTGAGGCTGCGAGAATAGTCTTACCCTTTCTCTCCTCCATGGATCGCTATTTATCACTGTTACTGGATACTGCTGGACCTTACTGAAGATCTTATTGAAGAGTCTGCGATTTGTATAACTTTTTTTTCTGGTTGTGCTACTGCCCTCCCACACACGATCAGAAGCGCGATGAAACTCAGATCCTGCGCGCATTCACCCGCACACACTCAGGGAGTGCAGACAGAGTTTGCTGTTTGCTGTTGGCGGTGAGGTGAAGACAGTAGGTGACTGGTCTGAAATCTTTATTCTTGGTTTTATAAGGACTGAATTGGGACTATAATGTTGTATGCCTATACTCTCAAGTCAAAAATGTCCTACGGTTTTAATTTGCCTAAACTTTTGACGCTTCAAGAGGGGAACACATCAACTCCGATGTTGGCCCTGGAGAGTAAGCCTGGCACTCTGCCCACGGACATACATGCCTATTTAAAAATCTCAAAACTACTTATTGGGCCAATTGTGCCCGTGCATTTAGGTGGGGCCATTCCTTTGCCCTCCGTAAGTACTCCAATCCCAAATTCCATGGAGCCGCTGATCATATTTGATGACATTATGGATTCTGCCTTAATGGAGGAGGTCTCCACAATTGAACGAGGAATGTTATCTCCACTGACCACGAGGGACTTAACTGAGATGGAGCATGTATCCGAATCTCTGAGGGCTTTGAGCAGGCCGATAAGAACTGTGCAGCAGACAGAGGCAGGTCAGTCACCCCAGGGGGACCAGACGATAACGCGGGTACAGATTCACTCAGTTAACATTGATTTGTTATACCCGGCCTTCCAAGCAATGTCCGCTCTTTAGCCATTTTATCCCGGGTTGTCTTGCCCCAGATGAATCATCGAGGGCCAGGTAATAGCTTGTGGGACATTATACCGGACACCATTCTGGACCCAGAGGAATCGTGTGTGGCTCCCATAGTTGGGGCGGCATTTAACAATCCAATGGATAATGACTTGTCTGTGGTTAAAGATTTGAACCTCTCTGGCTCCCCCATTCTTTATGTGGACTCCCCAGATTTCTCGTTGAATTCATCAAGGTCCTATTGTCAATCTGGAAAAATGAATACCCTTCATTTGAATGACAGACGTAACTTGATGGCCGAAGGCCAACCGTTTTATGCACCAATTTATAGAAATACAGACTGCTATGCTTGACCAACAAGCGGCCATTTTAAACGTAGCAAGAATCGCCATTTTGCTTGTTAACCATTGCTCATTGCTTTCTGTCTAAAAACTGCTTTGCAGCTTGCAATTCTTGCAAATTCTGCTTACTCTGCTCAACTGTTAAACATTGTTGTCTGAATATGAAAGGACAAGGTCGCAGGACTGAGGAGTTCGTTGAAACTCCTCATGAGTAGCCCAGAAAGGAATGCCCACGCTCCCTCTCTGTAGCCTTGAGGGAAAGCTGCAGGGCATTTAATCATTTCACAGCTGCCAGCCAGTCTCGTACCGTGGAAGAATATGTTAGAATAAAACAGCTAAAGGCTTGAATTATGCTCTTCTCACGGCCCCCCTGCGCAAAACCCTTTAGAGCGTGTCGGCTCCCAGGACACGAATAGTACCTCATAGATAGCAAAGCTTGGAATGTGGCTCTCCCCCCGTGTGCAGCTTGCTTCCAAGAACAGAACCACTGTGTTCTGTTCAACAACTAAAAGATGCCTCCGCACTTTCTAAATTGCACATTGTTACTAGAATAGACATCGAAAGTGTCATAATTGTCATACCCGTCGGAAATGTGCATCGTCATCCCGAGTTCAAAAAAGCTAACCAAAGGGGGGTGTTAAACATGACATTGCTGATTGTATGATATGCATTTTGTATATATGTAACTGATGTACGTAATTCTCTCTCTTGCGTCCCTCGAGGTCTAGGAAACTCACGTCACGGGGCGTGAGACCAGAATTGGCCAATTGGGACTATTTTTGCTTGCAATAAACCCTAGCATTGGGAATTTGATCCTCGTGTCTGGCGCTTCTTTTCGTGTATGGGTATTGCCTTGTTTCCACATCGCGAGGGACCCCTAGGGTCCTGACCATGAGGGACTTAACTGAGATGGAGCATGTATCCGAATCTCTGAGGGCTTTGAGTAGGCCGATAAGAACTGTGCAGCAGAGAGAGGCAGGTCAGTCACCCCAGGGGGACCAGCCGATAACGCGGGTACAGATTCACTCAGTTAACATTGATTTGTTATACACGGCCTTCCAAGGCAATGTCCGCTCTTTAGCCATTTTATCCCGGGTTGTCTTGCCCCAGATGAATCATCGAGGGCCGGGTTGTGGGACATTATACCGGACACCATTCTGGACCCAGAGGAATCGTGTGTGGCTCCCATAGTTGGGGCGACATTTAACAATCCAATGGATAATGACTTGTCTGTGGTTAAAGATTTGAACCTCTCTGGCTCCCCCATTCTTTATGTGGACTCCCCAGATTTCTCGTTAAATTCCTCAGGGTCCTATGTTCATCCAACCCCGCGTAGGTCGTTTGGTTTATCGGCAGTAGCCGCTCCTACAATGGAGAAGACGCTGTCAGTGATGAATACTATGCTGTTGGTCCTAGTAAAACTTTATGAATCTTTGAACATGAAGTTCCTGGATCAAGTTTCCTTGCTGGCCTCGCTTAATACAAAAGTAGTATATGCTGAGGGGTATTTGACTTTGATGGATCATTCTGAGAGGCAAAGCATGCAGAGCCCTCAGATTCAGTTGCCGTGGTTATGTTGGCTGACCCTCCCCCTCTAGTGCCTCAATTGCCTTTGCCAAAGGACTCCTCGAAGTCACTGGAAGAGGTGATGCTTGCTTTGCCCTCTGAGGTTATGAATCATGTCTCTTTGATTGGATTATCACAAGTTATTGTGGAGGAGGTCGTTTCTCTAGATTAAACTCCAGTTTAGGTGGTCTCCTGTGATTTAACTACTGTTGTGGATCCTCCACAGGAAGTTTTTTAAATGTTGGTAAAAATAGGGGGAGATCCAAAATCGATCCAAGAAAGAGTAAAATCCAAAATCAGAGGGCCGACGCAGGAGCTACCTCTTTTGGGTCCAGGAAGTTTCTTTGTACTCTTTCTACTCCCTGCCTCCCAATGATGAAGACAAGCCCAAGGGAAAAAAGAAGAAACAGGTTCAAAAGAAACAGATTACGAAAATAGTAATTACTGAGCCGGTTGTCCTGTGGGAGGAGGTGGCAGGCCAACCTTTGGGTTGTACTCATCATTCGTTTGTAATAACAAAAATTCATGTCACATTTCTTGTAAGTGATTACAGAGTGAGGAGAAAATCCCAGGATGGTTTGGAGGCATTCAGGAGATGACATCCAGGAACTGGAACTGAGTATACCATCTTTGTGCTAAAAGTCAAAATATTAGGTGTAGAGAAAAGTTCTTTGAAAGCAGGAGATTACATTCCGTGGTTGTACTCATTGTGACAGTTTTTTGTGACAGATGAGAGAACGTACTAGTTGCCAAGATTTGTGATGAGGCAAAATGCTAGTTGCCAAGGAAAGGTCTTAGCATAGTTTGGAGGCCAGCATTTGCGTTCAGTTATAGAAATTGATTGGGCCAACTTTTTTGATGTGTCAAAATACTAGCTGTTGAAGAAAAGACAAGAGATTGCATACTTGTTGCGAAGATTGGTCACAAGACAAAATAGTTGTTGTGAAGAAAATGTCACAGAATTGTTACGGGACGGGAGATTACATTGAGCTGCTATAACACATGCTATCATCTAGTGGCTAGTAATACCAACAAGGAGTGCACCCCAGTGACAACTTTGTGCGACATACATGCACATAACCTTCCTTGTTATTGGGAAGAGAAGCAACCATCTTGAGCGCAACCATTCTGGACTACCTAAATGTACCACTCGGGGTGGCATTGCGGCTGTGTGGCCATTTAAATCAGCCACAGCAACCACTGTGTGCACCAGGGATGACAGAATTGTGTTTGGTAAACTGAAGGCACCAATGTCACTTTCATCAGCGCCTGTTGCTCAAGAGATAACTGTACATGCTCTGATGCTCAGGTATTGCAGTAAGAGGAGCATTTTAGCTGTCTCTCTCTGAGGCAGAAGTGGGGGCAGTGCAGGTTGTATCCTTTGATGAACCGGGGGAAACACCACACAGTATAGAGTAGAACGGTATGGGAAGATCCTGGTCTCCTCTACCAACCATCTCCAGTGAGTCTAAGGGCAGTGATAATGGTTATGACCCATCTTAGTCCAAGTTTTTATTTAGAAACCACTGGTGAGAAACACCATGTTACAGTAACAGAGATGGGAGGACAAGTCAAAGCTACATTTCCACCTGTGTACAGTGTATTACAAACACAACCTGTAAGATCTGAAAGTGAAAACTATCTGCATGTGGAACCCAGACCGCTAATGCCAATATCAACTACATCCTGCCACCTAGGTTACCACATACTTGTGGTCCCATGTGAGGCAGCACCATGCACATGGCTGGGATGGACATACAAGATCTTAACTGCAGCTCTCTTGCAAGCAGCCAGTCCGTACACAACCCTGCCGTTTGCACTTGCACCCCAGAAAACCTTGCTCGTGTGTCAACATTTTTTCAAGCCCCAGCTCTGATGCATGCAGTAAAACCCCTTTGCACTATGTCAGTGGGAGGGTGGCATTTCAGAATGGACAAAAAGTATCACAAGTCACATGACAGAATGAGCTTGCTCAATGCTAATCTGGAAGTAATGTTGTCTATGGGCCACTTGTAGTATTATTTTGTCGAAACCCCAAGTTTATATAGCATAAGTGAAGCAGATTTATGATACTATAAGAGGGACGCCTCAATATATGCTCTGTGAATACTTAGGTGATGACCTTAGTAATGATTCAACAATAATATGTGACAGTTGGAACTAGAGGAACTTCAACGCTTCTAGTAAAAATTGATTAACTTATTTTTCCCCCCGATAATGTTTCAAGAGATTGACAGGGTAATTCATAGAATTTCGCAGAAAAGTGTCGCAAGCGGCTGGCGCAGAGTGTCCGCGTGCGATTGACTGCGCCAGGCACGTGCGCTAAAACCGATTTCCGCGCACAGCGTATTCATGGATTTTAGGCTCCCAAACCAGCCGTGGCGCAGAGTATCGCAGCGACCCTGCAGCAGCGCCAGTAACGCCCCCAAGAACGCCCTCGCGCAAGGAAAAGCCATCAAAATCGCTAAATCATCGCAAAGGGCTGCGCTAACCCTGGACCAGTTTACAGGGCTGCCAAACAAGGAACGCAAAGCGGGTAACGTGCATATCAGGGGTACGCGTGAAGTTATACACGCGATTAGCCAGGGTACGTGTATTACAGGGGTACGCGGGAAGTTTAACACGCGATTGGCCAGGGTACGTGTATTACAGGGGTTTGCGGGAAGTTTAACATGCGATTAGCCAGGGTACGTGTATTACAGGGGTACGCGGGAAGTTTAACACGCGATTAGCCAGGGTACGTGTATTACAGGGGTACGCGGGAAGTTTAACACGCGATTGGCCAGGGTACGTGTATTACAGGGGTATGCGGGAAGTTTTACATGCGATTAGCCAGGGTACGTGTATTACAGGGGTACGCGGGAAGTTGAACACGAGATTGCCCAGGGTACGTGTATTACAGGGGTAGGCGGGAAGTTTCACACGCGATTAGCCAGGGCACGTGTATCACAGGGGTACGCGGGAATTATCACATGCGATTTGGCTGTGTACGTGTATTACAGGGGTGCGTGGGAATCATCACACGCGATTTGGCTGGGTATGTGTATTACAGGGGTGCGTGGGAAGTCACACGCGATTAGGCTGGGTGGGTCCTCACAGGTGTTCCCTGTACACCCTCCACGGCCCCTGCAGGCAGCCTACAAAACAGGGGACTACCCTGCACACCTGCTCATGTCCCCCTGCACCCCCACCCCCCAGCAGTGCAGGGGCAGCCTCCACCAGGCCCCCACCCATGCCTCCCACCACCCCCAACCCCCAGCAGTGCAGGGGCAGCCTCCACCAGGCCCCCACCCATGTCTCCCACCACCCCCACCCCCCCCCGCCACCAGGGGCAGCCTCCACCAGGCCCCCACTCATGTCTCCCACCACCCCCAGCCCCCACCATCCAGGGGCACCCTCCACCAGGCCCCCACTCATGTCTCCCACCACCCCCACCCTCCCGCCACCAGGGGCAGCCTCCACCAGGCCCCCACCCATGCCTCCCACCACCCCCACCCTCCCGCCACCAGGGGCAGCCTCCACCAGGCCCCCACCCATGCCTCCCACCACCCCCACCCTCCCGCCACCAGGGGCAGCCTCCACCAGGCCCCCACCCATGTCTCCCACCACCCCCACCCCCCCGCCACCAGAGGCAGCCTCCACCAGGCCCCCACCCATGCCTCCCACCACCCCCAACCCCCAGCAGTGCAGGGGCAGCCTCCACCAGGCCCCCACCCATGTCTCCCACCACCCCCACCCTCCCGCCACCAGGGGCAGCCTCCACCAGGCCCCCACCCATGTCTCCCACCACCCCCACCCTCCCGCCACCAGGGGCAGCCTCCACCAGGCCCCACCCATGTCTCCCACCACCCCCACCCCCCCCCCCCGCCACCAGGGGCAGCCTCCACCAGGCCCCCACCCATGCCTCCCACCACCCCCAACCCCCAGCAGTGCAGGGGCAGCCTCCACCAGGCCCCCACCCATGTCTCCCACCACCCCCACCCTCCCGCCACCAGGGGCAGCCTCCACCAGGCCCCCACCCATGTCTCCCACCACCCCCACCCTCCCGCCACCAGGGGCAGCCTCCACCAGGCCCCCACCCATGTCTCCCACCACCCCCACCCCCCCCCACCAGGGGCAGCCTCCACCAGGCCCCCACCCATGCCTCCCACCACCCCCAACCCCCAACAGTGCAGGGGCAGCCTCCACCAGGCCCCCACCCATGTCTCCCACCACCCCCACCCTCCCGCCACCAGGGGCAGCCTCCACCAGGCCCCCACCCATGCCTCCCACCACCCCCAACCCCCAGCAGTGCAGGGGCAGCCTCCACCAGGCCCCCACCCATGCCTCCCACCACCCCCAACCCCCAGCAGTGCAGGGGCAGCCTCCACCAGGCCCCCACCCATGCCTCCCACCACCCCCACCCCCCAGCAGTGCAGGGGCAGCCTCCACCAGGCCCCCATCCATGTCTCCCACCACCCCCACCCTCCCGCCACCAGGGGCAGCCTCCACCAGGCCCCCACCCATGTCTCCCACCACCCCCACCACCCCCGCCACCAGGGGCAGCCTCCACCAGGCCCCCACCCATGCCTCCCACCACCCCCAACCCCCAGCAGTGCAGGGGCAGCCTCCACCAGGCCCCCACCCATGCCTCCCACCACCCCCACCCCCCAGCAGTGCAGGGGCAGCCTCCACCAGGCCCCCACCCATGTCTCCCACCACCCCCACCCTCCCGCCACCAGGGGCAGCCTCCACCAGGCCCCCACCCATGTCTCCCACCACCCCCACCCCCGCCACCAGGGGCACCCTCCACCAGGCCCCCACCCATGTCTCCCACCACCCCCACCCCCCCCGCCACCAGGGGCAGCCTCCACCAGGCCCCCACCCATGTCTCCCACCACCCCCACCAGTGCAGGGGCACCCTCCACCAGGCCCCCACCCATGTCTCCCAACACCCCCACCCACCAGCACTGTGGGGCACGTGGCCAGCAGGCAGTCAGGCAGCAGCAGGTGGGAGCGTGCTCAGGGCTCTGGGGGGCAGTAATTTGGGCTCCTGGCCAGGAGCGTGGTCTCTCGTGTGTGAACGCGTGGACAGCCTGATAGGGAGTGAAATCCCACACGTCAGCAAAGGCCCTTAGCGCGTAAACCCGTCAACAGCATATGCGCGCCTATAGTCACCTGCACGTGCAGGAAATTGTTGCGTGACACGTCCCAGTGTCAAAGCGTGTGATTGGTGAAAATGGATCTACACGCAGAAGTGACAAAGCGTGTGATTGGTGAAAATGGATCTACACGCAGAAGTGACAAAGCGTGTGATTGGTGAAAATGGATCTACACGCAGAAGTGACAAAGCGTGTGATTGGTGAAAATGGATCTACACGCAGAAGTGACAAAGCGTGTGATTGGTGAAAATGGATCTACACGCAGAAGTGACAAAGCGTGTGATTGGTGAAAATGGATCTACACGCAGGAGTGACAAAGCGTGTGATTGGTGAACGTACACGCCGCGTAAGTGACGCTGTACGTGTGGGCCAGTATATAAGGTACATGTAGAACACCATTTCCTTGTACGTGCTTTTCGTGGAGAGCGAGTGGGTGAATTCTGTACTTCTTGTCGTTTCACACGCGATTTACTTCACGGCGTTTCCAGTTCGTATTCCCTGTTACCTCTGACAGCTTTTTCTCTTTTTTCTCTTTTACTGGTTTACCTGGGCCTGTTCCCTCAAACAGTGTCCCCTTCTACTGTTGTCCTGTCTTCTCAGACAGCGTACACATCTTCTTTTGGCGGGGGTTTAGCCAGCCAAACGCGCTCATTTTTCACGCTCTTTTACCTGGCAGACGGTGAGTCACGCACGTATCCAACTTCTGTGCTTGCCCCGTGTGTAGCCTACCCCTTCAGAGGTCATTCTAGGCTGCGTGTGACACGCATACGTTCATTCTTGTGTTACTGGGTGCCACAGCGTAGTGCAGGTTTTTCTTTCTGCACACGTGGTCTAGGAGGGGTTGCGTGCACGTCATCTCCCTTTTTTGGGCCTCCTGTGCGTTGCGTGACCCGTCATCTTTCCCCAGGGGTTACAATCAGCCGTGCTAGAGCACTAGGGTACAATTACCATCTGGTACCCAACCCCTTTGACCCCCAATTGCCCAGGACAATTGTCTACAGCCACTCCCATACGCACATTAATATCAGTGCCATGGCTGGGAGGCGAGGATTCCGTAAGGGTGGCAAAGGTGGAAGAGCCACAAGTGGTGGCCGTGGTGGATCCGGTAGGGGACGTGGTCGTAACTTGCAGGGTGAGCCTGTCCCCCATGTGTGGAGGACCAGTCAAGGGCACCCATCATCCCCCCCCCCTCCCCCCCTCCCGTTGAGGCTGAAGTGGCTGACACCATCCATGCTCAGCCCTTGTTGGACCAGCCCATTGTGGCACCAGACCTGGCTGACTCCATGGCTGACTTCCAGGTCAGCAGGGCTACGACACGTGCGCTGGTGCACGTTGATGCCATCATGCCACGTGGATCTGGGGCAGCAAGGTCATCTGCTGCACCAAGGAGGCAGGGCGGAGAGGCTGCAGGGGCAGCTGCGGCTCCATCCACCCCAGCCCTCACACACCTAGCCAGGACAGTGTCGGTCCTAGTCCATGCTGCTGACATTCCCCCTGACACCATCACACTAGAGCCAATGCCTGCACCAACTCCCATGCTGAGTGTGCAATCCCACACTCCTGATACAGAGTCCACCAGGGCTCCTGCCCCTAGTGTCCAGAGCGGCGCAGGACACTCAGGATCACCACCACCTTCCAAGCGGAAGAGGAAGAGTGCTCGTCCGGCACAGGCTGATGCCCCAGACACGGCTACACAGTCCGGCCCGTCCAGGAAGCCCAGCTTCACGGATGACGAACTGAATGCACTTGTCGAGTATGTGTCCGGACATGACAACGAGATGGTCATTGTTGCAGGATCCAAGACCACACCTGCACAACGCCAGGCACACTGGCAGACCGTTGCGGACATCGTAAGTGCCCTTGGAATCGTGAGGCGCACAGCCAATGATTGCTATAAGCGCTGGAATGACCTAAAGCGCAGAGCAAAGAGTAAGCTGGCCTCAAGTCATGCCGCAACTCTAGTGACTGGAGGTGGGTCTCCAGTAGTAGACATGGAACTCACTCCACATGAGTCAGTCGCTGGGACCTACGTCACGGAGGAACAGATCCAAGGCGTGGGAGATCTGGCTGATTACGAGGCATTGTCCGGTGAGTGCACATGCATGTGTGTGTCATCCATGTGCATGGTGTGTGTGTGAGGGCTTCTGTTCGGGTGCCAGGTGAGAGTGTGTGCACCTGAGTCGTATGGGTCAGCCATGTGCTTCATGCAATCCTTCCTGCGCAGCTGCATTTGGCCATAGCAGTATCCCTTCTGCCAACAGTAGACATCTAGCACAACTGCACGCCAGTTGCCCTTGAAGTGTCACCTTGACACAACATATTTGCTTCTTTTTCACTGTTCATTCAGTCAGTTTGTTTGCATTCCACCACTTTCACTAGGCATGTTGCTGTCCACTAGTCACATGTCTGACATGGCTATGGTAAAGTAGAGTGACTTTGTTACCTGGATATCATTTGTACACACATGTCCCTGTGCAATTTGACCATTTCAGACTGGCAGCTCCAGGTGAAAAATCTGACCTGTTAGAATTAGAAAAGCTATTACATGCGGGAACTGGACTGAATGAATAGGTGCTGCCCTCCTCTCCATCTTCACTCAATAGCAATGGTACATGCCATCTGTGTGATGGCATGTGTGTTTCACCTGCCAATCACAGGCCAATGTGTGATGCCACTGCCAGGCAGCATGCAGAAAATGTGTTCATCTTCCATCTTGGTGTCATCAGTGTGTGCCATTTGCCTGCACTTCATACGCAGTGAGGGTGCATGCATGGGAGGGTTTTAGTCATGTGGGACATGTGTCAATCAAGTACTGGTTCTCTTGCTTCTCAGCCCTCAATGTGTGCCATGGTGCTAATGCCTGTTTCCATTTCTTTGTTTACATGTCTTTGCAGGGGAAGACGCACCTGATACTGCTGGGGTTGTGGAGATGGCGCAGACCCAGGAGGTGTCCCAGGGCCGACCAACCACCAGTGAGGGACGTGGTGTGGTGGTGGGGGAGAACCCACAAGTGCTGCAGGTCGTGCTCTCAAGGGGTGTCTCTGGCTGCACCTCCCCCGAGCTGTACTCAGGTGTTGATTCGGATGAGACCTACGTGCCGTCGCAGGTGAGTGTTCCAGGGAGGGATTCTGTTCTGTCTCACCCACCTGCACCAGGGTCAGTACCCTCCATGGGGATGTCAGTGTTGGCAGCTACGCCTTCGGTGGTTACGGATGCAGGGTCACACTCCGCGACATCTGATCCTGTTCCTGGGCCAGCAGATCAGAGGGGGAATGCAGTCCTGCAGCCTCAGGCAGTGCCGGCACAGCAAGGCGCAGTTCGCCTTGCCCCAGACAGGTGTGGTGCCCGCCGACGTGGTGGCCGTACGCCACCCGGCAATACCGCATGGGAGCAATCCATTTACGGTATGGCTACCCAACAGGCTGCATCATCCGAGATGATGGCTCAGGCCATGGATAGGGTGGCCACTTCCATTGTCCCCCCAGAAAGGCTGATGGAGCGACTAGAGCAGGCAACCGACTCCATCTGCCAGTCACACAGGGAGGACATGTTGGGGTCCAACAGGGACAGGCGGGCGGCACTGGCGACTCTGCAGGAGGCCATCTCCATTGAGTCCCAGGGCCACAGGGAAGCCCTGAGGCAGGAGCTCCTACACCTCAGGACGACTCTTGTTGAGCTTGAGGCTTCAACACACCAAAGGACAGAACAGCAGCTGGAGCGTCTCACCCGTACGCTCTCAGCTGAGATGCAGGCAACGAGGGCGGAGGTCCGGGCATCCCGTGAGTTGTTGCATGGGGACCTCCGCACACTCATCCTCCAGAACCAGACCTACCACACCCGCATGCTTGCAGCCATGGAGGAGCAGACTAGGGCCTTGCGTGGGCTGCCTCCCATAGTGCAACCACCTCCGGATGCAGCTGCACAGGGTGATAATAGCGACAGCAGTGATACTCCCACAATAGGGTAGCCGTGTGGGCCATGAGCCCATGGAGGTGTTTTATCTTCCCAGGATCCACGCAGGTGGGTTCTGGTGTGCATCCTGTCCTCGGACCTCCTGGGTGGCCTCCCCAACCCCCCCGGGCCCATCAATGGCCATTTTTGATTGTTTCTTATTTTTATTTTTATTTTGATTTCTTTTATTCCCAATTTTTTTGGGACGATCTGTTGGCTTCGATCTGTTGGCTTCGATCTGTTGGCTTCGATCTGTTGGCTTCCGTGGTTCCTGTGGGCATACGCTGCATTGTGGCTGGGCACATGCAGGCTTGTAATGTATTTGGTTCAGATGCTTGGGTTTGAGTCACACACACCCCTCCTGCTTCCCGTTTCCATGGGCTTGCAAAGGGTGTGCCCAAGTGACAGTGAATTACACAGTGACGTTGGACTCCCATGAGCTGTGTGGCCAGTCTGTAGTCAATACTGTGTATACATTCATAGTGCATATTGCTGTTGTGTTGTACACTGCATGTTGCATTGATGTGTAACTCTTCTTCTGTGTCTACCTCCCAATTTGCAGGTCCCTTCCTCAAGTCCACACAAGGACCTCTAGTGTGGAGATGGGGACCATGTTGGCAGCAGTGCACCTACAACTCTACATGGCGACAACACTGCACAGTTGGTAGTGGTGGGAGTGCAGGCATTTCCAGGTGGTGAGACTACTAATATGTAACATTTGTGATGTCATGTTAATGGTACTACGTGCTCAAGTATGTTGTTGGTCCGGCATTGCTGTGAGCATTTCAGGTGTTGCAGGTTTCTAATAGTGCCACTGTACATAGTGAGAGTGATGTCATGTTGTGGGGATTACTTTGTTTACCTGCAATTAGCATGACATGGCACGGTGTGTCGTGTGGCAGTGCTGGGGTTGGGTTGGCTGACATGGCACTGTCCTCTTGTTGCATTTTGCAAGTGGGTATTCATTTTAGCTGCTTCAATGTGTAACTTCACAAAACTGCATTGGTGGTGTCTGTGTGGGTAGGGATGCACACATTGTGACACTTCCAGGTGAACAATCTCAGGCTGACATGGTATTCCCGGTTCATTCTCCAGACATTCAGGATCAGTGTCAGGTTGAGTCATCATTGATTGTCAGATGGAATGTGCCAGGGCAGTGTGCACTCCACAGGGGTGTGATTTCTATGTGAAGTAATTAGCCACTAGCTGTGTACGGGCTGCCTCCCCCCGTGCCCTTTCCCCTCCCATGCGCAGCGGCTGTGCATGTGGTTGGGGATGTGGGGCCACCACCATGTCCACGGCCAGGCGCCGGCGTGTTGCAACGTTGTGCAGGACACATGCTGCCACTATGATCCTGCACACTACTGGGGGAGCGTATAACAGCTGCCCGCCAGAACGGTCAAGGGAGCGAAAGCGTGACTTTAGCACTCCGAATGTGCGCTCCACTATGCCCCTGGTTGTAATGTGGGCTGTGTTATATCTTACCTGGGGTGGCGTGGTGGGGTTCCGAATTGGCGTCATCATGTGGGGGCTGAGAGGGTAGGCACTGTCCCCTGTGGAGGTGGGGATTGGTATCATTGGTGAGGTTGTGACCTTGCTCAGTATCCAACATGCATGCATGTGCAGTGGCATACATACTCACCAAGCAGCCATGTATCGCCATGCCGCCCAGCTTCTAGGTCCCGGCTTAGGGTGGACATTCGGTAAATGAAGCTGTCGTGGGTGGAGCCGGGATAGTTGGCATATACTGAGGTGATGATTCCCTTGGCATTACATGCTACCTGCACGTTGATGGAATGCCAGTGCTTGCGGTTCCTATAGATGTGCTCAGATGCCCTGGGGGGACGTAGAGCCACATGGGTGCAGTCGATGGCACCTAGCACTTTGGGGAATCGTGCCACTGCGTAAAAATCCAGGGCGGCAGCATGCCTTTCTGCAGGTGTTCTGGGCAGGTATATGTGCCTGCGGACTGATGGGCGTGCAGTCATGATGTTCAAGACCTGGTGTAGGCAGCGTGACTGGGTGGCCTGTGACACCCCACCCACTATGGCACTTGTCCGCTGAAATGATCCAGTGGCTAAGAAGTGCAGTACATTGAGGACCTTCTCCAGGGGGCTGAGTGCTTGGGAGCACAGGGTGGGTGATGTGAGGTCATCCTCCCACTCAGTCACCAGGTCCAGTATGATGTGTGGTGGAAACCTGTACCTCCCATACACCTGGTCATCAGGCATCCCGAAAAGGCTGGTTCTGGGTGTGAATATTCTGGCCCTGACTATCCTCCTCCTCCTCCTTTGGTAGCCCACTGCCACTGCTGCTAGGAACGGTATGTTCATCCTGGCGTCTGAGCTTGTTATTGTTAAAGTCCGCAATTTTATGCTTTGCGCGTGTTCTAGGCGAGCGTGTGACCCGCGCACCCCTGGAATCCAGTTCCCAGTCCAATAGCGTGTGGAAATTCACACGCACCACGGGATACAGCGTGTGACCCGCGCACCCCTGGAATCCAGTTCCCAGTCCAATAGCGTGTGGAAATTCACACGCACCACGGGATACAGCGTGTGACCCGCGCACCCCTGGAATCCAGTTCCCAGTCCAATAGCGTGTGGAAATTCACACGCACCACGGGATACAGCGTGTGACCCGCGCACCCCTGGAATCCAGTTCCCAGTCCAATAGCGTGTGGAAATTCACACGCACCACGGGATACAGGTTCGCTGACGTACTTGCGTGCGTAAGTGGCCGCGCACCCATTAAATACACGTACATAGGCCAATCGCGTGTACGCGCACTTTTGTCCAATTACACGCGATGACACTCTGACGTGCAGTATCTCCACGTGTGCCCCGTCATCACGTGCTGAGTGGGGAACACCCGTGCGGGTCACGTCACAGACGCGCTTACGCGCTGAGGGACTCTGGTCCAATAGAATCGCGTATGCGTGCTGACGCGCTTACGCGCTAAGGGCCTTTCCTCGGATTTCACGCTGACGTGCAGGATATTCACGTGCCAAATCACTCCGTATCAAGCTGGCCACGCGAAAACACACGGAAGCCCACGCTCCTGCCCAGAAGGCCGAGTTACTGCCCCACAGTGCCCCGAGCAGCCTCCCACGTGCCATCTGCTGCTGCCTGCCTGCCTGCCTGCTGCCACCGTGCCCTGCCATTTGGTGCCTGCACATCAGCCATCTGCAGGGGTCCA